>NC_064640.1:912126238-912802071 GCF_023864345.2 Schistocerca serialis cubense | reverse complement strand
CCAACCAACCAACATCAAATTTTTTTTTCAAATGTGTATTCCGTTTGTTACAGTATAGACTATAGAATCGTACCCACTATAGTGTTTTTCGCTTGCTGTGGTAGAACAGTTCTGGTTGGTATTTTTCGCAGAAGCAACCGAAACAAAAATTTGTAGAGCAACACGCACGTTTAATAAAGGTTTCTACCTTGCAGGTACACGGAATTTTCAGAAGCGATTCCAAAGACACAATTCGTTTGGACTTCCTTCGATAGAATTCGATTCTAACGATGCGTGTATTGGATCATTCCGGTAAAAACAAGTACACTAAATTGATGCAGAATTGTTGAATGTATTTTTATGATATCATCCCTCAGAGTGATTTCTCAATTACTCTTTAGCGAGTTGGGAACATTTTGAATTTCTTTCGTGAAAATTTTAACGTGTTTGTAAAAATAAACATCACTGGGTCGGGAAATGGGAATACATTTGGACGGGATAATTTGTACTCCGCACGCTCATGCCTGTCTTTCATTTGCAGAGAACTGATCGTAATGTTTCTGAACAACCTGCCCTCTTCACGAATTAACAATGTATAGAATTTTTTCTTGTCTCGCCTACAGAAGAACTGCAGAATTTAAAAACTCTTCCTGTCGCACTTTCCTGAACTTCTTCAACTTCGCGCAGGTCCACCTACATTTTTTTTAATTTATGAGACAAGTCGTCAATTTTTTTCCTTGAACAGTCCGACCAAATTTTCTCAGTGGTTCTTGCATACATAAGAAAACTTAAGGGAAGATCTTTTCTGACGCAGTTACAGTATGCTGGGCTATCGAGGAGTGACTAATCTTGTTCAAATCGGTTTTCACTCCATGTTCCGTAGGTCGGCTGGTATTCACAGCCGGTTTGATCAGTATCAATTACATAACAGGTGCCAAAATTAGGGATGAGTACTTTTGTCTCTATCTGGAATCCTTCCGCAGCTGCTAATACTTCGTGCATCGATGAGGACTCTTTGGAGCTGTCCGGATATTCTGAATTTTAACTACGAACGACAACTGGAACTCACATTTCAAGAAAGTGTGCTGTAATGATGGATTTATTAATGAAATTACTACGGCGAAAATGACTATTTTCGGATAATTTTGCTTGCTATATACTATTTAATTATATTCTGTACTATGAAACTGAAGAAAAAGTACCAGGGCAGTATTTGAAACGGTACCACAATCATAGTAACTGTTACCTTAGTCCCTGCACTACACTAGCTCTGTCAGAGAACGACGTTGAGGAGGATGTACAGAAACTGAATACTGCTGTCTGCACCGTAAGAATTCACTATGACATGCGGCTTTTCGCAGATGATGCTGCAGTATACAGAGAAGTTGCAGCATTAGAAAACTGCAGCGAAATGCAGGAAGATGTGCAGCGGATAGGCACTTGGTGCAGGGAGTGGCAACTGACACTTAACGTAGACAAATGTAATGTATTGCGAATACATAGAAAGAAGGATCCTTTATGGTATGATTATATGATAGCGGAACAAACACTGGTAGCAGTTACTTCTGTAAAATATCTGCGAGTATGCGTACGGAACGATTTGAAGTGGAATGATCATATAAAATTAATTGTTGGTAAGGCGGATGCCATGTTGAGATTCATTGGGAGAGTCCTTAAAAAATGTAGTCCATCAAGGAAGGAGGTGGCTTACAAAACACTCGTTCGACCTATACTTGAGTATTGCTCATCGGTGTGGGATCCGTACCACGTCAGGTTGACAAAGAAGAGCGGCGCGTTTCGTCACAGGGTTTTTTGGTAAGCGTTACGGAGATGTTTAGCAAACTCAAGTGGCAGCTCTGCAAGAGATGCGCTCTGCATCGCGGTGTAGCTTGCTGTCCAGGTTTCGAGAGGGTGCGTTTCCGGATGAGGCACCGAATATATTGCTTCCCCCTACTTATACCTCCCGAGGAGATCACGAATGTAAAATTAGAGAGATTCGAGCGCGCACGGAGGCTTTCCGGCAGTCGTTCTTCCTGCGAACCATACGCGACTGGAGCAGGAAAGTGAGGTAATGACAGTGGCACGTAAAGTGCCCCCCGCCACACACCGTTGGGTGACTTGCGGAGTATAAATGTAGATGTAGATGTAGATTTGTAATTCTACTGAAATTGCAGTGAGAAATACCCTTTATTTGCGGTGACAACGCCCAGTATCCAACCATCACTATTTCAGTTATTACAAAATTTCTTTGAAATGAACAGTTTCACGTACAGAAGACTTACTTTTCGCCTTTATAAACAAACAATTGCATATCTGCATCGTAAGAACTGGAACATAATACATTAAAACATCTACAGATAGCCACAACTGGCAATCATGAGTAATATGTAAAAAGTCACCTACATTACGATGTAACCAGCAGTCACAAAAAGGAACCCATTTTTCCGGCCTCGCCGCAGTGGTAACACCGGTTCCCGTCAGAACATCGAAGTTTAGCGATGTCGGGCTGGGCTAGCACTTGGATGGGTGACCATCCGGTCTGTCGGGCGCTGTTGGCAAGCGGGGTGCGCTCAGCCCTTCTGAGGCAAACTGAGGAGCTACTTGATTGAGAAGTAGCGTCTCCGGTCTCTTAAAGTGACATACTCGTACGGCAGTGAGAGCGGTGGGCTGACCACATGCCCCTGCATATCGGCACCAGTGACGATTGCGGGCTGACGATGAAAGGGCGGCCGATCGGTATCGTTGGGCCTTCATTGTCTGTTCGGTCGGAGTTTGGTTTCAGTTTTAGGTTAAAATCCCTGGTTAACTGTCATTCGTAGTTGACTACTAAAGACGAAGAATTAATGGCACGAGACATGTCATCAACTATAGGTGTCAATTTTTCTGTATGCAAAATCTTACGTTAATGAGGGAGTATTCCCTATAGCAATTCGATTTTATTTATATACATACTTAAATGGCCAGATGATCCTAATGTAAGACAGGAATAGAATTAAAAAACAGCCTCCAACCGCTGCTACGCAGCCGTAGTACAAAAATGATATACAGGGTATTACAAAAAGGTACGGCCAAACATTCAGGAAACATTCCTCATACACAAAGAAAGAAAATATGTTATTTGGATATGTGTCCGGAAACGCTTACTTTCCATGTTAGAGCTTATTTTATTACTTCTCTTCAAATCACATTAATCATGGAATGGAAACACACAGCAACAGAACGTACCACTGTGACTTCAAACACTTTGTTATAGGAAATGTTCAAAATGTCCTCCGTTAGCGAGGATACATGCATCCACCCTCCGTCGCATGGAATCCCTGATGCGCTGATGCAGCCCTGGAGAATGGCGTATTGTATCACAGCCGTACACAATACGAGCACGAAGAGTCTCTACATTTGGTACCGGGGTTGCGTAGACAGGAGCTTCCAGACGCCCCCATAAATGAAAGTCAAGAGGGTTGAGGTCAGGAGAGCGTGGAGGCCATGGAATTGGTACGCCTCTACCAGTCCATCGGTCACCGAATCTGTTGTTGAGAAACTTACGGAACACTTCGACTGAAATGTGCAGGAGCTCCATCGTGCATGAACCACATGTTGTGTCGTATTTGTAAAGGCACATGTTCTAGCAGCACAGGTAGAGTATCCCGTATGAAATCATGATAACGTGCTCCATTGCGCGTAGGTGGAAGAATATGGGGCCCAATCAAGACATCACCAACAATGCCTGCCCAAACGTTCACAGAAAATCTCTGTTGATGACGTGATTGCACAACTGCGTGTGGATTCTCGTCAGCCCACAAATGTTGATTGTGAAAATTTACAATTTGATCTCGTTGGAATGAAGCCTCATCCGTAAAGAGAACATTTGCACTGAAATGAGGATTGACACATTGTTGGATGAACCATTCGCAGAAGTGTACCCATGGAGGCCAATCAGCTGCTGATAGTGCCTGCACACGCTGTACATGGTACGGGAACAACTGGTTCTCCCGTAGCACTCTCCATACAGTGACGTGGTCAACGTTACCTTGTACAGCAGCAACTTCTCTGACGCTGACATTAGGGTTATCGTCAACTGCACGAAGAATTGCCTCGTCCATTGCAGGTGTCCTCGTCGTTCTAGGTCTTCCCCAGTCGCGAGTCATAGGCTGGAATGTTCCGTGCTCCCTAAGACGCCGATCAATTGCTTCGAACGTCTTCCTGTCGGGACACCTTTATTCTGGAAATCCGTCTCGATACAAACGTACCGCTCCACGGCTATTGCCCCGTACTAATCCATACATCAAATGGGCATCTGCCAACTCCGCATTTGTAAACATCGCACTGACTGCAAAACCACGTTCGTGATGAACACTAACCTGTTGATGCTACGTACTGATGTGCTTGATGCTAGTACTGTAGAGCAATGAGTCGCATGTCAACACAAGCACCGAAGTCAACATTACTTTCCTTCAATTGGGCCAACTGGCGCTGAATCTAGGAAGTACAGTACATACTGACGAAACTAAAATGAGCTGTAACATGGAAATTAAGCGTTTCCGGACACATGTCCACATAACATCTTTTCTTTATTTGTGTGTGAGGAATGTTTCCTGAAAGTTTGGCCGTACCTTTTTGTAACACCCTGTATGTCTTTATTCAGATATCTCAGAACTCTGTCATCCGTGCATGTATCTGTTATAGAATTTGTTCACAATATCTTCTCATTTAGAAGCAATTCACTCAATAAATACTATATGTACAAATTATAAGCATTTGTATGATACTTCCTTAAGCATTTTAGAGAAATGAACCTCCAGTGTGATGCAAGAGAAACGAGTCAGCTACTTATTGTTTTACTTTTTTTTATGAAGTCTAATATTGGTAATTCTGTGGAAGTCGCAATGAGAAATATCCTTTATTTGCGGTGACTAGTTCGGGACACAATGCCCAGTATCAAACCATCGCCATTTCAGTTATTACAGAATTTTTTTAAAATGAACAATTTCATATACAGAGGACTTACTTTTCGCCTTTATAAACGAACAAATGCACATCTTCATCGAAAGTGTTGAAGCATAATACATTAACACAATTGGCAGTCAAGAGTAATATGTAAAAAAAATCATCTACAACTGCTTCTTGTCACACAGCATAGGACAACTAATAAATGAAGTTGCAGCAACTTAAAAGGTAAATATGCCAGAGTACGCTAGAAGTAGCATGAGAGCGTATGAATGCTCTGTGTCACGATCTGCCAACTAGCTGTAAAATGTTGGTGTGGTTCTTAAAACCTACCGCTAATTACAGCCTACTGATAAAACATAAAATGCTATTCACACAGTGTCATAAAAACAGTAGCCAGATTAAATATACTGCACCGTACTAGGGCACAACTGTAATTACATATCAGAATGCCTAAAAACCTACTGCATAAGCATCATGTGGTAAAACAAAAAATGTATTTAGATTATCGTGAGAAATGGTAAATGACTGTGGAACGCCACATTAAGGCGTAACCCGCAGTCCCAAAAAGAAAGCCATTTTTCTGGCCTTGCCGCAGTGGTAACACCGGTTCTCGTCAGATCACCGAAGTTAAGCGCTGTCGGGCTGGGCTACCACTTGGATGGGTGACCATCCGACCTGCCAGGCGCTATTGGCAAGCTGGATGCACTCGGCCCTTCTCAGGCAAATTAAGGAGCCACGTGACTGAGAAGTAGCGGCTCCGGTCTCGTAAACTGACATAACGGCCGGGAGAGCGGTGGGCTGACCAGAGGCCCTTCCATATCGGCATCCAGTGACGTCTGCGGGCTGACGATGACACGGCGGCCGGTCGGTACTGTTGGGCCTTCATGGTCTGTTCTGATGGAGTTTAGGTTTAGGTTAAAATCCCTGGTTGTCACTCGTAGTTGACTATTAAAGACGAAGGATTAGTGGCATGAGACATGTCATCAACTCTAGGTTTCAATTTTCTGAATGCAAAATCTTACATTAATGAGGGAGTATTCCCTCTAGCCATTCGATTTTATTTACATACATCCTTAAATGGCCACATAATCCGAATGTAAGACAGGCATCCTTAAATGGCCACATAATCCGAATGTAAGACAGGAATAGAATTAAAAAACAGCCTCCAACCGCTGTTACACAGCCGTAGTACAAAAATGATATATAGTAACATGCATTGTCTCCTGTCGTTTTCGACGTAATCGTAGCCTGTCATCTATCTGTATCAACGTCTACGAGAATTAATCAATCTGTGCTTCCAGCATCAGCTGTATTGTTTCCGCACGCATGCTCATCCGTTAGTTGCAACTAAGAACAAAATCACAGGTATCGAGCGGTATACCACAGAAAAGAGTTCTATGAGTAGGTAGTAGAGCTGGTCATTGGTTGTTGTTGTGGACAACAATCGAAGTGGCCACCTATGCTGTTTCACCATATGCGTTAGCTGATGCAGCCTCTTGGATCAACATAACGCTGCCTATGACCACTGACCCTAGGGGCGGCAGTTTCTCCCAGGCTGAGATATTCAGTGTTCACCCCTTACAGTTTGATACGTGCGAAGCCCAGAGCCTGCACAACCTCGAAGATGGCGTGTCAGATGTGTTGTGCAACCACCTTCTGGCAACGCTACAATGCACTGATATCGCTCGCTTTTATCACCCTGCACTCAACTGTGATACCCATGAGCAGGGGGGACGGGGGTGGGGAGGGGTGGAGGGAGGGAGGGAGAGAAGGAAGGAGAAAGAGGAGGCGGAGATGTCACAGGGCACTCTGCGCAGGGCAGAGTTATTTTCGGAAGAGATATTTAACATAGTTAATATCAGTAGCTGGATAGGGTTACCGGGAAACGACATTTCAGTTCGTAAAAGCCGCACTACACCATCCGCCGTGGCATTAGTTGACTGGCGACTGCGCTTCAAATAAGAATTTGATAGAGCAGTAATAGTATATTTTTCAGTCAATTTCGTCCTTCCTCTGCTGCGTATGCGAAACTACGTCCAGTAGCACACTTTATACCTTAACATGTTTTATCTGCTGCAATAATAAAGAAATATGATGAGATTTATTCGCAAATTGCGAATACGGTACTACAACTACTATACCATTTACTGTAAACAGATTAAAATTTGTGCAGGACTGTGACTCGAACCCTTATTCCCTGCTTGTCGCGAGCGATCGCCTTAACAACTTTGGCTATCCAAGCACGCTTCCAGGACCACCTCAAATATCCGAATGACTTACTTACTTTTTCAGTCAGGTTACCTTGGCTTTGGCATGAGATATATTAGTGCACTATCTGTATTTGTATTTATGTATTTCATGTCGAAACCAAGGCAACCTGATAAGAAAAAAAAAAAAAAAGTCGCTTGCTGTGCTGCGTCCGCAGCTCGTGGTTGTGCGGTAGCGTTCTCGCTTCCCGCGCCCGGGTTCCCGGGTTCGATTCCCGGCGGGGTCAGGGATTTTCTCTGCCTCGTGATGACTGGGTGTTGTGTGCTGTCCTTAGGTTAGTTAGGTTTAAGTAGTTCTAAGTTCTAGGGGACTGATGACCATAGCTGTTAAGTCTCATAGTGCTCAGAGCCATTTGAACCTGTGCTGCAATCACAAAACTGAGCGAGCGCTGTGGCAAGGAGATTCTGAGACATACGGAGATTTCGGTCGATCCTGGAAACGTGCTCGGATAGCTGAAGTCGTTAGGGCGACTGCTCGTGACAAGCAGGAAATCCGGGTTGGAGTCCCGGTCTGGTATGTTTCCAGGAAATTGTATGCCTGTTATGGTACAATATCAACAGTTTGCGAATATATTTCAAGATTTAATATGGCTATCGATTCTGAGCAGTGTGTCTTCTCTCGGATATGCATATGTGTCTGAAGGGACATTGCATCAATAATACAGACACTACACTAATATAATAAATAAATAGCGATTATCGTTCAAAATGTTGCCACAGAGTGAGGTGGAGAAATGATTTAGGCACATGAACCATAGGTACAAGGAGCTCTGTTCAAATAACTACCCCGCCAGTCTGAGACATTCTTGGAATCAGTAACATCACTTCAGGCTGACACTGGAGTAACTCCTGCAACAAGGGCACTGCCGAATTCAAGCCTCAAACTCTTACAACTAAACTAGTACCTAGTTTTTCCCACTGCGGCTATTTTTAGAGCTGTGACGGATTTACTTTCGTAAAATACGAAAATGTGCGGCTGCTAATAAAGCAGCTGCAGTACTGCACATAAATTTGCAAGAAACCAACCTACACTGAATCCCCATAAGTTACTTAAACAAACAAACACACACACACACACACACACACACACACACACACACACACACACACACACAGAGTCTGCATACAGGTCCGTGGCGCACACCAGCATAACACTACTGGTAAAACAGAAGGCAGGCATACATGGAATTAACATTATAAAACAAGGGTAACAGACAACGAGTACTCAACAAAAAATAATTTTCAGGTTGTCTAATCGTGTACAATTCGATATTTGTAACAAAAATATTACTCGACAGACAACAAATACAAACTAGATTTCATACCTACGTCAAGTGTCGCAAAAAACTGCCAAGTTATTTAAGAATACATAACATAGTGGTGTATACTAATTATAATTCATCAGTCGCCCTGCCTTCTGCATAGAAAAAAACACTGTAAGTAATTTCCATATACATTATCCATAGCTCACTGACGTTTTTAGGCTCAATCACTATGAAAAATTCACAGTGCCTTGACATATAAGAGAAGAGAAAAATACTAAGCAACATCCAAGACAGCCTTGTTACAGGGTGACAATGGTTGAACTATATGAAAAAAAACGTAAATTAGGTATAAACTATAGCGTGCACACACTATATTCAACATGTAAACGTCACAACAGACGTTCGGATTTAGGTTATGACATGTTCGATGTGCCTGCCATCATTGGCGATGATGTAGCGCAGACGAATAGCGAAATTCTGCATGACCAGCTTAAGTCCCCGAACATCGATGGTATCGATGACCTCCTGAATGGCTGCTTTCCGCTCAGACATGGTTCTGGGGCTATTACTGCACACCTTGCCTTTAACATAGCCCCACAAAAACGAGTCGCCCCGCGTCCGGCCATCCTGATTTAGGTATTCTGCTATTTCCCTAAATCGCTCCAGGCAAATGCTGGGTGGTTCCTTTGAAAGGGCACGGCCGACTTCCTTCCCCATCCTTCCCTAATCCGATGAGACCAATGACCTCGCTGTTTGGTCTCTTCCCCCAAACAACCCAAAACGAGTCGCATGTGTTCAGATCCGGAGAATATGGCGGCCAATCGAGGCCCATGACAGTGCCCTCGGGTTACCCCAGAGACAGAATGAGGGCCCCAGAGTGCTCCTTCAGGACATCAAATAATCTCCTGGTTCGATGGGGTCGAGCTCCGTCTTGCATGAACCACATCTTGTCGACATCGGGGTCACTTCGGATAATGGGGATGAAATCATCTTCCAAAACCTTCACGTACCGTTCCGTAGTTACCATACCATCAAGGAATATCGCACCGATTATTCTGTGACTGGACATGGCACACTACCCAGTTACCCGTTGAAGGTGAAGAGACTTCTCGGTCGCGAAATGCGGATTCTCAGTCTCACAAATGCACCAATTTTGCTTATTTACCAACCCATCCATATGAAAGTGGGCTTTATCGCTAAACCAACCCTAATGCGCCTACTAATCCCGCTCATGCTCCGCGGCCAACCGTGCAATTTGAACATCCTAAGGCAAACTGTTCAGAAGTTATTACGATTTCAATTCATGTAGTTCAACAATGGTCATCCTGTATATGTCACACACAAGCTAAGGGGAAGAAATTATATCCGTTATAACAACCTGTGATACTTTTGCACAAAGAAAGATTTTCCGCAGATATTATAAATGAGAAAACTTAATTCAGCTGCCACAGATTCTTTAGTAATTTGTAACGTATTATTTTTCAAAAAGGACTAAAATTCAACAATTTTACCGGCACCTCTAAAATATGCAGGAAACTATCTTCTTAGCTGTTATGTTAACTGTAGTCACATCTTAGCATAGAAAAATCCAATATCTTTGCATATAGCTGCTTTTGACATGTTCGCGTATTTGTAACGTAGAAAGGTATTCACAATACTACTACGTCGGAAAAAAAAGTTTAGTGTGATAAATATGTGTGTAACAACGTAAACCATCCGTATTTCGGATCTGTATAACTGATAAAAGCAGTACCAAGTAATTTTTGTACAAATATTTAGTTTAGTCACAATTGTTTCATCATCAGACTTCCTGCAGCAGGACCAGTGGACACTTCATGTACAAGTTAGCCAATGACCAGTTTCCCAGCCGGTCGCTGTGACTAAACGGTTCTCGGCCCTTCAGTCTGGAACCGCGCGACCGCTACGGTCGCAGGTTCGAACCCTCCTGGGGCATGGATGTGTGTGATGTCCTTAGGTTCAAGTAGTTCTAAATCTCGGGGACTGATGAAAAAAATGGTTCAAATGGCTCTGAACACTATGGGACTTAACATCTGTGGTCATCAGTCCCCTAGAACTTAGAAGTACTTAAACCTAACTAACCTAAGGAAATCACACACATCCATGCCCGAGGCAGGATTCGAACCTGCGACCGTAGCGGTCACGCGGGGGACTGATGACCGCAGATGTTAAGTCCCATAGTGCTCAGAGCCGTTTGAACCGTTTTGAACCAGCTTCCTTCTTTAAAAACATTTCGTCGTTCTTGTTACTCTGTTAGTGTGTAGTATTTGAAAATGCGTTGTTTTTGTTACAGGTAAGTAGCTTCGCTTCTCCAGCAGCCAGATTGCAGCCTTTCTGTCAAACGTCGCACACGTAAGTTACCACGGTAAGACAGTGCAGTCACTTTTGGCTAAACGTCTGTAGGATGTTCATTTTAACTGAAGTCGCTGAATTACCTCGAAAACTACACATCGGATTAAAAAAGTTATAATTCCAAATTTTCTTCGTCTCGGGCGGGGACATCGAATGATACCACACTCGACTCCTCCACCCCACCCCGTGCATGGGGTATGAAGTATTTTCTTCGTTTCACCACAGACGGCGTTGTAACCGGAGTAATAGAAATAGGTGAAACATCGTAATTTACGAGACGCTTCTCACTGGCCGTTGAATATCCAATGGTACATGGGACCCCAACTCAATGCTGGGAGGGTGGGACAGACCAGTATTCCATAACTTCTAATAGGAAACCCCATTCGCACCGTTGTATCCTCCGACTTATTGAACAGGGGACTACTCAACGCACCACTGTGGCCGTGGCTCGAGGCGAAAGTTACTTTACTTTTCCAATTAGAGTAAGTGTTCAAACGTAGTAAACATAACTTCAATACACTTAATGATCTGCTTTTAAAAAGGTGGCACACAGGAAAGAAGCATATGTGCCGAAATGTCAGCACAGGCGTTTCTTATGTAGTCGACCATGTTTTCGAGACGTGTTGGCACTTGCTGGAACACTTTACCTTTTAAATATCCCCACAGAAAGGAATCCGGCGAAAACACGGTCTAATACCTCTCGTGCTTCAATTGCGTAATGCGCTGGGCAACCGTCATGCTGAAGCCACATATGTTGTCGAACGTCCAGGGCAACAGCCTGCAGTGGTACCGGTAGTTCCTGTTCCAAAAACGTTCGATACTTGCGTCCATTCAACGTGACGTCAATAAAATACGGACCAATGAGTTTTTCGCGCATTATGCCACATCATACGTTAACCGATCGAAGACATCGATGGTCAGCTTGCCGTGACCACTGAGGATTGTCTACACTCTGGTTACGCATATTATGGTGGTTAAAGCTACCATGGTTTGTGAATGTAGACTCATCGGAAAATAGTACCTCGGCAAAGAACGTGGGGGTCGTTTGCTTTCACAAAACATTACCCGTTTATAGAAATCGGCGCCATGAAGTTCTTTATGCAGTGACACCTGGTAGGAATGCATGACGATGCGTGTTGTGACTATACTACCTAGGGACATACCGGAATCGCGGTGTAATTGCCGGGGGCTTATCCGCGGGTTGTGATGCGCTACCACTAGTGCATCTATTTCATTAACTTCTCCTGTAACACATTTGCTTCCTTTCCTTTTGCCGGTCGCATTCGGGAGGACGACGGTTCAATCCCGCGTCCGGCCATCCTGATTTAGATTTTCCGTGATTTCCCTAAATCACTCCACGCAAATGCCGGGATGGTTCCTCTGAAAGGGCACGGCCGACTTCCTTCCCCATCCTACCCTAATTCGATGAGACCGATGACCACGCTGTCTGGTCTCCGTCCCCAAACCAACCAACCAACCAACCTTTTGCCAGTCTGCACGCTTTCATCAGACACAAAGGCGCCCAGAACGTTGTAAAAGAACGAACGAGAGCGAGCTTTGTTCGGAAAACGCTCGGCATACAAGGCAACAGCAGCCTCAACATTTCTTCTACATTCTTCATAAATCAGGATCACTGCAGTTTTTTCTTCTGTGGTTATCAAATTCATCGTCCACTTACACGTCTGTCCTCCAAATGGCAGGTGGTTGTGCAAGAAATAAACACTTCGCAAGAATTGTAATGTTTAGAGCCGCTATCTGTTCTACATCTGCATGACACGTGAGCTCCGATCGCAGTATACTGCCTTTTATAATACGTCGTAATTCACTGCATGGCCACAGTGACGAGGAATACAACGTTGAAAATGGGGTTTCCAATTAGAAATGATGATACACTGGCGTTTCCTAACCTCTTGGCATGGAGGTGGGGTCCCACGTGCCACTGGATATTAAAAGGGTCATAAAATAGCATGTTGTGAATTACGACTGTGTACCAATTTCTATTCCTCCGATTACAGAGCCGTCTGTGGCGAAACCAAGAAAATGCTTCAGACGAAACGTATGCAGATTTTGCCGTAGAATCGTAATATGCAATAAAAAACAGAGGTTTCCGTTGAATATTTCGAAGTTGCCACCCGCCAGACATGCATGTGTTGGATTGGAGGGGGGGGGGGGGGGGGGGGTAGTGAATGTCCCCCTACGAGATAAACAAGTTGGAATTGTAACTTTTTTTTTATTCACTGTATAATTTTCTAGATATTTCAATGTCTTCAGTTAAAATGAACACGCTGTATCTATATAAAATGTGTTACCAGCGTAGGTGATTTTAAAAATGCATCGCTGAGAAGACTGAAAGACATCCCAAAGATGGAGCTCCAGACTTTTTTGGACGGGATAAAACATTGGTATAAGTGAGTGTGATGTAATAGGAACTGTTTTCAAGGGAGTAACATTGATGTACAAGAATAAATAAAATTCTTTCCAAAAAACAAATTCCCGTTATTTTTTACCACACTTCGTATGAGGAAGCCCACAGTCACTATTTTTAAATGAGTCCACATGCAGAATGCTGATGTTAAGCACTTCCCACTGTTACATGCATCATATTTAGCGTTCTGTTGATGTAAGTTGGAATGGGACTGATGGACTTCGCAGTGTTTTAGCACTGTCTTATTTGGGCGATCAGCTGTTAGGCAGTGGGTGGTCGCCAATGTTTTAGTGGCGTGGGACTTGCAACTGCAAGATTACCGAGGCAGTGTGTTTCAGTGTTCTTGGTACATCTTCGTGCAATGTTTTCTAGCGGTTCTAGGCTGCTACGGTCGCAGATTCGAATCCTGCCTCGGACATGGATGTGTGTGATGTCCTTAGGTTAGTTAGGTTTAAGTAGTTCTAAGTCTAGGGGACTAATGACCTCAGATGTTAAGTCCCGTAGTGCTTAGAGCCACTTGAACCATTTTTGAACTACATGAAGTAACCGCTTCTAAAAGTAGGAGTGGCCCCTGCTGGTATGTGAGCAGACTGAAATCTTTCCCAAGACACTCTCATGACCAGCAGGCTAGTGGCAGGAACCTGTAGGTTAGCTTCTTATTGTTTTCTGTCCATAGGACAATTAAATTTTTGTTATCCTGTTTGGTGCTTACAGGCTATAAACTCAACTTTTGCTCACATCAAGGGTATTATACATCATTATTTTCCCAAAAGTTAATACTCAATGTGAGCTCCAGTATTTCCTAGACACTGTCTTAAACGAACAGGTACGTTTTATGAGACTTAGCTCAAGAATTCTGTAGAAACAGTGGTGAGGTCCTGGGCTTTTCACTGGCCATTGTGTGGGATCTCGGCTACCTAGCCAGCGTCCTGTGAAGAGTTCATCAAGCCGTTGTCTTACAAAAAACGCGTAATGTGGGGGAGCTCCATCTTGCACAAACAGTAGTTCATGTGACACGTCCCATTCAGAAATTGCAGGCCATACAAAATTTTCTAACATTTCCTGATATCTTTCAGCATGCATAGTGTCCCTCAACAGATAAAGTCCAATAGTCCGGGAAGAAGTTAATCCACACCACACTGTTTCTTTCGGCTTGCCATGCATTTTTTCAACGGTCTCTTTGGGATCACCTTCGCCCCAATAATGGCTATTACGATGATTAACGAGCTCCCCTCACATGAAACACAACTTCATCACGCCACAGATCTTTTATCAACAGGTGTGAATGATCTTCATGCCATGCGAGCATCATTTCATAGAATTCATCAATCATCTGGATAATTTAGGACGTAATGAAGCTTCCGCGGTCTGTAATGAAACTCTTTGTGGAGAACTGCACGAACAGCACACCGTGTAATGGCACTCTTACAGCTTGTCCTGTTGATTTTGAACGGCTTCGCTCGAACATCTCCCTCATTGTGACCACCTCTTCCTCTGATGCCGAAGTCGAGGTCCCCCTGGTTTCTTGATGTCCTCCACACTTTCGGTATTGATCACTTTTTGTGGCAATTTTCTATTGTTTTTGCATCCAGAACAGCGTGCCACCCATGTTGCCCCTACACTATCGTTGGACCTTAATTACAGACTGCCATACCTCACATCTTGCTGAAACTTTGGCTCTCTCTTCAGTGCTTAATCGTCCTGGAAAATCTGTTTCAAGGGATCTGGAAAAAATACGAAAAAAGGACAGACTTTAATCTGTAAAACACGACAGCTTTCGTTGTTACCTTCACGTAACATCAAAAGAAATTCAGAGTAGTAAGATACTTTCTGCCCAACCATCTTTGATGTTAGTATCGGTTTTTGTTTCTATTGTTCTTTAGTATTTTAAGTTTTTAAAGTACTACTTACGATAAATTGTTTGAAATAATAACTGAAATTACACAAGGTAAACTTTCAAATGGTTCAAATGGCTCTGAGCACTATGGGACTTAATATCTGAGGTCATCAGTCCCCTAGAACTTAGAACTCCTTAACCTAAGGACATCACACACATCCATGCCCTAGGCAAGATTCGAACCTGCGACCGTAGCGGTAGCGCGGTTCCAGACTGAAGTGACTAGAACCGCTAGGCCACACCGGCCGGCATGTAAACTTTAGAAACACAGTGTGTAGGATACAGGTAATGATATGAATTCAATAGGCACCGCTCACATCTCCAGCTTCGTAAACAGATTGCATCAACATTTGGTCCATGTTGAAGCGAGACTCATCAGGAAGCAATTTTGAAACAATGGGGACCCCACAATAGTTACATGTACGTGTGTTGCTGCCAGAAATTGTGTATAGCGTCATGTAGTACATACCGAGCAAAGAAGACATCGACGTATCAGACGGTGGGGAAAGGTAGGGGCAGATAATGGCACACGTGCAGCAGCTTTCCATCGTTGTAAATCTTTGAAATTGGGATACAAGATCTGTCACGTCGTAGCACATAAACTCTGCTAACAGTAAATTACGTGGACCAATGATGTATTTACAATCCGCCTGGCTTTTCTCCATCTACAAATTGTACCTAAACACTGAAAGATGTGACACAGTGGTTAAGATGCAGAACGCCTCGGAGACCAGCCCATTATCAGTCTGTAACTATTCACCATTTTCATCCCGAAATGTTCCGCACACTAATGAAATCACAAAGTAAAATATAAATGTCGTGTGATTAGGGCCCCCCGTCGGGTAGACCGTTCGCCGGGTCCAGATTGTATACCGATTAGGTTCCTTTCAGATTACGCTGATACAATAGCTCCCTACTTAGCACTCATATACAACCGCTCGCTCACCGATAGATCTGTACCTACAGATTGGAAAATTGCGCAGGTCGTACCAGTGTTTAAGAAGGGTAGTAGGAGTAATCCATCGAACTACAGACCTATATCATCGACGTCGGTTTGCAGTAGGGTTTTGGAGCATATACTGTATTCCAACATTATGAATCACCTCGAAGGGAACGATCTATTGATACGTAATCAGCATGGTTTCAGAAAACATCGTTCTTGTGCATTCGCACGAAGTAATGGCCGCTATCGACAGGGGATCTCAAGTTGATTCCGTATTTCTAGATTTCCGGAAAGCTTTTGACACCGTTCCTCACAAGCGACTTCTAATCAAGCTGCGGGCCTATGGGGTATCGTCTCAGTTGTGCGACTGGATTCGTGATTTCCTGTCAGGAAGGTTGCAGTTCGTAGTAATAGACGGCAAATCGTCGAGTAAAACTGAAGTGATATCGGGTGTTCCCCAGGGAAGCGTCCTGGGACCTCTGCTGTTCCTGATCTATATAAATGACCTGGGTGACAATCTGAGCAGTTCTCTTAGGTTGTTCGCAGATGATGCTGTAATTTAGTGTCTAGTAAGGTCATCCGAAGACCAGTATCAGTTGCAAAGCGATTTAGAAAAGATTGCTGTATGGTGTGGCAGGTGGCAGTTGACGCTAAATAACGAAAAGTGTGAGGTGATCCACATGAGTTCCAAAAGAAATCCGTTGGAATTCGATTACTCGATAAACAGTACAATTCTCAAGGCTGTCAATTCAACTAAGTACCTGGGTGTTAAAATTACGAACAACTTCAGTTGGAAACACCACATAGATAATATTGTGGGGAAGGCGAGCCAAAGGTTGCGTTTCATTGGCAGGACACTTAGAAGATGCAACAAGTCCACTAAAGAGACAGCTTACACTACACTCGTTCGTCCTCTGTTAGAATATTGCTGCGCGGTGTGGGATCCTTACCAGGTGGGATTGACGGAGGACATCGAAAGGGTGCAAAAAAGGGCAGCTCGTTTTGTATTATCACGTAGTAGGGGAGAGAGTGTGGCAGATACGATACGCGAATTGGGATGGAAGTCATTACAGCAAAGACGTTTTTCGTCGCGGCGAGATCTATTTACGAAATTCAGTCACCAACTTTCTCTTCCGAATGCGAAAATATTTTGTTGAGCCCATCCTACATAGGTAGGAATGATCATCAAAATAAAATAAGAGAAATCAGAGCTCGAACAGAAAAGTTTAGGTGTTCCTTTTTCCCGCGCGCTGTTCGGGAGTGGAATGGTAGAGAGATAGTATGATTGTGGTTCGACGAACCCTCTGCCAAGCACTTAAATGTGAATTGCAGAGTATTCATGTAGATGTAGATGTAGACGCCACTTCGGCGACTTGCGCGTCGATGGGAATGAAATGATGATGATTAGGACATCACGACACCCAGTCCAGGTAGCTGAGAACTCTGTTCACAGCAGGCCCTGAGTATGCATTTCAACTTTATTGGAGATGGTGTTTGCAGTAATCTCTCTGAACAAGTGGAACGTCCCCTTTGAAAAATTATATGAATTACTGTGCTGGTAAACTTCTTACATTATTTGATACAGAGACAGCTGAGTAAAACTGAATGTACTCAGACATTTTTTACTTATTCTGATCATCAATAAACTGACACATAATATTTTTAGCGCAACGGAATATGACTTTCAATAATCCCAACAAAAGAATGGCCCTGACTAACAATAACCTATACCTTTCATGAATCACTTACCTCACAAAAATCTTCGTTACTCCAACTACTGCAACACAGCGAGCACCAATACTGCCAGCTAATAAAAGATTCTAACCACTGAAGGCACTAACTACTAATAGACATAGTTAGAAAATGAAAGATTTTGATAGAGAACAAACAATGTATTTACCTTAATAGTGTTCAAAAGTCATATACATATGTCAGTTCATGACATCCAGTCTTACAAAATTCGTTTTTCTGACGGACACACGTCCAGATCGTCCGCTCTCAAAACTCTGCCATCTCTCTCCCCACATCCACCACTGCTAGCGGCTCACCTCCAACTGCGCAACGCTACGCGCTGTTCACATCCAACTGCGTAAGACTACAATAGCGAATATTCCAACAATGCCAACCAGCCACAGACTGCACACAGCACAGCCAGTGATTTTCATTCAGAGCGCTACGTGACGTTACCAGCATAAAAACCTAAACAGCCTACTTACACAAGAAACTAATACATTTAATACACACTGCTAAACCAAAACATTTTGACCACTGCCCATCGCGAGGTTGGATGACGCATAGTGACGTTGCAGGCACGTGACGCACTATAAAAAGTATATAAGCGGGACAGAGACCGAAGCGAAGATGTGGACTGCAAATGGGGAAATACACTGAGATAATGGACTTTGTCAAATGACAATTATTACTACACAAAGCCTCTGAACGAGTATCTCGAATGTGCACGTGCTACTGTCCTGATCATCTACGGAAAGAGGTAGAAGGACAATGAAACTCCCACTTGAAGCTAAGTGGTTGGACGTCCACCACTCTTCACAAAACATGGAGTTCGGAGGCTTGTCTGCTCTGTAAAGTGGGCTAGATTAGGATCTATGGCATCTCTGCCGAAAGAGGAGAATGCTAGTGCACGTACAAGTGTTTCGGAGCACACCGTTCATCGCACATTGTTGAACATGGAGCTCCACAGCCGATCACCCCTACGTGTTTACATGTTTACCCAACGATACCGTCAGTTACGATTGCAGTGGACACGAGATCATCGGGATTCGACAGTCGACCAATGGAAACCTGTTGGCTCTTCGGGTGAATCACATTTTTGCTACACTAGGTCGATGTTCGTCTCTACGAACGCCACCATGGAAGTGAATGGCGGCTCGAAACGTGAAGCGCGCCACGGACGCAGGCTGATGGGAGCAGTACTATGCTATGGGAGACATTCTCTTCATGCTTGATGTCTTCCCCACAGGCGATGTCATCTCTCAGCAGTATAGTTGTCCGTGTCTCGGAGCCAGAACCGTGCTACAGTGGTTTGAGAAGCATTATAGTGAACTCACGTTCATGTCTCGGCGACCAGATTCGAATGATGTAAATCCGATGGAACCCATCTAGGTCGTTATCGGGAGCCATCACCGCGCAGATAACGAGCGAGGTGGCGCAGTGATGAAGTAAACTCGACTCACATTCAGGAGGACGACGGTTCGAACCCTGATTTAAGTGTTCCGTGATTTCCCTAAATCGCTTCAGGCAAGTGTCAGGATTTCCTTCCGTCATCCGATGGGACCGATGACCTTGCTGTCTGGTCCCCTCCCCCAAATCAACCAACCAACCAACCAACCAACCAACCGCGCGCGCAAATCAGTGGCCTGTTATTTACGCGAATTACATGACTATGCGTTGACGTCTAATGCCACACACCTCCATAAAACTATCAAAAAACTGTCCGATCCCCGATACGCAGAATCAGTCATGTATTTCGTTCCAAAGAGAGACAAACAAATTGTTAAGCAGGTGTCATAATGTTTTGCCTCATCAGTGCAATGGCTCAGACACCTGTAAAGCTGGAACTATTGGTTCCATCATAATACGAAGGGAAATCATAGGGTTTTATTTAACACCTCGAAGAAACAAAATTACGTAAATAATTCTTTGTTTGTTTACAAGCACATTCCTTCAGTCTAGGTACACACCGAAATCCCCTCGTCACATAGCGCTCCGCAGTGCAATCAAAACAATACGGCGCAGCCCATCTCCACTGTATCAACGCGCTACTTTGTTTCTGCTGCTCTAGGGGCGTGTTACGGTACTAACCCCCCCCCCCCCCCCCCCCCGATATTGTGTAACAGTACTGCAAATATGTTCCTGCAAAACAGACAAGAAACTAATTAAGTGTCTTTATTTTTTCGAAGCGATAATTAATATTTGACTACGTCGTACATCACAAACAACAGAGTACATGTCAACCAACATGCGATATATTTCCAAAATAGCATTACGGAGGCTCAGATCTCTGTCTGGCCGTCCTGATAAAAGTTTTCTAAAATCTCGTGATGTAAATACCTGGATGATTCGCTAAACCGAACTTCAGTGTTTTCCCTCCGCACCCTTGGCCAAACCGAGCTTCATTTTGGCCTCCAATGACTTCCGTATCGATAATGTTCAGCTTCAATTTCGAGTCCTGCTTCATTCCACCTACGTACGCATCATTGAAATAGCATCACACTGGCTTAGAATGTCCTGTAAGTTTCACACCTTTTGCATGTTTTCAGTTTCCGTCGTTATTGTCACAAGCAGTGGTGCAAAACATTACCCTCTACTTGTCAGTGACCAGTGACTAAGATAGAAATGATCACTATATTTTCGATGAACCGCCAAGGGAGGAGAAGTGCGACTCTGAAACCACTAATACGTAAATTAAAACTCATTTTTCGATTCGAATCAGATCCCGTTGTTGCAAAAAAAATGGCTCTTAGCACTATGGGACATCTGAGGTCATCAGTCCCCTAGAACTTAGAACTACTTAAACCTAACTAACCTAAGGACATCACACACATCCATGTTCAAGGCAGGATTCGAACCTGCGGCTGTAGCGGTAGCACGGTTCCGGACTGAAGCGCCTAGAGCTGCTCGGCCACTCCGGCCGGCCCCGTTGTTGCAGGTCCATCGCTCGCGTACGACTTCGTTGGAAGTTAAAAGCGTCAGCAACTAGTTGCAAATGTCATAAACAATCACATAGTGTTTATCTGTTAGTATAGTTACATAGAGCCACAACGTACAAACCACAAAATGTAAAAACAAACTACGTAAGATTCCATCTCGCTCACCAACTTATAAACGCTGTTATGACTAACAATTCCTCACAAACAACAAGCGGGTATTTTTTCAAAACGGTTATAACAGCCTAGAAAATAGATCTTACGAGATAATTGTCATCACAATGCTAAAAGCGGAAGGTAACATACAAATAATAGCAGTAACGTAATATAACATTAACAACGCGCAAAACAACGCCAACAATTTCATTTTAAGTCCAACTTTCTCGTTCAGCATAAGCAATTCCCTACAACGAAATATTTATTAGTTGCAAATGGCTGGCTGTTCCAGAATATCAACTGCATCCTAGACGACACGACTAAATCAACAACAATTTTTGCTGTTAAGGTATACAGATTGATGGCCAAAACATCGTGACCACTGGCCACAGCGAAACTGAACGTCTCGTGATGGCGCCTAAAGAGAACATACAGGCGGAGCAGAGGCGAATTCTAGCGCAAAAAGGAAATCAGCTAACATAAGCGACTTTGACAAAGGGCAGATTGCTATGGCACTGTTCGAGGAGCGGGCATTTCGTAAACGGCGAAGCTGGTTGGCAATTCGCGTATTACTGTCGAAAGTGTCTGGGGAAAGCGGCTGAAGGATGGTAAACCACGAGTAAGCGACAAGGTGTTGGATGCCCATGCACCACCACAGCACGTGGAGGCTGGAGGTTTAAAGCAGAATAGGTGGGGATCTGTGGCAGCTTTGACAAGCGAGTACAATGCTAGTGCAGGCATGAGTGGTTTTTGAGCACACCGTTCATCGCACGTAGTTAAACGTGGGGTTCCGAAGCAGATGTCACCTACGTGTTCTCTAGTTGATCCTGTTAAGAGTACAATGGCTGCGGAGCAGTCCAGATTAGACTGTGGACGAGGTGCCTGGTCGGATTAGTCACGTTACTTATTACATCAGGTCGATGGACGTGTCGGGATACGCAGTCATCCATGCGGACAGCTGCACGGAACATGCACTGCGCCACATATGCAAACCGGTGGTGCAGTACTATGCTATGAGGGACATTCGTCTAGGCTCCCATGGGACCTGTGGTAGTAACTGAAGCATTATAACTGCTGTGGATTACATGAACATCATGACGGACGAATCGCATTCCTTCATGGTTGATGCCTTTACCGACGGCGATGACCCCTTTTGGCAGGATGAATATCCGTGTTACAAGGAATTACTTGTCCGTAATTTGCATCAGTTGTCTGCCTTGTGCGTAGACATCTGCCATGACGTAACTCGGGAGACTAACTAAAGATTAGTTGAACCCGTAGCGCGAAGAAATGCTTCTGTATTGCGTTCCCAGTGTGGAACAACAAGCTGTTCTGCAAGGGGTCAGAATGTTTCAGCTCATCCGTGTATGTTCTTAAAATGTTCGGAATATAATGACAACAATCCCATAAGTATACGTATAATCATGCAAATTTTTACCTGTTACTCGACTGAAAATATAGGGAACCAACTATGAAGATAAGAATTCGGTAAAACCTGTATTCGTGAAGGAAGAAAAAAAAAAAAAGATAATTGTGTTTGGTCAAAGCTGTTTCGTTTTCCAAAGCATATTTACTATGCACCACACGACAACAATAATAATAACCACAGTAATAATAATAATAATAATAGTAGTAATAATAATAATAATCATCATCATCATCGATTGGCATCTTAAAACAGCTAGTGAAGAGAGCGATAATTCGAGATTTGTTTTATTTCAGTGAGTAAATAGAGGTGCTGTTTCTGTAACTCCACATTTATTTGGTTTCATGATGTGGCTACTGTCCATTATTTTTGTAGTGGCTGGTTATTTATTCTTCGCTTCCTCACCAGTAAGGTGCTAGGATAACAGGAGTGACCTCCGTAACAGGTCGTGCTATTGAGCGGCACGTGTTTAAAATGAAGAACGTGACGCCGCATTAAAATGCTGGATTCATTACGCCAAGCTGAACTACTTCCTAACAAGTGAGTTAGTACAGCGTTAGGAAGTTAGTCTATATTTAAAGTTTGGCTCCGCTCAAAATATTTTTTTCATAATATGTGAAAATTTTACTTTACACGTTCACTAAACATATGGGTGTTACATTGGTATTAATGAGCAGGAAACTTGAGACAAAAACTACACCCCACTTACGACACGGAATGAGAAGCAGCAAATTCACACTAAGTATTGGATAGGATAAGCAGTGAATAGTTTGTGAACAAAGTAAAAGTGTGTATACAAGTCTTTTTCACATACTCCAGCCTAAACACATACATCGTAACTAGCCGTACACATTATATGGCATTTAACGCGTCAATGAACTGAAATGAAGTACCTGAGACGATGAATGTAACCTATTTCGTTAGTAAAAGTGCGTCAGCTCTGTGTATTTCGATTTTTATTGTACGTATTTCTTTTCGTTTACGTATTTTAGAGCAAACCTTCCATATTCAGGTTTCACGGGTTTTAATAGACTGTTCAACGTTTTACTGACGGAATTATACTGTAGAGAGAAATCATATTGATAAATAAATGCGAAAGGCTTACGAATCTCAAAGCAAACAAACCACAGCACTGTAAAATCCTGTATTTTATGGAAGTGTGCTTTAATATTTTTCCGCATTGTATTACCTTTACATTGATTCATCTGTAGAAAATACAGATCACCGCCACGAACTGAAGCGTGAAGACATTGGGCACATGGTTCTTCTGCTTTCGAAGGCATTCAATTAAGGGAATGGCATTCCTTAAATATATAACGTTATGAAGATAAAATTCCTATTAAAGAACTTAGTTTCCTTACAAATACGATAGTTGATGTGAATTAGGTAATGGAATACAGGTATTAATGCACCCTCCCACTAATTACCGGAACCAACAAGTAAGTAATGATAAGAGTAACACTTGATACAGCGAAATTTTATTATTTCTAATATGTGGAACCTAAGAAGAAATAAAGCCCCAGTGTAGTTAAGGGAAGTTGCCATTTCTTCCAAGATGTTGACCGGTAAACCGAATTTAGTGACACATGTCACTAACTGGAGGACAGACAGTAGTTTGCCTCGTGTAAGTGAATCTCTTGACAGTGAATTAATTATAAATCTTAAGGTATTAAGGTATCTCTTCATGAGTATGAAAAGAATTGTTAAGCCAGCTGAGAAAATTCCAACGCCGCTGCGAACGTCTGTTAAGAGTTACATTCGAATTGGCCGACTAAGTATAATCGTATGGTGAACATTATTAGGATGCGCGTCAGTTAACGCTGCCCTAATATGATCGTCTTACCACAGGTTCCAGTCCACAAAACTCACTCATCAGCATTATTACACAACTCCCGCATTGCTCTTCGAAATCTGAAGAGCCAGCAATAATATCCAGAGGGACAAAGTTATTTTAAATGTTTCCGATGCTTCAAAAGGTCTGTTCGAGCGGAAGTTTCCAACCGCCAACCGCACCTGCGAAGCGCAAGCTCCGTCAGAGCAGAGACTGCGGAATTCGACCCGCTTGAGGCTGACAAAAAGTTGTTCGGGCGATGATTCCTTCTAAGAGAATTTGGGAAGAATTGCCTCAAATTTCCTCAATATGCATGGTGGCCCTTGTGCGGTGCCATTCGTGTACAGTCTTGTAATTAGTTTTATGTATTAGTACGAAATTCAATATTGCTCTCTCTCCTGATTTTATTAGTACGTTGTTAATGTAAGAAACTCATTTTCAATGTCGAAGCTATTCTTTTTTTTTTTTTTTCAAAGGGGAAATGAATTTGGTTTTCATAAATTCAGTTACCGCAGAAAAATGGGTACCAGTGGCCATGTGAACTCATTCAGTTACAACAAGAGTTAAAAGTATCCTTCACGTTGCTTAGCGGTACTGCACTCTCTGTAATGTGATTGGCTTCTGCGTAACATGGCGGACAATCAAATTTCAGCCAGCGTCATTTTTTATGCTGTCAGGTGTACAGTAATTTAACACACACACACACACACACACACACACACACATATATATATATATATATATATATATATATATATATATATATATATATATTAATTTGAGAAAACTAAATATCTCGAAATCAACGTATCTTACGGAAAAAACGCTATAAGTGAAAAGTTAATATAGTAAAATGGGCGGCTCAGCTTTGTATTTTCACATGAGAACCCCTAATGTTTATTTCGTATTCGGATTGTACGCCAAAAAATACGCACGGTTTACTCAAACTATTGTTTTATATTCGTAATAGATGGCGCTGTAATCGACAGATGTTGAGTGTGCCTGTTCTTGCAATTAAGGAACCGCGCATTTACTAATGGGAACTAGTGTTTACCATTGTCAGGGCAAATGACTCTTCCCAACTTGCTGTTACAGTCCCATTATCGGATCGTTTCCTAGTTTGAGAAAACTAAATATCTCTACGAATTGCTTCCATCGTTCCATTTTTGTTTTCCATAACTCTTCCTTAAAAATTTTGTTTAACATACCTATACCTACGGACTCTTTCTTCCAGTTCCTAACGAAGGAGAAGAAGGCAAGACAGAAGACCAGCGTAGGTTACGAAGAATTTTGCGGGAAAACTATACTATAGAAACAATAAACTTGTGTACCACTTCCCACAAGAAGAAATTAAGCAAATAATTGTAAGACTGAAAAAGAAAAAATCTTCTGGACCGGATGGGATCCCTGCCGAAGTAATAAATGTCTTACGTGACAAATTACATAGTTACTTGTGCGAACTGGGCAACGAGTGTCTCATGCAGTGAACGGCCCCCGCACCGTGGAAGAACGCTGAAGTGGTAATAATTAGTAAAGGGCAAAACAAGGATCCGCTGATACCCAAATCCTACAGACTAGTTCGTCTTTTGAACGTTCATGGTAAGATATTTGAAAAACTACTTCACAAGAGATTACAATATCATAGACCGTCACACGGGCACACGGGATGCCGCCTCACCAGTACGGATTTAGAAGAGGTAAGTCAACTGAAGACACAATTAATAAGGTGATTTCGCTAATGACAGATACTCACTCTGTGGCCGCCCTTGCGATGGTGATCGATATTGCTGTCGCTTTTTGAAACTTACCGTGGCCGTCTTTCTTTGGGTCGCCTTAGAAACTTGGACTGTCGAAAAGCACTATACAACAGTCCGAGAGATTATTGTCACAAGCGACATGCTTATTTAACGGGCCCAGGAAAGAAACAAACGAAGGCAGTAACAAAAGACTGTCTGCATGGGTCAGTGTGAGGTCCAGAGTTTTGAGATGTTGTACTGGAGTCCATACTACGGAAGTCACATAACAGCAGTAACATAAGCGGACTAGTAGAATTTGTAGGTAACGTGCTGTTCGTTGTTAAGTGGTGAATCCACAGGATTTACAGAGAACAACGAACTTGAGGGCACGTTTCGAAGTGCTAAATTGTCACTAGCACCTCACAAAATAACATACCTCCTGCTGAAAAGGAACCTAGCAAGAAACCCTAAAATAAAATTAAATAATGTGACGATTAGGAGAATCGTAGTAGCGAAATATCTAGCGGTAATTTTGGACAAACGTCGTAACTTCGCACAGCATTTAGAGGAAGCAGGCAAAAAAGGTACAAACTTGATAAATAAAAATATGACCGTTGCAAAAAGACAATTTCGGCTTCCCTTGAAAACAATCAGAGCATACCACCAATCTATATTAGCATTAGTCGCGGGATACGATACGAGTGTAGACTGTAGCTGGTGAAGCCAGCCTCATTACTGACAAGTGTTCAAAGAGGAGTGCTGCTAACAAGGGGAGACCGCCAATTGTGAAATTCAGATTCGATTCATACTGCGCATAATAAAAGCTCATGGCCAGAGGTGTAATGTGGCAAAGCACCAAGATGCACTTCTCAGCCGTTGTCGAGAAAATCGACAGTTAAAAGAAACCGTTGGGGTGAAATACTCTCTACGATTATTAGTTTTCTACAGTTCTCCGTGGTGCAGCGGTAAGCGCTCGGGTTCGTAATCCGAAGGTCCCCGGATTGAATCTGGCGCCATGCAACCTTTTTTTTTAGTATTTGTTTTTTGTAATTCAAATATATATATATATATATATATATATATATATAAATAAATTCCCGGCAATCAGTTGCAACAATTATGCATATAATTGAAAGTCGTTTGTCGTGGAAAAACTGGCGACTTCGAACATCATTATGTTTTCCGCGATCAAAGTTGTATTTCACAAATGTTATTAATTGTCTTCATAATGTTAACCACGTATAGTTAACGGAAGACGTAGAAACGATATTCCGAAACGAATACGTATAGCGTAAGTCAAACGTTCGAATTAGGATAGAGACCCCACGAACACAAATTTGCTGTGGCAGGTATGAAATATAAACTCCGTTACTCGCTCGTTACACTTGAAGGACAGATATTGAAAGGGCCAAAACGAGCCGCCGCATAACAGCGTAGTTGCCTGCTAACTTCGAAAGACGGTAGATGCGGTCCCTAGCGCAACTTATAACATCGTCGAAAATCGGTGCGGACGGGAGAGCTTTGGTACACCCTGTTAAACAAACGGAAAAATGGAGGCGGTACAATTGGAGAGCGATCCGCCTTCACCAACATGCGTAAGCAATTCATTAATAGATTACAAAAAACTAATAAAAAAAACTGCATGGCGCCAGATTCGATCCGGCGACCTTCGGATTACTAACCCGAGCGCTTACTGCTGCGCCACGACGCTGTAGAAAATTATTGATCATAGAGAGTATTTCACCACAACGGTTTCTTTTAACTGTCGATTTTCTCGACAACGGCTGAGAAGTGCATCTTGGTGCTTTCCCACATTACACCTCTGGCCATGAGCTTTAATTATGCGCAGTATGAATCGAATCTGAATTTCACAATTGGCGGCCTCCCCTTGTAAGATTAACAGGTGTCTACCGCGCTACCCTTAATGATACATAGTAATTCTAGGAATATGCCCACTGGACTTGGAAATTAAGAAAAGAGGAGTCTTTTACTGGTTAAAGTAAGACAATCAAATGGAAGTGCGAAGGATGCTTGGAACTGAGGCAAATTCGAAAAAGTTAATAAGAAATCGCATATTACAGCTGTCACAAAATGTGTGGCTTCCCCTAACCGTTGCAGGCAAATGCCGGCACAATGGTTCATCCAATTTCCTTCTTCATCCCCCTGCAGTACGAGCTTGTGCTTAGTCTCTGATATCGTTGTCTTCATCCGGACACTAAGCCCTAATCTTTATTCTCTCCTAAGTGAGGGTTTGAACATACAGTAGGTGTCGAGAATTTAGAATTCTGGCACTTTGGACATTTGAACTGACCTCTGGCGTCATCAACAGTAATTATTTTTATTTCCTTAAGTTTCCTCTCACCTTTTGAAACTGAGCTGTAATTGTTGAATGTAACGTTGTTCGCAATAGCACTGTCGACATAGGATTGATTTTATTTGGAACACACCGAGCGATGTGGCGCAGTTGTTAAGACACTGAAAACGTATTTGGGAGGACGGTGGCTCAGATCAACCTCCAGCCATTGAAAATTAAGTTTACCATGATTTCACTAAAATTTCTTAAGGCCAAACACGGAATGGTTCCTTTGAAAGGGTATGGCCAATTTCCTTCTCCATCGTCCCTTATCCGAGTTCTTACTTCGTCTCTATTGACCTCATCGTGAACCGATATTTGCTGTGGAACCCCCAAAAACATACGTTCTTCATATTATGTGCATCGTGCTGCCACCTACTGCCAGGTACTCCATATCAGTGATCTCAGTAGTCATTAGACATCGTGACAGAGTAGAATAGAGCGCTCCGCGGAACTCACGGACTTCGAACGTGGTCAGGTGATTGGGTGTCACTTGCATCGTACGTGTGTACGCGAGATTTTCGCGCTCCTGAACATCCCTGGGTTCACTGTTTCCGATGTGATAGTGAAGTGGAAACGTGAAGGGGTACGTACAGCACAAAAGCGTACAAGCAACCTCGTCTGTTGACTGACAGAGACCGCCGACAGTTGAAGAGGGTCGTAATGTGTAATAGGCAGACATCTATCCAGACCATTACACAGGAATTCCAGACGGCACCAGGATCCACTGCAAGTACTATCGCAGTTAGGCGGGTAGTGAGAAAACTTGGATTTCAAGGTCGAGCGGCTGCTCATAAGCCACGCATCACACAGGTAATGCCAAACGACACCTCGCTTGGTGTAAGGAGCGTAAACATTGGACGATTGAGCAGTGGAAAACATTGTATGGAGTGACGAATCACGGTACACAATGTGGCGATCCGATGACAGGCTGTGGATATGGCGAATGCCAGTGAAACATCCGCCAGTGTGTGTAGTGCCAACAGTAAAATTCGGAGGCGATGGTGTTATGGTGTGGTCGTGTTTTTCATGAATGGGGGCTTGCATCCCTTGTTGTTTTGTGTGGCACTGTCACAGCACAGGCCTACATTGATGTTTTAAGCACCTTCTTGCTTCCCATAGTTGAAAAGCAATTCGGGGATGCCCATTGCATCTTTCAACACGATCGAGCATCTGTTCATAATGCACGGCCTGTGGCGGAGTGGTTACATGACAATAACATCCCTGTAATGGATTGGCCTGCACTGAGTCCTGACCTGAATCGTGTGGAAAAGCTTTGGGACGTTTCGGAACGCCGACTTTGTGCCAGGCCTCTCCGACAGAAATCGATACCTCTCCTCAGTGCAGCACTCCGTGAAAAATGAGCTGCCATTCCGCAAGAAACCTTCCAGCACCTGATCAAACGTTTGCCATGCTAGAGTGGAAGCTGTCGTCAAGGCTAAAGATGGGCCAACAGCATATTTAATTCCAGCATTACGGATGGAGGGCGTCACGAACTTGTGAATCATTTTCAGCCACGTGTCCAGATACTTCTGATAACATAGGGTACTGTATTGTATTGTATTGTATGTTAACCGGGGACCTAGAAACGACGGAGAGACTCCGTCCCCGCCGCAGCCGCAGTGGTCCACAACCCCACGACGACTACCGCAGTCCACTGCACCCCTACACCGTCCCATACCGAACCCAGGGTTATTGTGCGGTTCGGCCCTCGGTGGACCCCCCAGGGAACGTCTCACACCAGACGAGTGTAACCCCTATGTTTGCGTGGTAGAGTAATGGTGGTGTACGCGTACGTGGAGAACTAGTTTGTGCAGCAATCGCCGACATAGTGTAACTGAGGCGGAATAAGGGGAGCCAGCGCGCATTCGCCCAGGCAGATGGAAAACCGCCTAAAAACCATCCACAGACTGGCCGGTTCACCGGACCTCGACACAAATCCGCCGGGCGGATTCGTGCCGGGGACCAAGCGCTCCTTCCCGGTCGGAAAGCCGTGCGTTAGACCTCACGGCCAACCGGGTGGGCCACATAGTGTATTACTAAAAGTGTGTTCATTATTTTTTTGAACACTGTCACAAATAATGTAAATTTAGAACGTATTCTGTGCTGTATAAATAAGAGGCATAGCTCCAATGTTTTCCTTTAATAGCTTAAAGTGAAGTAACAGCAAGAGATTCCACTTAACATCTCTGGAAGTAGCGCACAGTACTTAATCATTGATCCCTGTCACACAGGCCGAATCAGAGCCTCGAGGAAACTGATAAGCCTTCAACAGTCGAGATACTCATATAATGTTACTACTTATTGCCTCATGAAGACGGCTGCAAAATCTCGCGTAGGTATAGTTCACTGCGAACTCGCTATGCACACAGGAAATCATTGTGTATCGTCAGGATGAAGCGTAATTGCCAATCAGTACGCCACTGTATGCATTCGCGGTTCCACTGCTGCCCGTGTAGACACTGCTAGAGCATCACGTGCAGTCGCAAAATGGGCGGCAAGCTGATAAGAGTCGATGTGCGTGGCGGCTCGCGAATGTCCTGTTTGAGACAAGGGAACCTCCCTATCGCACCTCCCTCAGATTTAGTTATAAGTTGGCACAGTCGATAGGCCTTGAAAAAATGAACACAGATCAATCGAGAAAACAGGAAGAAGTTGTATGGAACTATGAAAAAAATAAGCAGAATATACAAACTGAGTAGTCCATGCGCAAGATAGGTAATAACAAGGACAATATGAGCTCAGGAGCGCCGTGGTCCCGTGGTTAGTGTAACTGCGGAGTGAGAGGTCCTCGGTTCAAGTCTTCCCTCGAGTGAAAAGTTAACTTTCTTTATTTTCGCAAAGTTATGACCTGTCCGTTCGTTCATTGACGTCTCTGTTCACTGTAATAAGTTTAGTGTCTGTGTTTTGCGACCGCACCGCAAAACCGTGCGATTAGTAGACGAAAGGACGTGCCTCTCCAATGGGCATGTTTGATAGCAAGGTCATAGGGCCACCGATTCCTCCACAGGAAAACACGTCTGATATATTCTATACGACACTGGTGACGGCATGTGCGACACATGACAGAAATATGTTGTCGACCCACCTAACTTGTACACTTGGCGAATGGGTAAAAAGATTTTTCTACCTTGCCCGATTTAGGTTTTCTTGTGGATGTGATAATCACTCCCAAAAAAGTGATGAAAACATAAGAGTTTGTCACATAAACTGCAACAAATGAATGCAACAGTTTCACAGTCGCACAGTTTTCCCTGTGCTCTGTCAAAACATATGTTTGTTTAGGTGTAGCGTCTCCATACTACGGCGCAGTTACCTCGCATCGAACGGACGGACGGGCAGATAATAATTGTCTGAAAATAAAAAATTTAACTTTTCTCACATGGGAAGACTTGAACCAAGGATCTCTCGTTCCGCAGCTGCTCACGCTAACCACGGGACCACGGCGCTCTAGAGCTTACATTACCCTTGATGTTGCCTATCTTGCGCAATGGACTACTCAGTTTGTATATTTTGCTTATTTTTTTCATAGTTCCACACAACTTCTTTCTGTTTTCTCGAGTGATCTGTGTTCAGTTTTTCAAGGCCTATCCACTGTGCCAACTTATAAATAGCGGCCACAGTGTAGCAATGGTCGTCGTTTGTTCGGCTCTGGGATCGCTTGACTAGTATTTGGTGCGCACGGCTCACAGCTGTCTACTAGCGTCACTTCCGCTTGACTGAAATGCTTGTCTGGGTCGTACATGGTATTCTGTAGCGGCTGGAAACCAGATAATCGCGTAGAAGTCACGCCGGATTAAAGGTTCGTCGGTTGTGTGCGTCGAGGCACAACTAGAATCCAAAAACGCTGCAAAAATTCAAGATTTGACGTGCCATATCCCAGTAGTTAGCTATTTCTATCTCTTTCATATTGTTTGAAGGCCTTTTTCCCGGGGTGTCACATCCTTCCTTCTCATGAGTGGTTACAATGTATACACGGTGTTAAAAAAACTATCCAATATTTCAGGGGATGATTTAGCATCAAAATAAGAAAAAAAAGTAATATGGCCATGGGTCCTAAAAACATACATTCTGACATATGACCACTTGTTCAGAGAGAGTGCTCAACATGATGTCCATTCATCTCAGTGCATGCCTCTGCCCTTCGGTGAAAGGACCCACACGCCTCTTGAAATCGCCATGGTTGGTTCTAAATGTGCTGAGATGCACGGAAGACACGGTTCTGTAGTGTCTGCACATCGTTTATTGGAGTGGAATAGACCAATTGCTGCACATGTCCCCATAACCAGAATTCTAGTGGATATAGGTCCAGAGGACGAGCAGGACAAGGTTTGGGAATAGTCTGTCCTGTCATGTACATCCTTTAGCTAGACAGGTTTTTAAGGAAGCGGTGATAACGAGCCCCAACTAATCTCTGCCGTAGCAAGTACGGTCCTAGTAATCTATCACCAAGAACATCTACACGCACATTGACTGAGAATAGATCTTGATGCCTTGTTTCTTAAATTGCATGGGGATTTTCATGGGCCCACATATACTGATCATGGAAATTTACAATGCCATCTCGTGTAAATCTTGTCTCATCAGCAACCAAAATCTTGGAGGCAAATTGTGGATCTGCACCACGCTGCCGCAATAACCATAGGCAGAGTTGCACTCTGGCAGGATGGTCGCGTGCCATAATGGTGTGGACGCGCTGAACATGATACGGATACGACTGCTCATGAAGTATCGCCCAGCCCAGACCAGAGGATGACATCTTCAGCTGCTGCTATTTGTCGCACACGGATTCCAGGATTCTCGTCCACTGCACCTACAACACGTTCCTCCATTTCAGGCGTGCGAACTGAACGAGGCCTTCCACTGACTAGTTTGTTGGGTGCTACGGAGCCTGTTTCCCAAAGACGCTAAACAATCGATTGAACAGCTTAACAGATGGTACCCTGTGTGCCGGAAATCGTTCAGTGTACAGGTTACGGGCTCTCAGATTAACTCCATCAGCTAAACCGTAGCAGTAAATCATGACTGCCATTTCCCTTGTGGGGTAAAAGGGAGTCATTGCTAGACTGTGTCAGAATATCTGCAGGACGGAACACGTGTTGTAACGCACCACAAACATCACAATAACATGTACTTCAAACCTGACCTATAAGTAGAGCAAACATCACGGTAAGCACCCGGATTTAGGAGAAATGTACGCAAAAGTAAACAGATGTAACATTACTACAGTATAATCACACAATGTAAACGGAACAGCTCACTGCAGACCACTGAGCCAACTCATGTTTGCATCGATAGTGCTCGGCAGTATCTCAACACGCTGTTGACCCTGGTATAACACGGAGCGCCAGTGCAACAACGGTGCTCATATTGGCTACCACACGTCCGTCATGCCTTCCTACGTCGCATTATTCCATGCCAGGGATTGTGATTAACATTAATCATCTGGCAGTCGTCTGCAGTAGGACAAGCAATGCATTGCCATGGATGACGTCACAAGAGAACCTCCTACGAACACGTGTTCATACGTCAGGATGTATGCTTTGTACGATACATAGTCATAACACATTTTTGTCTTGTTTTGATGCACACTATCATCCCCTGAAATATTGGATAGCGTTTTTAACATCCTGTATAATAGGCATGCAAATTTTCATGTGATGTTTATACATACAAAAAAGCTATCGACTAAATTAACATAAATATTATTTCTGTACATTTGGGTTGACAGTAAGCGTCAGAATGACGTACAGTACTCTTACTTACATAGTAACTCACATTGAAATCCTTTTCGGTGAAAGAGTTTCAGTGGTGATGTGAGAGCGATATTTTGAACTGGCCTTCGCGTGTTTGTTCTACAAGCAATGGTAATGGACAGGTTTTCAGTTGATGCTTCGTTGTACATAGTGTTGCACCATTTTAGCACTGTTTCTCTGCCACGGTGCACTTCACCATGCTTCCAGCTAAACTTCATAGAGCTCTGGTACCTCATATCGCAACTACACCACAATATCAATGCAAAATGAACATTAGATGCCTAGTCAATGAATTTGGCAGTCAAAAAGAGTGTGATACTTATGAATGACTGAAGACCAACACCAGCGATTGGAAACGCCTATCGGCCAACTCTACTCATATTCTGGACGACCTATGTTCAAGTCCTCATCAGACCATCCCGACTGAGGCTTCAGTAGTTCGCCAAACCGATTAAGGTGAATGCCTGGATATTTCCTTTGAAAACGACTCGGCTGGTTTGTTTCACCACATAATTCCTCTCTGAGTTTGTCCTCTAACTCATCGAAAACAGAAAGTAACATCCGAATAAGCTTTCCTTGTTTCTTCTTCCTTACCTATTACGCTTCGGAACAGTTCTCCGCCTCTCTACCCATCTATCTGCCCTTATTTTCGGCATATCTGGAACTCGTAGGGTAACCTCTTCCCTTCTAACTACCTGAAGTCCTTTTTAACCACCCTTCAGGCCCCATCGATTATTCCTGCGATCATGAACTTCCCAATCCTTTTTCCGGTCTTGTAAATTTGTGGCTTAGCCATTTTTTACTTCCTTGTTATATCATACTTAAAGAGTCTATACAACGTATTCGTAACTCATTCTTATCTATTTTATATTTTCTTCCTTCAACGATATGCTGTAGAATTTCTTGTGTCTTTTCCTTGTGACTATGATATCCTGTCCTGCCATATTTGTTTCCTTCTTAATTACATTACATTGCATTCCTGCTCTACAGAGCTATTCTCAAAGTTTTTATGTTGTCAGTTGGTCACTACGTCAGAGAATTTCCACTTCGTCTAATTTTATCCTGAATTCTAAATCTTGGTCCAACCTTCGGCTGTACACCACGGTCGTGACTCTGTTACATGCTACCTTATGTTTAGAGGACTCCCTCCGGGAGAGGGAATTGCCAAGTCATACTGTTTCTCGAAAATCTCCCCTTGTGTATCCATGAATCTCCCCTTGCGAATCCCTGAATGAAGCATTTTCTTCTCCGCTGGAAACGAGAAGAGAAGCAACGGTAAGACATTGGACTCGTATTCAGGATGATGGCAGTTCACACCCCCATCCGACAGTACAGTTCTAGGTTTCTCGTAGCTTCCTTAACCCATTGAGTACCAGTGATGCTTGCCTGAAACCACGACATTATTATTATTTCTTTCTTGTCTCAAACGTTATGTCTGGTTAAAAATGGAAGGTGACGCGAACCTTGATCAAGCGTGACTTCCTTTTAACTGTACGGTATATGTATTGGGATTATTATTATTATTATTATTATTATTATTATTGTTATTTCTTTCCTTTCTCAGACGTTATGTCTGGTTAAAAATGGAAAGTGTTTCGGACCTTGATCAAGCGTGACTTCCTTTTAACTGTACGGTATATGTTACATTGCATTTAGGAACTTTCGGGTAATTGAACATGTATCAATAATTACAGATTTCTGTAGTTGTATATATACGTTTGGATGTAACTGTATTGCATTGATGACTGGTGGATATTGTGTGGTATGACTCCTGTTGCTGACAGTATAATTGGTATAATGTCAACATTATCCTGATGCCACGTGTCCTTGACTTCCTCAGCCAGTTGAATGTATTTTTCAATTTTTTCTCCTGTTTTCTTCTGTATATTTGTTGTATTGGGTATGGATATTCCGATTAGTTGTGTTAATTTCTTCTTTTTATTGGTGAGTATGATGTCAGATTTGTTATGTAGTATTGTTTTATCTGTTATAATGGTTCTGTTCCAGTATTATTTGTATTCATCATTCTCCAGTACATTTTGTGGTGCATACTTGTATGTGGGAACGTGTTGTTTTATTAGTTTAGGTTGTATGGTAAGTTGTTGATGTACTATTTTTACTACATTGTCATGTCTTCTGGTGTATTCTGTATTTGCTAGTATTGTACATCCGCTTGTGATGTGATCTACTGTTTCTATTTGTTGTTTGCAAAGTCTGCATTTATCTGTTGTGGTATTGGGATTATTATTATTTCTTTCTTTTCTCAGACATTATGTCTGGTCAAAAATGGAATATGACGCGGACGTTGATCAAGCGTGACTTCCTTTTAACTGTACGGTTATTATTATTATTATTATTATTATTATTATTACTATGTTAAGTACGAGTGCCTTTCGCATCAAACCACAGATGCTATTGCAACACAGAGACATCTTGTGTCAGACAGAGGTACTTCTGTTAATGTTGTGCTTTATTGCAGTTAGTTACAGCGTTCAAAGCAGCAGTCGGCGCGAAGATTGTGCTATGTGACAGTATGAGATTGTGACATGTGGGTTTTTTATAGTGATCATATTGAAGCGATCCTCAAGTGAAAGTTTGCGCTACTGTTTCTGAGTTGTTTCGAAATGAAACCACTGGAATAGTACGTATTACTGAGACAAAATTCTAAAATTTTATGCCCAGTTTTACTTTTATTTGGGACTATAATTTGTTTTTGGCATTAAGGGTTCGTGAAGGTGTGTAGGAAAAATGCGAAATTACTTTCAAATATATCTCATGAAATGATGGGTGGTTGAAAACTCTATGTCCTAGTGGTTCCAAAGTGAAACCACAACCTTAAGACAATTGATTGCTTACATTTTCCCAATTACTTCTTGTACTTGTCGCTGACTATGATAATAAAGGTTAATTTTGCGAAACTAACGTCTTAAAATAATGGTTTACTTTTTGTCGATTTCTTCTTGTAATCTTTGCTTACTATGCTGATAAAGGTCGGTTCTGAGAAAAATTTGAGAACTATTTTTGTTTTGTTTTGTTGGGACTCACAAGTTTAAATCACGCAAGACGAATGCCAGGATGGTTACTTTGAAAGACTATAAGCTTTTAATAAAGTTCCGAGTATATAGAACAGGTTCACAGAGATGTGCCTGGCTCTAAAACTCCTGGAGTAATAGAGCTCAGTACATTATTCTGGATGGCGAGTGTTCTTCAGAGACAAAGGTAATCTGAGAACTGGCATACATAAGGGTGGTAGAGTCAATTCGGTTCTTCATACTGAAAGTCGTCTGATGTTACACACCTTTCATGCCGTGTATCCGTGCACCCGTCGATAATCCCTTTCTGTCTCAAAGACGCTGTAGTCAGTTATCCGTCTGTTGGGGTAGATTACCTTCGGGTGGAAACTGTAAGGCATGTCTCAGAAAGTCATCTAAAATTTGGGGTGAGCTAACCAATAAAAGGGATTAGCCCCAGAGTCGGTTCGCGAGGCCTCATGGCACACTCTCTTTCTTCGCCTGATGCTATGAAGTTGTGCTGACATGGTTAGTGTAGACGCTTTGTCTTGTGGTAATAAAACGGACACATTGAAACGACTTCGTTCTGGATTGTGGTAACATGGTTTCTGGCTTGCTTCCTTGGGACTTAACCTCTGAGGTCATCAGTCCCCTAGAACTTAGAACTACTTGAACCTAACTAACCTAAGGACATCACACACATCCATGCCCGAGGCAGGATTCGAACCTGCGACCGTAGCCGTCGCGCGGTTCCAGACTGTAGCGCCTAGAACCGCTCAGTCACCTTGGCCGGCGCTTGCTTCCTTGCGCTGCATTTGTCTAATTATACTTCAAGGAACATCAGATTTATTTAAGCAACATACTTCGCAGTCGTATTTAATGTAGGCAACGTTACGTCTTCGCTCGAGTTCACCACTTCATTAGAACACATGGGAATGAATATACAGTTTTTACTGAGTCATCTGAGTTCGCAAATTGCTTATGTCATTGCTTTCCCACTCATCAAATAATACTGAGGTCATTAATACTAATATACATGGCAATTTTTTGTCTTTTGTATATGGATGGTCTTGGTCATGTAAAGGCACGTGACCCGTTGAATGTCATTTGTATGAGAAACATGAAGTTTTGAATTCAATCTCTCCACTATATACTACGTATTCATATAATCTAGAATTATTTTTCATTCCTCCGATCTTCGTTGCAATTTTAAGGCTTTCGTTCTCGAACATTCTTCATTTGCTTTAACTATATTTAAAGCTGAAACAGAACGAACTGTCTTCAGCAGGTATAAAATCTTGGTTTTAAATGTAATTTTCAACTAGCCAGGTAAGTTTGCGTTGCTATGGAACTAACAGCCACGGGCTTGCGGAGGCGGTAGCTTTAAAATTTTGCTATCACACAAGCAAAGAACTTTTCATATTATCAGGTGTCGTACGATACAGAGCGCAAATCCATTTGCATAACTTGAGTTACACCTATAAGGTGTAATTAAAACAAGTTTATAGTGAGTTACTGCGTGATGTCTGTTATGAGGACTATGTTTTCACCTCTGTCGTCGTTCAACTCTTTTTCAACACCCTTTTAAATATTCCGTTGCGCTAAGAGGAAATCCTTGCTTCTAGGAAACTTGAAACGAAGATAGATTTCATATAAAGTAGTAATTTTTCAGAGCTTTCAGAACAGAGGTCATGGTCTTTCACGAACTCACCGGTTAATATATGTAATTGTGCGAGGCTTTCAATGTACCTAAACAGTAAATATGGTAAATAGGGTGGACAACAACCTGAGACTGATTTCTGATAACGCTGTTGTGTATGGAAAAGTATCGTCGAGTAACTGCAAGCGGATTCAGGATAGCTTCGAATACAATGCCTAATCGATTCGGTTAATATAAATATGGGTAAACGTAAATAAAAGCGGATGGACAGGAGAAATGTCCCTGTAATGTTGCAGTGTCGCATTTATGGTATGCCACTTGACACTGCCACGTCAGTTATCTAGGCATTACGTTGCGAAACGACATGAAATGCAACAAGCCCATCATGTTAGTTGTAGGTAGGTGGATGGTTGACTATATCTTAATAGGAGAATACTTAGAAAGTGTAACTTACCTTCAAAGGAGACCACGTAAAGAGCGCTTGCGTGAGATATTTTGCGTACTGATAGTGTTACGAATCTTTACTAGGTCAGATTCAAAGAAGATATAAAGACAATTCTTGTACGAGGTCTGACCAAAAAATTTCGGGACATTCGTAATTTCGCGCCAATCGTGTGTCGAAGCGAAATGCGCTTGGCATCCCTGTAGATACCTATATTTAATGTTAAGTGCCGGAAGTTTTATTGTTGTATGTCTGTTAGTTATTGTTCAGTGCTGTATTGAGAAGAACGTTCTGTCACACAGTTTGCGAATCTCGAGATGGACAGTTAGAGGAGCAACGCGTCTGTATTAAATATTGCGTGAAACTCGAGGAAACCTGTACAGACACACGCCATGTGATGCAGGAAGCCTACGGTGATGAGTGCTTAAGCCGTAATCGGCGTTACGAATGATTCACATGGCTTAAAAATGGCCGGGCGGTAGCTAAAGATGACCCTCGTTCAGGACGCCCTACGACGTCTATCGACGACGCTCATGCCAGGAATGTTAACGAAATCGTACATGCCAATCGAAGACGGACTGTCCGAGACATTGCAGCAGAATGTGACATTTGAGTTGGATCATGTCATGAAATCCTGACACAGTATCTTGGAATGCATCGTGTTGCCTCCAAGTTCGTCCCACGGCTCGTGAATTAAGACCAGAAAAACCTTCTCCTCGCAATCTGTGAAGAGCTTTCGGATCGCGCAAATGAGTACGAGATGTCCCTTAAGAGAATCATAACTGGTGATGAGACGTGAGTCTACGGTTAATATGTTGAGACCAATATTCAATCTTCACAATTGGTCGGGAAAGGTTCTCAAAGACCAAAAAACCTCAAGTCCGGTCCAATGTCAAAGGCAGGCTGATAGTTTTCTTTGACTTTGGAAGATTAGTTCATCATGAACTCGTGCCACGGGGACAAACTGTTAATCAATCCTGAAATGTGGAGACACAATTCATGCCTCTCGCATCACGATAGCTTTCATCGCTGCTGGTGTGTGACTATTGCACAAAAAACGAAACCACTGTGCGTCTCATCCTCCGTACTCTCCAGACCTGGCCCATGTGGACATTTTTTTTAAATTCCAAAGTTGAAAACCACGTTGAACGGACGAGATTTTAAACGGTAGACGACATAAGATAAAATTCACAGACGGGGCTTCGCGCCATCCAGCAAGAGGCGTACCAAGACTGCTTCCGGAAGTGGAAACAGTGTTGGAAGCGGTGTATCAATTGTGAAGGAGAGTGTTTCGAAGGAGATCATTCACAAGAAGTAGAAGGTAAGCGCAGAAAAATTTTGTGGACAAGTTTCCGAAATATTTGAGCAGACCTTGTATGTCCATCCTTGTAATGGATTGTTACAAGGACTTCGACTGTTCAATATGAAATGAAAATTAAAACACCTGCAGGCGTCAGTTTTGCATTTAATTTATTTACGCAACAAGCTTCAGAGTTCCATCACACATATCTTCAGGCCCCTTAACCAAAGTAAATTGAGAGGAATTCTATCTCGTTTGCAGTCATAACAGGAGCCAGTATTAAATAGCCGGTGTCCGTAGATCTCTGGTTTACACTAGACTATACCTTCAGCACCTGAAGATGGTGTAATGGAACACTGAAACTGGTTGAGAATAAATTAAATGTAAAGTGACAGCTACAGATGTTTTAATGCCAAGATTGTTCAGTGACGTAATGCTAGATTTGTTGCCACATGGCTCGAGTACTATGAGAGTAACAACTCGTCCTACGTGAGCGCTCTGATGCAAACGCGACGCGACGCGTCGCGGGCCCCGCGAATATTCGAGGGATCGAGGCATTCCTCGTGGGGCGCCGAGCGACACAACGCAGAAGCACCGGTCCGTAGTTCCTCTGTTCTACTTGTGCAGTTACATCCATTATGGACAGACGATTTTTAATAAAAAGAACTCCTCTCTTAAGTATCAGATACTGACGAAACATGGTCTACGATAAAGGAGTGGAACTATTGTTATACATTTGGAAAGGCGTATTCATGGAGAATATCAGCTTTGTATGTCAATCCTTGCTATTGAAGAAGTATACTGGATTGTTACGGCAACATTTTATTATGCCTTGGACGCTACAAAACCTGTTCCGCAGTTGAATTCCAGTAGCCGGCCGGTGTGGCCGAGCGGTTCTAGGCGCATCAGTTCGGAACCGCGCTGCTGCTACTGTCACAGGTTCGAATCCTGTCACAGGTATGGATGTGTGTGATGTCCTTAGGTTAGTTAGGTTTAAGTAGTTCTAGGTCTCGAGGACTGATGACTTCAGATGTTAAGTCCCATAGTGTTTAGAACCATTTGAACCAATTGCACTATTTCCCCCATACAAGACGCTAAAGATACAGGGTGACAATTATTGAACTATATGAAACGAAAACGTAGATTAGTTACAAACTACGGCGTGCACACACTTTATTCAACATGCAAACGTCACTATAGATATTCGGATTTAGGTTATGACATGTTCGATATGGCTGCTATAATTGGCGATGATGTGGCGCAAACGAATAGCGAAATTCTGCAAGACACACTGAACTGTCGTAACATCGACGCTGTCAATGACCTCCTGAATGGCTGTTTTCAGCTCATCAGTGGTTTTGGGGTTATTGCTGTACACGTTGTCTTTAATATAGACCCAAAAAGAGAGTCGCATGTATTCAGATCAAGAGAATATGGCGGCCGATGGGGATCATGCTAGTGGCCTCTAGGTACCCCACAGACAGGATACGATTCCCAAAGTGCTCCTCCAGGACATCTAACACACTACTGCTTCGATGGGATTGAGCTCCAACTTGCATGGACCATATCTTGTTGAAATCAGGGTCACTTTGGATAATGGGGATGAAATTTCTTTCAGAACCTTCATCAAGGAATATCGCACCGATTACTCCGTGACTGGACATTGCATACCACACAGTCACCCGTCGAGAGTGAAGAGACTTCTCGATCGCGAAATGGGGATTCTCAGTCCCTCAAATACGCCAATTTTGCTTATTGACGAACCCGTCCATATGAAAGTAGTTTTCTCCGCTAAACCAAACCATACGAATTCCCATGATTCCCCGCTGCCAATCGTGTGGTTTGGATGTCCTAACGGAAACCATTCAGAAGCTACGACGATTCTGATATAGTTCAATAATTGTCGTCTTGTACATCCAAAAGGTCTTAACTTCTAAAATTTTTGGCGCCAGAATGCACAATTTCAACCATCCAACCCCACTCCCAGCTGTCATAAAAATCACAAGTTTCGATTTTTGAAAACTTGGTACAAAACTTAAAATGGGACTCCATTATTTTTACAAAATGTTGTTGTGAAATCCAGGTTTATAAAACAATGTCTTACAATCAAAACAAAAAAAGTATTTAATATAAGCAACAAGTAGCACACTCCTTCTCCATAAGAATGTCACTTTGCTACCTAGTTCTGTTCTGTACGTACCGAAGGAAGTCGGTAGTCTTCGTGACTATGACGTCATGTTTTCCAACTACTGCCAGCCTTAACGTTCAGAGAGCAGCAGTGTATCTGCTCGGCGAAGCGTTCGGGTGTACAATTGTATTTCTAGGTTTTAGAAAAGCTCACAATGAATTTATCGGGAACTTAAATTTTCTGATCGACATATTTTAGTAACTAACATGTTATTCTAGTTACATAGTACCTCGCACCACACGCCTGCACTTCGCATCACCCCTGGTCACCCAGCGTCACGTTCACTGGTATTTGTGCAGTGGCAAATTATTGTTAGGTTGCGAATTAATTCATGAGTACTATTTTAAATCTTCGGTGACAGCCTATTGTAGGGAATTAAAAAAAACTGGCATGTGCAGAAACGCCGTTCCAGAGAGCCGTTCCAGCAGCACTAAAGCCCTGGATCAGTTATCCCCGGTCAAGAAGGGCGGCAGAATGTTCGTTTGGTTCTATAACAGCTAATTATAGAATTTTTCATAAACCTCTCGAAAGCAGTGTATATTGTGAAAGCTGTAACTTTATTAAACATCATCATATGTGATCTCGAATCAACAAATGAGGCAGAGGTTGCATTTCTCCATGATATATACCGAAATGTACCAAAAAGACAATTTACAGAGATATAAAATGCTTCATCTACATCTACATTTATACTCCGCAAGCCACCCAACGGTATGTGGCGGAGGGCACTTTACGTGCCACTGTCATTACCTCCCTTTCCTGTTCCAGTCGCGTATGGTTCGCGGGAAGAACGACTGTCTGAAAGCCTCCGTGCGCGCTCTAATCTCTCTAATTTTACATTCGTGATCTCCTCGGGAGGTATAAGTAGGGGGAAGCAATATATTCGATACCTCATCCAGAATCGCACCCTCTCGAAACCTGGCGAGCAATCTACACCGCGATGCAGAGCGCCTCTCTTGCAGAGTCTGCCACTTGAGTTTATTAAACATCTCCGTAACGCTATCACGGTTACCAAATAACCCTGTGACGAAACGCGCCGCTCTTCTTTGGATCTTCTCTATCTCCTCCGTCAAACCGATCTGGTACGGATCCCACACTGATGAGCAATACTCAAGTATAGGTCGAACGAGTGTTTTGTAAGCCACCTCCTTTGTTGATGGACTACATTTTCTAAGCACTCTCCCAATGAATCTCAACCTGGTATCCGCCTTACCAACAATTAATTTTATATGATCATTCCACTTCAAATCGTTCCGCACGCATACTCCAAGATATTTTACGGAAGTAACTGCTACCACTGTTTGTTCCGCTATCATATAATCATACAATAAAGGATCCTTCTTTCTATGTATTCGCAATACATTACATTTGTCTATGTTAAGGGACAGTTGCCACTCCCTGCACCAAGTGCCTATCCGCTGCAGATCTTCCTGCATTTCGCTACAATTTTCTATTGCTGTAACTTCTCTCTATACTACAGCATCATCCGCGAAAAGCCGCATGGAACTTGCGACACTATCTACTAGGTCATTTATATATATTGTGAAAAGCAATGGTCCCATAACACTCCCCTGTGGCACGCCAGAGGTTACTTTAACGTCTGTAGACGTCTCTCCATTGATAACAACATGCTGTGTTCTGTTTGCTAAAAACTCTTCAATCCAGCCACACAGCTGGTCTGATATTCCGTAGGCTGTTACTTTGTTTATCAGGTGACAGTGCGGAACTGTATCGAACGCCTTCCGGAAGTCAAGAAAAATAGCATCTACCTGGGAGCCTGTATCTAATATTTTCTGGTCTCATGAACAAATAAAGCGAGTTGGGTCTCACACGATCGCGAGCAGCGTGCAATTCAGGGAGAATTTTAAATTATGTATCGGACAGAATCCTATACGAAGAATATAAACTACACGACTTAATAATCTGTTATAAGTATTTACTTGTATTGCTAATTATTTTGGCAACTTCCTCCCATTCATGGTATGCTTCAAAGGTATATTACCATTTTTATTTCTCTTGCCCCACAATATACAGCGTTCTTGAACACCACTGATCAAAATGTCAGACATTGTAACGTGAAACACAAACTTCAAACAGCGTCTACTTCGGGCGAAGATATCAGAGCAAATGGTCGTGTCCACTTCGTCGCATCAGACTTGGCGCGGTGACCCGCGCGTTTGCTCTCATATAGGAGAGTCCACCCGGTGGCAACTGTTCGATATCTTCGCGTCGTCACCGCGTACGCAACAGTTCACTGATGGAAGACGACGCCTAACGGGGAATGTTCCGTGAGCTTGGAGGGAAATAATTGCGGGTAGAATACGACGTATTGATCCATTCTCCAAACGCTATTCAGGAAGTTTAGAAGAGCAGCATTCTCGACAGAATGCGGAACGATCCTGCTGCCTCCGACTCATGTAATGCCCGCAAGAACAAAATAAGGGAGGTAAGAGCTCGACCAGAGGCATGCAAGCCATTTTCTCCCTCGCTCCATTTGTGAGTGGCACAGAAAAGGGAATAACAAAAGACTCCGATATGCACTGCACAGAGGTTTGTGGAGTAAAGTACACTATGTGATCAAAAGTATCCGACACGTGGCTGAAAATGACTTAAAGGTTCGTGCCACACTCTATTGGTAATGCTGGAATTTAAAAAAAAAAAAAGGTTCAAATGGCTCTAAGCACTATGGAACTGAACATCTGAGGTAATCAGTCGCATAGACTTAGAACTACTTAAACCTAACCAACCTAAGGACATCACCCACATCCATGCCCGAGGCAGGATTCGAACCTGCGACCGTAACAGCAGCGCGGCTCCGGACTGAAGCGCCTAGAACCACTCGGCCACACCTGCTGGAATTCAATATGGTGTTGGCCCATCCTTAGCGTTCATGACAGCTTCCACTCTCGCACGCATACGTTCAATAAGGTGCTGGAAGGTTTCCTGAGGAATGGGAGCCCAGTCTTCACGGAGTGCTGCACTGAGGAGGGGTATCGACGTCGGCCAGTTAGGCCTGGAACGAAGTCGGCATTCCAAAACATACGAAAGGTGATCTGTAGGATTCAGGTCAGGACTCTGTGCAGGCCAGTCCATTACAGGGATATTATTGTCGTGTAACCACTTCGCCACAAGCTGTGCATTATGAACAGATGCTCGATCGTGGTGAATGATGCAAACGCCATCTCAGAATTGCTCTTCAACAGTGGGAAGCAAGAAGGTGCTTACAACATCAACGTAGCCCTGTGCTGTGACAGTTCAACGCAAAACAACAAGGGGTGCAACCCCCCTCCATGAAAAACACTACCACACCGTAACACCACTGCCTCGGAATTTTACTGTCGGCACTACACACGCTGGCAGACGACGTTCACCGGACATTCGCCATACCCACACCGTGTCATCGAATCGCCACATTGTGTGCCGTGATTCGTCACTCCACACAACGTTTTTCCACTGTTCAATCGTCCGATGTTTTTCGCTCCTTACACCAAGCGAGTCGTCGTTTGGCATTTACCGCTCGAGTATAAAATCCAAGTTTTCTCACCTCCCAGCTAACTGTCATAGTACTTGCAATGGATCCTGATGCAGTTTGGAATTCCTGTGTGATGATCTGTATAGATGTCTGCCTATCACACATTACAACCCTCTTCAACTGTTGGCGGTCTGTGTCAGTCAACAGACGAAGTCGGCCTGTACGCTTTTGTGCTGTACATGTCCCTTCACGTTTCCACTTCACTATTACATCGGAAACAGTGGACCTAGGGATGTTTAGGAGTGTGGAAATCTAGCATGCAGACGTATGACACAAGGGACACCCAATTTGCTGACCACGTTCAAAGTCCTTGAGTTCCGCGGAGCGCCCCATTCTGCTCTCTAACGATGTCTAGTGACTACTGAGGTCGCTGATATGGAGTACCTGGCAGTAGGTGGCAGCACAATGCATCTAATATGAAAAACGTTTGTTTTTGGGGATGTCCGGATACTTTTGATCACATAGTGTACCAGGTGCTTATGACTAAATTTAGCCTATTTAACACGTTGTAACACGGAAACTAATTATAGTACGTGTAACAAACATGGCAGCGTTAATGACCAGCGTATGCGGTGAAGGATCTCCATACGTCACAGCACCACCGTCCATTCCAACTGTGGCCACCAGGTACCGTGATCACTCAACGTGATTCATACTCTCACACACCTGACCAGACCCAGTGCACTTGATGGGTCAGCATGAGCTTGGATAAAAGGAAGAGGGCATTATTGATGAAGCTGTATTATCAAAACAACAGTAATGCTGCAGCTGCACTTCGAGAGTACCACCAGCTGGAAGGATTACGGAAGGGTCATCTTGTCCACCTCCTGTGCGGAGCATGATGAAATTCCAATCATCTGGAGAACTGGGGTGTTTGATGAAATTGCTGTTACTACGGCAGACAACGCTGCGCGCAATTCCCGATCGTTAGGCAGTATGCGTGCTGTGTCACGACAGTTGAACATCCCGTGGTCCACTGTACGGAAGATGCTTCGAATCATTCTCAAATGATATCCGTACAAGATCAATTTTGTACAACAGCTTCAACCACAGGGCGCATAATGACGTGTTGACTTCGCTCTCCACTTTCTGTCAAGGATTGAAGTTGGCCAGGTCTGGTCTTGGACCACCCTATGGACAGACGAAGCTCATTCTACTTTGACGGCCGAGGCGAACAGACAGAATTGCTGGGTGTGGGTATCTACACCTCCAGTCACTGTGCATGGAGTTCCTCTGTATGGTGAACGTATCGCCGCATGCCGTGGCTTCACGGCTACGTTCATCATTGACTCATTCTTTTTTGAACATGTTGGCGCTCGAGGACCAAAGACGTGCAGTGTGACTGGCCAGCGTTACTGCGATATGCTTCGCCAGCATGTCATACCCTCCCTACAGGAGAGAGACGCATTGAACTCAACAGTTTTCGTGCAAGATGGGGTCCCACCACACGTCGCTCGTGAAATTCACCTCCTCCTCCGAAACACATTTGGAACCGATTGAATTATCAGCCGATCGTTTCCAAATGCTTCGCCCGCACGATCACCCGATCCCACTCCCTGTGATTTCTGGTAGCGGAGCTACCTGAAGGACACGTTTTACCAGGGGAACATTCACACATGTGCTGATTTGAAGCCAGCAAACCTACTGACATGCTTCGTTCTGCTGCGCAGAATGCAACCCTGCACTTCCAGACTCCTCTGGACACTGATGGGCACCATGTTGAGCCCCTTTTGTAGCGGTAATGGTGCCAGTACGTAATGGCATGATGTACAGTAGCAGCACATTAAATGTGTATGAATTGAATTTATTTTATAGTACTTTCTCTTCCCAGTGTCCTTGACATTAATGCTACCAATTTTGGACATCGTACGGTAGTTAGTTTCCGTATTGTAACGTGTTAAAAAGGGAAAGTTTAATTATAACCAACCGGTAGGTAGATGCAGGAAAAGAAAGACTATATTCTTCTCCAGTCCGAAATCGTGCTTCGTCTCCAGTGACACTGCCGTCGACCGGGTGTTTAATCTCATTTCTCTTTCCCCATTACGTTTTTCGTCTGAAATCGTCACACTTTCGAATGGTCCCTCTCGATGCCTTCCGTCAGCATCGGTGGTATGCGGGCACATGGCGATTCGTAGTTTCCGCTACTTACCGACCTGTAGAAGGGCGTCCACAGCTTCCATTGTTTCCCTGAGCTACATATACTACTGGGCATTAAAATTCCTACACCGCGAAGATGACGTGCTACAGTCGCGAAATTTAATCGACAGGAAGAAGGTGCTGTGATATGCAAATGATTAGCATTTCAGAGCATTCACACAAGGATGGCGCCGGTGGCGACACCTACAACGGGCTGACATGAGGAAAGTTTACAACCGATTTCTCAAACACAAACAGCAGTTTACCGGCCTTGCCTGGTGAAACATTGTTGTGATGCCTCGTGTAAGGAGGAGAAATGTGTACCATCACGATTGCGGATATCGTATCGCGACATTGCTGCTCGCGTTGGTCAAGATCCAATGACTTTTAGCAGAATATGGAATCGGTAGCTTCAGGAGGGTTATACTGAACGCCGTGCTGGATCCCAACGGCCTCGTATCACTAGCAGTCGAGATGACAGGCATCTTATCCGCATGGCTGTAACGGATCGTGCAGCCACGTCTCGATCCCTGAGTCAACAGATGGGGACGTTTGCAAGACGACAACCATCTGCACGAACAGTTCGACGACGTTTGCAGCAGCATGGACTATCAACTCGGAGACCATGGCTGCGGTTACCCTTGATGCTGCATCACAGACAGGAGCGCCTGCGATGATGTACTCAATGACGAACTTGGGTGCACGAATGGCAAAACGTCATTTTTTCGGATGAATCCAGGTTCTGTTTACAGCATCATGATGGTCGCATCCGTGTTTGGCGACATCGCGGTGAACGCACATTGGAAGCGTGTATTCGTCATCGCCATATTGGCGTATCACCCAGCGTGATTGTATTGTGTGTCATTTACACGTTTCGGTCACCTCTTGTTCGCATTAACGTCACTTTGAACAGTGGACGTCACATTTGAGATGTGTTACGACCCGTTGCTCTACCCTTAATTCGATCCCTGCAAAACCCTACACTTCTGCAAGATAATGCACGACCTCATGTTGCAGGTCCTGTACGGGTCTTTCTGGATACAGAAGATGTTCGACTGCTGCCCTGGCCAGCACATTCTCCAGGTCTCTCACCAACTGAAAACGTCTGGTCAATGGTGGCCGAGCAACTGGCTCGTCACAATACGCCAGCCACTGCTCTTGATGAACTCTGGTATCGCGTTGAAGCTGCATGGGCAGCTGTACCTGTACACGCCATCCAAGCTCTGTTTGACTCAATGCCCAGGAGGATCAAGGCTGTTATTACGGCCAGAGGTGGTTGTTCTGGGTACTGATTTGTCAGGATCTATGCACCCAAATTGCGTGAAAATGTAATCACATGTCAGTTCTAGAGTAATGTATTTGTCCAATGAATACCTGTTTGTGATCTGCACTTCTTCTTGGTGTAGCAATTTTAATGGCCAGTAGTGTAGTTTCGGCAGACCGAAGATGATCTGCTGGCTCAATAAAATGCACAGCTCTAATAACTCGATGAAGAACTTTTCCCAGTAAAATTGTGTGGTGGGTATAAGAATACGCTGTGGGCTGGCTACTCGGGTTCCGAGAGCGCGTGTGAGTAATGCTGGAGGATGAAACGTCGAGCAGAGACCGCAGCGAGTATACGGTGCCGCGGGCAGACAGGTGGCGGCGAATCGGCGCCTGCTCGGTGCCGGCTCGCCAAGGTGAACGGGAGTGGCGGCCAGGCAGAGCCGCAGCTGCGGCGCCATTACACGCCTGCCTGCGAACAATGGCCGCGCTCGCGTGCCGCCGCGGCAACAGGGACAGCTTCCAACTCCACGTCCGGCGACGTAGGGGTCATTTAGCGACACGGTACTACCCGTCATTCTGAGCAACACAGTCAACACAGGTGGACAGTCGGCGGCCCGCAGGCCGGATCCGAGCCGCTATTGATACCAATCCATTCCGCAGAAGAAATTCGTGGAAGAGAGAGCGTGGACATATTCGAACAGCGCCGCTGTTGAAATTGAGGGTAATTTATAATGAATTATACAGTCTGGAACCGCACGACCGCTACGGTCGCAGGTTCGAATCCTGCCTCGGGCATGGATGTGTGTGATGTCCTTAGGTTAGTTAGGTTTAAGTAGTTCTAAGTTCTAGGGGACTTATGACCACAGCAGTTGAGTCCCATAGTGCTCAGAGCCATTTTTTTTATAATGAATTAGCTGTAACTAGTAATTTTTATAGGCGTATATTTTTCAAGATGACGTTTTAACATGCCTGGCGCATCGTAAACATTGCTTCTCCACTAACGGCGTTTAAGACAGCTATTTTAAAACGTCGTAAGCAAAGGAACGATGTTCACGACGCGAAAAAGAAGTAAACATCTGAATGTACTACCAAGAAAGCGCGTTTTGAGAGAGAATTTGCTGGCGTAACGTATCGGGAAAGCGGTGCCACTCATATTGGTCCGCTACCCGAAAAACATTTCAACGTCACGGATGGTATAGTTCTGACTTTATGCGCTGGGAGCGCTGCTATCGCGTCTTTGTCAAAGAAATTTGATGGTGTAACAGGGAACTTTGTCAAATGTCGTCAAATATTTTATAAAATCTAGGGCCTCGTTGTAGATTTGATCAAAGAAGTCGCTTGTCTTCTGTTCACTGCAATGTAACTTGTTACCACATACAAGTTATCTTTCTTCAACAATCTGCAGCGTTCTGTCATCTGTAGTGTTTTTATAAACATTGCTGGTAAATACAATTGGTGTGTACCAAGAACTACAAAATTAATAGAGATGTATGAAGCTGATGAGGTACCCTGAATACGAAAATAGATTAAGAAGATTGGAGACCTGACCTAACCTAACCTAACCTAACCCAACCTAACCCTCTCTCTCCTGCAGCAAGGAATCGGAGTGTTACGGTGAGCCTGTTCCCTGCACATATAGCAGTTCTTAAGTGAGTATTGTGCTTTGTGATATGAGGATACGCTTCACTGAGCACATACAGAAATGTATGCTCATCCATTCTTAAGTAATTGATGTACGACCTGACGTGCTCTACTATAAGCTCACGTAACAAGTTTTGTTGAATGGTTTTATCATGTCGTATTAAAACCCACGGCTTCACCCAGGTACATTTCCTTTTTTTCCCCCACTTCTCTTCCACATATGGACACAGTGCAGTTGTGGTACATGCAACTGCTATGGTTAATAACAAGTTGTTGTTGTCAGCCATACTGAACTTTGACGAAAAATATGATGACAGTGTAATACCCCTTTTAGCGCCACATCAAAGATCTTTGTCAAATATATTTGACGAATATTTGATCACATCTTTGATCAAATCTTTGACAAAGAAATTTGAGAGTGTAATACCGGCATTTCTTATGGGAATTAGGAAGCTCACCAAAGGTTGCCAATGCCTAATCACGAAGCATAATACAACGAACACTCACCGTCATGCAGGACCTGATTGGCACTGTACAACTAGTGCCCGAGGGGATACACACATTGTTGGTTTGGCCGACCAGGACTGAACAACTACCTCACGAACCTCGAATTAGAAAATCGGCTTGTCTGAAATAAGACAGTGCGGAACACAATAGACTGTCTATCAGAGGAACTGTTATCATGGCTTCCCTTCACGTCGCAGCACAGATAGGCACGTCGATAGTGGTGCACTAGAAAACGACCACACTGGACACGATAGCTGCACCACGTCGTCCTTTCAGACGAATCCCAGTCCTACGTACAGCGTCGCTATTGACGTATCCCTGTGTGGAGGCTACGAGGAAAATGAGCGTTGCAGATTGCATTCGTCAGCCGAGTACCTGGTGTGGCATCGGGTATGCAGCAGGATCACCTCTGGTCAGCGTAGCTTATAATCTAGATAGCAGACGCATTCTGGGTGATGGTTGTACCCTATCGTGGAGATCTCCGTGAAGCTATATTTCGACAAAATGACAAGACCGCATACTGCCTGATACGTCCTGACCCACCTCGATACAAAGATTGTTCGACTGTTGTCCTAGCCAGCACCTTCTCCAGATTTCCCACGCACTGAAAACATGTAGTCAGGAATTAGGACTGTATACAGTCTTTCTTTCTTTCCTTTAACAAATTTTTTCTTTTGTTTTGACTGTTGGTTGGCAATTTTGTAAGTGCCTTAACGTGAATAACAGTGAAAAAAAGCAAACGTGCAAAATTAAGTGGGGTGGCATTTCGGAAATTATCGAAGGAAAGGTGGGAACGAGAAGCCAATGTTCTAAAAACGCTTGGCAGAATAGATTAATTTTTCGCAAAAAATGTTGCTGGTTCGACTTCGCGTTCAAGTAGTACGGATCGTATTTCTGGCATTTTAACAAAAGTTAAAAATTAAGAAAATCAAATTGTTCCAAATTTCGAGTTTCTTGAAAAACGAAGTGTCGAGTGAGACATTACAAAAAAGAAATAACCTCGTTAGTGATGATCCTGCAGAATGGTGTGTCAATGAACCATCAATCGACATTCACTTACAACGTCGCATTAATCAAAATTGTAACGGTGATGGTCTAGCGGTTCTAGGCGCGCAGTCCGGAACCGCGCGACTGCTACGGTCGCAGGTTCGAATCCTGCCTCGGGCATGGATGTGTGTGATGTCGTTAGGTTAGTTAGGTTTAAATAGTTCTAAGTTCTAGGGGACTGATGACCACAGATGTTAAGTCCCATAGTGCTCAGAGCCATTTGAACCATTTTTTTGTAACGGTGATTTTTCTAATTCAACAAGATCAAAAGGCGATAATACCAGCTATTTGCACAAAAATGTATTTTACGAGAAACTGTTAAATGGTGAATCAACTTTGCGTGATTTTGGTTCAAAATGGCTCTGAGCACTATGGAACTTAACATCTGAGGTCATCAGTCCCCTAGAACTTAGAGCTACTTAAACCTAACTAACCTAAAGACATCACACACATCCATGCTCGAGGCAGGATTCGAACCTGCGACCGTAGCGGTCACGCGGTTCCAGATTGAAGCGCCTAGAACCGCTCGGTCACACCGGCCGGCTGCGTGATTTTCAAGTATACTTCTGTAGCACAGGTGCTATTCCTTGTGCACCATGTAAATTCATCGGAGGTAAGGCCGCGATTGCTACCAATGGAATTGGAGATTAGAAAAATATTTCCAATATTTTATCTCGTCGCACTCTTCTTAACAAGAAAAAAGTCACTTGGAACAATAGATAACCATTTGGAGTCATATATTGAGACAAACAATGTACTGGCGCAGGGTGTTGAAAAGGGTGTTTGCAGTAGTAAAGAAGCTAACAAGGCGTGGACTTCCCCCATGTGGACACGTTGAAAGATTTCATTCATTACATAATGGTCAGTTTATGATGTCTCTTGAACTTGTAACAGAGTTTGATCCTTTCCTCATAAAGCACATTGAACGATATGGAAATCCAGGCCAGGCACATACAAGTTATCTTTCTTCAACAATCTGTGATGAAATAATAGAGCTTATTTCTGAACAAATAAATACAATTATCATAAGTGAAATAAAACAGGCCAAATATTTTTCTATAATAGTAGATTATACTACGGACATTTCACATATTGATCAGTTGTTGTTGTTGTTGTTGTTGTTGTTGTTGTTGTGGTCTTCAGTTCTGAGACTGGTTTGATGCAGCTCTCGATGCTACTCCATCCTGTGCAAGGTTCTTCATCTCCCAGTACCTACTGCAGCCTACATCCTTCTGAATCTGCTTAGTGTATTCATCTCTTGGTGTCCCTCTACGATTTTTACACTCCACGCTGCCCTCCAATACTAAATTGGTCATCCCTTGATGCCTTAGAACATGTCCTACCAACCAACCGATCCCTTCTTCTAGTCAAGTTGTGCCACAAACTCCTCTACAATTCTATTCAATACCTCCTCATTAGTTATGTGATCTACCCATCTAATCTTCAGCATTCTTCTGTGGTACCACATTTCGAAAGCTTCTATTCTCTTCTTGTTCAAGCTATTTATCGTCCATGTTTCACTTCCATACATGGCTGCATTCCATACAAATACTTTCAGAAACGACTTCCTGTCACTTAAATCTATACTCGATGTTAACAAATTTCTCTTCTTAAGAAACGCTTTCCTTGCCGTTGCCAGTCTACATTTTATATCCTCTCTACTTCGACCATCATCAGTTATTTTGCTCCCCAAATAGCAAACCTCCTTTACTAGTTTAAGTGCCTCATTTCCTAGTCTAATTCCCTCAGCATCACCCAACTTAATTCGACTACATTCCATTATCCTTGTTTTGCTTTTGTTGATGTTCATCTTATACCCTCCTTTCAAGATTCTGTCCATTCCGTTCAACTGCTCTTCCAAGTCCTTTGCTGTCTCTGACAGAATTACAATGTCATCGGCAAACCTCAAAGTTTTAATTTCTTCTCGATGGATTTTAATACCTACTCCGAACTTTTCTTTTGTTTCCTTTACTGCTTGCTCAATATACAAATTGAATAACATCGGGGAGAGGCTACAACCCTGTCTCACTCCCTTCCCAACCACTGCTTCCCGTTCATGTCCCCCGACTCTTATAACTGCCATCTGGTTTCTGTACAAATTGTAAATAGCCTTTCGCTCTCTGTATTTTACCCCTGCCACCTTCAGAATTTGAAAGAGAGTATTCCAGTCAACATTGTCAAACGCTTTCTCTAAGTTTACAAATGCTAGAAACGTAGGTTTGTCTTTCCTTTATCTACTTTCTAAGATACATCGTAGGGTCAGTATTGCCTCACGTGTGCCAACATTTCTACGGAATTCAAACTGATCTTCCCCGAGGTCGGCTTCTACCAGTTTTTCCATTCGTCTGTAAATTGATCAGTTATCTTTCGTATTAAGCTATGTGAACGAGAATGCCGGCCGGTGTGGCCGAGCGGTTCTAGGCGCTACAGTCTGGAACCGCACGACCGCTACGGTCGCAGGCTCGAATCCTGCCTCGGGCATGGATGTGTGTGATGTCCTTAGGTTAGTTAGGTTTAATTAGTTCTAAGTTCTAGGGGAATGATGACCTCAGAAGTTAAGTCTCATAGTGCTCAGAGCCATTTTGAACGAGAATGGTGAACCTTTTGAACGTTTCCTCCCATTTTTACCAAACCCGTGACACAAGTCCGAAAACTTAGCTGAGGCCATACTAAAAGTCCTGTCTACAAATTCCATTGATATTACTGACTGTAGAGGCCAGTCATACGACAACGCTAGCATGTCAGGAACCTACACTGGTTTGCAGGCACTCATTAAAGAACGAAATCCCAAAGCGCATTATGTGCCTTGTGCAGCTTTTTTTTTTTTTTTACTTTAGTCGGCACTAGTGCTGCAAGCTGTTGTCAGGAAGTATGTTCATTTTTGAATGTAGTGCAAAACCATTATAATTTTTTCTCTGCTTCTACTCAGTGCTGGGATAAACTTCTTTCTTTCATGAAACCAGGAAACAAAACAGTAAAAAGTTTATCAAAAACACTTTGGCCAGCAAGAGAGGAAGCATGTGTAAGTCTATATGAAAACTGGGAGTTCGTTATCAATGTCCTCAGACATATTGTCAATAATACGTTTGAAAAACCACTTCTGCGAAATGAGGCTTCAGCTTTATTGAATCAACTCAGCAGACTAGAAACAGTATTTTGATAACAGTTTGGAAGAACATAGTCCAGAGATTTAATAGTGTAAATCTTAAATTGCAAAGTGTAAATATTGATACTAAAATAGTGCATGAACTATATGAATTTCGTGGACTTTCGACTATTATGAATATAAATCCATGGAGATTGTGACTGATACAGACTATGAATGCACCTATAAAAGATCACGAAAACGCAAACTTCATGATGACGAACAAGCGGACTGGAAGGGAAAAATTTAGAGTCCAAACATTTCTCCCAGTATTCGACAACTTTTACGCCGAATTAGGGAGGAGGGAGGAAATCTATAGAACACTGTTGGGCTCCTTCAGAGTTTTCAGTAACCTTAGGAGCAGCTCACCTGACGATATTGCTGAACGTGCAGCAAAACTCCAAGCAGATTCAGAGCCTTCTTTCCTAGTGGATGTGTTCATTTCGCGGAACTTTTGAAATCTTCTGAGATTAGTGATATAGTAGTCGAAATGATTAAATTTTTACGAAAAGAGAGGTTACAGTCCGTGTTTCCGGATGTTGGCATTGCTCTTAGACCATTTCTATGTATGGCACTTACAAATTGTTCAGCAGAACGCTCATTTTCGGCTCTTAGAAGACTGAAATCGTACCTACGTTCTACGTTGTCTGAGGAGAGATTGAACGCCTTGTCCATTCTTTACATCGAAGCCGACCTCCTAACTGTCAACCGTCTGAACTATGAAGAGATGATGGAGTTTTCTGCCGTCAAAGCCAGATGCAAACTTTGCTGACTGGTGAGTCTGTTTATTTATTCATATTAGTTTTAAAAATTTAAGACTACAATGTGATTTTTGTTATAACTTAGAGCACATTCATTGGATTTGCAACCTAAGTATTACCTGTTTATTTTACAATTGCCGATGGCAGAACGCGAAACTACACCTCGTTTACGTAAAGACGTGACCGAAGGCGGCCGACAATACTAAACAATACCCAGATGACCCAGGCTGCTCGCTGTACAGTCGGGTCATACTGATACTGTAGTGTATTACAACTGAGGTGTATTCTTGGCGCCTGCTGAAATGTATAGCTACCGCGGAAATATTCGTTACCGGAGAGTACGCTCTGATGAAAAAGTCTTAACGAATAACGTAGTTCAGTTTTGTCAATAAATACGTAAAAGCTTTGGTATTACCGTTAGCAAGAGCTATGGTGGCAGCAGTAGCTGCAGTACAAAACTGTTCAGCCCTTACATGGGCCCGCATCTCGTGGTCGTGCGGTAGCGTTCTCGCTTCCCACGCCCGGGTTTCCGGGTTCGATTCCCGGCGGGGTCAGGGATTTTCTCTGCCTCGTGATGGCTGGGTGTTGCGTGCTGTCCTTAGGTTAGTTAGGTTTAAGTAGTTCTAAGTTCTAGGGGACTGATGACCATAGATGTTAAGTCCCATAGTGCTCAGAGCCAGCCTTACATAGATTGAAGATATTGTGTACAATTATTATGCAGCATCTAGCTACACTGACCCTAATGCTTTACACGTTAACTATTAGATTATAAAACAAATCTGATTTTTCCACAGTAGTCTGTAAAATTATGTAATAGCAAATCCAGTTCTGTGTTCGTTCGTCTGTATTTAGCTATTAGTTCGTGCACCGAAATCTCTATTTCATTTTCATTTCTTACGCTTTCCTATAGATTCGCGTATTAATACCTAACGTGTTTTTTTTTATCTGCTACATATTCAAGTTATTAGATCGTAAAACGACAGTTTAATTTTAATTTTGAACGCATCTCTGTGAAAGTACGTATTAATTTCTAATGTGTGACACGTTCGCTTCAATTTTTAGAACGTAACACAACTTTTTTATTTTCGTTTTCAACAGTTTAGTGTAAAAGAACATATTAAAAGTGAATGTATAACAAAAATCCGCTGTCTCCTACACGTTCTGCCGAATTTTTAGGCCATAAAAGAAAATTTATTTTCCCTGTGTTCGTTTCTGTTGTTTTTCGACAGAAGAATGTGTTAACACAGTGCAGTTTTAAGTTTGTTTTATCCGCTGCCGTACACCAAGTGCAGTTCAGGAACCATATTACATTTTGATTGAGCGCGTCCTCCAGAACAACGAATAGCAGAGTACTAAATCAGCTCACAGCGCTCCCACCCAAACCAGCGATTGTGAAGTGATCGGTTGATAGTTATTATTTAAAACATGCCTTTTGAAGGGGCGGGGGGCGCATATAATGTGTGCCTAGGGGTGCAAAATTTGTAAATCCGCAACTGCATGACACACCTGACCTAGCCCCCTCGGACTTCCACTTGTTTGTGCTATTAAAGGATGCCATTCGTTGAACATATTTTGAGGACGATGAGGAGGTGATTCACAGAGTGAAGCATTGGCTCCGCCACCAGGACAAGGATTGCTACAGACAGGCCATACAGCCCTTGTTTCGCACCGGAGGAAGGTCATAAAACGGGATGGAGATTACGTGGAAAAATAGGGTGTGTAGATGAAGCATCATTCTTTCGTGTGTGTAATTCTCACTATGTTGAAGAAAGAATTGTTGAAGAAAAAAATGCGCTGCATTACTTTCTCGGCAACCCTCGTAAATGTAAATGACAATTCTGTACAATATGTAACACACCATCACTTGAAATGTAATAGATACACATAAATAGTCATCACCATATTACGTCATTAGAATTGTATCATAATTGTGTAACTAACAATGCTTTGAAGTTATAGACACCATTTCCAAACTGTAGAACAGCAGCATAAGACTAACAAGTAAAACAATTAATTAAGTTCATTCTAAGTATAGGTTAGCTTACAAAACTCTCGTTTGACCAACTGCTGAGTTTTGCTCGGCAGCATGGGAACCCAGGTGGGATTGATAGAGGAAACAGAGAATATCTAAAAGAGGGAAGTAATTTCGTCATGGCCTCATTTACAAAGCACATAAGCGTCTTGGAGACGGATCGCACGTCCAGTGGAAGGCGTTTCATGAAAACCCTTGTGCGTCTTGTAGAGGTTTAATGATAAAATTACTGTGAACTTTCGTTTTAAGTGGAGTGAGTGCAACGTCATACTTCCTCCCTCAAATATGTGTGTAAACAGCCGACTCGGTAAAAAAAGAGAAATTAGAGCTTATGGACAGTCGTTCTTCCGCTCACCATTCGCGAATAGAAAGGGAGAAGATGGCAGTTTTATACGAAGTATCCTCTGCCACAGATAGATGCAGACGACCCGCACAGATATTCCATTCGCATTGAAGCCGAATAAGCATACTGTGTACATCTACTCCATACACAGGGTGAGTCAGCTGCCCCTACCGATGTCTCTTTATGGAACCCACAACATTTTACCTGGCCATAAAAACACAAGCGTGAGATTTTCATATTCTCTCGCTCGCTGCTCGCAAACAACAACAACTACTACTACTACAGAAAAATGAGCAGATCCATCTTGTGGGAAATTTTATGTAGTTAATTTATTGTACTAGGATACGTTTACGCTAGAAGCCGTAGTTTTCGAGTTATTCAACGAAAACATGCAAAAGTGACGTTCAAACGCACCTCCTCTCCCACACTCAACCTCCACTAGTCAGTATTTCCAAATTGTTCATGATACTCCCTCCTACCACTGTGCAAAAATTGGCGACTGCACGAATTATTTCTCACATTGGACATTTCTTGTACTTTGTTGACCATCCTTATTACGCCAGCGCGAGCGCTTACAAATTGTAAAATTGTCGTTTATGTAAATTTTACCTAACAGTTCTGCAAATTTTAACAGTTTAAAATAAACAATCGCATCGTTCCATTTGTCAGGCTTTCTCACTACGAAAATACGGCGCTTGTAAGGGTTAACTTTGGATCGAATTATTAACGTAATTAGTTTTAGCATATCGTTTACAAAACTCATTTTTCTTTAATTATCCTCAAGGGCACGGTTAAATGAACAGTGTTAAGAAATAGCCGACTACCCTGGTGGCGTATTTACCCAATCAATACAGACCAAAAATTGTCGAATATCGAGAATAGTTAGTGTAGTCGGAAATTTTTGTGCAGTGGTAGGAGTGAGTGCTACGTCGAACGTACTATGTATTCTGACTGGTTAGGGATGAGTATGGGGATGGATGTGCGTTTGAAGGTCACTTTTGTACAGTTTTCTTGAATAACCAGAAAGCTGTGGCCTCCAGAGAAAACGTAACGCAATATACAATTTATCTGCATTACATTTCCTACAAAAAGAACCTGTTCATTTATTCTGTAGGACTAATAGTTTGCCCATAGTTGGCGAGAGAAAATGAAAATGTTGGACGTGGATTTGACGGCCAGATACAACACTGCGGTCTGCATACAACGACATCAGTAGCGGCAGCTGAATCACCCCTTACTTGTCAGTAATTTAGGGGGTTATTCACTGCATCAATTTCACAGTCACTGTGCTGCGTCTACCTTCAAGGAATTATTATCTAATGACAATTAATAAGATATTTCGAAAGTTTTCGGCAGAATATCCGTCTGGTGCCACTATTGCCAGCCAAGACTTACTAATAAGGAATGTAAACGTGAGCACCTAATCATACGTTAAAATGTAGTAGCCTTTAACCACAAAATTTTTGAATCAGAACGGAGTCAGCCATAGCACAGATGCCTCTCGATCACGGGGTCACGGGTTCGATTCCCGGCCGGGCTGAGGATTTTCTCTGCTCAGGGACTGGGCATTTGTGTTGTCCACATCATTTCATTATCATCATTCGTGGCAATGGCTCGACTGAACTGTGTAAAGAATTGGGACTTTGTACGGGCGCTGATGACCGCGAAGTTGACCGCCCCACAAACCAATCATCAACATCATCCTGATAGCACAGAAACAGCAAGCAGAGAAAATGGGGTGGAAATATGAGATGTAGCGATCACATAATACGCTGTCATATGTAATTGGCACCTCGTCTAAAATACACTCCTGGAAATGGAAAAAAGAACACATTGACACCGGTGTGTCAGACCCACCAGACTTGCTCCTGACACTGCGAGAGGGCTGTACAAGCAATGATCACACGCACGGCACAGCGGACACACCAGGAACCGCGGTGTTGGCCGTCGAATGGCGCTAGCTGCGCAGCATTTGTGCACCGCCGCCGTCAGTGTAAGCCAGTTTGCCGTGGCATACGGAGCTCCATCGCAGTCTTTAACACTGGTAGCATGCCGCAACAACGTGGACGTGAACCGTATGTGCAGTTGACGGACTTTGAGCGAGGGCGTATAGTGGGCACGCGGGAGGCCGGGTGGACGTACCGCCGAATTGCTCAACACGTGGGGCGTGAGGTCTCCACAGTACATCGATGTTGTCGCCAGTGGTCGGCGGAAGGTGCACGTGCCCGTCGACCTGGGACCGGACCGCAGCGACGCACGGATGCACGCCAAGACCGTAGGATCCTACGCAGTGCCGTAGGGGACCGCACCGCCACTTCCCAGCAAATTAGGGACACTGTTGCTCCTGGGGTATCGGCGAGGACCATTCGCAACCGTCTCCATGAAGCTGGGCTACGGTCCCGCACACCGTTAGGCCGTCTTCCGCTCACGCCCCAACATCGTGCAGCCCGCCTCCAGTGGTGTCGCGACAGGCGTGAATGGAGGGACGAATGGAGACGTGTCGTCTTCAGCGATGAGAGTCGCTTCTGCCTTGGTGCCAATGATGGTCGTATGCGTGTTTGGCGCCGTGCAGGTGAGCGCCACAATCAGGACTGCATACGACCGAGGCACACAGGGCCAACACCCGGCATCATGGTGTGGGGAGCGATCTCCTACACTGGCCGTACACCACTGGTGATCGTCGAGGGGACACTGAATAGTGCACGGTACATCCAAACCGTCATCGAACCCATCGTTCTACCATTCCTAGACCGGCAAGGGAACTTGCTGTTCCAACAGGACAATGCACGTCGGCATGTATCCCGTGCCACCCAACGTGCTCTAGAAGGTGTACGTCAACTACCCTGGCCAGCAAGATCTCCGGATCTGTCCCCCATTGAGCATGTTTGGGACTGGATGAAGCGTCGTCTCACGCGGTCTGCACGTCCAGCACGAACGCTGGTCCAACTGAGGCGCCAGGTGGAAATGGCATGGCAAGCCGTTCCACAGGACTACATCCAGCATCTCTACGATCGTCTCCATGGGAGAATAGCAGCCTGCATTGCTGCGAAAGGTGGATATACACTGTACTAGTGCCGACATTGTGCATGCTCTGTTGCCTGTGTCTATGTGCCTGTGGTTCTGTCAGTGTGATCATGTGATGTATCTGACCCCAGGAATGTGTCAATAAAGTTTCCCCTTCCTGGGACAATGAATTCACGGTGTTCTTATTTCAATTTCCAGGAGTGTATAAATGAATTCAGAGAATTGTGAGCAAGTGGGTATGAAAGTCACATAGTGGCGCCATGTAGCATTAGCGATGAGTTACATTAATTCACATCGATTAAAAATCAGGAAGCAGCGTTTTTCACGTGAATGTGTTCGAAGGATTTCCGAGAAAGAGAAACACATCGGCGAAGGAGGCTGTTACGAAGTATCTAGTGCGACTTCCCTCTGGTCGTCACAGAGAGAGAGATCGTACGATTCCTAAGAGGGTAAGTTAAGGCTGTAGCGGGCAGGTGTAGTCCAAACGAAAGAGTTGCTATAATGTTGCGAGTAATGCAATAGTAATCGCTGAGAAAAATGCTAGATATTCTCGCGTTATACCGTTGCGTAGATTTAGTAGAGCAGGATTTAAGAGATACTGAAAATCTAATATATTTTTAAAGTAAAGAACATAAAACCATATGGTTCCTACATACAATTCTTTCTGTCTCTCTTAACACGCTTGTATAACAAATAACAGCTGGACTAATAATACTGAGAAGTAAATTCCCACATTAAGTTCAGATGGTTCAAATGGCTCTGAGCGCTATGCGACTGAACTTCTGAGGCCATCAGTCGCCTAGAACTTAGAACTAATTAAACCTAACTAACCTAAGGACATCACACACATCCATGCCCGAGGCAGGATTCGAACCCGCGACCGTAGCGGTCACGCGGTTCCAGACTGAAGCGCCTTTAACCGCACGGCCACACCGGCCGGCCCACATTAAGTGAACAGTGGCTCATGGAATACGGCCGGAAGATAAATACAGACACCGATATGAAATACAGGTAGGGCAGACTTCAGTAGTGCAGATGAATTATAACTACACACACAAATTAAGTGTAATGCGCCCTCGTAATACCTTACATAGTTGACGAGACAGATGGGAATGCGATACTGCCGCAGCCATCCTCTGCCGCCGCGAACCACTTAAGCCCGCGTTCTTGATTGATGAGGCCGCAACGCTGCAGGTAATGGGGATCAGGTGGGTGGCTGTTCCTTGAGATCTGGGAAGCATAGCTTCATAAATTAAGTATATGCTTGCCGAACATCAGACAAAGTATTTAAACCTATCGATGTGTTCTTAACGAGCAGAACTCAGTTTCAAGTACGAAAAACATCACCTTTTGTTGTGTTCCTTTGGCTGTCACCACCAACGACTATAGTATTTTGTTATGTTAATCAGACAGTGAAATTGGATACAAAAAAACTGACGTCATTAGAAAAATATTGTAACGAAGTGCAGGAAAACTTGTACATAAGCCCTCGGTTCAAAGAATCGCAGTTAATCATTGTCATAAATAAATCTAATGGAACTCACATTAAATTAACAAAAAAGCATGGTATACGAGTAGTTAGACTATGCGAACGCCAGTTAGTCACAGCTTACAAGTACTTAGAAATGCCAGTCGGGACCGATATAAGGGGACTGGACAACTTACTTACAGCCATGGTGAAGACAGCTTGAAGAATGAAATTTGTCGGAAGGATCGAAAATAAGTGTAATTGAACCATCAAGGTAGTAACTTGCAGAACTTTCCTCTCGCCAGTTCCGTTGTTCTGGGACCTGTACGAAGTACTATTCAGGGAAGATATTGAAAAGATTCAAAGAGGAGCTACGCGAGAGCGTCACAAAACTGCTTAACTAACTCAATGTTATGAATTGCAGAGAGTTTTAACCACAAAACTGTGGCAGCAGTACGACTTAGAAACATGTTTTCTCCTACCACAGCGGGCCGGTATGGCCGAGCGGTTCTAGGCGCTTGAGTCTGGAACCGCGCGACCGCTACGGTCGCAGGTTCGAATCCTGCCTCGGCCATGGATGTGTGTGATGTCCTTAGGTTAGTTAGGCTTAAGTAGTTCTAAGTTCTAGGGAACTGATGACCTCAGATGTTAAGTCCCATAGTGCTCAAGCCATTTGAACCATTTTTTTTCTCCTACCACATACACATGGTGTGCAGTCACAGAAATGCCAACTTGTGCAGAGGAGCATCGACAATCCTCTATCCCACGTGTTACCCACAAATTGAACGGAAAGGGGAGGAATGATTCTCGTGCATTGTCCTCCGCCTTATGGTGGCTTTATGTGGGTGTAAAGGTAGACGTATTTGCAGAACAAAGTCGGAAACTAAATACATTGTAACACACTAATATATAAGGAGCGATGAAAAGCTTTCCGTTTAAGGACGCCGCTGTAGCGTATATGCAACGCAGTGCAACTCCGATGCAGGTATATGAGCACCGACATTTAGGTAAGGGATTATTGTGGCTTTCGCATCTTTCCGACGTGTGCGCAGTAAATTCGGAAACGTGAACTATGGCGACATTATTATCAAATAAGTCGAAATAGAAGCAACGTGCTGTTACTCTACTTTTGTCTACCTAAGGACAAACACCGGCAGACATCCACCGGAGTGTTGTCCTCGTTATCATTTCATCATCATTGACGCGGCACCAAATAAAAAAATCTTGCAACAGACGGCCGGACAATGTCAGATGGGATCTTCCGGCCAATAATGCCGTACGATCATTTCATTTCATCGGAGACAGTGACAGTGCATGAGGCTGCACGTCTGTCTCAACGAGGTTGCGGTTCCACACAAGACGCAGCTCGATGTTGGAGGGGTTGATGATGCGACTAGGGCGGACCGGCACATAACTATTCCTGCGCTAGCAAAGGATCTCGACATCATTCTCGGCAAAAAAATGGTTCAAATGGCTCTGAGCACTATGGGACTAAACTTCTGAGGTCATCAGTCCCCTAGAAATTAGAACTACTTAAACCTAACTAACCTAAGGACATCACACACATCCATGCCCGAGGCAGGATTCGAACCTGCAACCGTAGCGGTCGCGCGCTTTCCGACCGTAGCGCCTACAACCGATCGGCCACATTGCCCGGCAGCCTCGGCAACGTGCAATACGTTATCCAGCAGGAGTTAGGCAGCTAGTGGATACCCCGGACGTAGAATGTCGAACAAAAAGCAAATCGCATGGCTGTTTGCCTCAAGGACCTGATGTGTTTCTATTTCGAAGGTAACACGTTCCTTGAGGGCATTGTTTGCTGGTGATGAAAGCTGGTGCCACCACTAAGAACCGGAGTCGAAGGCGTCGACGATGCGTTGTTGTCATCCATCGTTCCCTCGGCGCAAGAAGTCAGCGAGTCAGCCATCTGCTGTAAAGGACATGCTAACCCTGTTCTTTGATTACCGGGGCCCATTATTTATTGATTTCAAGCAACCTGGTGTTTCCAACACTGAGGAATGGTACTGCTCAGTGCTGGAGAAATTACGGCGTGCAATTAAGGGGTAACGCCCGGGATAACTGCGACAAGGGGTGCTGCTGCTTCATAACGCAGGTCCACATATCGCAAATATCGAAACGGAGAAGTTATGCTATGTCAAGTGCGAGACACTCGAGCACCCGCTCTGTAGTTTTGATCTCTCCCAATGCGATAACCACGCCTCTGGTCCCCTAAAAAGCTCCTCTAAGGGTCGGCGACTCCTGGGGGACGGGGAGGTGCAGCAGGAAGTCACGGACTTGTTCACGCAGCAGAACACGGCGTTTAACACCAAACGGGCATCTTCAACCTGGTGTGTCGGTGGGATCATTCTTCAATCCTCACAGCAATTTTGTCTGAGTAGCATACCGATTCTGGACTATACGATTTTCGAGCAGAGACTTTTTCATCGCCCCTTATACTATTAAATTACAGGGCAGTGCTGAGCAGAGAGAATGTGCATAGGAAATACTGCCGTTTAACTACAATTTGCAACCGTAGATATATATTTTATTTCACTTCAGTAGTGACAGTAATAATGATTAGATACACCCCACATTAAGGAGACCTAGACGTTACTGCCTGAAGTTTTTACTAGTTATTTTTTTTTAATTTCATAACTCAAAAGCTTTAATAGATACTGTATTGGAATGAAACATTAACCAATTAATTAGTATATTGTGACCTCTATGTGAAAAAATTTGAAAACTTTGGAAGTAAATACTGGAGTGAATATTGATTTTTATCTTCGTACCGAATTACGTCTAATTTCATTCTTTTAATTATTAACTTTTTAAACAGTAAACCAAGAATCTTTACCAATTTTTTGCGTATTTTTAAAATTGTTTTTAGAAGTGTATTTTTTCTCCTAATGATTTAAGAATGTAGGACATGTTCCAACTTTAAATATTTAACACATTGTTGAATAGTTTGGTTCACAGCGCAGGCAAACACTATATTATTATTGACGCAAAATTTTGTTTTTGTAGCTTTAATACTGAATGAGATAATGATACCAAAGTATGCAAAAACATTGATTACGGGGAACTGAAACTAAAGATTTGCGTGTCATTTTCTTCTCACCACTCGTAGCAACCCACATTTAGAGTTGTTCCCAGTTTTGATGCCTATTCTGCTCCTGGCTTTTAATTTGCTTGTTACTCAATCATTAAAACATACATCGGCGTTCATCTCGCCAATCTGAAAAAGCTGACATGCCAACAAAAACAGTTTTTGCGAAGCGTTGCGAAATGCAACTATTAAAGTTTTCATCCGTATTCTGCGTTTTTCTAGGAGTTTATAATTGAAAGATTTTACCATATCAGTTCCTGGAATAGGATATGCATGTGTGTGTTTTTATCCATTTGCTTCACACCTATCATACTGGTACCATGATGTGTTTCCTTTTGAGCAGAGGCCATACTGAGGATGGTCACAGTAGATCTTCTGTGAAACAGAGTTGTCAAATCTCTTTTCTCATCTCACTGAGGTTTTCACTGTTTCTCCTGATGGGTGGACCATAATATTCTATAAGGTTTTGTATTTCTGATTTGGTGAGTCTGTCTTGTCCATCAATAGCTTTGCCATCAAAGAGTTTTTTTTCCTGTCATGTCCTTTCAGAGTTTCTCAAGTGTTGCCCTCATTCTCTTCTGCACATGTCATATGTAATTCTTTTTTTTTTTTTTTAAATTAAGTTTCACCATATGGTTTAGTAACCACAACACTATTGAAGCCTTTGGAGTCACCATCACCAAGATAGTGAGTGTACTGCACACCCTGTTTAGCAATTGGCCCCTTTTTTCCCATACAACCATTGAAACCTTCAAAGTTTCTCTCACATTTGTGTTTATGTAGCTTATTGGCAAAACCATGACAAGGTTTGGTCATTGATCGTCCACCACTTCGCCTATATCTATAGAGATAACTGTGACATCTCCATTCAGTGATGTATGACTTCTCTTCTGTCAGGAACCGTCCAACGCAACAGCAATAACGGTAAAGTGACAAATTTATACAGTTTCTATTGCTGCCCTCTGCATATATGCATCACTGGCACCTGTTAGGTCATTATGGTAACGTTTATAATACCTCTCAAATTTCACAGCAGGTTGTGGGAGACCAGTCATAGTACAAAACATCTGGGATGCCTTTCTATCTGTTACAAATATATCTCATGGCATAAGCAAGGCGAATATTCACTTCACTATATTTTGTGCACGTTGCAGGAGATGTCATTGTAGATTCCTTTACTTTAATCACTTGACATTCCGCTGCAGTTACCCTAGATAAGCCTCTTTTCTTATATCTTCACTAAACGTAAGGGATTTTTCGCTGTTATAGTATTTACACGTAGGAACAGACAAAAGATATTCTGAAAGCTTGCACTTAATAATTAAAATGTAACCGTCATTTTCACTATTTACAACACGAACACCTTTTTCATTTTCGGTGAGATGTTTCAACTTGGGTTTTGAAACACTGCCTGGCGAACTTTTAGCCCTAACCTCACTTCGCTGAAGCGTAACAATTTCTTCATTTTCAGCATTTCCAACAACACACTTGTGCTGATCTTCGTCAAATTTACGACTGCAATTAAACTTCTTCGTTTGAGGCATTTTACAATGTAAAATGTTTGAAACACGCAGTATGACAAATTTGCAACATGAATGCATACGAAAGACGTAAGTAAACTCAAGTAATCTACTTGTATCGACAGAAAGATACATTGCAATAAATCCCTGTTATTAGTACAGTTGATGTGTCCTTCAAGGATATTAGAGAAACGAGTTGCTATGGAAGTAGCGCCGCCAAAATTAAATAACAAGACATTTTGGACAAGGTTTTGTGTTTGACAGTAGTGTGACAGCTAGGCATTCACGCGCCGCATCTGCTTTTGAAAGGCATTTAAGCACGAAAATGATAAGGTATATACATAACTATATATTTTTAGTATCAGAAAGAATCGCAGAATTTTATTAAATAAAAAAATCCATTTTTGGGCCCTCATGACAACAGCCCCTTAAACAGGCTTCTACAAACTATTTTGGTACCACTCTGAGTGAACTTGAAGACATCAGTATGAAATAAATATGTGAAATCGTGGGAATAAATTTTAACACTTTATCTGTAACTGCAGATCGCGGGTGAGTGACAGAAGTAGGTTAAACAAAACTCTCTAGAAGGATGGCAGACTTGGGGTTAACTCATTAATTTGACCTTCATTTCACAGTTACTTAGTAGATAGTAGAACTGTAGCTGCGTGTGTATACACTTCGAGAAACTGTTGGTTCCCTCTTCTGGCGTCGGATGCTTACGGATTACGGCCTTTCAGAGGGTCTGCTGTCTGACGGAGATCTCAATATATACACATCAAAAAAAGTTTTGCGTGACCTCGGTTCCGAGAGTTCCGGAACCTGTACAGAAAATTGGAATAGAGATCAACATAAACATCATTTTTGCCATTTTTAGTGCTCATGAAAACCACACATTGCATTTTGTACAACCATACAGCAAGACCTTCAGAGGTGGTGGTCCAGACTGCTGTACACACCGGTACCTCTAATACCCAGTAGCACGTCCTCTTGCATTGATGCTTGCATGTATTCGTCGCGGCATACTATCCACAAGTTCATCAAGGAAAGATTGTCCAACTCTTCAACGGCGATTCGGCATAGATCCCTCAGAGTTGTTGGTGGGTCACATCGTCCATAAACAGCCCTTTTAGATCCATCCCAGGCGATAGGGTTCATGTTTGGAGAACATGCTGGCCACTCTAGTCGAGCGATGTCGTTTTCGTGAAGGAAGTCATTCACAAGATGTGCACGATGGGGGGCGCGAATTGTCGTACATAAAGACGAATGCCTCGCCAATATGCTGCCGATATGGTTGTACTATCGGTCGGAAGATGGCATTCACGTATCCTACAGCCGTTACGGCGTTTTCCATGCCCATCAGCGCTGTACGTCGGCCCCACATAATGCCACCCCAAAACTGCAGGGAACCTCCTCCTTGCTACACTCGCTGGACAGTGTGTCTAAGGCGTTCAGCCTGACCGGGTTGCCTCCAAACACGTCTCCGACGATTGTCTAGTTGAAGGCATATGCAACACTCATCGGTGAAGAGAACGTGATGCCAATCCTGAGCGGTCCGTTCGGCATGTCGTTGGTCCCAGCTGTACCGCTCTGCATGGTGTCGTGGTTGTGAAGATGGACCTCGCCATTTATGTCGGTAGTGAAGTTGCGCATCATGCAGCATATTGCGCACGGTTTGAGTCGTAACATGACGTCCTGTGAATGCACGAAAAGCATTATTCAACATGGTGGCGTTGCTGTCAGGGTTCCTCCGAGCCATAATCCGTATGTAGCGGTCATCCACTGCAGTAGTGGCCCTTGAGCGGCCTGAGCGAGGCATGTCATCGACAGTTCCTGTCTCTCTGTATCTCCTCCATGTCAGAACACCGCTTTGGTTCACTCCGAGGCGCCTGGACAGTTCCCTTGTTGAGAGCCCTTCCTGGCACAAAGTAACAATGTGGACGCGATCGAACCGCGGTATTGACCGTCTAGGCATGGTTGAACTACAGAAAACACGAGCCGTGTACCTCCTTCCTGGTGGAATGACTGGAAATGATCGGCTGTCGGACACCCTCCGTCTAATAGGCGCTGCTCGTGCATGGTTGTTTACATCTTTATGCGGGTTTAGTGACATCTCTGAACAGCCAAAGGGACTGTGTCTGTGATACAATATGTGCAGTCAACGCCTATCTTCAGGAGTCCTGGGAACTGGGGTGATGCAAAACTTGTTTTGATGTGTGTACTCTCTCGGTTGTCAAGAAAAATTAAATATCTAAGTGGGCCTACTGTCATAAAGAAATTACAAAATTATGGAAGATTTTAACTTAATCGACTGGTATTTTAGTACATCGGTCACATTTTTGATGCCTCGGCAACACGTAGCTTTCATTGTTGTCCCCTACCTCGTTATTACAAGGCTAGATAATAGATACTTCTCTGTTGCCCTTGCACTCTAGGAGGAAGGAAATATTTATTATTCGAAAAAGCCAACGCGTTACCTGGTTAAGATGGCAGCACTGTTGTGCTCGAGGAGGGAAGGCACTAACAGTTTGCCTCTGGTACTCGTCTCTGTGCAGCGGTGTCCACGCTACACGTCTGCATGCGTCACAGAATGAACAGTCTATTAACAGAAACTGGACGTACTATTCGCACAATCCAATATGACCCCCAGCGTGGTGGCATCTTCCATATACAGTCGCTCCCATCAGCCACCGCGCTGTCAGCTTGTATAGCGCGAACAGTACATATCTCAACTTCGCCGCTCACGGCGCTTCACTGGCAGGATCCGTAACACTGCCTTCATCTACATCTACATCTACGTCGGTACTCAGCAAATCACACTCAAGTGCCTGGCAGAGGGCTCATCGAACCACCTTCACAATAATTCTCTGTTATTCCAATCTCGAACAGCGTGCGGAGAAAACGAACACCCATATTTTTCCGTGCGAGCCCTGATTTCTACTATTTTATTATTATGATCGTTTCTCCCTATGCGGGTCGGCGTCAACAAATTATTTTCGCATTTGGAGGAGAAAGTTAGTGACTGAAATTTCGTGAGAAGGTCCGCTGCAACGGAAAACATATTTGTTCTTATGATGTCCACCCCAAATCCGATATCATATTAGTGACACTTTCCCCTAATTCTCGATAGTACAAAACGTGCTGCTCTTCTTTGAACTTCACTCGATGTACTCCATTAATCGTACTTGATACGGATCCCAGACCACGCAGTAACATTCCAAAAGAGAACGGACAAGTGTAGTGTAGGCAGACACTTTAGTAAATAATTGCATCTTCTAAGTGCTCTGCCAAAAACGCAGTCTTTGGTTCGCCTTCCCCACAACATTTTCTATGTGCTCTTTCTAATTTAAGTTGTTCCTTCCTAGGTATTTAGTTGAATTTAAGGCCTTTAGATCTGAGAGATTTATCTTGTAACCGAAATTAACGGATTCTTTTTAGCACCATGTGGATGACCTCACACTTTCCGTTATTTAGGGTCAACTACCAATTTTCGCACCATTCATTCAGACACCTTTTCTAAATCGTTTTGCAGTTTGTTCTGATCTTCTGATGACTTTACTAGACGATAAACGACAGCATCATCTGCAAACAACCTAAGACGACTGCTTAGATTGTCTCCTAAATCCCTTATATAGATGAGGAACAGCAGAGCACCTGCAGCACTACCTTGGGGAACGCCAGAAATCACTTCCGTTGTACTCTAACAGAAAATCACAAATCCAGTCACAGAACTGAGACGATATTCCATAAACACGCAGTTTCACATCAAGCCGCTTATGCGGTACAGTGTCAAAAGCCTTCTGGCAATCTAATAATATGGAATCAATTTCAAATCCCTTATCAGTAGCACTCAACACTTCGTATATATAAATAGCTAGTTGTGTTTCTAAATCCGCGTTGACTGTGTAGCAATAGACCGCTCTCTTCGATGTAATTCATAATGTTCGAACACAGCATATGTTCCAAAATTCTGCTGCCTATCTAAGTCAACGATATGGGATTATAATTTAGAGTATTACTCCTACTATATGTCTGGAATATTTGTGTGACTTTTGTAACTTTCCAGTCTTTGGTGATGTATCTTTCGTCGAGCGAGCGGTTGTATTTGACTGTTAAATATGGAGCTATTGCATCAGCATACTCTGAAAGGGACCTAATTGGTATACAGTCTGGATCGGAAGACTTGCTTTTATTAAGTAATATAAGTTGTTTCACTACTCCGATGATAAATACTTCTAAGTTATTCATGCTGGCAGCTGTCTTGATTCGAATTCTGGATTATTTACTTGGTCGTCTTTCGTAAAGGAATTTCAGACGGCTGTGTTTAGTAACCATGCTTTGGCAGCACTGTCGTATGTAGTATTTCAATTGCTATCGTGCTGAGAAGGCATTGATTGTGTATTGAGCCGAGCGGTCCTAGGTGCTTCAGTCCGGAACCGCGCTGCTGCTACGGTCGCAGGTTCGAATCCTGCCTCGGCATGGATGTACGTTGAAGTAGTTCTAAGTGTAGGGGACTGATGACCTCAGATGTTAAGTCCCACAGTGCTTAGAGCCATTTTTGATCGTTTCTTGCAGCTAGCAAACTTTAGGTACGACCAGAATCTCTTTGGATTTTCTATCAGATTTGGAGACAAAGTTTCGCTGTGGAAATTATTATAACCATCTTCACTGATATCCCTATCTTCAGCAGCTGTGTCAGTTGCTTCGTCGTTTGTTTCAGTCACGGATGGTAATGCCCATTCTTTGTTCGATTCTACGATTGATTTGTTAAATTTTCAGTTTCCTCGTCCGTCAAAATATCGTCACACATTGCTCTTGCGTTATGCATGGCCTTTCGAATGTCACTACGGTGAAACCTACTGTCACAGCAGCAAAACCTTACTGTCTGTTTGATCTAGTTGGTTAGAGCTATTCGGTAGTAACGCCGAGGCCCGGGGTTGAATTTCAGTGACCGCTTGAAATATATCTACTGGAGAAGCATTGTGAGCCCAACTGAAAAGCTGCTCGGATATAAAAGCAGCGAAGCTGACGCGCAAGTCGGCGAAGTAGCGGTTCACATTAAAAGGCTTGCACCAGGCGATGTGACAGACGGCTTTAATTTATTATTAGCAAACGCATCAGTCGTTTTTCTGCCGTATTAGAGGCTGACATTCTTAACGTATTAACGTATTACGACTGCGGATTTTATTCTTTGCAAGAGTCCAGAACAGTTCTATAGGATATAAGTTTAAATGTTATGGCGGCAGTGGAAGGAAAACCATTTTCTTACAAAATTCTGTTAATGGAATGAAGAGGACAGGATTCGTGCTCGTTAATGCCAAAAGTTCAGATATTCTTGTACCTATGTATTTTTTCCTGTCCACTTCTACATGACAGTCCGTAGTTTTCCTGTTATTATCTTGGAGGAGAAGTGAACAGGAAACAAAACTCTGCACTCAAAACAATGAAAAGTTGCTTGGCACTATGCAACATTTATTGACAGTGTAGTATGGTGTAGTGTATATGAATCCACGGTTCGTCTGAATAAATAACTGGCACTTTTATTCTGATGCTTAATTTTAACGTAAAAAAATCGAATCTAACGTTATCTTCTTGCGAGTGTGTTCTATCGTCGGCAAGTAGTCATAGTGGACTGTAGAGCAAGCGATTCTAATTATCTCGTTGCAACAACTACAAAAAGAAATTAACGATTATAGAGAAAACAGGGAAAGCATAAGCAAGTGCAGTGCTAACGATGGCTTTTAGTACAAATGGAGCCAAAAGAGCTCCTGCTGCTGAAACAGCAACAGCGCAAACAATGCTCAAAATATTTGGTTCATAAAGTCGGTAACAAATGTAGAGCTAAGTTAGTGTGGCAAAAACTAAGGACCTTAATAAACCCCGCCACAGAGATAATTTGTATAAGAAGGATCAAAGGACTAATAAAGAAGTCATCCTGGAAACTGCTAACAAAATGGCACGGAAAAGATAATGAACAGCAGAAAGGTGCAAGAGACACTGATACGTGAACAGTCTATGGAAAAGAGACCAGAGGACACAGATGCAAAGACATAAAACACACGATATACTTGCAGAACCTTGAAGATGAAACGATCAAGGAAAGCTTCGGTTTTATGATATGACTCAGGGCACGACCAGTGGGAAGAAAATGGTCCATCAAGCGACTGAAGTGAGCACTGAGGCTAGAACAACACTCCTGAAGCGACAAGGAGTATTTCGTTCGAGTTTCGGTGAAAGACTACCTAGCAGACAGGATGTGCCTGCAATAGCCATCTGGCAAAACATTGTGATAAGCAACCAGTAATTTGTGGACACTTTGGGAAGGAAAGCCATATCAGAAGAGACTGTAATAAAAGCAAACAAGCGGCGATGTGTGTGCCATGTAAATACATGGGTAAAAAGTGCGCGGGAAGAGAGATAAATATCACATGTATCAAACCCACTTAACAAGGCAGATTTAAAGAACGGATTATGGATAGGCGTCTCATAACACTAGAAAACAATCAGGACTCTAATAACACAATCAAGTATCTTCCAGGTAATTACGTAAATAACCATGGAGTGGAGGAAGGAAGCCCATAGAACGCGGAATTTCTGGCAAAAAGTACCATAGGAAAGAGCATGCGACACAGAAGTACAGCTTCACGTACCTACGAAAAAGCGGGAAAGAAGTTTTTGGCAAAAATTCAAAACTATGTGGTATAATAGCGAAGCAAGATCACAGGCGAAGATAGGAGTGTCATTCGATACCGGCGAGCAGGATTTGGTGACAGAGACTGGGCAGTTGTACGTAGAATGCTAGAGGACACAACCTGAGGAAAATACAGCGCTTTCTACACAAGTAAAATATGATTTGGCAATACAGGATATAATCTATAACGGAAACAGTACAAAGCTCAGAGCCAGTTTGTACAAGAAACAAACACCTACTATAGAGAAGTAGGCAACATAAGGAAAACTGGAACAGGTCCGAAACAGATTTATAAAAACATGGAGAACGTGATGCAACTCCCTAGGCTGGAAGAGCCGATGACAAAATGGCTATGAGCACTATGGGACTTAACTGCTGATGTCATCAGTCCCCTAGAACTTAGAACTACTTAAACCTAACTAGCCTAAGGACATCACACACATCCATGCCCGAGGCAGGATTCGAACCTGCGACCGTAGCGGTCGCGCGGTTCCAGACTGTAGCGCCTAGAACCCCTCGGCCACCCCGGCCGGCTAGCCGATGACACTACAGAGTTACGACATCTGATAAGGAAAATACACCCAAAAGTTACGGTGCATTACTTTTCCTGTGCCTAGTTTCATAGATAGAATCCATCTTTAAGTGAGCAATCTGCCAGCGGACTTGAAAAATCTGGAGAATTTACTAAAGCAGATTTCTGTCAGAAGAAATGAACTATTTTAATTAGATACGCCCTATAACCTCTTCGTGACGGCGCATGGTCGTATAGCGTGAGATTACAGACGAAAATGGCCAGATTGTCTACTATATACTCATCAGCGCAAATGGAGGTACAAACAGGACAGCTTAATAGCATGAGAAGTGCAAACGCATTACATGATGTTAGAAAAGTGGCAGAAAAGTTGAAGTTAGATGCGTCGTCTCCAAAAACTGCAAGAACCGTATACTAAGGAGCGAAATGTCCCCGGTATGCCAATAACTGCTCAGTCACTCAAGGGCAACGTCCTATGGCAGCAATAATAGTGTTTAACAAGGACATTAAAACGGCAAAAATCTCATCTACATCTCATCTACATCTACATCTACATCTACATCTCATCTACATCCATACTCCGCAAGCCACCTGACGGTGTATGGCGTATTATTGTACAGAACACATAATCTATGTTGAAATTTATGCCAGAAAGGAGAGTAGGATACTGCTTTCCATTTATTTTAAATTTCGTGATGAGGTCGATGATTACCTGATAAGGTTAAAAGATGCTAGTCCCCTAGGGCGAATTAAGCGTTTGGTGTACTGCATTGACGCAGATGTGGAGTCAGTACTGTGGCATAGCCGCGTGACTGATGACCGTGGAACGCAAGTAGAAGAAGCCACTACAGAACTCGACCTACATGTACTCAATCTCGCAGTCCACCAATCTACAAAAGGAGGGTCGGAGCAAGTCAAATACAGACGTCACTCGAGCAAATCCGACAGCTGCGCGCCGTGTTAACGGCTGTTAGACTGGGAGGGAAATGACACAGTGAGATCAAATATCATATGCCGTAACCTTATCGGAAGGGAAATCCAATCCATCACATGAAATTTGTGCATAAGGCCAAAATGCAACATCAAGGAAGCTAACTGGATAGTGTGTTTCAGTGTCCTGGAAATCCATCGCTGGATGATAGCGTGAATAGAAAGCGCAAGAACTGACAGTAGGTATACATAGCCGGCCGGAGTGGCCGAGCAGTTCTAGGGGCTACAGTCGCTACGGTCGCTGGTTCGAATCCTGCCTCGGGCATGGATGTGTGTGGTGTCCTTAGGTTAGTTAGGTTTAAGAAGTTCTGAGTTCTAGGGGAATGATGACCTTAGAAGTTAAGTCTCATAGTGCTCAGAGCCATTTGAACCATTTAGGTTCACATAGAGCACTCTAGGCGTAGATACGTCTCAGAAGAGGCCCTTCTAGAGCAGTACGTTGCATCTGGAGTGAGACGCCGCAGAATTTATGATATGAAACAAGAAGAGCTAGGAAACTGTACCAGAGCAGCATTTACCGACAAGAAAGAATCCAAAGGCTGCGTAGATGCAGGTGTGTCAAATAACGTTTTTAATGAAGAGATATAGAACACGAAAATGGAGCGAAGGAGACGATTCGTGGACGCTAACTTAGAAACCGATCACTGGGTAATACCATACAAGAGAGTCTACGAGAAAATTCGATCACCAGCGGTGTTGTCTATGCCGAAAAGAAATGATGGGACTGTAACAGAAAGCTGGCCACAGTTATTGCCCTACCAATGGAAACATTACTTCCTGACGACGAATAAGAAGACGAGCCAAAGGATGAGCATAGATTACGAAAAATGTTGGAATACCATAGAAATACAGGGTGGTCGGAAATTCCCGTTACAGACTTCTAGGACTTGTAGAGAGGAGTGAGTACATCGTATTTTGAATAGGAACCCATGTCCGGAAACGTCATCGAACGAGACTACAGAACGTCAAGGTTATAGGCGCGGGCGTCTGTAAACGTACGTATACACGGGGTGATTCCGTGATGATGATACAGAGTTTCTAGGATGATGGAGAACGATAAATGTATTAATTTGAAGTAAGGAACCCTGTACCGGATACGAACGAGTCGAAAGTTATAAACGAAAACCGTTGTGATACCCCTGACAGTTGAATACATGTACCGGCTCTTGTGTTGCGAATAGTGTAGGGTTGGTAACTTTCACTGGTGGTAGTGCGGACAAAAACGAGAAAAAATGTCCAATAAACGTGGGCTCTAAAGTACGTTCCTTAACAGTTATGAACACTTGCTCAGTAGAGGAGATGTGTTTCACATTAGCGAAGATGAACGAATGGTCATAGCTCCTCAGGTATGCAATTTAGAGCCCACGTTTATTGGACATTTTTCTTGTTTTTTTCCACATTACCACCACTGAAAGTTACCAACCCTACACTCTTCGCAACACAAGAGCCGGTACATGTATTGAACTGTCAGAGGTATCAGAACGGTTTTCGTTTATAACTTTCGACTCGTTCGTTTCCGGTACAGGGATCCTTACTTCAAATTAATACGTTTATCGTTCTCCATCATTCTAGAAAGTCTGTAACATCATCACGGAATCACCCCGTGTATATGTAAATTTACTGACGCCCGCGCATATAACTTTGAAGCTCTGTAGTCTCGTTGTAAGACGTTTTGTGACATGGGTTCCTATTCAAAAAACGATGTACTCACTCCCCTCTACAAGTCCCAGAAGTCTGTAACGGGAATTTCCGACCACCTTGTATAACCTTGCGAACCTCTTTCCGCAAGTATAAATTAAGCAAACAATTTTAAAAACGAAAAAGGAAAAATATCTTCCGTACCAGATGGGACTCCTGATGAAGTAATATAAGTTTTCTGTGACTAGCTAGATATTTAGTTGCGTGAACTATGCTACGACTGTCTCATGCAAGAAAGTGTTGCTGCACCATGGGAGAATGCTGAAGTGATGACCATTAGTAAAGCCACGAAGGGCACAGGATGCAGCCAACTGAAGGTGCTGGCTCATATCGGTACTAATGCACGTGTCTCTTTCGATCGGAAGAGGTTCTCCCTGTTCTTAGGCGGCTATCTGCAAGTAGTAAAGAATGTGTTTGCGTGCAAGATGAAGACAGAGTTCACCTTCTGTCGCATCGTCGACAGGACTGGTTGTGGACCTCCGGTACAGAGACGAGTGGAGGATCAGAGTCAGAGGCTCAGACGGTTCCGTGACCGTGAGTAGAGGGTCACAGAGGGTTCTGGGTGGAATTTCGATTACATCAACAACATTCCGGGAATCGCCATCGTCAGCATTCGGCGCATTTCGCTGACAGGAGGTGCAGCATTCCTGGGATTCTGACATCGTCACATCTAGACATTTGCACCAAGGCCACGACATCATGGTGTCGCTATTCTGTGACGGCCACCCCACATTCCGCGCCCCGCGACACCGTGCGTCGCGGGAGCCCTCGTCGCTCGTCGACCCAATCGTGACGTCTGCCAATGGAATGCAAGCTCTGCCCCCCACCCCTCGATCAATGTTTCTTTTTACAATTCACCTGAGTGAGCACTATCATTTAGTGTCTGTGCTTTGCCCAGTATGAAGCGCCGCCAGCAACTGCAGCAATAGCAGCGGTTATCTGGGGAGAAGTAGTCCAACAGCAGGTACAGGGTGGCGCACGAAATGTGTTACCATTTTGGTTTTGAATATAAAATTTATTGTCAATATAATCTGAAAGGAACATATACTACAATGAAGAGCCATCCACGGAGATTTGTTCTAACTCAGCACATGCTCAATATGTCCACCATTTCGTTTCCTAACTAACTTCAAACGAACACTGAAGTTAGTGATTACCCTACAGCACATGTCTTCCGTAATTTCACTGCAAGCTTGAAGAATAAATCTTCTGAGCTCCATTAAATCACGTGGACGTTTCGGGAAAACTTTTTCCTTTAGGTACCCCCAAAGAAAAAAGTCACGTGGATTGAGGTCTGGACTATTGGGGGGCCAATTTTGCCCATCATTGAAGCGACCTGGAAACATGAGTGAAATGATCCGCATGTCGAAATGCTCGTGTAAAAACTCCAACACAGTGTTTGCAGTATGTGGCCTTGCTCCATCTTGCATGAACCATTGCGTGTTGAAGGGCAAGGCAGTAGCAAGAAGTTGTGGGATGAAGCTATTGCGAAGCATGCTCAAATAACGCTCGCTGTTCACGTGGATTGAGGTCTGGACTATTGGGGGGCCCATTTTGCCCGTCATTGATGCGACCGGGAAACATGAGTGAAATGATCCGCATGTCGAAATGCTCGTGTAAAATCTTCAACACAGTGTTTGCAGTATGTGGCCTTGCTCCATCTTGCATGAACCACTGCGTGTTGAAGGGCAGGGCAGTAGCAAGAAGCTGTGGAATGAAGCTATTGCGAAGCATGCTCAAATAACGCTCGCTGTTCACAGTTTCCTCAAAGAAAAAGGGTCCAATAAGTCCGTGACTGGAAATTGCTGCCCACGCTGTAATCCTCGGAGCATATTGTTGTCATTCATGAAGCACTTGTGGGTGTTCAGTGGCCCAAAAGCGTACATTTTGTTTGTTAACCACACCGTCTAAATGAAAATGCGCCTCGTCTGAAAACCAAATGTTGTTGAGAGTTTCTTCCATATCCTCCGCCCACTGAGCAAACAGTAGTCCCTGCGCTTGTGTCCTGCAGTGAGCTTCTGTGCATAGGTCATCCTGTATGGGTACATATGGAGGTTGTGGTGTCACCGCCAGACACCATACTTGCTAGGTGGTAGCTTTAAATCGGCCGCGGTCCATTAGTACATGTCGGACCCGCGTGTCGCCACTGTCAGGGATCGCAGACCGAGCGCCACCACAAGGCAGGTCTCGAGATACGGAAGAGCACTCGCCCCAGTTGTACGGACGACGTAGCTAGCGACTACACTGACTAAGCCTCGCTCATTTGCAGAGCAGATAGTTAGAATAGCCTTCAGCTAAGTCCATGGCTACGACCTAGCAAGGCGCCATTCGTAACATTGCGTGTATCTAAAGTGTCTCACTTGTATCGCCACAATCTCCAGATGTACCAAAAGGATGGATTAAAGTTAAGTATTCCAGAAGCTACGTACTTTTCTTTATAGCATTCATTACGTATCCTGTTTCAGACCTCACGCACCCTGCTTTAGCTAAACGCATGCCTTTCGGCTTCCTCTCATTGTGTCTAGGCTGTCTTGTCTAGACACAACAGAGGTCACTTTTAAGAATGCGTTGAACGGAGCGTCTAGATATTCCCAGTTGCACTGCTGCCTTTCTACACGATTTCCCAGGACTTCTCTGTACAGCAACTCGTACCGCTTCAATATTCTCCGGCGAACAAACAGGCTTAGGCCGAGGTCGCTTCGCTTCCAATACTGTTCTTTCCTGTACAGATTTATCATGCAACCTATGGATGGTCTTCTTGCAAGGACCAACCGTGTGTTAAACTGTTGTCGAAAACGCCTCTGAGTCACAACAAGGCTTTTCGTTTCATGAAAATGTAACACAATTGCCGATCGTTGCTCTGTCGTCAGTCTTCCATTGTCAGCCATAGCTGCTTACTATAGTTCAATTCTTTTATCTTGGCGGCTCGCGCATGCCCGCCCAGACGCGGGAGATTGCTGCGTTGCCAGTTGCACACGACGCACGCGCCAATAGCAGCAGCGCCATAGTATAGCATAGTTCACAAGCTTACGTGTAGGGGGGAGCGCGCAGTTCATGAAGTAAAGCCACCACGGCCGCATTAACCCTTCCGCTGCTACAAAGACGTGCTCCCTGCATTCCGCGCTGTGGGCGATTTTGTCACTGCACTGCTCGCCTGTGCAGACACATTGTGTTCCGACTGCTTTGACACTTTTTATCATTCGATTCCACAAAAACTATTTGGCTCAAAAATTTGATTTTTACCTATCTTCTTGACTGATGCCTTCCCCCCATAAATGACTTAATTTTGTTTCGATGTTTAACGTAGTTATTATGCAGCATTAAATATAGTAAACCTTTGCACGAAATTTTGAAGAGTTTGCAGAGGTAAAAGTCCATAGAGTATATTTTCCGTATGGTCGATTTAAGTTGCCACAATATTGAGAATGAAATGTGGACAAGATACCTATATATTTCATTTAATTTAAGTACCACATAAGTGTCGTATGTAATACTGAGAAATATTCCACCTTTCGCGACTGTAACAAAAGTTTTTCTTACACTGGGCGCGTTTGGCTTTATTTTAAAGCACTTCAATCAATCAAAAGGAAGTAGACAAAATACATTAAACAAAACTGTGGACTTACAAAAACATTAGGACTTGAATATACCGTCTGTCAGTGAAGTGCTCAGAGCTATGTCAAATATAATTTTGTGTGTGGCACACACAAACAGCATTTATTTGCTAAAACACTGATGAGCCAACACAAACGTTGAATATTGTGCTACCGCAGCACAAAACTACGAAAGGTGACTTGGCAATGGAGGACACAAAATACAGTGCCGGCCGCGGTGGCCGTACGGTTCTGGCGCTGCAGTCCGGAACCGCGAGACCGCTACGGTCGCAGGTTCGAATCCTGCCTCGGGCATGGATGTGTGTGATGTCCTTAGGTTAGTTAGGTTTAAGTAGTTCTAAGTTCTAGGGGACTTATGACCTAAGATGTTGAGTCTCATAGTGCTCAGAGCCATTTGAACAAAATACAGTCCTCTTATGATGCTTCAAAAGAGAGAAACGCGTCTGGTCTAAATAAGTCGCTTATACAGTTGCAGAAGAGGGATATATTTCAATACCATTGGTAAAACTGCGACTGTGGAACAAAAACAAGAAATAGAACATGAATACCATTGTGAATGTGCCATACCTTTCACTGATGGAAGTGCTTTAAAATAAAGCCAAACGCGCCGTGTGTATATAAAACTTTTATTACAGCCGCGAAAGACGGAATATTTCTCAATATTACGTACGACACCTATGTGGTACTTAAATTAAATGAGATATTGTTATACAGTAAATATTATATGAAATTTAGGTATCTTGTCCACATTGCATTCTCAAAATTGTGGCAACTAAAATCGACCATACGGAAAGTATACGCTATGGACTTTTACCTCTGCAAATTCTTCAAAATTTCGTGCAATGGTTTACTACATTTAATGCTGCACATCAAAACAAAATTAAGTCATTTATGGGGGGAAAGTATCAGGCAAGAAGACGTGTAAAAATCAAATTTTTTGGCCAAATAGTTTTTGTGAAATCGAATGATAAGTGTGTCAAAGCAGTGGGAACACCATGTGTCTGCACAGGCGAGAAGTGCAGTGATGCGGGGAGCACATGTCTGCAGCAGCGAAAAAGTTAATGAAGAGGCAAAGCACTAGAAATTTCATTCAAACAAATAAAATTCGTGAAGTAAGGCACTCCAATATTGTTTTTAAATAAAGAAAATATTAAGCACTGCACTAGGTTTGAACTCGTAACCTTTCACTTTTTTTTTTTTAATCTCATTTTGTTCGTTTTTGTTCGTTGAATCTGATCGGGGCGGATGTCGTAAGACATCCTTTTGAGTTCGTTGTTGATCTATTAACTCAGTTTTTTTTTTATTACAGAGGGCAGCTAACTCTCAGACCGAATTTCACTTGGCAGCCCAACACCTTAACCGTTCCACTACCTCAGCTCATCGAGCAGTGTAACTCCATAAGGACTCTAACACCTCACGCAACTACTTATAAACACTGTTGGTATGACTATGAATTACTCACGCTTCGTCGAAGTACAATAGGAAATAAACAATTACCGCTGTTCTTTATTGCGAAAAAGCAGTTCGTGAGATTGAAACAAATACCTTTCCTTGCTATCGCCTGAATTAGGAGTCTTATTGCTTGTTTGGTTTAATTAATTAATAGAATATGAAGCAATTGGTATAAAGAATGCTTTTTCCAAACTTTCTGTAAAAGAAAGTCTGCTATCAAGACATTGCTTTTGTTCTATTACTTTATTTATGACTGAACGTTTCTAAAACTGAAGACACTCGTCCGTGCTCTGCACTGCTGTCGAGATCTGGCAACGTCGTTCTCTGTTCATTGGCTGACTGTGTTTTGTGACGTCAGATGCGCAGAACGAACCTAAACTCGGCCGCCAAGATATATGACGCGCACTTTAGTCTCCTAGCGGCAGTATCATGAATTACAAGTCATTTCGTAACTCATTTGTTTTTCCAATCTCTGCTGGTACTGCTGTAGAGATCCCAGCGGGATATCTAATGTGCATCGTAAATTGTGAAAGAAACAATTGGTAACACATTTCGTGCGCCACCCTGTATTTGTCAATTGCCGTTTTGTTATAACAATATCCTTATTATAAGCAAAAGCCGTCACAGTAGCACAGCAACAGAACCCCCCTTCCGCAGCTTGAAGATTCCCTAATCCAAAGCTTTCACAACTACTGGACCAGGGCACAGAGGTGTCTCACGACCTATTGTTTACTGAGCCACAGCATCTACATCGTCAACCAGTATTAAGAAAAAAATGTATCAAACGCAAACTATTGTCTATCTGTTTACAGTTTTATTTATTTAACGAGGAAATCGAGACAATGTTTCATCACGTCTTGCAGCATATGGTTGGTCTATTTTTGTGTGTGTTAAGCTTCAATACATAACTACAGTATTTATCCTGCACATGGTAAAAAGATAATGTACAACTGCCCTGTTGGTACACTGTAAATAACGTTAGTCTGTCCACTTGTCGCTTTGTCAAGTGTGACTAGCTGTAAAATGTGGAGGAATAGACTAAACCGTGCGTATAAAAAATTGACAGAATTAGTTACCTGATGTTAAGATATCACATCTCCCTTCAAGTAATTCCATGGCTGCCTTTAACGCAAGTAGAGTACTGCCTCCAGTGTTATACGCTCTAGAAAGAAAAACTTTTTCTACCCACCAAAGAATCTATCCAGTGTCTCTTAGCACTACAAAGCGTGAACACCGCCCGTCTTTTACATCCTCGTGCAGTAAACTGACACCTACAGCCAGGATGTTTAATGTATCTACAATATGATTTGCCTAATTTAGGGCCAGGACCCATTTTCAAATCATCGTAAGAGATAGTCAAAATGGTATTTCCGAAAAAGCAAAAACCTTGTCAGAAGTGTACAAAAACTGTTACAGCGCACATAGTTATCTGTAACGTAGCTGGCGAATCCGTTTCCACGTAGACGATATTGAAATTCCGCAGTCATCAACTTATTGTAGCCATTAACAAATGCTTTTTAAGAAACTGGTAGTCTTGTACAGCATATAGACCACAGACTGACTCTGAAATGTAGTTTGCTTACGACGAATAGATAGACATAGAGCATAACAATATAGAATTCTATCAAGGGGTAGTTGACAATAAAACTGTCGTATCGATGATTTGGTAGGTTGTGCAATCGATCTCGAATTAAAATAATTAAAAGTTAGGCATAGCAAACAAATGGATGCCTAATAGTTTACACCACAATAAAATGCGATAGTTCGGAGCAGAGTGGATTGTTGTTTGTCCCTATACAAAGACCAACAGATGCTATTCACGACGTGCTGCACTGTACTCTGTGCCAGTCACTTTCACGTAGTATCAATAAATTAACGATTATCTTACAGAATAGCAACTGTATGGTGTTAATCAGTGTTCTGCATTTTGGTTTATATATTGCTTTAAACACGGTACGGGAAAATCTGGCTATAATTGGGGTATATGAATGTTAGCATTTATTCGAAATGGCAATGGCAAGTACTCGTACATTAGATTATTGGTCGAAATTTTTATAAAGTTCCATTGAAAGCGTCATAAAAAGTGATTGTTGCCTTGTTATAGATTTACAGTCTTGCACAGGGTCAACCACACGATCTATTCTGTTCCCAGCTATAAGGTTCTACTACACTACTGGCCATTAAAATTGCTACACCTAGAAGAAATGCAGATGATAAACGGGTATTCATTGGACAAATATATTATACTAGAACTGACATGGAATTACATTTTCACGCAATTTGGGTGCATAGATCCTGAGAAATCAGTACCCAGAACAACCATCTCTGGCCGTAATAACGGCCTTGATACACCTGGGCATTGAGTCAAACAGAGCTTGGATGGCGTGTACAGGTACAGCTGCCCATGCAGCTTCCACACGATACCACAGTTCATCAACAGTAGTGACTGGCATATTGTGAAGAGCCAGTTGCTCGGTCACCATTGACCAGACGTGTTCAATTGGTGAGAGATCTGGAGAATGTGCTGGCCAGGGCAGCAGTCGAACATTTTCTGTATCCAGAAAGGCCCGTACAGGACCTAAAACAAGCGGAGGTGCGTTATCCTGCTGAAATGTAGGGTTTCGCAGCGGTCTAATGAAGGGTAGAGCAACGGGTCGTAACACATCTGAAATGTAACGTCCGCTGTTCAAAGTGCCGTCAATGCGAACAAGAGGTGACCGAGACGTGTAACCAACGGCACCCCATACTATCACGCCGGGTGATACGCCAGTATGGCGATGACGAATACACGCTTCCAATGTGCGTTCACCGCGATGTCGCCAAACACGGATGCGAACATCATGATGCTGTAAACAGAACCTGGATTCATCCGAAAAAATGACGTTTTGCCATTCGTGCACCCAGGTTCGTCGTTGACTACACCATCGCAGGCGCTCCTGTCTGTGATGATGCAGCGTCAAGGGTAACCGCAGCCATGGTCTCCGAACTGATAGTGCATGCTGCTGCAAATGTTGTCGAACTGTTCGTGCAAATGTTGTCTTCTCGCAAACGTCCCCTTCTATTGACTGAGGGATCGAGACGTGGCTGCACGATCCGATACAGCCATGCGGATAAGATGCCTGTCGCCTGGACTGATAGTGATACGAGGCCGTTGGGGTCCAGCACGGTGTTCCGAATTACTCTCCAGAACCCACCGATTCCATATTCTGCTAACAGTCATTGGATCTCGAGGAACTCGAGCAGCAGTGTCGCGATACGATAAACCGCAATCGCGATAGGCTACTGTCCGACCTTTATCAAAGTCGAAAACGTGATGGTACGCATTGCTCCTCCTTACACGAGGCATCATAACAACGTTTCACCAGGCAACGCCGGTCAGCTGCTGTTTGTGTTTGAGAAATCTTTCTCATGTCAGAACGTTGTAGGTGTCGCCACCGGCGCCAACCTTGTGTGAATGCTCTGAAAAGCTATTCATTTGCATATCACAGCATCTTCTTCCTGTCTGTTAAATTTCGCGTGTGTAGCACTTCTTCTTCGTGGTGTAGCAATTTTAATGGCCACTAGTGTATGTCATAAACTGGTAGACATCCATTCGTTCACTAACCTGCTACATCTGTACGTAGGAGCACTGGGAGGAAAAAATCGCTTATAATGGGCTGAGTCCACTTAGTTCGACTAGTTTTATTGCTAGTGTAGTGTGATTTATAAGCTAATCTTTACTTGCATTCTGAATGCTATGGTGTTCAAATGGTTCAAATGGCTCTGAGCACTATGGGACTTAACATCTATGGTCATCAGTCCCCTAGAACTTAGAACTACTTAAACCAAACTAACCTAAGGACAGCACACAACACCCAGCCATCACGAGGCAGAGAAAATCCCTGACCCCGCCGGGAATCGAACCCGGGAACCCGGGCGTGGGAAGCGAGAACGCTACCTCACGACCACGAGATGCGGGCTGCTATGGTGTTCTCTCCTAATACATACGAGCTGCAAGTACAGTTCTGGCGGCACTTAAGCCGTCAGTGCGGGGCGGTGTGATGCCTGTGTCTACGTGCCAGTGGCGCGGCTTACAGACTCACAAAATGCCACATACCTATATGGCATTGCCGCGTGCACCTAATAACGCGCGCATGTTCAGATTTTCGGCTCCCGACCACGTGCGTTATTACGTGGAAGCAGCAGTGCCGATCGCTATGTGGCATTCCGCGAATCACTCAGCCGAACCACTGGCAAGTACACGCAAACGTCTCGCGACACCTCGTGCTTCTGGCCTGAATTAAGTGCCTCCAGAACTTTACTTGTAGCTCGTTTGTGTTGGGAGAGAACACAACAGCGTTCAGAATCCAAATAAATAGTATCTTACAAATCACATTACACCAGTAAAAAACCAGTCGAGGTTATTGGCTACATCGCATATCAGCGAGCTTTTTCTTCCTATGTGTGTGTGCATAGGAGCAACAGTTTATCGAACGAATGGATGCCTACCAATTTAATCTTATAGCTGGGAACAAAACGGATCTTATGTTTGACCATGTGTAACACTATTTAAGTGTACTAAAATATAACCGTTCTCCTTTAAGCAGATCCAAATTTAAATAGAGCTTCACAAAACAATTTTTTGTGCCTCCTTTAATGCAGTGAATGGTCTCGATTCCATAATTTTCCACAAGTGCCCCAACGTATGGCTACTTACCATTGCTATTTATAGTAAACGCTTACATCTTAAATTTCACAGGTGTATCCAGATTTCCCCATATACTATGTTTTAACGCAATACCTAAACCTTACTTGCGCATTTGGAGTACGTTCGAATTCCGTCTCCAGTTTATATTCTTCCTTTATGGCAGTAGTCTTCTATATATACTCCAGTTTTTTGTTCTTGACTTCTATGTCCTCCATTTTGTTCTCTTTTTCGCCTACATAACACATTAATCGTGCTCAAATGCTTATTATCGTAGTAGAAAAACTGCTGAACACAGTTAAACACGACTGAGCACTATGGGACTTAACTTCTGAGATCATCAGTCCCCTAGAACTTAGAACTACTTAAACCTAACTAACCTAAGGACTTCACACACATACATGCCCGAGGCAGGATTCGAACCTGCGACCGTAGCGGTCTCGCGGTTCCAGACTGTAGCGCCTAGAACCGCTCGGCCACCCCAGCCGGCTGAAATTTAGCAACTTCGCTAATACGAAGCCATCGCAAAACTGTACGAGGTTAAGTTAAAGCACGATTTCCATTTATTTTGTTGTTAGTGATCTGGTGAATCTATTTTCGAGAACATCCAGGAAACAAATATTACTACACAAGTAAATTCGCTTATTTTCCATTCAGAATGTAGAAACATTTATGTCATTGTCAGGAGCTGTTTCAATCGTTTCCTAACCTTGAAATTTACTCATTTCAAGGATAGGAAACGATTGAAACAGCTTCCTTTATTGTTCAGTGAAAGAACATAGCCGGCCGAAGTGGCCGTGCGGTTAAAGGCGCTGCAGTCTGGAACCGCAAGACCGCTACGGTCGCAGGTTCGAATCCTGCCTCGGGCATGGATGTTTGTGATGTCCTTAGGTTAGTTAGGTTTAACTAGTTCTAAGTTCTAGGGGACTAATGACCTCAGCAGTTGAGTCCCATAGTGCTCAGAGCCATTTGAACATTTTTGAAAGAACATAATAACAACAGAGTATTTACGTGAAACCACATAATAATATAGATTATTTATGAAATAGTGCTACCTTTCAAATTTATGGCAGAGGAATACACCGATAAACGATATTTTGTTTATTTATGGCAAATGTGATGCTAATCTTATGGCTGCAGTTAACTAATATCACGTACGTTATCCAACTCGGAGGCTTACGTGGAGTACTTCGAATGATGCGGGAGACAGGTTCTCTACCTAACGTTCATAATCAGTACGAGCTCTCGATACGTGAAGACGATGAGGAGGATATTATGGATGCTGTTCAACGTAACTCGGGTACCAGTACACGACGTATCGCTCAACGATTAGGCATTTCACAATCTGAGGTATGGCGTACAGTGAAGTACAATAATCTGTATCCTTACCATAAATAAAAAGTGCATCATTTCCATCCGGGAGATCCTGCCCTTCGCTTGGAGTTATGCCACTGGTTAAACACTAATCGGCAGTTACACAAATACATTTTATTTACCGATGAGGCGCAGTTTACTCGAGATGGTATAAACAATTTACGTAACGAGCACTAATGGTCTGAAGCAAAGTCACATGCAACAGTACAACGCAATTCCAGCAGCGATTTAGCATAAATGTGTGGTATGATCAACACACAATTCATTGGACCATTCATTTTCTTAGGACGTCTTACGGGCCAGACGTACTTACAATTCCTTCAAGAAGAAATGTCGCGCTTGCTACGCGATTGCAAATGTACACTCCTGGAAATTGAAATAAGAACACCGTGAATTCATTGTCCCAGGAAGGGGAAACTTTATTGACACATTCCTGGGGTCAGATACATCACATGATCACACTGACAGAACCACAGGCACATAGACACAGGCAACAGAGCATGCACAATGTCGGCACTAGTACAGTGTATATCCACCTTTCGCAGCAATGCAGGCTGCTATTCTCCCATGGAGACGATCGTAGAGATGCTGGATGTAGTCCTGTGGAACGGCTTGCCATGCCATTTCCACCTGGCGCCTCAGTTGGACCAGCGTTCGTGCTGGACGTGCAGACCGCGTGAGACGACGCTTCATCCAGTCCCAAACATGCTCAATGGGGGACAGATCCGGAGATCTTGCTGGCCAGGGTAGTTGACGTACACCTTCTAGAGCACGTTGGGTGGCACGGGATACATGCGGACGTGCATTGTCCTGTTGGAACAGCAAGTTCCCTTGCCGGTCTAGGAATGGTAGAACGATGGGTTCGATGACGGTTTGGATGTACCGTGCACTATTCAGTGTCCCCTCGACGATCACCAGTGGTGTACGGCCAGTGTAGGAGATCGCTCCCCACACCATGATGCCTCGGTCGTATGCAGTCCTGATTGTGGCGCTCACCTGCACGGCGCCAAACACGCATACGACCATCATTGGCACCAAGGCAGAAGCGACTCTCATCGCTGAAGACGACACGTCTCCATTCGTCCCTCCATTCACGCCTGTCGCGACACCACTGGAGGCGGGCTGCACGATGTTGGGGCGTGAGCGGAAGACGGCCTAACGGTGTGCGGGACCGTAGCCCAGCTTCATGGAGACGGTTGCGAATGGTCCTCGCCGATACCCCAGGAGCAACAGTGTCCCTAATTTGCTGGCAAGTGGCGGTGCGGTCCCCTACGGCACTGCGTAGGATCCTACGGTCTTGGCGTGCATCCGTGCGTCGCTGCGGTCCGGTCCCAGGTCGACGGGCACGTGCACCTTCCGCCGACCACTGGCGACAACATCGATGTACTGTGGAGACCTCACGCCCCACGTGTTGAGCAATTCGGCGGTACGTCCACCCGGCCTCCCGCATGCCCACTATACGCCCTCGCTCAAAGTCCGTCAACTGCACATACGGTTCACGTCCACGCTGTCGCGGCATGCTACCAGTGTTAAAGACTGCGATGGAGCTCCGTTTGCCACGGCAAACTGGCTGACACTGACGGCGGCGGTGCACAAATGCTGCGCAGCTAGCGCCATTCGACGGCCAACACCGCGGTTCCTGGTGTGTCCGCTGTGCCGTGCGTGTGATCATTGCTTGTACAGCCCTCTCGCAGTGTCCGGAGCAAGTATGGTGGGTCTGACACACCGGTGTCAATGTGTTTTTTCCATTTCCAGGAGTGTATTTTCAACATGACTGCGCGCCTACACATTTCACCAACGCCGTTACTACAAATTTAAATGAACGTTTTCCCCGGAAATGGTTTGGTCGTGGTGTTACACGCCTGTGGCCACCCAAACAGCCCGATTTAACACCAATGGATTTTTGTGTATGAGGACGGAGGAAAGACATAGTTTATGAGACAAAGGCAGTACACGTGATGCATTACTTAATCGCATTATGACTGCAATAGACGAAATTAAGAACAACCTTGTGAAACTGAAACGAGCAACAAAATCAGTTCATACACGTGCAGCTAAATGCATTGAACTCCGTGGAGACATTTTTGAACATTTATTGTTAATGTATTGTGAAATTGTATGTACACTACAACTTCCTTAACATTGAACTTTTTTTCCCCCCGTTTAACATGAATTCACGTGTGCTATGGTATTAATAAAAGCAGATTATCTGACGCATTCGTACAGTTTAAGTTAACGTTATTACCATCATTTTTCCGAAATTAAATACTCTACAACATCTGTCGAAAACTTTGCGCAGTGTTTGGAATTTAAAATACAAATTGGGCTAAGTACTTAATAAATTAAAATTTTTACGATTACTTCTTTGCTTCTCTGGACGTTCTGGAAAACTACTACAGATACACGTCTGGGACATGTTTTATTAGATTCATCAGTTCAGTAACAACAAAATAAATGGAAATCGTGCTTTACTTTAACCTTGTAAAGTTTTACGATGGCTTCATATTAACAAAGTTGCTAAATTTCAGGCAAAATCTTTTATTAGCCGTAACTCCGAAACTAAACATTTTTGACCTATGTTTATATGAACGTTTTTCTTTAGTTTTACTTGTAGGATAACATATTAAAATATATGCATATCTTCATGATTCCCCCTGTATAACACATGGGTAGCTGCATAGGTGCTGGTGAGCCGGCCGGAGTGGCCAAGCAATTCTAGGCGCTTCCGTCTAGAACCGAGCGACCGCTACTGTCGCACGTTCGAATCCTGCCTCGGGCATGGATGTGTGTGATGTCCTTGGATTAGTTAGGTTTAAGTAGTTCTAAGTTCTAGGAGACTGATGATCTCAGCTGTTAAGTCCCATAGTGCTCAGAGCCATTTGAACCATAGTTGTTGGTGTACACATGGCAGTAGATAGAACGCTCCTCCCAACAACCTGGGGCTTTCAAAGGTACTTAGTCAATACTTCAAGCAATCATTGAGTCAGTAGAAATCCGTGCGTGTAGAAATGCAAGTTGCGAAACACAGATGTTACATCGAACAAACACTCTAAGACATATTGTCAATTTATGACCAACAGCTGCAGTAATAGCCTCGTGACTGCTTGGCAGTCCAACTAAACTGTCATGTCTTGATCGAGAAGGCTGCTGCTGTGGCTCAGGAAATACTGAGTCACAGAGCATCTCAGTGTACTGGTCCAGCAGTTCTGACAGCACTGACTTAGGGGCTCCTTGGACTGTGGAAAGCTGCTGCGGCGGTTGTGTCACTGCACAGTCGGATGATAACAGGTCCGATAGGTTTCGAAGACATCCTGTGGACAGTGGTGGCTCTTGCTGCTGAAGCAATAGCACATTACAGAACATATCCATGACCTGGTCCAGCATTAGGTCAGGGTCTGTAACAATTACAACATAACATTATTAACGTTAAATAAGAAAATGTCATAACGTTATTAATTTATCACAATAGGTCAGTACATCTTTAAAATGCACATGCAGTAGTTCTCTAAGTCGTGCATAGAAACAATACAAAATTAGCTGCTGTGCTCGTGCTGTGTTGGAGTGCTCTGTTGCATTCATGCAGAGTGATACCTTTTGCTAATAATAACCATATAGTTATAACAAAAAAGGAATGGACAAATCTGTCATGATGATCCCTATTTGCTCAGGATTATCGGTCGATAAGAGGTCAAATTATGTTTTTGCAACCATTTTCACTTCGATTGGGCCCCTTAACTAACTGCTCAAAATAATAGGTTTATTTATAAATAAATAAATCTTCTGCTACCAGTCACGATTTTTTTTTATTTTACTAATCGCACGACGCGTTTCGAGAAATAATTCCCATTTTCAAGTTCGTCTTTTTGGTGTGTATTAAGCCATTTCTTTTGATGTTGTCAGTGTGTGTGAGTCTGCTTCATTTTGTTGACTTTTACTGTAATACATAAGAAACGCGATTTTTAGTTGGGTATCAATTCTTTTTGTGAGGTTAGTGGCTAAAATTTTAGAACAATTTGTACTTACAGCTTTCTAATGGTCCATTTGTGTAGAGTCTCACACACACTTAACATCACAAACAACTTGTTGTACACTTTGCCGGCCGTAGTGGCCGAGCGGTTCTAGGCGCTACAGTCTGGAACCACGCCACCGCTACGGTCGCAGGTTCGAATCCTGCCTCGGGCATGGATGTGTGTGATGTTCTTAGGTTAGTTAGGTTTAAGTAGTTCTAGGGGACTGATGACCAAAGAAGTTAAGTCCCATAGTGCTCAGAGCCATTTGAACCATTTGTACACTTTACACATCGAAAATATCTTATATAAACAAGACATTTACAAAGATCTTCTTACAGGTAGTTCACAGAGATAACATTATAGGACATAAAATGGATTTGCTTGAAGAACTGGAGATATATTCACATTACAGAAAATATGAAGATAAAATATTAAATGATATTAAATGAAAAACTTGAAAGTGAATCACTGAATTTCTTCAGATGTTTCGATAATATACTTAAATAAAAATAGTAAAACATAGAAATAAGCACAATTGTAAAATCAATATAAGTAATTCATGAACCAAATTGTTAAGATAAATAACCTCTGTACAAAAGCATATCATAATCTGTGGAAGACCTATAATCTTATCTCTGTGAACTACCTGTAAGAAGATCTTTGTAACTGTTTTGTTTATATAAGATATTTTCGATGTGTAAAGTGTACAACAAGTTGTGTGTGATGTTAAGTGTATGTGAGACTCTACACAAATGGACCACTAGAAAACTGTAAGTACAAATTGTTCTAAAATTTTAGCCACTAACCTCACAAAAATAAATGATACCCAACTAAAAATCGCGTTTCTTATGTATTACAGTAAAAGTCAACAAAATGAAGCAGACCCACACACACTGACAACATCAAAAGAAATGGCTTAATACACACCAAAAAAACGCACTTGAAAATGTGAATTATTTCTCGAAACGCGTCGTGCGAATAGTAAAATAAAGAAAAAATCGTGATGGTAGCAGAAGATTTATTTATTTATAAACAAACATATTATTTTGAGCAGTTAGTTCAGGGGCCCAATCGAAGTGAAAATGGTTGCAAAAACATAATTTGACCTCTTATCGACCGATAATCCTGAGCAAATAGGGATCATCATGACAGATACAGGGATTAGTGACCACAAGGTAGTTGTAGCGAGGTTGAAAGCCGTAACATCCAAACCCACCAAAAATAAACGCAAAATAATCTAATTTTAAAAAGGCAGATAAAAATTCCCTTGATTCCTTCCTAAGAGACAGTCTCCAATTCCTCTGAATTACTTATGTAAGCGTAGACCAGGTGTGGCTGAATTTCAAAGAAATATTACCGACAGCAGTTGAGAGATATATATCAAATAAATTAATAAGAGACGGATCCACAACGGTACACAAAACAGGTCAGAACAGAAGCAACGAAAAAATAATGCCAAATTTAAAAGGTCGCAGACTACCCAAGACGGGCGAAATTTTACAGAAGCCCGAAATTTAGCATGGATGTCAATTCGAGGTGCTTTAATAGTTTCCACAAAGAAACTCTGTCGCTAAATCTGGCAGAAAATTCAAAGAGATCCTGGTCGTATGGAAAGTACACCAGTGACAAGTACCACTGAATCGGAGTTACTAAATGCGATTTTGCGAAAGTCTTTCATCAAAGACGACAAAGTAAATAGTCCAGAATTCGAATGGACAACAAATGCCAATTTTTAAAGGCAAGTCTCCCGGTGCAGACAGCATACAAATAAGATTCCCGCTCGACGAAAGATCCGCACCAATAGACGGAAAACTTGCGCAGATCACACCAATACATAAGAAAGTACGCGCTGAATTACAGACGCACTAACTAACTTCGACTGGCAGTAGGATTTTTGGAACATTTACTGTGTTCAAACATTACGAACTACTTCGAAGGCTACGATCTATTGATACACAGTCACCACGGATTCAATAAATATCGATCTTGTGAAATAGGTCCAGCTCTTCGTTCACATGAAATAATGAGTGCTATCGACAGGGAATCTCAAATTGATTGCATATTTTTGATTTCCAGAAGGCTTTTGACAGCGTTCCTTACAAGAGACTTCTAATCAAATAGCGTGTCTGTGGAGTATCGCGTCATTTGTGCGAGTGGATCCACGATTTCCTGTCAGTAAGGTCACAGTACGAGGTAATCGATGGAAAATCTTCGACCGAAACGAAAGTAATATCCGGCGTTCCCCAAGGAAATGTTATAGGCTCTCTGCAGTTCCTAATATACATAAATGATTTAGGAGACAATCTGTGTAACTCTCTTAGATTGTTTTCATATGAAGTTGTCATTTACCGTCTAGTAAAGTCATCAGAAGACGAAAACGAACTGCAAAACGATTTTGACAAGACAACTATATAGTGCGAAAAGTGCCAATTGTCTCTAAATAAGGAAAAATATGTACTCATGGACGATAACTAGTTTAGACAAGAAGAGAACGGAAGCTTTCGAAATGTGGTGCTACAGAAGAATGCAGAAGATCATATGGGTAGATCACGTAACTAACGAGGAGGTATTGAATAGAACTGGGGAGAAGAATAATTTGTGGCACAACTTTACTAGAAGAAGGGATCGGTTGGTAGGACCCGTTCTGAGGCATCAAGGAATCACAAATTTAATATTGGAGGGCAGCGTGGACGGTAAAAATCGTAGAGGGAGACATAGAGATGAATACACTAAGCAGATTCAGAAGGATGTAGGTTGCGGTAGTTATTCGAAGATAAGCACAGGATAGTGTAGAATGGAAAAATGGTTCAAATGGCTCTGAGTACTATGGGACTTAACATCTGTGGTCATCAGTCCCCTAGAACTTAGAACTACTTAAACCTAACTAACCTAAGGACATCACACACATCCATGCCCGAGGCAGGATTCGAACCTGCCACCGTAGCAGTCGCGCGGTTCCGGACTGCGCGCCTAGAACCGCTAGACCACCGCGGCCGGCAGTGTAGAATGGAGAGCTGCATCAAACCAGTCTCTGGGCTGAAGACCACAACCACAACAACAACATCAAAAACAAAATGTAGTCATCCGCATCAGTACTAAAAGGAATCCGTTAAATTTTGATTACACGATAAATCATACAAATCTGAAGGCTATCAATTCAACTACACTACATGATCAAAAGTATCCGGACACCCCTAAAAACATATGTTTTTCATATTAGGTGCATTGTGCTGCCACCTAGTGCCAGGTACTGCATATCAGCGACCTCAGTAGTCATTAGACACCGTGAAAGAGAAGAATGGGGCGCTCCGCGGAACTCACGGACTTCGAACGTGGGCAGGTGATAAGGTGTCACTTGCGTCATACGTCTGCACGCGAGATTTCCACACTCCTAAACATCCCTAGGTCTCCTGTTTCCGATGTGATAGTGAAGAGGAAACGTGAACGGACACGTACAGCACAAAACCATACAGGTCGACCTCGTCTGTTGACTGACAGACTGCCGACAGTTGAAGAGGGTCGTAATGTGTAATAGGTAGACATCTATCAAGACCATCACACAGGAATTCCAAACTGCGTCGGGATCCACTGCAAGTACTATGACAATTAGAGGGGAACTGAGAAAACTTGGATTTCATGGTCGTGCGGCTGCTCATTAAATGCTAAACGACGCCTCGCTTGGTGTAAGGAGCGTAAACATTGGACGATTAAACAGTGGAAGAACGTTGTGTGGAGTGACGAATCACGGTACACAATGTGGCGATCCGATGGCAGAGTATGGGTATGGCGTGTGCCCAGTGAACGTCATCTGCCAGCGTGTGTAGTGCCAACAGTGAAATTCGGAGGCGGTGGTGTTATAGTGGGTCGAGTTGTCGTGTTTTTCATGTAGGGGCCTTGCACTCCTTGTTGTTTTGCGTGCACTACCACAGCACAGGCCAAGATTGATGTTTTAAACACCTTCTTGCTTTCCCTGTTGAAGACCAATTCGGGGATGGCGATTGCATCTTTCAACACGATCGAGCACCTGTTCATAATGCATGGCCTGTGGCAGAGTGGTTAAACGACAATAACATACCTGTAATAGACTGACCTACACCGAATCCTCACCTTAATCCTATAGAACTCCTTTGGGATTTTTTGGAACGCCGACTTCGTGCCAGGCCTCACCGACCGACATCGATACCTCTCATCAATGCAACACTCCGTGAAGAATGTGCTGCCATTCCCCAAGAAACCACCTAGCACGTGACTGAACGTATGCCTGCGAGAGTGGAAGTTGTCATCAAGGATAAGGGTGGGCCAACACCATACTGAATTCCAGCATTACCGTGGAGGGCGCCACAAACTTGCAAGTCATTTTCAGCTAGGTGTCCGGATACGTTTGATCACATAGTGTAAGTACTATCGGATTACAGGTATGAATGACTTAAATTAAAGCGACGTCAGTAGTGAGATAATGTGATGAGGAAAGCTAATCAAAGACTGAGTTTTATTGGCAGAACACGTAGAAGATTATACACGTCTACTAAACAGACTGCCTACACTACGCTTGCCTGTCCTCCTCTGGAGTATTGCTGCGCGGCGTGGGATCCGCACCACACGGCATAGACGGAGGACATCGAAAAGTTCAAATAAGGGCAGCTCGTTTTACATTGTCATGAAATAGGGGAGAGGGTGTCACGGATCTAAGCGAGTTGCGGTCACAATCATTGAGAAAGGCGTTCTCGTGAAATTTCATCACTAACTTTCTCCTCTGAATGAGCAAATACTTAGAGGCGCCCACCTACATAGGGATAAATAATCATAAATATCAAGTAAGAGAAATTATAGCTCACACAGAAAGATGTAAGTGCCCGTTTTCCCCGCGAGCTGTCTGAGAGTGGAAAGGCAAAGAAACAGTGTGAAAGTGATTCGATTAATCCTCTGCTACGAACTTAGGTGTGATCTGCAGAGTAGTCATGTAGATTTAGATGAAGGGCAAGTGAAGGATCCGATGTTACCCAAAACCTACAAATTAGTTTACCTTCTAACCGTTCTCGGCAAGATACTTGAAAAAGTATTATTCAAGAGAGTCCAGGAGCGTAGACTTCTACATGGGACGAGTCCTCTCAAGAACGGGTTTAGAAGAGGCACGTCAACCGAAGACGTAATAAATAAGCCGGTCTCGCTAGCGACAGATATTCGTCCTACGTATCTCTCTAACCGCTCTTATCGATATTATAGGTGCTTTCCATAACCTCTGATGGCCGTTTTGCTTTGGTCGCCTTAGGGACTTAGAGTCCAGAGGCGCTATGCAATTGCCTGAAAGACTATTTCCACAGGAAACATATTTATGTAAATGCCCAGGAAAGGAAACAACCAAGACAGTAACAAAAGGCTGTCCACACTGCTCAATGTTTGGTCCAGAGCTTTGGTATGTTGCATTGGAGTCCGTACTACAGAAGCCATAACAGCGATAACGTAAACGGATTTGTAGCATTTGCAGATGACATGCTGTTCGTTGTACGCACTGACTCCAGAAGAATTATAGAATACAAAAGTAACGTAGTGCTCTATGAGCTTGAAGGGTAGTGTCGAAGTATCAAATTATCACTAGCACCTAATAAAACCACGTCACCTCCGCTAAAGGGAGCTTAACAAGTAATCCTAAGGTAAAATTAAACAAAAATGTTCACACACATTTGAATTCCTAAGGGACCAAACTACTGAGGTCATCGGTCCCTAGGCTTACATATTACTTAAACTAACTTATGCTAAGAACAACACACGAACACTCACGCCCGAGGGAGGACTCGAACCTTTGGCGGGAAGGGCCGCGCAATCCGTGACATGGCACCTCTAACCGCGTTGCCGCTCCTCGCGGCAAAATTAAACGATGTGTTTATTAGAAGCAGTAAAGTAACAGGATATCTACGGGTATTCCTGGTCGAAAGTCGTAATTTCGTGCTACATATATAGGGGGCAGACACCAAAGTACAAACGTGAAGAATAAAACTAAAAACATCGCAAAGAGGCAATTCCGACTTCCCTTGAAAACAATTACAGCGTACCACCCACCTATATTACCATCAGCTGTAAGATATGATGCACTCATAGATTGCAGCTTCTGAAGGCAGCGTCGTTATCAGAATAATTCAATGAGGAGTGCTACTAAGATTAGTGGGCGCCTACCGCACTACCCCGAAAGATGCATCGCTAGTGATTCTAGGAATATGCCCGCTGAAGTTGGAAATTAGGAAAAGGGGTGTCCTCCATTGGGTAAAGAAAGACAATCAGATGGGAATACGGAACATACTTGGAACTGAGACCATAACGAAAAAGCTAACACAAGGTTGCATATTACAACTGTGGCAAAATGAATGAGACACTTCAGGCACGAGTAGAACATGCAAATTTCTCCCTAACATTACGAAAGGACTAAAAATGAGATATCTAAACCTGTCGAGTGGACTGATACATTACATGACTTGTTTTGTCCCGTATGCTACGTATCTATATAAAATCAAAAGACAAATGTGACTGAGCTTGCAGCAGTGTGAGCACTCCAGATTACACATTGTGGGACTACGTGCTCAAGGAAGGCACAGCGGGTAATAGCTGTCGGACATTAAGGATTTCGGATCACAAGGCATTGATGATGAGGAAATGCTGCTGTCGTGATGCCCTATGCCTATGGAATCCAACAGAGAATGACTGTTGACACGAGTAAGTACGAGGGCGGATACAGTAGCGGAAACAATTATCTGCAGTATAAATGTACTCTGATAAATGAACAAAAAGATAACAGATTCTGTTGTACTAACTGTAGTATTAGTAGTTGGGTCATTTGTTAAGGTTTATATTGTTGTTTTGTAGTGATAGTAACTAGTGCTAAAATTAGCATTTCTTTTTTTTAGTTAAGCACCGAGAATAAAGGATCAATATATATTTTTATAGAACAAATTTCTTTATTTCTGTCTATGATCACGAACTTGTTAGGTCCTCAGACTACGGGTTTCATTAGTTTATTCTACACTTTCTGAATTACTGTTCGATTCGTGACCATGTGGGAGCTTGTGATACATTTTTATTATTATTCGTAAAAGTTAGAATTTTATGGCATATTTTAGCTTCCCAGATAATAGGCTGTAATTGCTGAGAGTAAACAAAGAAAATGACTCGTTTATTCTGGCACCTTTGAAAATCAAATGCCATAGGTGGAACAGTTTTTCTTAAAGTTTCATTGCTAGCCTGAAATTCTAAAGCTACGATTTTTTGCGAATATGATACTCCTTTGTATTGTCAGTAATATTGTAGAAATTGCTGTATAATAACACGTTTATCTACGTTATCAAAGAAATATTTACTGTGTGCATTTTAGTTATTCTGCTTTGGGGCAGATATTGAATCCTGCTCCACTCGCCATAGCGTCCCGTCTCCTGTTATTTGCACACCACCCACTTAACTTTTGCTTGTCAACATTTGCTTGCATCTTTCGTCGCCTTCTCTCTCGGCGCTCTCACGTTTTCAGTGTAATTACTGACATTAACAAGAAGTTACCGCAGCTTCCGGCGAAGGTATTTTCTGTGATAACTTTTCGCGATCACTTTTCGCTCTCGCACTCTCCGCACACTACTCTGAAGTGGAACGTGACTGTAACTAGTCACGTAACCAAGCTACTTCCAATTTCGGCTGGGTACCCATCGCGCCATGCCGAGTAACAGCCATATCTGCGTGTCAAATTTTAGTTTAGTACCGACCACAAGGGAGTTATTCGTCACTGTCAAATTGACAAGCTAACTACATGACTGGCGTCAACGAATGTTAGTCACCGGTTGTTACAGTCAGCCCCCGGTAGCTCAGTGGTGCCTGCACGGTAGCTCAGCGCGTTCGGTCAGAGGGCTGCATGCTCTGTGTAATAAAAAAACTGAGTCAAGGAATCAACGATCAACTTGAATGGAAGTCTTGAGACGTCCGCCCAGACCAAACGCAACGAACTATCTCGAACGGAAAAAAAAGTGGTCAGCGCGACAGACTGTAAATCTTAAGGGCCCGGGTTCGATTCCCGGCTGGGTCAGAGATTTTCTCCGCTCAGGAACTGGGTGTTGTGCTGTCCTCCTCCTCCCCCCCATCATCATCATTTCATCCCCATCGACATGCAAGTCGCCGAAGTGGCGTCAAATCGAAAAACTTGCACCTGGCGTACGGTCTACCCGACCGGATGCCCTAGTCTCACAACATTTACATTTACCGGGTGTTAAAAATAGCTGTGTAGTCTGATGGTAGAGATATTGATACGAAATAACGTGTTAATCTTCGCTTTATGTTAGAAAAATTTCGTTTTTAATGTTGAAAAGTAAGCTAACTGTATTTTGTTCAGCTTATATTGGTTTATTATTAAATTATTAAACGATAATCTAGAGAAGTGGACTAGTCTACGATGACACCAGTGTCCAAGAAATTAAATCTTGAAAACTAAATGTATCACAACTGCACATAACTTTTAATCTTGACATTAGGCAAGAAACCTAAAATATTGTGTTACAAGTCAAATGTCACTGCCACTTACTGGCTTTTACTTAGTTTAGTGGAAAACTGACGATGTGAGTGAATAAACCTCAATGTAAATAATGGTCTCTGTACGAAATACATGTGATTAGAAACAACCATTGAGTGCCAGTTCCGAATACAACATATATATTGACACAACATTATTATTTTTGTTGATCTTCTAATCTTGTAGATGCCCAAAAAGCGAAAATTGCTTGCCGGTTCCCTCTTCGTTGATGCATGAATGATAACCGTCGAAAAGTTTATTAATACTACAGGGATCTACTGTATCTAATAGTTTGGCAGGATGCAGAGTCTATCTGAAATCTTTGTTTGCTAAACACAACAGTGAAGAAATCTAAACTTAATGATTGAAATAGAAGAGCATCAGAGGGTACTCTTAGCGGGTAACAGCTATGAAAGTTAATTTTGAGATTAACATGTGGTGATGAACAATATATGAATGAATAAACTGCATAATACAATGGAGAGGATAACTTCAGTGATGCCACGGTCAGAAAACCTGGTCTGCTGAACCGTTTTCAGAAATAACATCGAGCGAATAGAGAGTTTTATACTGTTCCTGTATCCCGACAAAGCAAAGAGTATTCCTGGAGACGAAGGCAAAACCAAGGCGTATTGTGCTGCGTACGGGGAACTTTATGAAAGATTCGAGAACTCTCATCAAAACGAAAAGATAAGAATAAGTGTAACATTTTACAGTCATCTCCAGAAACGGAATCAAGTCGTTCTTGACACCATACACGTTGGTAGTTTCAAAATGCTACCCCTCCCTTTCAGTTATAGACGTTTAAACGGGTAATACACATACCTTCCCTGCGCTCCACAATCGCGAATTTAATTACTATCGTGTTACTAAAGTTAGTGTTGCCAAAGCAAATAAGTCACCCCCCACCCCTCCCGTTACCATCCCCTAACGTCTCCCAAGGTATTTTGCAAGGAACAGCACAAAAGCCCATTTACTTTCATTTAGAGTTTCTGTGTAGCCTATACCTAGAAAGATTTGGACTGTTTCTTACGTAAAACGTGGAGCTACACTTACGAAACGGTTGTTCATATGATCTTTTGCGATTTCTGAATAAGGTTCAACTGCGTAACTGCGAACGAAAGATAAAAACCTGACTGGATTGTGTTTCGAGTGAAAGTAAACTTAATCCATTTTTTGGTCTTGTCTTTCTAGATATAAGTGAGCCTGCGAAACGTGCGAAGTAGTTTCTAAGGCTGCATGTTGCAGAAATCTCCTCTGTATCCGGATCATGAGAGCGACGCATTCGGCTCTTAGCGAGCTGTCAGTTTTTGCTAGGTCTGTGCCCGACGACACATAGGTCAAGGCGCATCACACGCAGCGCTGCCTTAACTCATGTCTGACTGAATCAGAGCAAGACAAGTGCTGTCTTCCAGTGAGCAGACAGTTGGCGCCAGCGCGTGCTTTGCTTCGTCCGGCATGTTTTCTTCAGCGTCTGATACTAAATTACATTTATAAAGTGCGTTCAAGACAGCAGTCCCTGATAAAAACGATACTACGTATCCCGAGAGCGCGTCGTTATAAATTTTGTCGTAATAAATTCTTTTCGCTGACGTGAAGTCAAGTCCCTGTTCACAGTATTTTCAAGGTAAAAGTGTCATTTGGCGATATATTTCAGCGCAAATTTCTCTTTGGCAAATGGCCCTGCAAAAAACTTAACGAAACCCTAGCTTTGAGAGATTTGCGACTCATATGCGACATTAAACGCGTATATCAAAGGCAGTGTGCTGTACCTGACGTTTAGTCGGCGACCAGTTCCTCCCACAGGAACACTGACAAAACAGGCAGCGGGGAAAAAATAAATATCAGAGCACTTTTAATTAGCTGTGAAACGTCCCCTTTGAAAAATTGTACATGACTGTGCTTAAACTGACACACAATATTTTTTTAGCGCAACGCAATCTGACTTTCAGTAATCCCTACAAAAGAATGGCCCTGACTAACATTAAACTATACCTTTCAGAAATCACTTACCTCACAAAAATCTTCATTACTCGAACTACTGCAATACAGCGAGCGCCACTACTGCCAGCTAAATAAAAGATTCAAACTACGGAAGGCACTAACTACTGATAGGGATAGTTAGCAAATGAAAGATATTAATAGAGAACAAACAATGTATTTACCTTAATAGTCATAATATATATAGCAGTTCATGACAAATTACAAAACTCCGCCATCTCTCTCCCCACATCCACCACTGCTGGCGGCTCACCTCCAACTGCGCAACGCTACGCGCTGTTCACAGCCAGCTGCCTAACACTACAATGGCGAGTATTACAACAATGCAAAGCAGCCACAGACTGCACACAGCACAGCCAGTGATTTTCATACAGAGGTGGCGTTACCAGTAAAAAAACCTAAACAGCCTACGTACAGCTGTTACGTTTGAATTTATATCTTACTTCCTGTCAAAAATTTCGTTATGTTAGAACAGTGCCACGTAATATTCCACAGTCAAAATACTCGGGATACATGGGGAATTAGCTTCGAAACGCAAATTAAATATTAGAGACCACAGCTGCTAACCTGATAACTACTAAGAAGAAATATGCGTGAATGGAAAAATTGTTACTATTTTAATGCAGTGGATGAGTATATATTACTGAATCTTACAATAATTAAACATATTGTTCCACTGCACATTTTTATTATGTTTCTTCAAATTTCGTTGAGAATCTTGATCAACGAGGATGATCTGTGACAGTTTTTTTTCGTGACCAGAATACCTCGAGTTCACAGTGCCAGTTCTCGCGAAAGAGATACACACTTTCATAAGCGCGTCACGAAACGTTTACACGCAAAACCTCGGAAGAAAAGCGCCCGACGAATTTGCATTTTCGTGCAAACTGGCGTTTTCTGCTGACGTTAACAACCTTCGCTACTCTTTCCTAAGTTTCTGCAGGCAACAGATTAACAGTACCTGGAAGAGATAGGAACTTCGGTAATTACCAACATGCATCTCGATGACGAGACTCTGACGATTAATGAAAATTGTGGCTGCGTTATGTTGCTTCTAAATGAATGTATCAAGAATTCAATTATAAAGGAGTGATTTTTGACAGCGGTTCGATTCGTTATCACGTTAAAGTTGCTCCTGTCGGGTGTATCCTACGTGAAATAATCTCGTAAAGCCCAGAGATCAATTTTTGTTGGTTGATCTTCTTTCTTCTTCTCGGACTCCTCTAGGCACACTGCTGATTTGCAAACCGGGATGTTTTGGGAAAAGCGCCAGGGACAGTGATAGAGGCCTGGAATCTACTTACAGCAAGTGAGTGAGTGGCAGGGGAGGCTCAGGAGGGTTATTGTCGGTGGTGGACATTAAAAAGAGAAGTAATTCTATAGCAACAGCTGCGTGGCTTATAGCTACTTGTTTCTTTTGATGAGGAAACACTGTACTCTACGTAATTACTGCTGCCTAACTTAATTATGAGTGGATTTATACCGCCCTGTCATGTCTATCATATTTACTAATCCAGTAGGTACTTTAAACGATGGGCGGGTTGCTGTTTCAACTAGGCAAGTGCAGTAGTTAAATACGCAGCGTTTCATGCTCAATACTCCACAGTAGTGTGCTTTGGATCATTGTTTATACTGCGTCTTTCAGAGCACTTCGTATCTTTAAAGACTTCCATTCTCTTTTTCCTCTGCGGTAACTACAGACGCCTATCAAAAGTTTACAGCTCCTGAGAACCGTTTACAGGCTTCCTCACCTGTTAGATTGTTCGTTTTTTGTAAATTCACTTTGTGTATATTTACCCTAGTTGTGTTGTTTATTGAGCTAACACTGCAAAGTGAATCTGTCCCCAACCGGAGGACTGCTATAAGCTCTGGAGTACTTTGCAAGATGTGGCCAGTCTGGTGGTAGTATGCCGTCACCTTCCACTGTACTTAGTGCCTCCTCACCCATTCCGTTATAGGGAACCCTACAGTTTAACGTGGACGTCTAACTGCAGGGAAACTTGGTATGTGTCGCATTTACAAATATACGTCTGAAATAAAACAATCGATAAATGATAGAAAAATCCTTGGTTCAGCTTCGAATTTGTAGTGTGATACTTGCTCACTGAGCCGTTATTTTTATAAAATATTCACTCACTCGAGTCGAAGATTTGAATCCCTGTGTCAGCTGTGTTGCAACCGAAGATAACAGCGAACTGCAGATCTGGTAGTTGAGATATGAAAAGGTTACTGTACTATAAAAGAGAAACACAGCATGCCGTCTCTCTCATAGAATGAACTCACAACATTTATATCCAGTATTCGAGAGAATATTACATTAGTTTTGTGTATATGATACTTGTGTTAATTGAATTAGTTTTCAGGAGTTTTACGCAAGTTCTGACATTATACGAATATAACTTGTTCAGTGAGTAAATACAGGATGACACACGGGAGACGGACGGTTTTTAATGAAATAATACTCAGCCAACTTTAAAATTAATGCATGTTTATTTACGCAAAATCAAAGCACATTATTTGCCATTTTAGTTAAAAAAGTTATTTGTGAAAAATGATGTCGTCAAGGTGATGTCCATCATTTCGAATGCAGGACTCAAGTCACTTCTCAAAATCCTCCATCACACGAACTAAAATCTCTGCAGGAATGCCAGCAATTTCTTGAATGATTGCATTTTTCAACTCATCCCGATTTCGTGGTTTGTGGTTATAGACACAGTTGTTAAGGTACCCTCACAGAAAAAAGTCACATACTGACAACTCTGGAGACCGGAGAGGGCAAGGAGCATTGCCAAAACGTGAGATAATCCGGCCAGGAAACATGCGTCTAACTGTCATTGATGTGTTTGCAGTGTGCGATGTTGCCCCATCCTGCTGGAACCAAACGCGTTTTAAAGGGTTCGTCGTCTTCTTAGTTCTGGTTTCAAGAATGTTTCAAGTATACGAATGTGTCGAACCGAAATAACAGTAACTGTGGCCTCGTTCTCTTCAAAAAAAATAAGGTCCAATAATGCCAACAGAGCCAAGAGCACACCAGATTGTTACTTTTTCTGAGAGTAGAGGTCGATGGTGGATAAGGTGTCGATGCTCTGGAGCCCAGTAACGTAGGTTTTGCTTATTCACGGTCCCATTTAAATGAAAATGAGCTTCATCGCTCATCAATAAAATTTCATATTCATTCGATCAGTTTCCTTAAGTTGTTGGGATGGAATTTTAATTCTTTATGCAAAATTCGTCTAACCGATTCACGATTGATTCGTAACTCACTAGCATGACGTCTAGCTGACCAAATAGCTCTGAGCACTCTGGGACTTCACTGCTGTGGTCATCAGTCCCCTAGAACTTAGAACTACTTAAACCTAACTAACCTATGGACATCACACACATCCATGCCCGAGGCAGGATTCGAACCTGCGACCGTAGCGGTCACGCGATTCCAGACTGTAGCGCCTAGAACCGCACGACCACGCAGGCCGGCTTCCAGCTGACCGTACTGGGCTTCTGACTGCCGCTTGCCTTACCCTCTTAACATTTTCTGGTTCGTTACTCTGCGTCTCGGGCCAGGATGCTTCTTATCCAGTATGTTTCCAGTTGATCTGAAGTTTTCCACCCATCTGAGGATTGTGTTACGGCTCGGAACAGCTCCATGTCGACCGACATTAAACCGCGCACGAAACAATCGCTGCGTAGCGATAATAGACTCACCACTTTTCACGAAACTGTCATAGACAATCACTCGACGTTGCAAGTCCCACTGCTCCATAGTGACTGAGTAAATGAAATGGCGTCTTGTGTGGATCAGAAATATCCCCACCACGACCACCTCCCACCACCGCGCCCTCACTACTACGCAGTTCAAAACCGTCCGTCTCCCGTGTGTCACCCTGTATTTCACAAAACTGTATTTTTAGTGAAGCACGAATTAATTGTCGATTTGGAGAGGCCGTGATTCAAAAATTATTATTTTTTTCTGCTTTTAGTATACCTTGTGTGATGCACTGGTTTTGTTTTTGCTGTAACCGGTTTGAGCTGGGAACTACAGCCATAGTCATATCATTCGCCTCTGTGTTTCGAGGCGAGATTTGTGCGGCATTGGAATGAGGCAGTGACCTGATGTTGAATTACCTGGGAATGTAAGGCCAGGCATACTCGTTGTTGAGGTTCCAATCGACCACGTCAGACTACTATGAAGACGGATCGCTGTATTGTGCACCAAAGATATCATAACCACAGCCGGCCAGTGTGGCCGAGCTGTTCTAGGCGCTTCAGTCTGGAACCGCGCTACCGCTATGGTCGCAGGATCGAATCCTGCCTCGGGCATGGATGTGTGTGATATCCTTAGGTTAGTTAAGTTTAAATAGTTCTAAGCTCTAGGGGACTGATGACCTCAGATGTTAAGTCCCATAGTGCTCAGAGCCATTTTAACTATTTGTAACCACTGAATCTGGCACCCGAGAACAAGTATTGGACTCGGTAAGATCCTGTGTCATTGTACACCATTGGTCGGAGACCAGCAGTAGTCGAACTAAGGTTCAAATGGCTCTAAGCACTATGCGACTTAAACATCTGAGGTCATCAGTCCCTCAGAACTTAGAACTACTTAAACCTAACTAACCTAAGAACATCACACACATCCATGCCCGAGGCAGGATTCGAACCCGCGACCGTAGCAGCAGCGCGGTTCCGGACTGAAGCGCCTAGAACCGCTCGGTCACAGAGGCCGGCTTCGAACTAAGGAATTACTGCCCCTCGCAGAGGCTGCCGTTAACACTGCAACACAAACGGCTACGTTTGGAGTGATGCCCTGACCGTGAAGAATGACTGCTCACGAATGGCTTCTCATTGTCTTCAGCGATGAATTATGGTTCCTTCCTACTCATACGACGAAGTGTGGCAGCGACATGGGAAAATGTCCTATTCTTCCTTCGTTTTGGAGAGGCACATCCATGTTACTCCTGACGCCGTGGTGTGAGAACCCATCTGTTGTGACGTCAACTCACGACTGGTAAGGTTGAAGGAACTACGACTGGAGGAACTCCGACGGCACGACGGTACGTCACTTATCACGTGCCGGCAGGTGTGGCCGAGTGGTTCTAGGCGCTACAGTCTGGAACCGCGCCACCGCTACGGTCGCAGTTTCGAATCCTGCCTTGGGCATGGGTGTGTGTGGTGTCCTTAGGTTAGTTAGGTTTAAGCAGTTCTAAGTTCTAGGGGACTGATGACCTCAGAAGTTAAGTCCCAAAGTGCTCAGAGCCATTTGAACCATTTTTTAACCTCTCACGTGTCGCGTATCGTGCTGCCATTTTTCAACAGGAGAACGCTCATTCACACGTAACCCGCGACTTGTGAACCGCCTGCCTGATGTGGAGGTACTGCTGTGACGAGCAAGATCCCCATATCCGTCCCCGACAGAATATGTGTGAGACCGCTCGGACGCCAACTATGTCCCAGTGCCAGTATCCAATCATCAAGGACCAGTTACGACAGTTGAGGGTCGTCTTGCCTCAGGATAGGACACAACGGTCTATGACACACTACCCATCCGAACTATGACTGTAGATATTTTTAAAAATACCGGGTGTCCGATATAACGAAAATTAAAAAATATCGCTGTAGAATCTTGTTGAACGAAAAAATGTATCGATATATCGATGGGATGAATTTCGACATACCTGCCCGTAAAAAAATCGGCTGCACATTTTAAATACAATGTCTATTTTAAAACTGTATATTTAAGTTTTGATTATTACACTACTGTCAATTAAAATTGCTACACCACGAAGATGACGTGCTACAGACGCGAAATTTAACCGACAGGTGGAAGATGCTGTGATATGCAAATGATTAGCATTTCAGAGCATTCAACACAAGGATGGCGCCGGTGGCGACACCTACAACTTGCTGACATGAGGAAAGTTTACAATCAATTTCTCATACACAAACAGAATTTTACCGGCGTTGCCTGGTGAAACATTGTTGTGATGCCTCGTGTAAGGAGGAGAAATGTGTACCATCACGTTTACGACTTTGACAAAGGTCGGACTGTAGCCTATCGCGATTGCGGATATCGTATCGCGACATTGCTGCTCGCGTTGGTCAAGATCCAATGACTTTTAGCAGAATATGGAATCGGTGGGTTCAGGAGGGTTATAATGAACGCCGTGCTGGATCCCAACGGCCTCGTATCACTAGCAGTCGAGATGACAGGCATCTTATCCGCATGGCTGTAGCGGATCGTGCAGCCACGTCTCGATCCCTGAGTCAACAGATGGGGACGTTTGCAAGACGACAACCATCTGCACGAACTGTTCGACGACGTTTGCAGTAGCATGGACTATCAGCTCGGAGACCATAGCTGCGGTTACCCTTGATGCTGCATCACAGACAGGAGCGCCTGCGATGGTGTACTCAATGACGAACCTGGGTGCACGACTGGCAAAACGTCATTTTTTCGGATGAATCCAGGTTCTGTTTACAGCATCATGATGGTCACATCCTTGTTTGGCGACATCGCGGTGAACGCACATTGGAAGCGTGTACTCGTCATCGCCATATTGGCGTATCACCCAGCGTGATTGTATGGTGTGCCATTGGTTACACGTTTCGGTCACCTCCTGCTCGCATTAACGTCACTTTGAACAGTGGACGTCACATTTCAGATGTGTTACGACCCGTTGCTCTACCCTTAATTCGATCCCTGCGAAACCCTACATTTCAGCAGGATAATGCACGACCACGTGATGCAGGTCCTGTACGGACCTTTCTGGACACAGAAAATGTTCGACTGCTGCCCTGGCCAGCAAATTCTCCAGATCTCTCACCAACTGAAAACGTCTGGTCAATGGTGACCGAGCAACTGGCTCGTCACAATACGCCAGTCACTACTGTTGATGAACTGTGGTATCGTGTTGAAGCTGCATGGGCAGCTGTACCTGTACACGCCATCCAAGCTGTGTTTGAATCAATGACCAGGCGTATCAAGGCCGTTATTACGGCCAGAAGTGGTTGTTCTGGGTACTGATTTCTCAGGATCTATGCACCCAAGTTGCAAGAAAATGTAATCACATGTCAGTTCTAGTATAATATTTTTGTCCAATGAATACCCGTTTATCATCTGCATTTCTTCTTGGTGTAGAAATTTAAATGTGCAAGTAGTGTAAATACTCTGTACATCACGGATCTAGCAGCCTGCCTATCCGCGTCAGAGCAAGAATTGAAAGGAAAACGATGCACGTTCACGTTTTGCGGTAACCACTTTGCTAACAATGGTAACTGCAAGTAAGTGGCACAATAAAAGTTGTCCGACGGTTTCCGTTCGGTTTCGTCATATATAAGATTTGTTCGGAACACCTCATGTCGACTTCCTCTTTTTCATTCCGCTGACGCCAGGAACCTAGCAGTTGTGACCTAAAAATTACGTGGTGAAGCTCAAAATTTCTGTTTCTATTAGCAGCGCCGATTGCGTCAGCATTTCCCCCTCACACGTCTCCGCCCACCCCGTCATTGAGATTTTTGTTTCTTAACCCTACTCGTGTGCTGTTTCTTCACATAGGAAATCTTGTTACTCCATTTACACAGCTACCCCTCCAATACAATCGGATTTCTTTTGTGCCACATACACTTGCTTCACACAGTCAAAGAGAAAGATCAGACATGATGGAAGCTCAAAAAGTAATAAGACTCCTTCACACAGTGAAAATAAAATTGTGTTCTACTACAATTTCAAAAGAAAGACTTCGAATATTTACCGAAAATGGTGAAAAAATATTAATTAAAAAATCGGCACTTGTTATTGCCATTTTGATATCGATATATCGGTATATCGGGAGAGAAGTTATGCCAACATATCTATATTTTTTGAATAAAATAACTACATGTCGAGATATCGATATTTCTTCAAATGGTCTAATCCGAATGAGTGCGTGCATCCATACCAAAGGGGGTAGAGTGTCATATTGACAAGTCGACTCACACCGCCTAGTTCTTTAAAAATTTGACTCCATTTTGTAATCCTGAAACAATGTTACATATACTGTGAACCCGTAAAGCTCCCATTCTGCGGTCTCAGTTTCTTTGTTTTTTTCAGATTATGTATATAAAGTCCCTTTTAGTCCAGCTTTGAGTAGTTCCTTAAATATAGTCAACGCTGATTTCCTACCACCTTCCTTACAAAACTGTGCTAGTCCTACGTCTCTAGAGAGCAATCTAATATTCCTTCCTTAGCGATTACCAAAGTGCGTTTTAGAGATAGGATGAAGAGTAGTTCTCGGGAGTACACAATGCAGTCAGCTATAGGGCGTGATCATGGATACCAGGTACGAAGTGAAGAAAATAAAGTTTAATGAATGCTGCAATCACACAGCCATGCGTTTTATAAATTATCGTGAGTAGGAATTAAGGTTTTTGATAGCCACAAATAGTAACTATTCTGCCACTGAAAATTAGATGATTGTATTTTAATAAGAATGTTGCATAGTAAAACAAGAACATAATATGTAGCGTTAGGGTGTCAGATACCATGCGTCATGAAGTTAAGAGCTTAGGATAAAAACGGAAATTCAATAGAACTATCGAAAGTATTATAACAGTTATTTGTGAATGGCTGAGCATTTGATTTAAAAAAGTTTAGCTTGCAACTTTTGTAACACCCTAAAACCTCAGCCTAAAAGTTTACTCTGCAGCTCATACACTACAAAAATTTTAGAAGTTGTTTACCGCACTAATCTCGTCATCAGCTGAAATAGATGACAGGTCACCGCTTAGAATTGTGTTCTTCCCTCTTATCAAGATATAATATCAGTTAACATGTGGCGCTCAGGTATCACAGTCAGATGGTCCCCTGGTCGAACTTCGAAGCCATATCTTAGTGGCGAATGTCCAGTTCGGAAACTCCTTTCGGAGTGGCTGGTATGAGGTACTTCACAGCCGGATGGCTGATTTATTACCCCTCGCAGCCAGCCATCGCTCATCTACATCTACATTTATACTCCGCAAGCCACCCAACGGTGTGTGGCGTAGGGCACTTTACGTGCCACTGTCAATACCTCCCTTCCCTGTTCCAGTTGCGTATGGTTCGCGGGAAGAACGACTGCCGGAAAGCCTCCGTGCGCGCTCTAATCTCTCTAATTTTACATTCGTGATCTCCTCGGGAGGTATAAGTAGGGGGAAGCAATATATTCGATACCTCATCCAGAAACGCACCCTCTCGAAACCTGGCGAGCAATCTACACCGCGATGCAGAGCGCCTCTCTTGCAGAGTCTGCCACTCGAGTTTATTAAACATCTCCGTAACGCTATCACGGTTACCAAATATCACGGTTACCAAATAACCCCGTGGCGAAACGCGCCGCTCTTCTTTGGATCTTCTCTATCTCCTCTGTCAACCCGACCTGGGACGGATCCCACATTGATGAGCAATACTCAATTATAGGTCGAACGAGTGTTTTGTAAGCCACCTCCTTTGTTGATGGACTACATTTTCTGAGGACTCTCCCAATGAATCTCAACCTGGCACCCGCCTTACCAACAATTAATTTTATATGATCATTCCACTTCAAATTGTTCCATACGCATACTGCCAGATATTTTACAGAAGTAACTGCTACCAGTGTTTGTTCTGCTATCATATAATAATACAATAAAGGATCCTTCTTTCTATGTATTCGCAATACATTACATTTGTCTATGTTAAGGGTCAGTTGCCATTCCCTAAACCAAGCGCCTATCCGCTGCAGATCTTCCTGGATTTCGCTGCCATTTTTCTAATGCTGCAACTTCTCTATATACTACAGCATCATCCGCGAAAAGCTGCATGGAACTTCCGACACTATCTGCTAGGTCATTTATATATATTGTGAAAAGCAATGGTCCCATAACACTCCTCTAGAGGGCTGTCGAAACGGCAGCCTGCAGAATAATGAACACGATTCAAAAGTAATAACAACACGCGTTAAGACATTTATCCCACTGGGAGGTGAGACCAGTAATTCCTGTCTCGTAGAACGCGGTCGGCAGCCGGCCGGAATGGCCGTGCGGTTCTAGGCGCTACAGTCTGGAGCAGAGCGACCGCTACGGTCGCAGGTTCTTATCCTGCCTCGGGCATGATTGTGTGTGACGTCCTTAGGTTATTTCGGTTTAAGTAGTTCTAGGCGACTGATGACCTCAGAAGTTAAGTCGCATAGTGCTCAGAGCCATTTGAACCATTTTCGAACGCGGTCGGCCGCTGACGGATCCACAATCCCGCTTAACTATTGGAGCTTCTCGTCCGACTGAAACCGATGCCCACCTGTTTCTTTCTTCAGGTCACCAAAGATGTGTAAATCACACGGTGAAATATCAGAGCTGTGCGGAGGATGTTGCAGTGTTTCCCAACCGAATCGCCGAAGTGTAGCCTCCGTCCGAGTGGCAGTGTGGGGGCGGGCGTACCCTGCTTGTCGAATTGGTGATTGCTTTTGAATGGAACCATTCCATGCTCCCGTTGTGACGGGTGTTCAGCTTTCATTTGACTGTCCCTCATAATTGAATCATTTTCTCTTCTCTGTTGCATTCTTTTGCAGCAATACTTGTAGGTCTCTAATGGTATCGGAATTGATGCGAAGCTGTTTGTTTTGTATTACACCTCAACTTCTGTAGTGCCTTCAGGATAGCATGTAGTTCTGCGCTAAATCCAGCGTATTACTTGGAAAGATAAATGCTGAAGGCATGGCCGGGGAATAGTATGGAGTAGCCAGGGGGGTCCGAATGCTTAGTACAATCCGTGTGTTCTGCACTGAAGAGCCAAAGAATCTGGTGCACCTGCCTAATATCGCTAGCACAGAGAAGGGCCGCAACACGACGTGGAATGGACTCAACTGATGTCTGAAGTAGTGCTGGAGGGAACTGACACCATAACTCCTGCAGGGCTGTCCATAAATCCGTAAGAGTACGAGGGGGTAGAGATCTCTTCTGAACAGCACGTTGCAAGGCATCCCATATATGCTCAATAATGTTTATGTCCGGGAAGTTTGGTGACCAGCGAAAGTGTTTAATCTCAGAAGAGAGTTCCTAGAGCCACTCTGTAGCAATTTTGGACGTGTGGGGTGTTATATGGACTTGAGTGGATGCAGGTGATCAGACAGGATACTTACCTATGTTTCACCTGTCAGAGTCCTATCTAGATGTATCAGAGGTCCTATATCACTCCAACTGCACACGCCCAACACCATTACAGAGCCTCCACCCTCTTGAACAGTCCCCTGCTGAAATGCAGGGTCCATGGATTCATGAGGTTGTCTCCATACCCGTACGCGTCCATCCGCTCGATACAATTTGAAACGAGACTCGTCCGGCCAGGCAACCTGTTGCCAGTCATCAACAGTCCAATGTCGGTGTTGACGAACCCAGGCGAGGCGTAAAGTTTTGTGTCGTACAGTCGTCAAGTGTACACGAGTGGGCCTTCGCCTCCGAAAGCCCAAATCGATGATGTTTCTTTCAACGGTTCGTACGCTGACCCTTCTTGATGTCCCAGCATTTAATCTACAGCAGTTTGTGGAAGGGTTGTACTTCTGTCATGTTGAACGATTCTTTTCAGTCGTCGTTGGTCCCGTTCTTGCAGGATCTTTTTCCGGCCGCAACGATGTCGGAGATTTCATGTTTTACCGGATTCCTGATATTCACAGTACACTCGTGAAATGGTCGTACGAGAAAATCCTCATTTCATCACTACCTCGGTAATGCTGTGTCCCAACGCTTGTACGCCGACTATAACACCACGTTCAAACTCACTTAAATTTTGATAACCTGCCATTGTAGCAACAGTAACCGATCTAACAACTGCCCCAGACACTAGATAATTGTCAACCGCAGCGCCGTTTACATACCTTTGTATCTGAATATGCATGCCTATACCAGTTTCTTTGGCGCTTCAGTGTACATTCAAATCGTGATGCTTATCTAAAATGCTATACAATAAGAACTTAAATGTTACTTCTTTAATCCGCCGAATCTAAAAAAGGCTAATAGTCTGCAGAAGCCACTGTTCCATCCTTGGTGCATAATTTCGAGGTGAGCCACGCTCACCTGTAAAAGATAGCCCCTCGTGCAGGTGCAGTAAGGCATTACTCCTCACAGTGGATTGCTGAAAGGTAGTCATGGGCGGGAAGCTGTATGGTATGCAGGCGTCCGAGGCGTGGATATGGTCGCAGCGTCGGGTGTCAGCGTCTCAGAGCAGAGGGCTGGTCGTAAAGGCCCAGGTGCCCAGCCTCATTCCTTCATGGTGCCCCACGTCCAAAATTTTTTGAATAGGGAAGCCTTATAGACCCTTGCATCATGTACCCATACGCAGGCAGGGATCCCACGAAGACTAAAATATAGCAGCAGACGGGCTCGATCTACTCCCCATGAACTAGGACTAAGATATTTTAGTTACTGTTTACTGACGCGAGTGCTCATGCGATGGACTGTGGTGTACTGAATGAATGAATAAATAAACGAAACAGGCTGAAATGCCGTTCTGACACGTAGCCTACTACTCTCGAATAACATCAACAGTTCACTCCGACCTTAAACTTTTGCACTAGAGAGCTACGAGAAACGGAGAAGTACATACCAAACTTTCTGTAACTTGTGCTGTAATGAACAAACATGTGAATACCTGACTGTAGTCTAGTTAATAGTTACTGTTTTAAATAGTTACTGTTTTCAGGGGCCGTGCTTTTAGGTCCCTACGGTACGGCAGCAAGATAAGCTTGAAACCAAGTGTGACAGCCCAAATACACAAAATCTTTTCTATTTTTCAAATTAATAACAGCGTCCCTCATCCTGAACTCAGGGAAGTTAAAATGGAATGGAACTTTTAAAAGAACACACACACACACACACACACACACACACACACACACACACACACACACACGCGCGCGCGCGCGCACTTCTGAATACAAAATCCAGCCACCTGAACACGAGTGCTTAAATAACTGTGCCATCTAGCTCGGTCTTCAAACTACGCTGCTACGAAGGTAACTACAGTCTACAGTCACAAACTTCTTAACGAAAAACTGAAGACTTCCTTTCCCGTCAAATTCTCCTGCTCTCTAATTGCGATATTCATGTGAATTGCTGTTGCAAGGCTGCATTACGAACAGAAGACGGAAGAATTATCCAGGAGCAACGAACACTGGACAGGACTGCTTACTATCGACGTTATAGTATTAATAACTATACCAAAAACAGTCCTGTTGTTCAAACCGCTCTAGGAGGATGTGGCCGACTCGATGTTTGCAATAATAGGGAAAGAATAATGCCGTATAAAAATGGGAAAACGACTTCGGAAGCCACACATACGCATCTGTCCAAGAATATTGTGTCTCTAAGTAGAATCATTGGCCTTCTCATTTTCAAAATAAGGTGCTGTTTGTGCAGGAAAGCCTCTTGTATAGCCGCTTCCATTTGGACCATATTAACAAGGCTAGAGAAATCCTCATCAACCCATACTGAAGGCGATCAAGAGGCTGTCTAGATACAAAATCCAGCCACCTGAACATGAGTGCTTAAATAACTGTGCCATCTAGCTCGATCTACAGACTACGCTGTTACGGAGGTAGACTACAGTCAGGTATTCACATGTTTGTTCATTACAGCACAAGTTACAGAAAGTTTGGTATGTACTTCTCCGTTTCTCGTAGCTCTCTAGTGCAAAAGTTTAAGGTCGGAGTGAACTGTTGATGTTATTCGAGAGTAGTAGGCTACGTGTCAGAACCGGATTTCAGCCTGTTTCGTTTATTTATTCATTCATTCAGTACACCACAGTCCACCGCATGAGCACTCGCGTCAGCCACACGATACGGTGGGCCGAGTTTCGCAAGTTCGTTGTTCGCGAATCTGTGTTGGCTCGCGAGAGATTTTAATTCTCCAAAATAGCCATAACACCTGAGTGTAAAACGTGGTATTAAGCGTTATAGGCCCTTACTTCCGCACGTTTATCTGACGACCTTCATTGAAAACGTGTATAATCTGATCCGCAGCATGGAGTTGGATTTGGTTTTGCCTAATATGACGTGAGACTGGTGTAGAGTTGACTTTGGCATTTATTCTGTATAACAACTCTCATAATTACGTAGGAATATTTCGCTCGTATCAAATTTTACCACTGCCGAAAATTCTTCAAATTTTACTGTTGAAAACTTGGGTTCGTGTTTTCTGAGCGTAATGCGAGGAACTTAATGAACGTGTGTATTATTTCAGTTCTGTCGAGTACATCTCGGCGGCCTGGTTAGCCACTAGTGGAAGACGAATCATTGGTCCCCCCCTTGTGATAGCTGCTTGTAGGCGGGTGTTCAAAACAAAACGCAGAGATACTGCAGACAGCCGGCAACCGACCCATGACCGGAGGTTATCTCATCAAACTGCAGCCGAATGATATTCCGCCCGGCGGCAACATTGGAATGCGATCGAAGCGGTCGGAAAGCACGTAGCACTCACCACGTATTGCGCTTCCGAAAACTCTGTGTAAACCGCAAAGTAATAATTTCGCCATAAATCGCATGCTGGATGACCGCCAATACAAAATTCGGCAAGCATAGAAATTGCATTATGGTTGAAACCTCATCGTGCGTACAGTTTCATCGGCAGAGTAACAGACGACGTAAGCAAGAATTATCCAACGTAATCATCTAAATGTTTGATAAAATCGTCATTACAGAGTCATTACAGAGACTTAAATTATTCTGGCTGGAAATATGGGGGGAGGAGGGGGGGAGGGGATATAGGGATCCGGCCGTGCGGTTCTAGGCGCTACAGTCTGGAACCGAGCGTCCGCTACGGTCGCAAGTTCGAATCCTGCCTCGGGCATGGATGTGTGTGATGTCCTTAGGTTGGTTAGGTTTAATTAGTTCTAAGTTCTAGGTGACTGATGACCTCAGAAGTTAAGTCGCATAGTGCTCAGAGCCATTTGAACCATTTTTGATAGAGGGATCCCCGGAACAAACATCAATGCGGAAAAAGCTACCATTCTGAAGCGGAGTGTAATCTCTAATGAAATTTTTTCCGTCTAATTACCGAACGATGTGATGTAGTGATTCAGATAGTAAACTTTTATTCGAGAAGAACGTAGTTTGAATCCCGTTCGAAATGCCGATTTACGTTTTCCGTAAGTCGAAGATGAACTTCAGAGTTCCGTCGACGACAAGATCATTAGGGACGAAGCAGAAACTGTCACTCATTGCAAAATAATTGGGAAGGAAATCAGTCGTATTCCGTTTAAAGGAACTACGCTTAAAAATAGGTCTAATATGTTGATCATATGTCAGTCAGGATAATAGTGATGAGGTTGGCACTAAAATAATCTATTGCTGCAGTTGTTGTTATTAGCTAGCGAAATCTTAATTTAAGGCCAGTTAGTCTCATACTCAGGAAACGTACGGGTATCACGCATTGCTATGCAGGGCAAGGTTCTCGTAGAGGTGGTTCGCTGTACCTTTCCTCCGATCGGTATCTGTCAAATGTGTCTCTGTGTTGCATGGATGATTTGCTGAGTGCTTTTACAGTGTAGCGTTGTGACTGTGTTGTTCTGTATGAAGGAAATGGGGAAGTTGACACCCGATGCCTAGATTGTGCATATTCCTCTCGAATAGCACCAATGGGACCTTAAAGCTTAATGATTCGTCAACGATGTGAAATGCTTTCATTACATAAGACACTGCGGAGAGTTTTGGAGTTTAACCCAGTACATTGGCGGGAAATCTCGTGATGAGAAACTGTAGCACTTACATTTCATGCCCTTGCCGACTAAATATTCGCGAAAAAACAGTGCTGTGTGTTTTCGCCTGAGATTATCTATTAACAGTAGTTTCTAATTTCTATCTAATGACGGCTGCATACTGCAAAAATAGAATTCTCAACATACGCAAATAATGTTCTGGAATTTTGACGACATATAAACGTTGTGGGAAAGGTAATTCATAGAAAGTAAGTAAACATCATAATTTATATGTGTAAATAACAGATAGCGTTTCTAGTAATACTAAACTGGCCGAACGAGCTGAGCCAACTTGTTACACGTCAGCCCCTGAAAAAAACCTTCGGATTGAATTTATAATGGTTCCATGTCCTTGGTCGGACAAGCGATAATTTCCATATTGATGTAAGGGACACCTACGATTATTTTATTATAAGTAGCAATAAAAGGTATATCATCAAGACTAGTACAGTACTTCTTGTGGCGGCGTACGAAGAGCGAGGTCCCAGGTTGCAGTTGGTACCTCATAATGGAAACACAAACTGAAGACAGTCGCTAGCAGTCACAACCATGAATGAGAGACGTCGGCGAAGGCACGCTCTCAAGTGGTTCCATACACCGCCCCTGCTGGAGGTCTACTTACGTCAGAGCGCAGCGCTGATCACCACACTCCGTGATTGCTGACTTTGAGAGCAGCATCATAGCTCAGATCAGATCCTGCTGAACTAGTATTATTAGTCAAAATTGTGTACCAAAATTTTATACTTAAATGTACACTGATATGTCATTCCAGAATGAAATTTTCACTCTGCAGCGGAGTGTGCGCTGATATGAAACTTCCTGGCGGATTAAAACTGTGTGCAGGACAGAGACTCGAACTCGGGACCTGTGAAGTTTGGAAGGTAGAAGACAAGGTACCGGGAGAATTAAAGCTGTGAGGAGGGGTCGTGAGTCGTGCGGGGTAGCTCAGTCGGTAGAGCATTTGTTCACGAAAAGCAAAGGTCCCGAGTTTGAGACTCATCCGGCACACAGATATGTGACTGTCATTCAGTAGTATTCAACATTTTAAACAGCTATTCTTGTACTCAGCGACAGTAAGAAACATGTATCTCTATCCGAGTGGATATGGATGGCATCCAAGTTAAGTATTCTATATTAAAGTGTTCTATTAAAGTTAACTAATACGAAGGTCATTCAGTAATTAAAGAGACGAATTGGTCTGGAGAAAAAAGACTTTATTTTTACAAAACAATACTTTTTCTACTTTTCAACATAATCCCTTTGAACACTTATGCACTTGTTCCAACAGGCTACAAGCTTTTTTATTCCGGCTGCAAAGAACTCTTTATCTTGATGTTTGAACCAATTTACCACAAACTTTTTCACGTCCTCGTTGTCCTGGAACCTCTTCCCACGTAATGCCTCCTTCAGTGCACCAAACAAATGGAAATCACTAGGTGCTAAACCAGGACTGTAAGGGGGTTGAGGCAGTACTTATCAGCCCATTTTGTCAATGGTTTCACTGTTTAGTTGAGCAATATGAGGACTTGCGTTGTCTTGCTGGAGAATCACACCTCTCCTCTGAGATCCACGACGTCTCTCTCATGGTTGGTTTCACCTTGTTTAAAAGAAAATCCGAGTAGTATTGGCTGTTCATTGTACGCTGCTCTTCGAAGTAATCACAAAAAAACTGTGCCTTCAGCATTCCAAAACACCGTCAACATGACTTTTCCTGCTGATGCTTGGGTTTTGAATTTTTTCTTGACAGGTGAGTTGGTGTGTTTCCACTCCATGCTTTGTCTTTTTAATTCTGGCTCATAATAGTGAACCCAAGTTTCATCAAAAGTTAAAATTTTGTTGAGGAATTGCTCACCTTCTCATTCATAACGTTCCTTTAATTCTGAGCACACTCTCAACCTTGTTTTCTTGTGTAGCCGCGTCAACTCCTTTGGGACCCATCTTGAAAATGTTTTGCGGTACTTCAGCTTGTTACAGATAATGTTATGAATTGCACCAGCACTAACTTGAACCTTATCAACTATCATTTCCACAGTCACACGGCAGTCGGCACAAATAATGTCATCAATTCGACTTTCAAGTGAGGGAGTTGAAACTGCAACTGGTCGGCCAGAACGGTGTTCGTCAGTCACTGAGTCGCGACCATTTTCGAACTGCCCTACGCACTTGTAAAAATAAATTCTTTTTTCTCCAGACCAATTTGTCTCTTCAATTACTGTATGATCCTCGTATTAGTTAACTTTAATAGAACACTTTAAAATAGAATACTTAACTTGGATGCCATCCATACCCACTCGGATAGCAGCATATGTTTCTTCCTGTCGCAGAGTACAAGACGATTCATACAATCTTCTTCATAAACTTCAGACCTTCTACAGTATGTATTTACTGGTTTCTCGCCTTCAACAATCAAAAAACGAATAACAGAAAGTTGTTCAACTAACGTGGGCGTTTCAAGCGGACTCGCCATTTTGAAATGTATTTTTGAGGTTATAAAAAACACAATGTTGATACATCAGCTGATCAGGACTCATCCCAGGCCGGCCGGAGTGGCCGTGCGGTTCACGGCGCTACAGTCTGGAACCGGGCGACCGCTACGGTCGCAGGTTCGAATCCTGCCTCGGGCATGGATGTGTGCGCTGTCCTTAGGTTAGTCAGATTTAATTAGTTCGAAGTTATAGGCGATTGATGACCTCAGAAGTTAAGTCGCATAGTGCTCAGAGCCATTTGAACCATTTTGTACTCATCTCAGTGACGCCAACTTAAAGCCGTCAAAGTACCAAACTTATCCTACTAACAGTTTTTTCCCCAGACCAATTTGTCTCTTTAATTACTGAATGACCCTCGTATCTCATATGTGTTGTAGTACCCTCTCGACCTCTGTTTGAAATAAATATAGGCCAGTTACGACGCACAGCACTTCTACTCTCCTGATCTTCATTTTTGTCCACGTTACTCTGGATCCAGACGTCTACAATCTTTGATTTTCGTACTGTAGTATTGAGTTTTAGTTACGTCTAGTACATGTGTCTTTTACGCGAGAGAGGTGATGAATAACCGATGTGTACCACATATTTTATATCCACTTTACTTATGTGACTGCTGCTGACCGTTGTGTCTGAAAACATTTAGAAACAGTTAACACAAAAATTCACAACACGGTAAAATTTCATTTCGTCTTCATCACGGAGAAAAAAGCTTTACGTCCAAACAATTCGGAAAGTGTCTGCAAATGAAAGTCACGGATAAGCTCGTATTTTAGATTTCATTCTATCACAGTGTCAGATGTAACTACAAAGGCATTGAGAGCATTTCTCGACATGACACAGAAATGAAATTGATGACAATGAATTTTCGTTTTTGTTGTGTTGGTACTTGTTGCACAATTACGCAACTGATCTGCGGAACAGTTGTCTGAATTTGAAAATTACTGGGTTGCACTGGTTTCGTTGAAATGGATAAACTGTGATACCTGGACTTCCTAAGATATCACGTTTTGCAGGCTTTATCGCCGACAGAATTCTTTCAAAGTTGGTGAAGGTTTGGAAAGAGAGTTCTTCAATTTCAACAGTTCAGAACTGGGTCACTGTATTCATTCGTGGATTACTAGAATATGATCCACGTCAACGACTGCCAGCAGCATAGACCAAAACATCACGTAATAGCACGATACGATACTGTTCTGTGAATAATAAAATGTTTGTAAAATATCTGACGCGATAGTATACTAGAAAGACATGAAGAATTAACTGTGAAACATGTTAACTGGATGTATGATCAATTTGTTGAATGCTGAACAAACAGAAAAGCCCAATAATGTTTGGAATTTTTAAATGTTAAGTGATTTGTTGCTGTGACTTTATTACTGCGGACGTAGGGCGAGTCCAGTTCGTCACGCCAGAAACGACACCGCAGTGAAAATAGAGTGTAGAAGACAGTGGCCGTGCACCACCAATCAAAGTCGATTTAATGTTTCGGAAAGAGTATGTAAAATATTTTAAAGATTAAAAAATTGTAATTAAGTGTATTTTTGACCTAGAAATACAGTCATATTACCAAAAACATTTTTCAAATGGCTCTGAGCACTATGGGACTTAACATCTGAGGTCATCAGTCCCGTAGAACTTAGGACTACTTAAACCTAACTAACCTAAGGGCATCACACACATTCATGCCCGAGACAGGATTCGAACCTGCGACCGTATCGGTCGCGCGGTTCCAGACTGAAGGGCCTAGACCGCATATTACCAGGCCAAAGCTTTTTCATCTTATGCTACCGCAAATATTAATTCTATGGCGATGACTTCCAGCATTACATAAGTGGCAGACCTGAAGATATTAACGGTGCCATCGTCCAGATGAATGACCACCTGACTAAAGTGTTCAGACGGACTGGTCAACTGAGACTTAAAGTAAATGCGAAGAAGTCTCAAATAACGTTAATATCTCATTAGAAGTTAATTAGTCCTGAAATCCGCGATCAACTGTCCCCTCATCTTCTCGAAAGCATCCCAACAGCTTATCAGAATCCAGTGAAGAACTTCGATCTGACTTTGGATAACCACCTTATCTGGGCAGAAAAAGACTTTCGATTGTCTCTGCACTCTCCAGCAGTTTCTGAAAATATTTCCTCATAAACCCGTGGTGTCAGTCGTTCTGTCGAACCTCCACCATTGAGATGTTTCCCAACACAGCACAAGAAGTAAAAAGTCAATTTAATTGGAACTAACCATAAATGCTTATGAGCTTTACGTCTGTCTGACAACTTCAGCACTTGAAGTGTCCAGTTAGGATAGGTATTGCTTGTCTAGTTACGTGACTGCCACACGCTATCAGCTCGTCAGTGTGGACCCTGGTATCTCTCATCACAGATTAAGTACATATACTCGTCATGATGTCACTATCTAACATCTTCGATATGCTCAACCATAAAACAAAAACATACTTGAATTCCACCTCAGCTGATTATGTTAACAAGCAGTTTTGCCCATTAAGGAAATTCCAATACCCTGTTGCGCTTAGGAACAAGCTGAAAAACTTCCTTTTGTCAGTCTCATAAACTAACATACGTGTTGATTTCTTTCTGCCAAGTAGTGAAGTTAGTGTTTGCTCCTTCCTTCTCTTTTCATTTCCTCTCTTTATTACTGGCGTATAACAGGTTCCTCTTTTTCACCCTCTCCAATCTTGTGTCTTACGTTCATTGCTGACATGCCCACAGTCTAAATCACCTACCTGCAATTTATCTTTAATATTTTACTTTCGCAAATAGAAACTGTGTTTTCTTGTCTGTTATAGATATTACTGTTTTCTCTAATTGTGTCATAACCATTTCCAAGTGCTGTATTTCATATTCAGGTTTACCATAAAGTCCGTTATCATTTGAAAATGCAATAATTCACGGAATTGACAGACATGATCAACATGTCGGCTGCCACTCATCGCTAATGCTGTAGTCGGGGGACAATATTGTGAACAGCAGTGTACGGCGTATCAGTAGGTATGGTGAGAAATTGTCGTCGGATGTTGTCATTAAGGGGAGGTTTACTATCTTCGTCCCGAAAAGTATGTTCTTTGAGATTTTTTTTCTCGGGATGTGTTATAGATATCAATGCCAAATTTAGTCAAAATGTTTATTGATATTTCCTCCACATACTGTAATTTTTCCGCCCTGAAATGTCGAAGAGCAAAGGCGGAAATGCCGTCGGAACGAAACAAAATTTCGATGTAGAATTCCACGCGCTCCATGTCACAGGTCAGCCGGCTCGTCTGAAATCAAAATTGAGTTGACGTTAGCGAAGTGTATAAGATTCTTTAGGAGTTGTACCCCGCTTAAGCTATTTAGACCATAGGAAACAAAATGGCGGCCATATGAAAAAAATAGGGTTTTTTTCATCGATTTTTCGACTTCGTCGGCCAAGTAAAAATATTTATAGTTGATAGATCGGAATAAAAGTGGTACAACTCCTAGAAAATTTTGTTAGCTCCGTCAGAAACAAGTAATCATGCCAATCGGTTTAGTACATTTGAAGTTACCATACCGCGCGATAAAAAAAATGTCATTTCGAGAAAAACGCGTTTGAAGTTTCGACTACATATAAATGCAATATTATGCAACTTACGTTCAATCTGCTATTCCGGGTCCATAAACTACTACTTCCTCTTCCTAATAGAGGGCATTCTGCTCGATCTGGGTCATCCTGCGCTGCTCCAGAGTCGCTTGTACGGCCGGTGACAAGCGGTTTTCTGCCGCTTGAATCTGGTGGTCGTCCGAATGCTTGGCGAACTGAGTCGAATAGACTCCCAGGGTGACGTCCATCGTTGTCATGGTCTTCAGAGTTACTGAATACCCTTCGTTGAAGCCGCTCACTGCCAGGAAAGTCGCAATCTCCACAGTCTTCGCACGAGAATGCAAATGCTTGGGAGCTAACTTCCAAATACACGCGTTCAAACTTTCATTTGAATTTTGTGTGTTTCCTCCCAAGCACCGGTACAATAACTCGTCCTCCGATAGAAAAAAACTGGTGCATGAATGAGGCCGATTTCAGGAAGATGCATTTTTTTGTTCAACCGCGGGTAACAAATGTTTCCGGTCCATATTCGGAAAAACCGTTTCAGGGGTGGTCTCTCAACACTTTTATGGCTCCAAAAATGCAATTTTAAAAAAAATCGATTTTTTGAACCAAAAGATAGTAAACCTCCCCTTAATGAAGTCGGACGGCCGGCCGTAGTGGCCGAGTGGTTCTAGGCGCTACAGTCTGGAACCGTGCGACCGCTACAGTCGCAGGTTCGAATCCTGCCTCGGGCATGGATGTGTGTGATGATGTCCTTAGTTTAGTTAGTTTTAAGTAGTTCTAAGTTCTAGTGGACTGATGACCTCAGCAGTTAAGTCCCATAGTGCTCAGAGCCATTTGAACCATTTGAAGTCGGACGACCGCGGCAGACTTGAGACTTCAGGTAGGCTCACAACGGATGATCACACAGCTTGAGGTCTGCGGACCTGGTAGGGCAAGCATGTTTCTAGTGGCGGCTCCTCACCAAACGATGTGCACAAGAGATCTTTCACACGTGTAGCAATATGAGGTGGAGCGCCATCCTACATGCAAGTCGTACCTTCCAGCAGGTGTTTACCAGCCAAGTGGGAATGATGAGAATCTGTAACGTATCGGCGTACCTCGCACCCGCTACGCTGATAGTCTGAACAGCAGCACTCCACATTTCCTCGTAGAAAAACAGTCCCGCCGGCCTCTGTGACAGAGCGGTTCTAGGCGCTTCAGTCTGGAACCTCGCTGTTGCTACGGTCGCAGGTTCGAATCCTGCCTGGGGCATCGATGTGTGTGATGTCCTTAGGTTAGTCAGGTTTAAGTAGTTCTAAGTATAGGGACTGATGACCTCAGATGTTGAGTCCCATGGTGCTTAGAGCCGTTTTTGAAAAACAGTCCGATCATGACTAACGTGGTAAATCCATAACAGACCGTGACTTCTTCGTCATGCATTGGGGTTTCCATAGCATTTCCAGGATTTTCGATAGCCCAAATTCTTCAGTAGAGGGTGTTCTCTTGCGGCATTACTTACGTGTTGTTGTCCAGCGAATCTGTTGGAAGGTTTTTGTACACGTTTTTGGTTTCAATAAGACCTCATGTAATTTCAGGCATGTGTGTCAAGTTTTCATTTTCTGCTTACATCACTCCGTGAATTTTTTCCTTTTTCCAAATGTTAACGGACTTTAGTGTCACCTTTAGCTGTTAAGACCGACAAAAACATGGGTGTTGTAATGAATATAACGCAAAACCTAACGAATTCCTGATTGGGGATACTAAAAGCCCCTATGGTACTACTGTGCCAGCACACATAGTAAATAAAAATAAATATCTTCAGATGATTGAACGTAGGTTCTCGTGATTTTTCCTTTACTAATTATAGCAAATTCGAGTATAGTTCCTTCCTTTTCCTATCAATATACGTGTACTCTGTCTCTAATGAACACGCTCTCGATGAAACGTTAAACCCTATTTTTTTCTTCCTTTCTAAGTCGCCTAGAGGTTCTAAGAGTCCAGCAAGTACGTACAGTGAGCGAGTCGCCATCAGAAATGAAGAGAGACTTAGAATCTGGTGGAGAACAGTCCAGTGATCAGTGACTGTACACTGTCCACCAAGAAAGAAACGAAGTGCGCACACAGGTCCACTGAAACGAGCACAAATATTCTCTTGGTGCAGTAATTCTCGTATCATCTGACCTACAGCAAAGTTATACAGTCAGCTCCACAAGGAAGTGTACGCCACAATTTTAAATGTATCGTCCGCAGCGACATCTATGGTAGTGGACTCGAATCTATACTCAGTGCGCTTTTGCACAGTGTATAGATAAAGAATGTGAGAGGTGAATGTTTTGTCGGTTGCAGTTTTTTGGCTGTTTGCACTTATTTAGAGCCAATTTAAAGGCTGAAAAAAATGTGCAGTGTTTATCAAAAATGCCTTCTGAGGTCCGTCAAGAAGATATTTGGTTCGAACGAGGCAAACTGTGTGCTTCCAGAGGATAATGACCCGAAACATCGCAGTCGTCTCTGTACAGCGTGGAAACAAGACAACGGGATATCCATGATGAATTGGCCTGCAATTTCTCGGGATGCAAATCTCATCGAAAATATTTGGTCATGTATTAAGATGAAGCTTAATGGAAAGCCAGTACATAATTTGATGCGGCTGTCGTATAAAATCAGGCCAATATGGAGATGGCATGCAGAAAGCATGCCAAAAAGCTGCCAGGCTATAATCGATACTGGCGGCAATTAGATTAACTATTAGGTAATTGAGCAATTAGTAATAACTTGTATATTCCTGTAAACATATATTTATAATAGTGTCTTTTATTCCATACGGATAACGGCGCACACTTTCTTGTTGAACTGTCTGTATATCAACATTGCAAAGCCAGATACGTAAAATATCCGAGGAACTGCACCTGCCTTACCAGTGTCCAGCAAACCCCGAAAGAGACGGCCTTATCCTCTGGAGATTACCTATATATGAAGGTTTCTTCTATAGGATGGCCGTGGATTGAAGTTGAAACAGCCACAAAAAAAAAAAAAAAGAATAAGACGTAACAAACTCGCACTAATGACAGTAGTGCGCTTTACTGTTCTCTCAAGTGATTTGCTTTAATGCCCTAATGTATTGGTATCTAGTTATCATCACAACTGAAATAACGAGCAGTGCGTTCATTGGCTAAATCGTGAGACTCTGGACTTGGATACGGGAGCACAGCGCCTCAAATTTCCGTACGGCCATTCAGATTTAGTTTTCCAGTAGTTCATCTAAATCGCTTAAGAAAAATGCTGGGATGCTTCCTTTGGAGTGTATTTGTCCAATTTCCCTACCCACCCTCCTGAGGGCTTGTGCTTACACTCTTATGGAATTGTCGTCAAAGAGACATCTACAGCAATACTCTGCAAATTACACTCAAGTGCCTAGCAGAGGGTTCATCGAACCACCTTCACAGTAATTCTGTATTATTCCAATCTCGAACAGCGAGCTGGAAAAACGAACACCTGTATCTTATTTTATTATGATGATCGTTTCTCCCCATGTAGGTCGGCGCCAGCAAAATATTTTCGCATTCGGTGGAGAAACTTAATGTTGAAATATCGTGAGAAGATTCTGCCGCAACGAAAAACGCATTTGTTTTAACGATGTCCACCCCTAATCCTGTATCATGTCGGAGACACTGTCTCCTCTGTTTCTCTATAACACAAAACGTACTGCTCTTCTTTGAATTTTCTCAATGTCCTCCGCTAACGCAACTGATAAGAATCCCACACCTCGCAGCAGTACTCCAAAAGAGGATGGACAAACGTAGAGTAGGCAGTCTCTTTAGTAGATCTGTTGCATCTTCTAAGTGTTCTGCCAATAAAACTGAGTCTTTGGTTCGCCTCCCCCACAACATTTTCTATACGTTTTTTTTTTCCAATTCAAGTTGTTCGTAATTGTAATTCCTAGGCATTTAGTTGAATTTACGGCCTTCAGATTTGACTGATTTACAGCGTAACCGAAGTTTAATGGATTCCTTTCAGCACTCATGTGGATGATCTTACACTTTTCATTATTTAGGATCAATTGCCAATTTTCGCACGATACACATATCTTTTCTAAATCGTTTTGCAATTTGTTTTGATCTTCTAATGACTTTACTGGACGATAAACGAAAACATCATCTGCAAACAACCTAAGAAGGCTGCTCAGATTGTCTCCTAAATCGTTTATATAGATAAGGAACGCCGAATCCTTACTTGTAATACGCGTAAAGACATGTTTGCAGCTGTGTGTTCATATTTGGAATATATATTTTCGTTCATTATAAAACCCACTGAAGGTATGAGATACGACAACGAGAAACTTGTCTGCCCAGTTAAGAAGCGTAAATGTTCATTTGTAAAAAACTGCTATCTACAAAGGAAAAACGTGCAAATGATAGGAAATATATCTGTTGACTCAGAAAAGAGGTTCTGCGTTAGAAGCACGCTGCGTTCTTTCTAATACCAATTTCCCCTTGAACGCTCTTATTCTGCCAGGAAAGCTTACAGAGCTGCCAGCAGTCTCGTAGCAACAGGGCATGAAAAATACACAAAGAGTAAATTAGCCTTGAGCCAAGTACGTGGCACTTCTCTGCTCTGGGAAACATGTTCTGTGGGCAATGCCGCATCTCTTGTGGTGTGACTGAAAGAAGCAGGTCCCACGTCTTCTGATACAGTGCTTGCGACATTTCCGTCGGTAATTTCCTAATTATGCTTCAGGAAAGTACATTGATTGATCCAATAACTTGAGCCTGCTCTAAAAGCTTCGCTAGCGTTTTAACTGTAGGTACCCTGCGTCTGCACACACAAGAGTCGTTTTAAAGAACGGCTGCCAAATAACAGATCGTAAATAAGTGCTAGTATTTTCAGTTAGATAACTGATTTAGTTTGGGGAATTGAAGTCAATTATGTCTGTGAGTAATGTGTTTACACTACAAATTACACAACAGAAGATGGGTATTCGTAAGTACTTGTGGGCTTCCAGCGAGACAACTAATCGAAAACTAAAAGACTTAGAGAAAAATGACACATCAGTGGACAGAGTATCCATCCGAGATTCAATTCGTAATTGCATAGTTACAGGGCGCACCACTAGGGAGACGTTGGTTCCACCGAACGGGCTAAAGGAAGTGACGAAACAAAGACGTACACGGGCACTCGAGTCGAACGTTCAAGATTTATGTCGGCAGCTGTTGCTCAGATCATCTTGCGAGATGCCATACTGGTTTTTGTCGTTTTTTGGTTGTAGCACATATTTGTTGGGGTTTATATTATAACTTACTTTCTATGAATCTATGCTGTTCCAAAACACCAGCACCTACAGGAGCTCTCGAAAACGCATCGGTATGTGTACACTTTGTTGTTATAAAATGACGAAAAACGTCATATTGGTGGTTAACCCATACAAAACCCAAGCGATGCTGGTTGATCATTCTAGACTAATGAGCCCGAATTATTAGGAATTCCTACCATATTTAGGCCGGCCGCGGTGGCCGTGCGGTTCTGGCGCTCCAGTCCGGAACCGCGGGACTGCTACGGTCGCAGGTTCGAATCCTGCCTCGGGCATGGGTGTGTGTGATGTCCTTAGGTTAGTTAGGTTTAAGTAGTTCTAAGTTCTAGGGGACTTATGACCTAAGACGTTGAGTCCCATAGTGCTCAGAGCCATTTGAACCACTTTTTTTGCAATGTGCAAGAAGGTATCAGCATCTCCTCATGCCCTACGAATATTTTGAAAGTTCTTCCCTCTTGACCCGAAAAAGAAACTCGTACAAACACTTGTACTTCCAATTATTGATCAGAGCGATGTTATCCTACAGGGCCTTTCTCAGGAACACTCACGGCGCTTGGAAGTGGTTATGAGTGTCTGTGTTCGCTATATCTGTTATGTTTGAGGCTTTGATCATATTTCATCATTATATACACAGCTGTACTGGCTGCGTGCAAGCAGGTGGAAAGATTTTCGAATCCTTTATTTCTGTACTGTCTTACTGACGTGCACTGTCCCCCGTATATCTCCTCCACCTTAACGTTCTCGTCTGAACAACATGGCATAAACTTCCGTTCCCATCAGAGCAGAATCCTTTCATTCCCACTCCATCGGTGAGCCACTTTCTCGCCGTCCTGCTCAGTAGCAGGAACCCGACTGTGGAACAAACTCCGGCACTATGTTAGAGAACTGAATCAAATCTCCAGCTTCAGAAGTCAGTTAATTTCATAGCTGCTGAAGCAACAATGATGATTGCCATTGTCCCTGTAGGCGCTAGTTACTCTTGTACATTGTTCTCCAACAAAATATTCCTCATTTCCCCGTATTCTTAGGTAGCGCAGTCACCTCAAATTTCCTTTCTTCACCTCAAATTTTCTTTCTTCACCTCAGATTTCCTTTCTTCAGAACTCGCTCTTTCAGAAAACATCTATTTTGTACACTTATAAATTCTTTTTATATCAGCTACTATCTTTATTGTTATTATTATTATCATCATCATCATCATCATCATCAACTTCACTATTAGTGACAGCAATAGTAGTACAAGCACTGCCAGTATTAACTTTTAGTTCACAATCAGTATGATTTACTCACATTGTCATTATAGACACTCAGATCATTTCAATAGTATTTTTATATGTAAATTGTTATTTCTTAGGTAACTATGATGTAAAAAGCCTCTGTATTTGTGAAACCCTGGTCCAGTGTAAGAGAAGGCCTGATGGCTCTAATCAGACCAGATAAAGTAAACATATAAAAATAAATATCGGCAGTTACTGCGTTCAGGAGATCCTAAAATGAAATCCATGGTCACGTGATGTCAAAGTTAAATAAAAACTTCTCTGTAGTGGATAGAGCGTGGAATTACGAAATCTAAAGAAGTTGGTTCATGTCCTGCTATTTCCAAAAATTTCCGTATTCACCTTCACATTTCTTATGGATTTTGGGACTATCTTATTAATTTAATAGCCCGATGTTCGGTAATATTCGATGTTATGTTCATATAAGTGCGCTCTATCTCAGGAGTGAGTTCGTTCGATTTTTTGAACTTGCCCGGGAATTGGAACAAACAAATTTCAAGAACGGTCGTCTGAACCACATCCACATTAACTGCGGAAATTGACGAGATATCGTGATAAAAAGAAATTATAAATGACGTACTGATATAGGTATTTTCATATATTCTCTTGCAAATATTTATGTCTGTGACGTCTTTTGATTTTCAATCAGGCTGAATAAATACTTTGTAACAAATTGCCTTGTTTCTGTATCTGCCAAAGCAATTACACATGTTTTCTTGGCTTCTACGTGCACTGTTTCTGGAGTATGTGTACTAATACAGTTATGGGGAATACGTAAAATTTTGTCAATGTAACAGAAAGATATGTATAGAATGGATATTGTATCACAGAAGAATCTACACACACATTATAATTAATTCGAATATGGTGACAGTAGCCTGTAATTTATCTGTTTGTTGATAGCATGTTTTTTTTCTGAACGTTACTACAGCAACTATAATAACAGATACGCATTTGCAAACATCATCACTTGTGGAAAACTGCTGCTGCCTGGTGAACACACAGCCAATTTCATCACTGTTACTACATAGCATCTTCACTTCAGCTAGACTTGTATTCGCCGATCGATGTGCACTTGACGATCGACACACACCTGACATCACAAAAACTGGCTGCCTCTCAGAATTCTGTCTGGCCATCTGCGCGATCTGGCAACACTGTAGGATGCAGAAGTGTCTGGAGAAAGTGTGACAGTTCATCACATTTGTCATTTATTGAGACTTCCTGACTGTGGAAAATCATTCATGCCAGATCTTCCTTGAAACAAGAAAATTCTTTTCTGACGTAATTTGCCCAAAAGCACTTGACACACACGTGACAAAAATATTTCGAGCGCCTCCACTTCCGTGACCCCTCCATTAAACGCAAAGCGAGCAATATGTTGCAAATATTCGACCTTTTCCCGCTTGCAACTCTATTCTATAACACTTACACAACGTCCATAAGTTTCAAGTATGCAAAATCCAATAAATAATTGCAAAACAATTAGTAGAACTTCAAATATGAAAATGGCAATTGATGAATACACTCATAGCGAACTAAACGTGTAGTTTTATTACTACGTTCATCGAGGTTATTTCATGCAGAAAGTCAGACTGTAATGACTATCAATATTATGCTTAGCAGTCTGAGAGCAGAAAGATAGCCAACGTGCGCCGCGCAGCGTTCACCTGGTCTGTCGACACGTGGCGGCAGGCTTGTGGCCACCGTAGGGCGAGGAAACCGTTCTCCTGTTGACGCAGCGAGGAGCTCTTTCACGCACACGTTTCCCCAAGTTTTTGGTTATACTGATGGGTTAGATAGTGAGGCAAATTATCTTTGAGTTTCCATCAGACTGATGCCTTTAGCAGACAGCCGAAATGCGATTAAAAAAGTAAAGGAAGAATGCACTCAAACTCGAAACTTTGCGCGACGTTTACAACTAGACCACGTGTAGGTACAGCACTGAACCGCTCGAACGGAAGACTTCACTTCCTCCAAACACTTGGGCAGCCTGCAATGTTGCCAGAACATGCAAATGGCTGGACTTCTGAGGGGCGCCAGTTTCTGTGCTGTCAGCTGTAGATCGCAAATGGTCGACGGGAGCGTAACGTCACTGCCTTTGGCTGTTCGGGTGGAAACAAGGCCTTCCGCACCACTAGGGTAGAGGAGTATCAGAACAAGGCGTATAACTGAGCGATACGTGTTTTTTGTGTCCTTGAATTAGTTAAATGTAAGCCCACTATAACAGTTCATCGACGATTTCGTACTACAAAACGACCCATATGTGGTACAACACATTCTGGGAGACTGGCTGATGGTGTGTTGTGAAGGAAACAGCCTGGTCGGGACCGACAGCAGTGTAAGTGGAACGTGCGCTGGAATCATTTGTCAGAAGCACGAAGAAATCGAGAACAGATACGAGCAGAGAACTCAGATACCGCTGTCAACTGCCAGCCGCATTCTATGCAACCGTCTGCGTGTAAAACCGTACCGGCTGCATTTATTACATGCTCTGACTACGTGGAACAGTGAGCTTCATTCTGACTTTTGTAATGATTTGCAGTGGCTACTGGAGGAAAACGGTTTTCCACAAAAGTTTGTTTTCAGTAGCGAAGCAGCAATTTCATGTTTCTGGAAAGGTCAATTATCATAACGCGCTTGTTTGAAACACACATATTGCGGAACGCATTCCTATGGCTCAACGGCCTGGTGCAAGTCTCTGAATTGGGCGCCACTTCGGCGACTTGTCTGTCCCTGACCCAGTAATGAAAGGCAGTCACACATCCAAGTACTAATCGGGCCCGACGTTTCTTCATTTCGGTAATTTGGTGAAGACCGCTGTATACAAAGGGGCAAGGCCGTTCGCGACACACTCGTCTGCCACCTTAAGTTTACGTCTCTTGTGACATGCCCTCTACAAAAGTTTATGGACCATTTTCCTTTCCGGAGAAATCTATGACTAGTTTTGTGTACCTGGGGACATCCTGCACCAATGACTTACATCACAATTGCAACTAAAGGGTGTGGACTTAATTTTGCAACAAGACCATGCTCCAACTCACTTTATTTCAGACGTTTGTCATTACCTCAATGTCGAACTGCATCTGCGTTGACTGAACTTGCTTCTCATCATGACTTTCCTTCTTTTCAGTGACCTCAACAGTCACCGGACTTATTTCTTCGTATGGGGCTATGTCAAACACCGTTGCTGCCTATGCTGTGACTTAATTTGTAAGAGTTGCATGGAAGGATAATTAATGCAGTCGCTGATATCGACCATGACGTGTTGGGACGTTTATGGCATAATTTATCTAATGTATTGACATCTGACGTGTCACAAATCGTGCCCATATGGAGCACGTATGATGTGAATTAAAAGCCTGCAGAGATGTTCTTTTCCACTGATACATGCGTATTGTCTTAGTCTTCGTGCCGTCATCTTCTGGAACCTCGGAGGTACTTACGAGTGCTTCTGTGCAGTATTAGAAATTATCAGAATGATAACTGTATCGCAGTTATTTGTTTTTAATTCAATTGGCTCAAATGGCTCTGAGCACTATGGGACTCAACTTCTGAGGTCATTAGTCCCCGAGAACTTAGAACTAGTTAAACCTAACTAACCTAAGGACATCACACACATCCATGCCCGAGGCAGGATTCGAACCTGCGACCGTAGCGGTCTCGCGGTTCCAGACTGCAGCGCCTAGAACCGCACGGCCACTTCGTCCGGCTTAATTCAATTTATGAGAAGTAAAGCATCATAACTTTCATAATGAACACGAAGATATCATTTCTGCAACAGCCACAGTATAAACAATATATAAAAGTTCACAGTTCCTAATGAATTTTGTCACCTTGTGACGCTAGTTTTCGGTGGACCTGGTTGTAACACGTCTCTGCAACCGAGATCTTCATCTGACACTGCCATGCTTCATACTCTACCTTCTTTTTATTTCCTTAAACAGTTACAACAGTGAAATCACTGCTGAAGAACTCACCACAGTCATCCAAATGACACGGAAATCGGCCAAGTGCTCTACACTTACGGAGAAATTGGTAGGGAGGGGTGGGGGGGGGGGAGAGGAAGGGGGGCGGCAGGGGTTCCTATTACATTATTTCAATGCGTCCCACGTACATACGTGATGACACATTGCATTTGGATGAAACATAGAGCCACCACGTAGCATACTCCTGTCTAAAATCACATAGGGACTAATAAAATCACTTACCAATGCTATAGGTTATCAGTGCCTTGTGCAAAGATTACACTGGTATTACTTAAATTCGTTTTTGTTCTATTAGTAAATGTCACGTCCTATTGTAAGTTAGTACTTCATTTTCATATTTTTTGTTAATATTTCTTTTTAAAGTAATTGTGTCCTTTACGTTTTCTCCAAAACGATAGATTGGAATACCCTGCAGCCATAAAATTCTCTGGCTCGAAATATTTACCGCTATGAAAAATAAATACATTATTGAAGTGTAATAAGTCCGATCCATATGTTTCGGCAGTTGTGAAAGCTAGAATGAGTCTCTAACGGGGCTCGCACTGTTTTTAAACTTACTGGCAGATTAAAACTGCCACGATGTTTCAAAACAGCACAAACTCCGCTGCGCTTAGGCTATGACGAAAGTTACTTCTTCATAATATTCACACTTCCAGGAGTGCTAGTCTAGCAAGGTAAGCATGAGAACTTCCGTGAATTTTGTAAGAAGACCGGAGATAAAGGCAACAGTGGAGCTGCGATGGCGGGCCGCGAGCCGCAGTTGGTTGGAGCATTGTCCTCCAAAGGCAAGCCGTCGGATTTGAATCCCGGTCCGGCACACAGTTTTAATCTTTCAGGGAGTTTCAGAGTTGTAATGGGTTCCATAACTCGAACGTGGTCCTACTTCTCTTGAAGATAATACGTGTAAAGAACACTCTGGAATGACAACCACAAAGAAAGACTACACGAAAGGACACAATGTGATAAAAGACATTTGGCTGTTAAGGGTGTCTGAAGTCGTCGACGCTAAAGGCGTGTCGAAAGAAACTGTAAGATTAATTTTGCAGGAATAATTTACTATGAGACAGCGTTGTGTACGACTGGTGCCTCATTTGTTGGATTCTGGCCAAAAGCAAACTGATTTTTTTACTGGGGAAGAGATGTGTATCAACCACTTTGTGCCAGGGACCAAATAAAAAGAAACGGGCTAAAGTTAGTAACTGTGCACCAGCAATGGCGCGAAATTGATGTCAACTACCTAAAAGATGCCACCACTGTAATATCATTCCTCCTTAAACATTGTGAAACGACTAATGTCTATGCTCGTATTCGTAACAGGTCCTACAGCTCGACTAAAATAACTTGGTGACTAATAGAGTGCGGTGGTGGTGGGCACTATTGTTCGGTGTGCAGGCACGCACGCCTGACAGTGCCATGCAGGCAGCAGAGCGAGCATAACATTGTTCGGCGGCTAGACTCTACTACCACTTGATTCACTGAAATGTCGATAAAAAATTTATTTCAGTCGAAATATAGACTATTTGAAGTGTAATTGTTGCTATTATTATCATTATTATTTCTTTACTTTCTCAGACGTTAAGTCTGGTTAAAAATGGAAAGTGACGCGGACCTTGATCATGCGTCTCTTCCTTTTAACTGTATGGTATGTGTTATATTGCATTTAGGAACTTTCGGGTAATTGAACACGTATCAATAATTACGGATTTCTGTAGTTGTATATATACGTTTGGATGTAGCTGTATTGCATTGATGTACTGGTGGATATTGTGTGGTATGACTCCTGTAGCTGATAGTATAATCGGTATAACGTCAACTTTATCCTGATGCCACATGTCCTTGACTTCCCCAGCCAGTTGGATGTATTTTTCAATTTTTTCTCCTGTCTTCTTCTGTATATTTGTTGTATTGGGTATGGATATTTCGATTAGTTGTGTTAATTTCTTCTTTTTATTGGTGAGTATGATGTCAGGTTTGTTATGTGGTGTTGTTTTATCTGTTATAATGGTTCTGTTCCAGTATAATTTGTATTCATCATTCTCCAGTACATTTTGTGGTGCATACTTGTATGTGGGAACGTGTTGTTTTATTAGTTTATGTTTTATGGCAAGTTGTTGATGTATTATTTTTGCTACATTGTCATGTCTTCTGGGGTATTCTGTATTTGCTAGTATTGTACATCCGCTTGTGATGTGATCTACTGTTTCTATTTGTTGTTTGCAAAGTCTGCATTTATCTGTTGTGGTATTGGGATCTTTAATAATATGCTTGCTGTAATATCTGGTGTTTATTGTTTGATCCTGTATTGCAATCATGAATCCTTCCGTCTCACTGTATATATTGCCTTTTCTTAGCCATGTGTTGGATGCGTCTTGATCGATGTGTGGCTGTGTTAGATGATATGGGTGCTTACCATGTAGTGTTTTCTTTTTCCAATTTACTTTCTTCGTATCTGTTGATGATCTAAAGGGTTGTAGAAGTGGTTATGAAATTGCAGTGGTGTAGCCGATGTATTTATATGAGTGATTTCCTTGTGTATTTTGCTAGTTTCTGCTCGTTCTAGAAAGAATTTTCATAAATTGTCTACCTGTCCATAATGTAGGTTTTTTATGTCGATGAAACCCCTTCCTCGTTCCTTTCTGCTTAATGTGAATCTTTCTGTTGCTGAATGTATGTGATGTATTCTATATTTGTGGCATTGTGAGCGTGTAAGTGTATTGAGTGCTTCTAGGTCTGTGTTACTCCATTTCACTACTCCAAATGAGTAGGTCAGTATTGGTATAGCATAAGTATTTATAGCTTTTGTCTTGTTTCTTGCTGTCAATTCTGTTTTCAGTATTTTTGTTAGTCTTTGTCTATATTTTTCTTTTAGTTCTTCTTTAATATTTGTATTATCTATTCCTATTTTTTGTCTGTATCCTAGATATTTATAGGCTTCTGTTTTTTCCATCGCTTCTATGGAGTCACTGTGGTTATTCAATATGTAATCTTCTTGTTTAGTGTGTTTTCCCTTGACTATGCTATTTTTCTTACATTTGTCTGTTCCAAAAGCCATATTTATATCATTGCTGAATACTTTTGTTATCTTTAGTAATTGGTTGAGTTGTTGATTGGTTGCTGCCAGTAGTTTTAGATCATCCATGTACAGCAAATGTGTGATTTTGTGTGGGTATGTTCCAGTAATATTATATCCATAATTTGTATTATTTAGCATGTTCGATAGTGGGTTCAGAGCAAGACAGAAGCAGAAATGACTTAATGAGTCTCCTTGGTATATTCCACGCTTAATCTGTATTGGCTGTGATGTGATATTATCTGAATTTGTTTGGATATTGAGTGTGGTTTTCCAATTTTTCATTACTATGTTTAGGAACTGTATCAATTTAGGATCTACTTTGTATATTTCCAATATCTGTAGTAACCATGAGTGGGGTACACTATCAAAAGCCTTTTGGTAATCAATGTATGCGTAGTGTAGCGACCTTTGTTTAGTTTTAGCTTGATATGTCACCTCTGCATCTATTATCAGTTGCTCTTTACATCCTCGTGCTCCTTTGCAGCAGCCTTTTTGTTCTTCATTTATAATTTTGTTCTGTGTTGTATGTGTCATTAATTTCTGTATAATGACTGAAGTTAATATTTTGTAGATTGTTGGTAGGCATGTTATGGGGCGATATTTAGCTGGGTTTGCTGTGTCTGCTTGATCTTTAGGTTTCAGATAAGTTATTCCAAGTGTAAGTGTATCAGGGAATGTGTATGGGTCTGCAATGTAACTGTTAAATAATTTAGTTAGATGTGATTGTGTTGAGGTGAACTTCTTTAGCCAGAAATTTGCTATTTTATCATTTCCAGGGGCTTTCCAATTGTGCGTAGAATTAATTGCTCGGGTGACTTCATGTTGCAAAATTATCACTTCAGGCATTTGTGGTATCATCTTGTATGAGTCTGTTTCTGTTTGTATCCACTGTGCATGCCTGTTACGTTGTACCGGGTTTGACCATATGTTGCTCCAGAAGTGTTCCATGTCTGTTATGTTTGGTGGATTGTCTATTTTAATGTGTGTGTTATCTATTGTTCGGTAAAATCTCTTTTGGTTTGTGTTGAATGTTTGATTTTGTTTCCTTCTATTTTCACTTTTTTTGTACCTTCTAAGTCGTTTGGCCAATGCTTGTAATTTCTGCTTCTTTTCATCTAATTGCTCTATTGCTTCTTGTTGTGTGATTTTACCTAACCTTTTTCGTTTTTTGTCTGATATTTCATTTCTTATAAATTGTGTTAGCTGTCCGATGTCTTTTCTCAGTTTTTCTATTCCGATCTGTAGCCTGTGTTGCCATGCTGGTTTTGTGGGTTTCTTCTGTGTGTTGGTTGGTTCTGATCTCTGCCTAGTGTGTATATTTAGTGTAGTGAGTGCTCCCACATAAACCAGTAGTTGTAACTCTTCCATAGTTGTATTTTCATTTATTTTGTTGTCTATGATTGTGTTGATAGTTGTTATTGTTGTTTCGACTTGTGGGTTATTTGGCGGTCTATGCAAGATTGGTCTAATGTCTGTATTTGTGTCTTTGTATTCTATATATGTCAGCTGAAATTTCTCTTCTATATCTAACATGTGTGTCACTTCGTGTTCTATTTGTGCTTATTCTGGTGGCTGTCTTAAGATTTCGTTTTCCTCTGATTGTTTAACTGACGCGTTTTGTTCTTTGTTTGTTTTCTCTGGGATGTTTGAGTCCATTACTGTATTTTCTTCTTCTTCTGATTGCACATAATTTTGTTCCAGTATTTGTTGTACTTGTTGTTTGATGTTTCCTAATTCTGACTGGGGTATCCTGTTATTTTTTATTATTTCACGGATCTGATCAGCTAGTCGTTGTTCTGTTAAAAATTTTAATTCCGGGTATCTGGTAATAAATGTTCTGTATACTTGTGATCTGTATCCAGTTGTGTTGGTTCCTAGGTTTGTTGCTTGGTAATAACAGAACATGAGGTGTCGATTAACGTCATCTGACCATCTCATCCTCTGTCTTTGTTTTCCTTCTAGGGTGGTTGCAGGAAGCATATCCTTCAAAACACCTCTATTTGGATTTAAATCATTTTCCAGTTGGCTAGCAGTGTCGTTACCATTGTGGGCGGGCATAGGGTTCAAGCGTCGTCCCCGACCATGACGGCGCATGTCCGAGGCTTCTTTAGTTCTGTCCTGAACCAACTAATCACACTAAAAGGGGGGTTAGCCCTATTAGTGGTTTGTTCTTTTCGTCGCCTTTTACGACTGGCAGAACATACCGCCGGAGGCCTATTCTTTTCCCGGGCCTCCACGGGAAAATCATCATCATTATTATTATTATTATTATTATTATTATTATTATTACTATTAGATTATGATATTTGTCATACTCAATTTGTGGCAAGTGTAGCAACACTCATAGCTATCCTGACATGTTTTCTACTCGAGACTGCAATTCAGGCCGCCTGGATGTGGTTCAAATGACTCTGAGCACTATGGGACTTAACTTCTGAGGTCATCAGTCCCCTAGAACTTAGAACTACTTAAACCTAACTAACCTAAGGACATGACACACAACCATGCCCGAGGAAGGATTCGAATCTGCGACCGTAGCGGTCTCGCGGTCCCAGACTGTAGCGCCTAGAACCGCTCGGCCAACTCGGACGGCCTTTCTGGATGTGACTGGACTCACCTTACTGTATTCAACATAGTAGCCTCACTGATACTTTCGTAAAAAATGGTACAGATCTATCCATCATCGTAAGCAATTGTTCTTTTTCTCTGTATACAACTTGTTAACGATACCCGCATTATTTAGTTATTTATTGAATTATGGGCCGTCCTAGAGAACTCTAGTCAGTGCCTAGCGCATGGGTGTAAGAAACAGCCGGCCGGGTGCCCGAGCGGTTCTAGGTGCTACAGTCTGGAACCGCATGACCGCTGCGGTCGCAAGTTCGAATCCTGCCTCGGGCATGGTTGTGTGTGATGTCCTTAGGTTAGTTAGGTTTAAGTAGTTCTAAGTTATAGGGGACTGATGACCTTAGAAGTTGAGTCCCATAGTGCTCAGAGCCATTTGAACCATTTTGTAAGAAACATTTGTCGCACAGGGAGCTGCCTCTTTCACGTTAACGCGCCCTTTTTCACGCGGAATGCTTGCCGTAGGCTCGCGGTTTCATGTAAAAGAGTATCAGTTCTTGAGGGTATTTTCGTTCTGTTGTTCCAACAACAAAAAATGCAGTTTTCATCACCAGAAGCGTTTCGCTTTATTGAGGTAAAGCAGCTTCAGTGGTGCTAATTTCCGCTTGATTTCTCGCCTAAATCGGGAAATACTATTTGCTAGAACATCGTTGTTGTTTTTCTTCTTCAGACACTGAGAGCTGTGGCCTAGTTTTTAGTTTCTCTGCAACACTACGCATTTTATACGTTTAACACCGCACACTTTTTCGCACACTACTGTTTCTGTCTGTTTCCATACATACCCTCAAGAACTGTAAAGCAACTACGGGCAATATGGCTACATAAATGAAGAATTTACCCTAAGTTCCTTTCTTCATTCCGGTAGAGGATACAGTCTTACGAAACCGAATGAATGTTACTGGAACACCCGGTATTGGGACCAAAAACTGAAACCGGCCGAAGGTACGTGTGTTTCACCTAACTCACATCTGTAACAATAACGTGGTTAGGCGAGCGCGGTGGTGGGTTCGCGGTGGTATCTTAGCCATAGGTTGCGCCCTGTCCGGGCCCGATGGAGCACATCTGCGACCGGATCCGCGTCTGTGGTTTGTGCGTGCTGCGTGACTGAGCTGTGCGTGGGCACGATGCCACGTGTCCTCGGAGGAGTGCCGGGGCTCGGCGGTCCAGTGGCTGCTGTGCTGAGTTCCAGAAGTGGACCGACACGTTAATTTGAGGGTGGACGTGTTGTTTTGGCTCATCGGTGTACGTGAATCGTTTATGTCTACAATTTTCTGCTTGTGAACTCTCACGGCTGCTCGTTACAGACGGACAAGAATGCATGACAGATTTCTGTGCGGCCTCGTTGAAGGTTTCATCCCACATCCCAGTATTCGCCTGAAACTTTTAAATACGACAGTGGGCAAGCGAAACTAGGAATGCCAAGTGGGGATTTTAACCCCTCCCCACCCCGTGTAAGGCATAATAATGATGCAGCTCCCTCTAAAGCTACATAGAGGAAAGATACCGCCGACGTTCTCGTCAAACAATCTACAAAACAATAAAGAACATCGAGTTCACCACATCCGCCGCTGACAAAAAGAAAAATACAGTGAAGAACATTGCTGCTACTGCACTTGTTGACGGACCCTGTGTAATTCGTGGATGCAGACTGAACTTCAGCATCGACATTAATGATTCCTTTACCCATGGCAACGGATGGTTAACGGTAGCTATAGTAAGAGGTGGTACTGGTGTGCCATCTGTTGGTGGCCTGGAGAGTTTCGTCGACAGAGACATTATCGCCTACCGTACATATCACGTGACTGAACATGCAAATAAAGACTTCGGCAAATCTGCATATATGTCCCCATCCCCTTTTTCCCTTTATACCCGTAATAGACGTAATTATCTGTTTAGCAAGAGTAATAGAAGGCAGATTTCAGACTACCTAACAGATCAAAACGAAAATTTCTGTTCCGACACTGACAATGTTGAGTGTTTATGGAAAAAGTTCAAGGCAATCGTAAAATGCGTTTTAGACAGGTACGTGCCGAGTAAAACTGTGAGGGACGGGAAAAACCCACCGTGGTACAACAACAAAGTTAGGAAACTACTGCGAAAGCAAAGAGAGCTCCACTCCAAGTTTAAACGCAGCCAAAACCTCTCAGACAAACAGAAGCTAAACGATGTCAAAGTTAGCGTAAGGAGGGCTATGCGTGAAGCGTTCAGTGAATTCGAAAGTAAAATTCTATGTACCGACTTGACAGAAAATCCTAGGAAGTTCTGGTCTTACGTTAAATCAGTAAGTGGCTCGAAACAGCATATCCAGACACTCCGGGATGATGATGGCATTGAAACAGAGGATGACACGCGTAAAGCTGAAATACTAAACACCTTTTTCCAAAGCTGTTTCACAGAGGAAGACCGCACTTCAGTTCCTTCTCTAAATCCTCGCACAAACGAAAAAATGGCTGACATCGAAATAAGTGTCCAAGGAATAGAAAAGCAACTGGAATCACTCAATAGAGGAAAGTCCACTGGACCTGACGGGATACCAATTCGATTCTACACAGAGTACGCGAAAGAACTTGCCCCCCTTCTAACAGCCGTGTACCGCAAGTCTCTAGAGGAACGGAGGGTTCCAAATGATTGGAAAAGAGCACAGATAGTCCCAGTCTTCAAGAAGGGTCGTCGAGCAGATGCGCAAAACTATAGACCTATATCTCTGACGTCGATCTGTTGTAGAATTTTAGAACATGTTTTTTGCTCGAGTATCATGTCGTTTTTGGAAACCCAGAATCTACTATGTAGGAATCAACATGGATTCCGGAAACAGCGATCGTGTGAGACCCAACTCGCTTTATTTGTTCATGAGACCCAGAAAATATTAGATACAGGCTCCCAGGTAGATGCTATTTTTCTTGACTTCCGGAAGGCGTTCGATACAGTTCCGCACTGTCGCCTGATAAACAAAGTAAGAGCCTACGGAATATCAGACCAGCTGTGTGGCTGGATTGAAGAGTGTTTAGCAAACGGAACACAGCATGTTGTTATCAATGGAGAGACGTCTACAGACGTTAAAGTAACCTCTGGCGTGCCACAGGGGAGTGTTATGGGACCATTGCTTTTCACAATATATATAAATGACCTAGTAGATAGTGTCGGAAGTTCCATGTGGCTTTTCGCGGATGATGCTGTAGTATACAGAGAAGTTGCAGCATTAGAAAATTGTAGCGAAATGCAGGAAGATCTGCAGCGGATAGGCACTTGGTGCAGGGAGTGGCAACTGACCCTTAACATAGACAAATGTAATGTATTGCGAATACATAGAAAGAAGGATCCTTTATTGTATGATTATATGATAGCGGAACAAACACTGGTAGCAGTTACTTCTGTAAAATATCTGGGAGTATGCGTGCGGAACGATTTGAAGTGGAATGATCATATAAAATTAATTGTTGGTAAGGCGGGTACCAGGTTGAGATTCATTGGGAGAGTGCTTAGAAAATGTAGTCCATCAACAAAGGAGGTGGCTTACAAAACACTCGTTCGACCTATACTTGAGTATTGCTCATCAGTGTGGGATCCGTACCAGATCGGTTTGACGGAGGAGATAGAGAAGATCCAAAGAAGAGCGGCGCGTTTCGTCACAGGGTTAATTGGTAACCGTGATAGCGTTACGGAGATGTTTAATAAACTCAAGTGGCAGACTCTGCAAGAGAGGCGCTCTGCATCGCGGTGTAGATTGCTCGCCAGGTTTCGAGAGGGTGCGTTTCTGGATGAGGTATCGAATATATTGCTTCCCCCTACTTATACATCCCGAGGAGATCACGAATGTAAAATTAGAGAGATTAGAGCGCGCACGGAGGCTTTCAGACAGTCGTTCTTCCCGCGAACCATACGCGACTGGAACAGGAAAGGGAGGTAATGACAGTGGCACGTAAAGTGCCCTCCGCCACACACCGTTGGGTGGCTTGCGGAGTATAAATGTAGATGTAGATGTAGATGAGACACACTTTTGTAACTCCATTTAAAAGACGTAAAAGTAAGTGCAGTTGTATTTTTAATGATGGTAATAATATCTTGCAGTATTTAATTTTATCATACAACTATCGTATTTGCAATAATAAACAATATTTCAGAGTAGTAATTAAATCTTCACAAACAAGGCATTTTGTAGAAATGAGATCAAGGTTTCCTAATATGAGACAGTAATAATATTTTGCTTTAATTATTTTATTACAGAGTAATGATATATGAATATACAGTTTTTACATGTTCATTCACTTCTGTTATCCTTCACTCATTTCACACTACTTAGGTTTATATTTACGACATTCGGGGCTAACAAAATTGTCTTCTGTGACATCGGAATCTTCATGAGCCCAGCGATAACACTTGGTGCACTGTGCTCATGTCTCCTCGTGTTTGTCTTCAGAAAAGCGCCCAGTACAGAACAGACACGCTGCCTCATCCGCATCACTGCTGCCTGAATCCCCACTGTCCTCAAGATGGACATCGGATGCCGAGTCACTAGACGATTCTTCTCCTGTCAGCATGGCGATAAATTGAAAATTCATGTTCCCTAAAGATGTTTCTGTTGCATGGGATGAGACCTGTTTTTCTGAATGCATTCACAGATGCTTCCATTGTTGCTGCTCGGTTGTAAGCGGCCCCAAATAACCTGGCTATTAATAATGGGGTTATAACACGACCTGGGTTACTTGCCAACCACGTTTATATCTCTTGGGCATAGTAGGTTTTCAAAGGCCCCATAAATCCAACGTCAAGTGGCTGCATTTTTTGCGTTGAGTGAGGTGGCAAACATACAATATGAACGTCGTTTTCCCGTGCTTTATCTAACACATCGAGATTCTTTGTGTGGAAATAATGCCCATCAAGCATCAAAATGGCAGGGTCATTTGAAGATGACTTCACATGACTCACAAAACGATCAAACCACTGAGTAAAAATGTGAGTTTGTATCCAGATACTTAGATGACAAGCTGATATCGATCCTGCAGGTGCACCATCATCAATTCCTGCTTCATATTCTTCCTTGGGAAGACGATTAGTGGTGGAACATAAGTGCCAATTGCGTTCATACACGTTACAACTGTGATGAGATTTTCCCTTTCTGCTGAAGTCAAGGCAGCAACTTTTTTCTTTTCCCTGCAAGAGAGGCGCTCTGCATCGCGGTGTAGATTGCTCGCCAGGTTTCGAGAGGGTGCGTTTCTGGATGAGGTATCGAATATATTGCTTCCCCCTACTTATACCTCCCGAGGAGATCACTAATGTAAAATTAGAGAGATTAGAGCGCGCACGGAGGCTTTCCGGCAGTCGTTCTTCCCGCGAACCATACGCGACTGGAACAGGAAAGGGAGGTAATGACAGTGGCACGTAAAGTGCCCTCCGCCACATACCGTTGGGTGGCTTGCGGAGTATAAATATAGATGTAGATGTCCATCTCCTCCTTGTCTCCTTCTCTACACACCTCTTCCTCCCATCCCTTCTTTCCTTATCTACCTCTCTTCCCTCCTATCTCTATCTATCTCCACTGTACCTGTCCATCTCCACCACTCCCTCTCTCCTTCCACCTCCTCTATACCCCACACTCTGGCCGTCTCCTCCTACCCCTCTCTTTGTCGATGTCCTCTTGTTCCCTTCCTTTGTCCATTTCCTCCTCGCCCTCCATCTGTTCATTTTCTTCTCCTCTATCTCTCTGCTTGTTTCTTCTTCCCCTTGTCTCTGTCCATCTCCTCCTCTTTCATTCCTCTGTCTATCTCCTCCTCCTCCTCCTCCTCCTTCGCATCATCATCATCATCATCATCATCATCGTCCACCTCCTCCTCCTCCTCCTCCTCCTCCTTGTGCCTATCTCCTCCTTCCCCCTCGATGCCTGTCCATCTCCTTTGGGCATGGGTGTATGTTTTGGTCTTAGCGTAAGTTACTTTAAGTTAGATTAAGTAGTGCGTAAGCCTAGGGATCGATGACCTCAGCAGTTTGGTCCCATAGAACTTACCACAAATTTCCAATTTCCTTGCAGATCTTAACTAATGTATGTTTAAAATTTGGCTGAAATTTTTCCAGAGTTTTAGGATGAGCTTTTTACACGTGGCTTTTCCCGCGTCCGCACATTTCAAATACATTTCACATATATTTAACATATTTCACGCGCATTTGTACATATATTTTGCGTATGACTCTAGCGAATTTCGCCCCACAGTTCCATTTTCACGCAGCTTAATGTTTATGACGTCGTCTCTCCTGAACTATGTGCTATACATTGATGTAATTTTGCAGGTACATCCAATGGTATATATATGCGTACTGTCTGCGGATCTGTTGTGAATGGAGTTAGTAGTAAAGAAGTAATAAATTAAAACGTCACGCCTCATGGGCAGTTCTACTGCATGAACAGCGAAAATGTAGTAAGCGACAAACTTTTTCCTTTCATCATTTTGTTGGCATCGTCAACGAGATAAAGTTTCGTATAGGTTTGAAATTATGTGCGAAGTTTGTTACAAGTCTCTTAAATACTCTGATTCTCAAATACTCTGATTCTCAAATACTGGATAACTGAATTATGAGTATTCTCGCGTCGTACGCTACAAGGCTTTTTCACCCACACCCCTTTGATAGGTGTGTGGTCCTTACCCCCACAGTGATACTTTCCAGACAGTCAGCGATATGTGTCTCGAGTTTGACCGAAATCGGTCCAGTGGTTTAGGAGGAGATGTGGAACATGCATACATACATTTTTATAGTTTGTATGCATGTGTCAACAGGTGGAGCGCCATTCATCTTAGGAAATTGTAAAGATTCGTAGCGCAGCTGATTGGAAAATGAAAACTTTCCCGTACCCAATTCGTTGTGATATGCAACTTGAAGTAACTGCTATGCAATGTCACATGGAGTATAGACGTCTAAACTTCTCCACGCATTTCCCTCGGGTTCGATTTTCTCATTTAGTCGGCTCCAAACCTTCATTCCCTGTATCGATTGGGGGGGAGGGGGGGCAATGCTCGCTTGCTCGCTGCTCGCAGATCTGCGCTCACCGTCTGCTCGCGGAACACGTTTGCGGCGAAGCTGTGGAGTAAGGAGTCCGATAAGCTGGCTTGTGGAACGCCGTGCCTCGCCGTGCCAGCCTGCAACAGCAACAGGTTGCCGCCGCCTCTACTCGATACGTCGCTTCTGCTATCGATCTCGCTCACTTAGCGCGTATTCTGTGCTGGCAAGTGAGAACACCTCTCGTGGATTTGCGTCAGCCGCTGAGTCAAGTACTCGTGATCTCGGGTAATAAGTGGGCAATGGATTTCCTGGCACAGCGAGGTGGGGTGTTATCAAGCGCACGTGGATTCGATTTGTCAGAGTCTGTGCCATACTGTAAACTCCTGATGAGCATTTGTTTGTACTTTCTTTACTGTTTGATGCATTAGATCGATAGTTCGATTTCGATATCTATGAAGCCGATCGACAACAGGGATCTTACGCATTTCAGTGACAAAGCTGCCACGGCACCAGTTGATGCATGGGGGAAACAGTCGTATGCAGCATAGAAAGTAATTTCTTCCAAGTATGGAACAATGTACTCGAGAATATTTGCATTACTTTCAACATCTTTTGGTATCTATGTCACTATGGTGAAGCATTCGTCAGAATCAAATAAAATTTCTTGGTTATACTTCTGAATTTTTCTTTTTTACTTTGCTGTCAGCCGGCCGGTGTGGCCGAGAGGTTCTAGGCGCTTCAGTCTGGAACCGGGCGACTGCTACTGTCGCAGGTTCGAACCCTGCCTCGGGCATGGGTGTGTGTGATGTCCTTAGGTTAGTTAGGTTTCAGTAGTTCTAAGTTCTAGGGGACTGATGACCTCAGATGTTAAATCCCATAGTGCTCAGAGCCATTTCAACCATTTGAACGTTGCTGTCGACAAGGGATCTCAGATCGATTCCCATATTCCTAGATTTCCAGAAGGCTTTTGATACCGTTCCTCACAAGTGACTATTAATCAAATCGCGTGCATGTGGAGTATCGTCTCAGTTGTGTGACTGGATTCGTGATTTCCTCTCAGATAGACGGTAAATCATCGAGCAGAACAAAAGTGACCTCTGGCGTTCCGCAAGGTAGTGTCATAGGCCCTCTGCTGATCCTGATTTACATAAATGATCTACGTGATAATCTGCAGCCCCCTTAGATTGTTTGCAGATGATTCTGTAATTTACCGTCCAGTAAAATTATCAGACGATCAATTCCAAGTACAAAATGATCTAGAGAGAATTTCTGTATGGTGCGAAAAGTGGCAATTGGCACTAAACAAAGAAAATTGCGAGGTCATCCACATGGGTACTAAAAGAAACCAGATAAATCTTGGTTATACGATAAATCGCACAAATCTAAGGGCTGTCAATTCAACTAAATACCTAGGAATTACAATTACGAGCAACTTAAATTGGAAAGACCACATAGATAATATTGTGGGGATGGCGAAACAAAGACTGCGCTTTGTTGGCGGAACACTTAGAAGATGCGACAAACCCACTAAAGAGACAACCTACATTACACTTGTCTGTCCCCTGCTGGAATATTGCTGCGCGGTGTGGGATACTCACCAGGCGGGATTGACGGAGGGCATCGAAAAAGTGCAAAGAAGGCAGCCCGTTTCGTGTTATTGCGCAATAGGGATGAGAGTGTCACTGATATGATACGCGAGATGGGGTGGCAGTCACTGAAACAAAGGCGGTTTTCTTTGCGGCGAGATCTATTTACGAAATGTCAATCACCAACCTTCTCATGCGAATGCGAAAATATATTGTTGACACCCACCTACATAGGGAGAAATGATCATCATAATAAAATGATAGAAATCAGATCTCGAACGGAAAGATTTAGGTGTTACTTTTTCCCACGCACCATTCGCGAGTGGAATGGTAGAGAAGTAGTATGAAAATGTTTCGATGAACCCTCTGCCAGGCACTTAAGTGTGAATTGCAGAGTAACCATGTAGATGTAGGTCTTGCAAACAGCTGCATCATTATGAAAATTTTTCCACAGATGAAGTAAAGTTTTGTTAGTACGTGAGCAGACCGTGAGACATCCGTAGATGGCGTGGAACAACATGGGACGGATTGCACAACTGTACATTGTTTATTCATCAGTGTGGCTATGGGCGTGCTAATGGGTAACAGAGGCATCAACGTCGATTACAGTTTCGAATCAGGTGGTAGCTTTCGGACTAACCAAAGATCGTCCGCTGACCGAAATTCTCGATTTCGTAGTTCTTTAGACGTAGATTGTCCTACTGACGTATCGGCAGTGGCATGCACCCCAGTCCACAGGCATTCCCATCAGTAGAGTGAAGGAAGTACGATCGAAACGGGCCATGAATACGACCGCTGGGGTTTTACCGGCTCATAGCTATAAAATGACTTGCTATTATTTATTGCTCCCGAATATCAGTATTGACCCTTTCCGACCCGTTTCCAGACCAAAACACCGCATCTCGTCCGCAGGTCGTTTAGAAGACGCGTCGAGTTGTGCATTCAGGAGGCCTAAGGCGCTGCAGTCATGGACTGTGTGGCTGGTCCCGGCGGAGGTTCGAGTCCTCCCTCGGGCATGGGTATGTGTGTGTTTGTCCTTAGGATAATTTAGGTTAAGTAGTGTGTAAGCTTAGGGACTGATGACCTTAGCAGTTAAGTCCCATACGATATATTTTGCATTCAGGAAAATGGGAACTAGATTGAGCACCTCACTTAAATGAACATATCACCACCAGAACATCTGTATGAACAGTCAGTTCTGAACAGCGTGATGCATCCAGCCCTGAAAGTTTGAACGTTTGTAGCTCCCCAACTAAAATTGATAGAAATTTGGTGAATTGTACACAATTTTTAATAACATGCAGCTGAATATTTAAAGAAACTATTTTCTATACAAAAAATTGTAACTCGTTGCTGTAACACTCTGGAAAGTAACTAAAGGAACCATGTTCGTAGCTTTGCAGAAAGAGTAACGATGCTTACATTTACGTGTGTAAATAAATATCCCTTTCCCTTGCTATTATATAAATTACATAAAAAACTTATTTTCTCTCTTCACTTCCATTATTGCCATATTTATTTATTTATTTATTTATTTATTTACTGCAAATCTAAAATACTGTTAACTGTTTTTAAAATAGGTCGTCCATCTTACTGTTTTCGTTTGTCATCTTTTCCTAATTTTTTGTTTTATTTTTGACAAAGAATAATACTTTCTAAAATAACAATAATTTGAGGTTCTAATATAAATAAAAATGTGTTGTTTTAAGACGATTATAAAAAGATGATAGGATAGAAGATTGTGACTGCTGGTGAATACCTAGGAATGGTTTCATCGAGCTGCGATCAGCAGTCACAACAAAAAAAGTTTAATTATTAATAGATAAATGATATTCCTAATCCTACGTATTAACATTAGGCGCTCAACCGTGTACAACATTGGGTGGTTTCTTGGCTAGCTCGCCAACACCTGACACTACATTTACTCTAGTATTCGCTATCCTTGACTATTATTTGACTGATACGTATATTTTGCCAGCGCATTTTGGCATGTTATTTCTCATTCATGATTCTAGGCGTCTTATTTACTCGTTACATCTCGTCTTCCTTCTCCTCCTGTTTGTTAATGCATTGAGTTGCGCCCATTATTCTTCCTCTCTTACTGCTGTGTATGTATGTATGTATATACGTACGTACGTTTTTGTGCGGTGTAAGTGTAGTGTATGTCTGTTGCTCGCGTATTGCCCGCAGTCTGTTCTGGGGAACCTTCTTCCCCACATGTGGCTGTAGGTGTCTCTCTCGGACTCAGGCGGTTTAAGTGCATGGGATAAAGTCCACTACCACTTAAGAAATGTGCCGTACCGCGGCCGCGATCGACTTGTTTCATTCTCAATCGCTCTCTTATGCCAGGGAGGAACACTTGCAGTCTATGCCTTATTATCACTTACATCCCACTCACCTTGGCATGTATCGAAACGTCAACTTACAAGGTGACGCGTTGTCTGTATGGGTACACCCGTTATTGTGTGTACCTCATGTAGTCTTTCCATCTTTAACCACTACCTTGCAGCTCTGTATTCGTTCGTGGTATCTATGGGGCATATTCCGAGCATCAGACACAGTGCATGCACTGTGGTGGTGCCGTAGGTTCCAGATAGCCCAAGTATGAGACTTTCCTGCCCTGTTATTGACGACCAGGTTTAGTCTGTGTGCCCACGTGCTACCTGCGAAGTTGAGTACTGATTCGAAGACCTCACAGTGGTATTATTGCTATAGCTCACAATCAAAATCTATTAGAACGATCAAAAAGTTTCCGTTTAAGGGCGGTGCTGCAGCGTGTATGTAACTTAGTGCGACTGTGTTGCGGGTATATAATGCACCGACATGTAGGCAAGACATCAGTGTGGCAGTCGAGTCTTTCTGATGTGCCCGCGGTAACTGTGGAAAAGTGAACTACGGTGACGGTATTACCAAATGCATCCAAACAGAACCAACGTGCTGATATTCTTTTATTGGCTACCGAAGGACAAACCTGTAGACATCCTTCGAAGATTGGAGAATATGTATGGGGCAGAAATTACGGAGTGTAATTAAGGCGAAACGTCCGGTTTCAAATGGTTCAAATGGCTCTGAACACTATGGGACTTAACATCTGAGGTCACCAGTCCCCTATAACTTAGAACTACTTAAACCTAACTAACCTAAGGACATCACTCACATCCATGCCCGAGGCAGGATTCGAACCTGCGATCGTAGCGGTCGCGCGGTTCCAGACTGAAGCGCCTAGAACCGCTCGGCCACTCCGGCCGGCAAACGCCCGGGAAAAGTGCGACAAGGGGTAGTACTGCTTCATGACAACGCACGTTCCCAAATCGAAAATGTCATAAAGCAGAAGTTACACACTGGAGTGCACGCCCTATAGTCGTGATCCCATGCGATTATCACGTCTTCGGTCCCTTGAAAACGGCCTTGAAGGGTCGCCATTCCTGTCGGACGAGGATGTGCATCAGGCAGTTAAGGACTACTTCACGCAACAGGACACAATGTTTTACCAAACTGGTATCTTCAAACTGGTGCGTCGGTGGGCTGAGTGCCTCAGTGCTCACTGCGATTTTCCCTGATTGGCACACCGCTTCTGGACTGTACAGACTTCGAAGAGAAAATTTTTGAATGCCCTTTACACCTACCAGTAAATTAACACGGTTAGTCTGCTCTTCGCGGACTAATCCCTTGCTATTGCAGTTGCTGTGTTACTATGTCTGTCTTAAAAGTCCATGTTTGATGGCATACTACATCATTTGATTACACGATCGAGGAAATTTGTGGTAAGGTCTTATGGGACCAAACTGCTGAGGTCATCGGTCCCTATGCTTACACACTGTTTAATCTAACTTAAACTAACTTACGCTAAGGACGACAAACACACACACACACACACACACACACACACACACACATGCCCAAGGAAGGACTCGAACCTCCTACGGGGGCAGCCGCGCGGACCGTGACAAGAGGCCCTAGACCACGCGGCTACTCCGCACGGCCACGATGAAGGATCAGTAACGAAAATCAGTCAGAACGGTCAGATATGTAGGAGTATGTGTTACAAAATAAGGGCCTGTAAAATACATTTAGCCCTTTGGATGGTAGATGACACGTTGCTGTTTATGGGAAGAATTCTAAGGAAGTGTAATCCTCTTTCGAAGGAGGCCACTTCCAAAATCGACGTTTGACCAATATAGTTCAATTAAGAATTGTTCGTTGGTCGGGGATCCATATAATGTAATGTGAGATTGTCTCAGAATACCACAAACAGCCCCGATGCGAAACACTACAATAAATGCCTTATACGCGAGAGCATTAATTCCGAGAGCTCACGTTCTGACAAGAGTCTGCAGTCTGACAATTACTGAACTATATGAAAAAAAAACCTTAGGAACTACAGCCTACATACACTTTATTCAACATTTAAACGTCACTACAGATATTCAGATTTAGGTTATGACCTCTTCGATATGCCTGACATCATTGGCGATGATGAGGCGCAGACGAATAGCCAAATTGCCCCGCTGAAGTGTCGGAACATCGATTCTGTCGATGACCTCCTAAATGGCTGTGTTCAGCTCAGCAGTGGTTTTGGGATTATTGCTATACGTCTTGTCTTTAATGTAGTCACACAAAAAGCAGTCGCATATGTTCAGATCCGGAGAATATGGTGGCCAATCGAGGCCCGTGCCAGTGGCCTCTGAGGGCCCCAGAGCCAGAATGCGGTCCCCAAAGTGCTCCTTCAGGACATCAAACGCTCTCCTGCTTCGATGGGGTCTAGTTCCGACTTGCATGAACCGCATCTTGTCGATAACAGGGACAGTTTAGATAACGGGGATGAAATCATCTTCCAAAACCTTCACGGGCCGTTCGGTAGTCACCGTGCCATCAAGGAATATCTCACTGATTATTCCGTGACTGGACATTGCACGCCACACAGTCACCCGTTGAGGGTGAAGAGACTTCTCGATCGCGAAATGAGGATTCTCAGTCCCTCAAAATGCGCTACTTTTGCTTATTGACGAACCCATCCAGATGAAAGTGGGCTTGGTCGCTAAGCCAAACAATATTAATTCCCATCATGCCTCGTGCTCAGCCGTGCAGCTTGAATGTCCTAATGCAAACCGTTCAGAAGTTTTGACCATTTTATCTCATATAGTTCAATAATTTTCACCCTGTAGGAACATATCATTTACTAGGTTAAAAACAGGCTAATGATACTAAGAGTAGAATCAGATAAATTAAGGCTTAAAGTGAGGTATGGACTGTGAACTGGATAACATTCAGACATTAAAAGCTGAGGGAAGTGAATTACGTAATGTTCACACTTTTCGCAGACGGAAGTCACATGGTAAGGTACGTGTTTCCCTTATAGCTGTTTGAATGACAGACTTCAGAGGAATGATTAGATGAGAGTTTTTAGTACACGGGGCTGAATCATTGAGCAACAGTATATTTTGAAGGAACTGAATGCCCACTTTCGTAAGGCACTCTGAAGCAAATTCGTCAAAATAATATGTAAATTAGATAGAGTAGTAGGCCGGATGTTCGGAAATCGGTACATTTCAGTAAGAAGTGGCAGTATTACTATTTATTTATTCTACAAACGTGGAAACAAGATGATGATATACTGCAGGAGTCCATGTTGTGTCTACAATGTTTTGAGGCAGCTTTTAAAGATACAGTTTATATCACTTTCGATTATCGCAGAAAACTTTACATTACACGAAGAAACTACTATTAGTGGTTCTCCAAGTGTGCCGAAAAACACAACTGAATTCTCATTCCGACATTGCAGCGTTTGTTGGTTGCTCATAGTTACAGATTGCGTTTTAATAGTGTGATAAAAAAACAGGGAGACGTTAATTATGCAAAGCCTGAACCGAACAACATCTAGTGTAATTCCACAAAGACGTTTTTATCTTTTTTGAATGATCAAGAATTAATATCGCCATCAAAATTATGTATGTGAAAGACATTTTCACTTTTTGCAGGCGATTATTATCATTTCTGTTTGTAAATGTTGTACTTCTTCTGCCCGTAATCCTCGCAGTTCAGAAATCGAAATTATGTTTTTGTAACGACGAGAGAAGATTGGAATTAATTTCCAACAGGCATGCGGTGATCAAAGCTGAGAGGCGGCTGCGGCGGCAGCAGAAGCCAGTGTTTTACTGCGGCAAATTGTGACTCAGCGAGCGCATTGTATGACTGCAGCAGCGGGGTTTGGTCGCGCAGACAGGTTCCTGCCAGTGAAAGCGTGCACACCGCTCCCGACTTTGCTGCAGCAGACATCCGAGGCCGTAACTGCATCGCGTACTCTACATTATTCATTTGTCCTTCTTTTATGTTGTTTCTTACGTTTCCCAGTACAGAACGGAGTTCACCTTGTTAGGTGGTTGTTAATACGCCATTGTTTGTGGAAATTGCAACACCCATAAGGGTTGGTACGAATCACTCCAGAAACTGAGGATGAGGAGATTAGACACGCACGCCCGGGTTCCCGGGTTCGATTCCCGGCGGGGTCAGGGATTTTCTCTGCCTCGTGATGGCTGGGTGTTGTGTGCTGTCCTTAGGTTAATTAGGTTTAAGTAGTTCTAAGTTCTAGGGGACTGATGACCATAGATGTTTTTTCCCATAGTGCTCAGAGCCATTTTTTAGATCAGACACGGCGATAATCGCGCGGTGGGTTTTATTTACTTGAGTGTCGTCTGTAAACACGCGGATAGTCCAGTCGCGCGTTAGCCGCATTTCAACGGCCGGAAAATAGAATCGCGCGGCCCTCTCGCGATTCTGTTTCTGTGGAATCCTATGAGAGCGTTTAGTTTCGTTGCGGGCACCGCGCGGTTCGGACGTCTCAGTGCCACAAGCTTGCAATGAATCACTTCGACACGGTATTATTTATTGATGAAGTGGAGAAACGACCTGCATTATGTGATCTTCAGAGCGATGAATATTCTAATAAAACTGCCAAAAACCAAGCTTGGCAAAGAATTGGTGGATTTATTTGAAAATTATGAAGATACGTTGGAAAAAGGAATATTTTTGGTAAGTATGTGTTTATTGTGCAAAAATGAACTTTCATAGAACCATATTTTTGTGTCTTGCCTCCCAACACACCCATCACTCGCAAAGAAATCAGTGAATTTCTCTCTAACATTCAAAGCTGTAGGTGTCCCTCTTCCTGCATGCAACGTATTTAGATTATCAAAAAATGGTTCAAATGGCTCTGAGCACTATGGGACTTAACATCTGAGGTCATCAGTCCCCTAGAACTTAGAACTACTTAAACCTAACTAACCTAAGGAGATCACACACATCCATGCCCGAGGCAGGATGCGAACCTGCGACCGTAGCGGTCACGCGGTTCCAGACTGAAGCGCCTATAACCGCACGGCCACATCGGCCGGCATTTAGACTATCCAATGGTGCAGTATATAAAGTATCTTCATACTTTATACCATGTCTCGTCTTCACAAAGTTGTGCAGTACACAACAGGCTTTTATTAAGTCTTCAGCAAAGACTGTGTTTGCATTTATACGCCTGTGAATAATTAGCCAATTGTTTGACACATGCCGAAAGTGCACTCTATGCAACGTCTGACTGTCTATGACCTATAGTTAAAAATCCGTTTTTTATGTGGTAAACATTTGCCTGCATAGGGTTGCATTAAATTTTCCGCTAAGCCAAAAGCTTCATCTCCAACTATAACATAGGGCAGTGGTGCTGGATCTACATAACATATTGGTTTGGGTTTTGGTATATTCAATGATTTTCCTACAAGTCTTTTGTAAAATATGGAATTTTTAAATATAGCGGAATCACTGCCCTTGCCATAAGCTCAGATGTCAACATAAGTAAACAATAGTTTGAGTCACAGAGTGCTAAAAGCACTATAGAAAAGAAATGCTTGTATTTACGATACAACGATCCAGAATCCATGGACTTTATAACAAGTATATGCTTGCCATCTATGGCGCCAATGATATTTGGAAAATTTGCATATCTTTCAAAGTCTTCTGCTATTTTCGTCCACATATCTACAGTCGGTTCAGGCATGACTTGACGCACAAACGTATCCTAAAATGTCTTACATAATGCGCGGACAATTCCTGTTACCGTAGATTTTCCAAGGCGATAGTGGTAGCTAATGTCTTCAAATGAACAACCCGTCCCAAGATATCTGAAACAGTGAAATTAATAATGTATTATTTTCAGGTGTACTGCTACAAAAAATGGAAAAACATACTTGATTGCTATAATAAGGAGCTAAAGAAAATCAATACGTGATTGTTTCGTTTATATATTTTCGTGTTTCAAGTTGCATTCTGACACAGGTCGACATTAAAGTTTGGTTTTTTAATATAATTAAGTTTTTTTCAAACACTTCGCACAGACCAAGTCTACTGAGCGTGAGAAATTGGTTTGCTATTTTTTCTCTTATGAATGAGATCGGTTTTCACACACATAGGATTATTTTCAGTTTCATGTAAGTGATGTGGCATTGAGCTCACTAGCACATTTAGGTTGTCAGTTCACATTCACATGGTAGAGTGCCGCTGCTGCTACGACAGCGACGCGTGTGTGTGGGGACCAGTGGATAGAAGAGGATCGCACAGTGACTAGCGGATACCGGACCACAGAGTGTGACCATAACGTGGGATGATCGCCCCCTTGTCTGCGTGGCAATAACCGACAGAACAGCCTCATCCACAGCGTTGACTCGATGTAGGAGCAACGCAACGGGTGTAGACATGTCTGCATCGACGCTTCGAAGTCTTCTGCTGAGGACCGAACTGGTGGTACGTTCGCCATTGCGCTGGCTTCCGTTGCCCAGAAACCAGCAACTCTTCAGATTGCAGTGGCCACGTCAACTCGGTCACTGGCGTGCTGGGTAGCAAACTTCAGAGTTTTCGGGCGAGTCTCACTTCAGCAGTGATGGTAGGAAGGAATGTCTAACGTCCAGTCGACGGCGAGGTCATTAGAGAAGGAGCATAAGCTCCGATTAGAGAAGGATGGGAAAAGAAATCGACCGTGCCCTTTACAAGTAACCATTGCACCATTTACCTTACGAGAGTTAGGGAATCATGGAAAACCTGAATCTGGAGGGCCGTGCAGGGATTTGAACTGTCGTCCAGTGTGGTAACCAAAGTGCCACCTTAGGGTGATGAAAGCATACATGTCACACGCTATCGAGGTGACAGCTATCGGGTAGACTATATTGTTGAGAGACGTAGCTAACAAATGACAGGTCTTATGATTTGGGGGCGCCATTGGTTATAACATGTGATCTCGCCTCCTACGTTCTAACGGCAACTAGTACAGTAACCGCTACATAACGGACGTCTTAAAGCTCGAAGCAATGGCCGTCCTGCATGCAGCTCTAATGAGCTATTTCAACAGGACTGTGCCCAGCCACGTGTGGCGAGGAACGTGCGAGCCCTCTTCAATGAACGACGAGTACCACTTCTCTGTGACCTTCACATTCGCCTGACATGTTACCCAAGGAAATTTTCTGACATATGGTCGGTCGGCAACTTATTAATTCCTATCCTCTTGTAAACGTAGTCGACGCTTTGTGGGCGCACCTACAAACCGCTTGCAAGTGTTCCCCAGCAACAAATCCAGGCCCTCTATAATTCCATGCCACGACGTCTAGAGGCTATGATGTAATGGCTTCACACTGTACTGGATTCTCACGGCCAAAGTGCATTTACAGATTTGTAATTCTAATCATTTCTGTATTGTCATGACCTTAATCTGTGGAATAAATTTCATTTTAATCACATAGGTGTTTAAATTTTCACAGACAGTAGTTAGGTGCATGTGAGCGTGCCTCAGGTGTTTGGGGATTGATAAGGGTTTACCATATCAAAGCAAAGCAAAAGCAAGCGAAGCTCCACGTTCTGGCCAGATGGGCCAGTTAGGACAGACCGAACACCATGTCATCCTTTGCCCGCATCTCGTGGTCGTGCTGTAGCGTTCTCGCTTCCCACGCCCGGGTTCCCGGGTTCGATTCCCGGCGGGGTCAGGGATTTTCTCTGCCTCGTGATGGATGGGTGTTGTGTGCTGTCCTTAGGTTGGTTAGGTTTAAGTAGTTCTAAGTTCTAGGGGACTTATGACCACAGCAGTTGAGTCCCATAGTGCTCAGAGCCATTTGAACCATGTCATCCTTTGTCGACGGCGTCATTCGAATGCAGTATGGAGGGGCACACCGCTCCCGTGGCCGTTGTGGGCTTTCTTGACATTGGAACCACTACTGCTACTCAAGTAGCTCCTCAGTTTACATCACTAAGGTCATTGCACCCAGTTTGAGTCCCCGCATCAAGGAGAAATCTGTGCTAGTATCGGGAATCGAACCCGGGTCCCCTGAACAGCAGTCATACACACTGAGCACTGAGCTACAGAGGCAGACGACATATAAAAGCAGGACCTAGATATACCTCACAATTTTTCATTTCACGTAGTCTCCAAGCAGAAATCAGGGCCTTTCGGATGTATACATGTGTACTCCGCAAACCACGTTACGGTGTGTGGGGTGGGGTACCACCTGTGCAGACCCATTCCTGCATGGTGCGTGAGAAGAAAGAGAGTCGTAAACCTCGGTATGCAGTTATTCTTCCAAATGTTCGTGGGCTGAATTAACGTATTCCCTGACTCTTTTTGGAACATGCATTCTCTGAATTTGAGCACTAAATCTCTTCACGATGCACAGCATGCCTCTTGGAGAGTCTGTCACTCGAGTTTGATGAGAACCTCCGTGGCGCTCTCGGTTTACTAATCGCACACGTGAAGAAATGGGCAGCTTTTCTTCGCATCTTCTCTACGTGCTCTACTTATCCTACCTTGTAATGGACCCACTTTTTTCAGTCCTCAGTCTTCTGACTGGTTTGATGCGGCCCGTCACGAATTCCTCTCCTGTGCCAACCTCTTCATCTCATTCCAGCACTTGCAATCTACGTCTTCAGGTATTTGCTAGATGTATTCCAATCTCCGTCTTCCTGTACAGGTCTTACCCTCTTCAGCTCCCTCCAGTACTATGGAAGTTATTCCATGATGTCTTAACAGATTTCCTGTCAGCCTGTACCTTCTTCTTGTCAGTGTTTTCCATATATTCCTTTCCTCAACGATTCTGCGGGGAACCACCTCATTTTTTACCTTATCAGTCAACCTAATTTTCAACGTTCTTCTATAGCACCGTGTCTCCAATGCTTTGATTCTCTTATTTTTCGGTTTTCTCACAGTCCATGTTTCACATTCATACAATGCTGTGCTCCAAACGTACATTCTCAGAAAAGTTTTCCTCAGACTAAGGCCTATGTTTGATACTAGTAGACTTCTCTTGGCCAGGACTGCCCCTTTTGCCAGTGCTAGTCTTCGATTTATGACCACGTTGCTCCGTCCACCATGGATTATTTTGCTGTCTAGGTAACGTAGTTCCTTAACTTCATCTACTTCGTGATCGCCAATCCTGATGTTAAGTTTCTCACAGTTCTCATCTCTGCCACTTCTCATTACCTTCGTATTTCTTCGATTTACTTTCAGTCCATATTCTGTACTCATTACACTTTTCATTCCATTCGACAGATCTTGTAATTTTTCTTCACTTTCACCGAGGATAACTATGTCAACAGCGAATCTTATCATTGATATCTTTGACCTTGAATTTCAATTCCATTCTTGAACTTTTCTTTTATTTCCGTCATTGTTTCTACGACATATAGATTGAACGGTAGTGGCGAAATACTATACTCCTGTCTTACACTCGTCTTATCCGAGCACTTCGTACTTCGTCTTCCTTTCATATTATTCCCTCTTGGTTTTTGTACATATTGTATATTACCTGTATTTCCCTCTAGCTCACCACCATTTTTCTCAGAATTTCGAACATCTTGCACCATTTAACAGTGTCTAAAGCTTTTTCCAGGTCGATAAATCCTATAAATGTGCCTTCATTTTACTTCAGTCTTGTTTCCTTTACCAACCGCAACGTTAGAATTGCCTCGCTGGTGCCTTTACCTTTCATAAAGCCGAACTGATCGTCATCTAACACATCCTCAATTTCCTTTTTCATTCTCTGTATATTCTTGTCAGCAACTTGGATACATGAGTTGTTAAGCTGACTGTGCGAAAATTATCACACTTGTGGGCTCTTGTAACCTTCGGAATTCTGTGGACGGTTTTTTCCCGAAAGTTAGGTGGTATATCGCCAGACTCATACATGATACACACCAACGTAAATAGTCGCTTTTTTGTCACTTCCCCCAATGATTTTAGAAATTCTGAAGAAATGTTAGGTATCACTTCTGCCTTATTTGATTTTAAGTATTCCAAAGCTCTTTTAAATTTCAATTTTAATACTGGATCCCCTATCTCCTCTATATTGTCAACTCATGTTTCGCCTTCTATCACGTCATCAGACAAGTCTCCCCCCCCCCTCCCCCTCTCATAGGGCCATCCAATGTATTTTTTCCACCTATCCGCTCTCTCCTGTGTATTTAACAGTGGAATTTCCATTGCACACTTAATTTTACTGCTCTTGCTGTTAATTTCACGAGAGGTTGATTTGACTTTTCTGTGTACTGAGTAAGTCCTTCCGTCAGTCATTTCGTTCTCGATTTCCTCACATATTTTATGCAGCCACCTCGCCCTAGCTCCCCTGCACTTCCTGTTTGTTTCATTCCTAAGTGACTTGCATTTCTGTTTTCCTGAATTTTTCTGAAGAGTTTTGTACTTCCTTCTTTCGTCGATCAACTGAAGTATTTCTTCTGTCACCCATGGTTTCTTCGCAGTTACCTTCTTTCCACCGACAGTTTTGTTTCCAACTTCTGCTATTGCGCGATTTAGAGATGCCCATTCCTCTTCAGCTGATGCTCCAACTGAACTATTCCTTATCGCGGTATCTATAGTCTCAGAGAACTTCAAACCTATCTCTTCATTCCTTAGTACTTCCGCATCCCACTTCCTAGCCCACTGATTGTTCCTGACTAGTCTCTTAAACTTCAACCTACTCTTCCTGACTACTAAACTGTGATCTGACAAGGGGAGGCCGCCAATTGTGAAATTCAGATTCGATTCATACTGCGCATAATAAAAGCTCATGGCCAGATGTGTAATGTGGCAAGGCACCAATATGCACTTCTCAGCCGTTGTCGAGAAAATCGACAGTTAAAAGAAACCGTTGAGGTGAAATACTCTCTACGATTAATAGTTTGCTACAGCGTCGTGGCGCAGCGGTAAGCGCTCGAGTTCGTATTCCGAAGATCGCCGGATCGAATCTCGCGCCATACAACTTTTTTTTATTATTTGTTGTTTTGTAATTCAAATGTATACACACACACACACACACACACACACACACATCCGGCAATCAGCTGCAACAATTATGCATATAATAAGCTGCTGAAAGTCGTTTGTCGTGGAAAAATAAAACTTGAAATAAAACACAATATCACAAATAATATTCAAGTGGATACAATTTATTGAAAAGTTCGGTATACACTCGCACATACTTAACAATTAGTGACCAGCAGTAGCTGGAGTATCGCACGAACCAGAGTGATAGTTATCATAGAAACATGGAGAGCAGAAAACAGCACGACATCGAGTACATCTGATAAACGATGCGTTTTTACAAGAACAATTTTTTTTAAATTATCTGTTGGGAAACACACCTGATTGACATTCTGAAAAATTGTTCTATCGTTCGTCAGGTTTGATGAATACCACGCGTATCGTATCATATCGGCAAAAATCGGAGAAGACAATTGGTGGTGGACGATGGATTGGATTTATTTCATATATATACATATATATACATTTGAATTACAAAAAAAAAACAAATAATAAAAGAAAGTTGCATGGCGCGAGATTCGACCCGGCGACCTTCGGATTACGAACCCGAGCGCTTACCGCTGCTCCACGACGCTGTAGAAAATTAATAAGCGTAGAGAGTATTTCACCGCAACGGTTTCTTTTAACTGTCGATTTTCTCAACAACGGCTGAGAAGTGCATCTTGGTGCTTTGCCACATTACACCTCTTGCCATGAGCTTTTATTATGCACAGTATGAATCGAATCTGAATTTCACAATTGCTGGCCTCCCCTTGTGAGTCTATATCTGCTCCTGGGTATACCTTACATTCCAATACATGATTTCGGAATCTCTGCCTGACCATAATGTAATCTAACTGAAATCTTAGCGTATCTCCTGGCCTTTTCCAAGTATACCTCCTCCATTTGTGATTCTTGAGCAGAGCATTCGCTGTTACTAGCTGACATTTACTGGAAAGCTCAATTAATTTCTCTCTTCTGTCAGTCCTAGTACCAAGTCCGTAATCCTTTCTTCACCTGCTTCCCCTACAACCGCATTTCAACCCCCCATGACTCTTAGATTTTCATCTCCCTTTACGTTCTGAATTACTCGTTCAATAGCCTCATATACTTTCTCTGTTTCTTCATCTCCGGCTTGTGACGTCGGCACGTATACCCGAACAATCGTTGTCGCTGTTGGTTTGCTGTCGATTCTGATGAGAAAAACTCTATCACTGAATTATTCACACTAACTCACTCTCTGCCCTACGTTCTTACTCATAACGAATCCTACTACCGTTATAGTATTTTCTGCCACTGTTGATGTTACCCAGTATTCATCTGGTCAGAAATCCTTCTCTTCCTTCCATTTCACTTCACTGACCCCCACGATATCTAGACTAAGCCTTAGCATTTCCCTTTTCAGAGTTTCTAGCTTCCTTACCACGTTCAAACTTCTGACATTACACGCCCCGATTCGTAGAAAGTTATCCTTTCGTTGGTTATTCGATACTTTTTTCGTGGTGACCTCCCCCTTGGAAATCCCATCCCAGAAATCCGAATGGTGCACTATTCCGTAATATTTTGCTAATGGAGAGAGCGTCATGACTCTTTTCCCAATTACAAGCCACATGTCGTATGGATACACAAGACGTGGATAGGGTAAATAAATCCCCTCCCCTTTTCCTAAAATTCCTTGAAAGCGTTCACAAATTCTAAACATTTCGTAAACTTGAATATCAAAACCGAACTTCTTTCCCGGTCCCGTCCAGTTCCAGCCTACTGTCGCCCCCACATCAACATGTAACTCCTCCTTCCTACATCTACGCCCTCTGTATCTTTCCCCAAAGAAATTTCAACAGGCTTCATCGAACAAAGTGCGTAGTGATGAGACACTGGACTCGATTCGGTAGAACGGCTGTTCAAATACCCATATGGCCATGCAGATTTACATTTCCCGTTGAGTTCTCTAAATCCCTTAAAGAGAATTGAGAAATGGTTCCTTTGAAGGAGCACAGTGGATTTAATTCCTCATCCATCCCCAGTCTGAGTGTATGTTACAAATCCGACGACCGCGTAAAACGTTAGGTGGTGCAGCTGTAACACACTGGCGTGGTTTTCGGGAGGACGGTGGTTCAAATCCTCATCCAGATGTAGGTTTCTAGTCATTTCGCGAAATCGCTTAAGGTGAAAACCGGGATGGCTCCTCCAAAGGGACACGGTCGATTCCTCTCTGTTTCGTGTCTGTTGTCCTCGTCGTCGACGTTCCTTTCTTCCTTCAACATGCTACCCGTTCCTAATCCTGAATTCTCTATTCACTTTACACCATTCAACAAGCTACACATCCAGCCCCCCCCCCCCCTCCTATTTTTACATGAAGACTTCAATATCAATTGCAGCCTCCTGCCCACCATAAATCCGCCCTAAAAATGGTTCAAATGGCTCTGAGCACTATGGGACTTAACTTCTAAGGTCATAAGTCCCCTAGAACTTAGAACTACTTAAACGTAACTAACCTGGACATCACACACATCCATGCCCGAGGCAGGATTCGAACCTGCGACCGTAGCGGTCGTGCGGTTCCAGACTGTAGCGCCTAGAACCGCTCGGCCAAATCGGCCGGCCAAATCCGCCCTCACTCATCCCTCTTCCATCCTTTACTTACCGATCAAATACTTCGTAACCCAACGTCATACCCCTCTTCCAGACACACAGATCCATCTGTGTTGTTCCTCGTCCTTCCGTCTGCCTTTCCTAACCTCGCATCACTTATTGGCTTCCAGGTGCCATCAAGTATGAGTACTTGCCAGAAGCAGCATGGTCAACCATGTTATGGTACTGCCACGGCGATACATTCTATGCTCCTTTACAGTTGTTGTTGTTGTGGTCTTCAGTCCTGAGACTGGTTTGATGCAGCTCTCCATGCTACTCTATCCTGTGCAGGCTTTTTCATCTCCCAGTACCTACTGCAACCTACATCCTTCTGAATCTGCTTAGTGTATTCATCTCTTGGTCTCCCTCTACGATTTTTACCCTCCACGCTGCCCTCCAATACTAAATTGGTGATCCCTTGATGCCTCAGAACATGTCCTACCAACCGATCCCTTCTTCTTGTCAAGTTGTGCCACAAACTTCTCTTCTCCCCAATCCTATTCAATACTTTCTCATTAGTTATGTGATCTACCCATCTAATCTTCAGCATTCTTCTGTAGCACCACATTTCGAAAGCTTCTATTCTCTTCTTGTCCAAACTATTTACCGTCCATGTTTCACTTCCATACATGGCTACACTCCATACGAATACTTTCAGAAATAACTTCCTGACACTTAAATCAATACTGGATGTTAACAAATTTCTCTTCTTCAGAAACGCTTTCCTTGCCATTGCCAGTCTACATTTTATATCCTCTCTACTTCGACCATCATCAGTTATTTTGCTCCCCAAATAGCAAAACTCCTTTACTACTTTAAGTGCCTCATTTCCTAATCTAATTCCCTCAGCATCACCCGACTTAATTAGACTACATTCCATTATCCTTGTTTTGCTTTTGTTGATGTTCATCTTATATCCTCCTTTCAAGACACTGTCCATTCCATTCAACTGCTCTTCCAAGTCCTTTGCTGTCTCTGACAGAATTACAATGTCATCGGCGAACCTCAAAGTTTTTATTTCTTCTCCATGAATTTTAATACCTACTCCGAATTTTTCTTTTGTTTCCTTTACTGCTTGTTCAATATACAGATTGAACAACATCGGGGAGAGGCTACAACCCTGTCTTACTCCCTTCCCAACCACTGCTTCCCTTTCATGTCCCTCGACTCTTATAACTGCCATCTGGTTTCTGTACAAATTGTAAATAGCCTTTCGCTCCCTGTATTTTACCCCTGCCACCTTTAGAATTTTAAAGAGAGTATTCCAGTCGACATTGTCAAAAGCTTTCTCTAAGTCTACAAATGCTAGAAACGTAGGTTTGCCTTTCCTTAATCTTTCTTCTAAGATAAGTCGTAAGGTCAGTATTGCCTCACGTGTTCCAGTGTTTCTACGGAATCCAAACTGATCTTCCCCGAGGTTGGCTTCTACTAGTTTTTCCATTCGTCTGTAAAGAATTCGTGTTAGTATTTTGCAGCTGTGACTTATTAAGCTGATAGTTCGGTAATTTTCACATCTGTCAACACCTGCTTTCTTTGGGATTGGAATTATTATATTCTTCTTGAAGTCTGAGGGTATTTCGCCTGTTTCATACATCTTGCTCACCAGATGGTAGAGTTTTGTCAGGACTGGCTCTCCCACGGCCGTCAGTAGTTCCAATGGAATATTGTCTACTCCGGGGGCCTTGTTTCGACTCAGGTCTTTCAGTGCTCTGTCAAACTCTTCACGCAGTATCATATCTCCCATTTCATCTTCATCTACATCCTCTTCCATTTCCATAATATTGTCCTCAAGTACATCGCCCTTGTATAGACCCTCTATATACTCCTTCCACCTTTCTGCTTTCCCTTCTTTGCTTAGAACTGGGTTTCCATCTGAGCTCTTGATATTCATACAAGTCGTTCTCTTATCTCCAAAGGTCTCTTTAATTTTCCTATAGGCGGTATCTATCTTACCACTAGTGAGATAGGCCTCTACATCCTTACATTTGTCCTCTAGCCATCCCTGCTTAGCCATTTTGCACTTCCTGTCGATCTCATTTTTGAGACGTTTGTATTCCTTTTTGCCTGTTTCACTTACTGCATTTTTATATTTTCTCCTTTCATCAAGTAAATTCAATATTTCTTCTGTTACCCAAGGATTTCTACTAGCCCTCGTCTTTTTACCTACTTGATCCTCTGCTGCCTTCACTACTTCATCCCTCAAAGCTTTACAGTAATATCATTAAAATAAATCATTTCTATTGAATTTTAATTTCATTATTTTATTTGTTTGAACTGTACAAGACTACGAAGGCGTGCTGGATAGTAATGTCTCCGAAAATTTTTATGTGGAAACTCTTAAAGCTTGTTACATAAAACAAACGTTATTAACATTCTTCGTCTTTGTTCTTCATGTCTAGATATTTGCAGCCCTCTGCCACTAGAGGGCTTAGAATTGTAGCACGTAACATAACGGTATGCAACATAACTGTGTCGCTGCGTGTTGTAATCGAGTTTAGAATTACGCTACTGGCCATTATAATTGCTACACCAAGAAGAAATGCAGATGATGAACGGACATTCATTGGACAAATATATTATACTAGAACTGGCATGTGATTACATTTTCACGCAATTAGGGTGCAAAGGTCCTGATAAATCAGTACCCAGAACATCCACCTCTGGCCGTAATAACGGCCTTGATACGCCTGGGCATTAAGTCAAACAGAGCTTGGATGGCGTGTACAGGTACACGATACCACAGTTCATCAAGAGTAGTGACGAGCGAGTTGCTCGGCCACCATTGACCAGACGTTTTCAGTTGGTGAGAGATCTGGAGAATGTGCTGGCCAGGGCAGCACTCGAACATTTTCTGTATCCAGAAACGCCCGTACATGACCTGCAACATGGGGTCGTGCATTATCCAGCTGAAATGCAGGGTTTCGCAGGGATCGAATGAAGGGTAGAGCCACGGGTCGTAACGCATCTGAAATTGACGTCAATGTGAACAAGAGGTGACAGAGACGTGTTACCAATGGCACCCCATACCATCACGCGGGGTGATACGCCAGTACGGCGATGGCGAATACACGCTTCCAATGTGCGTTCACCGCGATGTCGCCAAACACGGATGCGACCATCATTATGCTGTAAACAGAACCTCGATTCATCTAAAAAAAATGACGTTTTGCCATTCGTGCACCCAGATTCGTCGTTGAGTACACCATCGCAGGCGCTCTTGTCGGAAACGTGATGATACGCATTTCTCCTCCTTACACGAGGCATCACAACAACGTTTCACCAGGCAACGCCGGTCAACTGCTGTTTGTGTATGAGAAGTCGGTTGTAAACTTTCCTCATGTCAGCACGTTGTAGGTGTCGCCACCGGCGCCAACCTTTTCTGAATGCTCTGAAAAGCTAATCATTTGCATATCACAGCATTTCCTTCCTGTCGGTTACATTTCGCTTCTGCAGCACGTCATCTTCGTGGTGTAGCAATTTTAATGGCCAGTAGTGTAGAATAATTTGTCCATACATGGATCTCTATCTCTCTCTCTCTCTCTCTCTCTCTCTCTCTCTCTCTCTCTCTCTCTCTCTCTCTCTCTCACACACACACACACACACACACACACACACACGAACGCTGACACCTGCAACGATCGAACGCCTTGGGTTCACCGTCATCGATCATCCTCCATACAATCCCAACTTGTTCCCATCCGGGACGCTTTCGAGGACGTCAGTTTGATAGCGATGTTGCGAAGCAAGGCGAGGTGAGGTTGTGGCTGCGTCAACGTCAATGGTGATGGTATCATCGAATTGGTCTCTCGTTTTGAGAAATTTTTTCGTCGCCTGGATGATTATGTTGAGAAATAAATACGTAAACATGACGAATAAAGATGTTGGACGCTAATAAAGTTTGTTTTATTTAAAAATCTCTAGGAGTTTTAACATAAAAAGTTCGGAGGCATTACTTTGCAGCATGCCCTCACATATGACTATTTCTAATATTATGAGGTTGCAGAGCAGAAATAAGGGTTTTGACGCCCTGCCACTCCTCCCCCAGTCACGCAGGGGAAATGAAATGAACAATTAAGAAAATGAAAGAATAAAACCAGACATCATCAGTTGTCTGCCTAATGTGCATTAGTTATTTCATTGTTTCTCGTTTCACAATATTTACGGTTAGCTCGGCAACGATTCCCTGTTATGGACATCCTCTACCTTGGTTCTCATTAGGACAGGAGAGTGCATTCCTATTAGTAATTTTAGTTACGGCTCATTGTTACTCCGTAGTTGCTCAAAACCTGTGCCTGTGTAATTGTGAAGTAAAGTTAGACCGTTCTTTTTGTGGCTGTGCCCTCATGTAATGTTTTGTGGTTCCTGCCTGGATGGGGAGACGGTGGTATGATGGATGGCCGGTTTCCTCTCACTACAACACAAAATGCACACGTAGTTAAAATACATTTTATTACAGGAATCAATGGAGAACTTAACTTCAGTGATGTTCAGTCTGAAGTTCTGTGGTTAACAGCAACCAAATAACATCTACTAATTCTTGAATCTTATCCGTCTCCATATCACAACTACAGGATGGTCCATTGATAGTGACCGGGCCAAATATCTCACGAAATAAGCATCAAACGAAAAAACTACAAAGAACGAAACTCGTCTAGCTTGACGGGGGAAACCAGATGGCGCTATGGTTGGCCCGCTAGATGGCGCTGCCATATGTCAACGGATAACAACTGCGTTTCTTTAAATAGGAACCCTCAATTTTTATTACATATTCGTTTAGTACGTAAAGAAATATGAATGTTTTAGTTGGACCACTTTCTTCGCTTTGTGATAGATGGAACTGTAATAGTCACAAACATATGGCTCACAATTTTAGACGAACAGTTGGTAACAGGTAGGTTTTTTAAATTAAAATACAGAACGTAGGTACGTTTGACCATTTTATTTCGGTTGTTCCAAAGTGATGAATGTACCTTTGTGAACTTATCATTTCTGAGAACGCATGCTGTTACAGCGTGATTACCTGTTAATAACACATTAATGCAATAAATGCTCAAAATGATGTTCGTCAACCTCAGTGCATTTTGCAATACGTCTAACGACATCCTCTCAATAGCGAGTAGATCGCCTTCCGTAATGTTCGCACATGCATTGACAATGCGGTGACGCATGTTGTCAGGCGTTGTCGGTGGATCACGATAGCAAATATCCTTCAACTTTCCCCACAGAAAGAAATCCGGGCACGTCAGATCCGGTGAACGTGCTGGACGTGGTATGGTGCTACGACGACCAATCCACGTATGATGGCCGGCCTGGGTGGCCGAGCGGTTTTAGGCACTACAATCTGAAACCGCGCGACCGCTACGGTCGCAGGTTCGAATCCTGCCTCGGGCATGGATGTGTGTGATGTCCTTAGGTTAGTTCGGTTTAAGTAGGTCTAAGTTCTAGGGGCCTGATTACCTCCGAAGTTAAGTCCCATAGAGCTCAGAGCCATTTGAACCACCTGTCATGAAATATGCTATTCAGTACCGCTTCAACCGCACGCGAGCTATGTGCCGGACATCCATCATGTTGGAAGTACATTGCCATTCTGTCATGCAGTGAAACGTCTTGTAGTAACATCGGTAGAACATTACGTAGGAGATCAGCTCTCATTGCACCACTTAGATTGCCATCGATAAAATGGGGGCCAATTATCCTTCCTCCCATAATGCCTCACCGTACATTAACCCGCCAAGGTCGCTGATGTTCCACTTGTCGTAGCCATCGTGGATTTACCGTTGCCCAATAGTGCATTTATGCCGGTTTACGTTACCACTGTTGGTGAATGACGCTTCGTCGCTAAATAGGAAGCGTGCAAAAAATCTGTCATCGTCCCGTAATTTCTCTTGTGCCCAATGGCAGAACGGTACACGACGTTCAAAGTCGTCGCGATGCAATTCCTGGTGCATAGAAATGTGGTACGAGTGCAATCGATGTTGATGTAGCATTCTCAACACTGACGTTTTTGAGATTCCCGATTCTCGCGCAATTTGTCTGCTACTGATGTGCGGATTAGCCGCGACAACAGCTAAAACACCTACTTGGGCATCATCATTTGTTGCAGGTCGTGTTTGACGTTTCACATGTGGCTTAACACTTCCTGTTTCCTTAAATAACGGAACCATCCGGCGAACGGTCCGGACACTTGGATGATGTCGTCCAGGATACCGAGCAGCATACATAGCACACGCCCGTTGGGCATTTTGATCACAATAGCCATATATCAACACGATATCGACGTTTTCCGCAATTGGTAAACGGTCCATTTTAACACGGGTAATGTATCACGAAGCAAATACCGTCCGCACTAGCGGAAAGCCGGCCGGGGTGGCCGAGCGGTTCTAGGCGCTACAGTTGGAACCGCGCGACCGCTACGGTCGCAGGTTCGAATCCTGCCTCGTGCATGGATGTGTGTGATGTCCTTAGGTTAGTTAAGTTTAAGTAGTTCTAAGTTCTAGGGGACTGATGACCTTAGAAGTTAAGTCCCATAGTGCTCAGAGCCATACTAGCGGAATGTTACGTGATACCACGTACTTACACGTTTGTGACTATTACAGCGCCATCTATCACAAAGCGAAAAAAGTGGTCCAACTAAAACATTCACATTTCTTTACGTACTACATGAATATGTAATACAAAATGGGGGTTCCTATTTAAAAAAAAACGCAGTTGATATCCGTTTGACGTATGGCAGCGTCATCTAGCGGGCCAACCGTAGCGCCATCTGGTTTCCCCCTTCAAGCTAGACGAGTTTAGTTCTTTGTAGTTTTTTCGTTTCATTCTTATTTCGTGAGATATTTGGCCCGGTCACGATCAATGGACCACCCAGTATACAATGACTAACGTTCCCTCACAGTTAGCTATGGTGCGAGGCGACGACTATCACTGTGAAAGACTAGAGAATAGTGCGACGTATTAAGGTGAAATGCGAAGTGCGTCTCGGTGCGACGAACTGAGGTACTGAGATTGAGACAGCTCGGTCGGTGCCGGTGGCGGCGTCGTCGCCGTCGTCCTATATGCGCGCTGCCCAGAGAGCGTTACCGGCGCCTAGCCTGGGGGCGTGTCTTAGTCTTCTCTAGTCATAGGCGCGCTTAGTTCGGCGCCTGGTTTCCTAGTGGCGACCTGTGCGCTGGCGAAGGCGTACGCCAGCACAGTTCTTGGTTTTGGTTTATGGTTTTGGAACGTGAGAAAGGTGCTGAGTCCTTAGCAGTTATGTCCAAGAACACGCTGCATTCTTAACAGGACGGCTTTCCACAAGGTCAGCCTGGTGGTTTGGTCTCACCTGGGGAATTAAGTTTCGTGGAACAAGTGAGATTAGACAGCATCGCATTCAGGGTCCCGTTCTGCTCTGCGTGAATTAACCTACTACGTAGGTATGAGCTGGCGCTACACTCCACATAAGCAGTACGGCTTTGACTTGATAGTAGTGTCATAGTATCAACACTAGGTAAAGCGAATTCCCCAGCAGAAACTTAAGTTTTTGCTTTGAGCTCAGTTTAGTTTTTCTTATGTGTTTCTATTTGAATGAAAGCAGCAAGTAGTTTCTGGTGCATTTTTTGTGTAGTACTTTTTAATTTCCACATCGTGTGTATATTAAACAAAGCTAGGCTCGCGTTATCTGACGTGTAGTGTGTTTCACCACTCTTATCTTCACTGTCATCTGATTCATACTGATCCAGTACCTTACTGCGTTGCCTCAGGCTTCGTGCTACCTCCATTAGGTATAGCGTCTCCCGCAGCTTATGCATCTCCAGTTTGTGCACTGCTCCTTGTTTAGTCTTACGTAAGTACAACTTAGCGTCGCACTTAACTACTCAAATTCTTTTTGTCCTTAAAAGAATTACGTTCACATTTAGATACGATTATGGAATGTGGCCATTGCAGGGTAGTGATGCAGGAGTTGGTTGCTGTTCGCTAAGCCCCTTTTACACTATCAACTTTCTTGTCTCAGTTGACTACTCTACACAAGTGAGTGTACTGCAGCGTCCCTGCCATCTTATTCCTGCACTGAGTCCTGTCTGTTTTGAGTGGTCATTTCCGTTTACACATCTGCGGCAGAATTTCCTGTGTTGCGAGAGCTGTCTGCTGTGCGGCTTGGCATCAGAACGGTGAAACTGAGGTTATGACGGACTATCGAAATATAGTAAATGTGTAGGAACAAGCAATGATAATAGAGTTTATTAATGACCAAAGCAGAGTTCATAGCGGAAGTCCTTGTCAAAGGTCAGGTGGTAAATTTTTACGCTCCCGATAAATGAAAGAATACGAAGGGTCTTATCCAGACACTTCAGACAAAGTACATTTATTTACTTGAGAAAAATATACTTGCAGACACACAAAGCAGTACCTAAAACGCAGTAAATAGTGGCTTTTTAGCTTTATCCTTTCTACCTTATCTTGTTAAGTGACAAATAACAACGAAAATAATTTTTTTCGTCAAATAATTTTGGCTTTTTCTCTGTTCAAATAATTTTCATTAAAACTCATTCATCTATTTACGTTCTTTCTTATGCATAGTGTAAGCCTTTTCTCCGCAAAGCCGGCCGCTGTGGCCGAGTGGTTCTAGGCACTTCAGTCGGGAACCGCGCGACCGCTACGGTCGCAGGTTCGAATCCTGCCACGGGCATGGATGAGTGTGCTGTCCTTAGGTTAGTTAGCTTTAAGTATTTCTAACAAGGGAACCTCCCCATCGCACCCCCCTCAGATTTAGTTATAAGTTGGCACAGTGGATAGGCCTTGAAAAACTGAACACAGATCAATCGAGAAAACAGGAAAACGTTGTGTGGAACTATCAAAAAGTAAGCAAAATATACAAACTGAGTAGTCCATGCGCAACATATGCAACATCAAGGATAGTTTGAGCTCAGGAGCGCCGTGGTCCCGTGGTTAGTGTGAGCAGTTGCGGAACGAGAGGCCCTTGGTTCAAATTTTACCTCGAGTGAAAAGTTTAATTTTTTATTTTCTTACAATTATCAAAGTTCAGGCACTCACACATAATCAACCTCGCTCTGCAAAATTCCAGGACATGTTCAGATTTCCTTGGACATATGCAGGATTTGACCGTCCACACACGGAAAATTTCGAAAACGTTAAAATGGAAAACTGTGCGACTGTGAAACTGTTGCATTCATTTGTTGCAGTTTATGTGACAAACTCTTATTTTTTCATCACTTGTTGGGAATGATTATCACATCCACAAGAAAACCTAAGTCGGGCAAGGTAGAAGAATCTTTTTACCCATTCGCCAAGTGTACAAGTCAGGTGGGTCGACAACATATTCCTGTCCTGTGACGCACATGCTGTCACCAGTGTCGTATAGAATATATCAGACATGTTTTCCTGTGGAGGAATCGGTTGACCTATGCGATCAAATGTTTTCGGTTCCCATTGGAGAGGCACGTCCTTTCGTCTACTAATCGCACGGTTTTGCGGTGCGGCCGCAAAACACAGACACCAAACTTATTACACGAACAGAGACGTCAATGAACGAATGGACAGATCATAACTTTGCGAAAATAAAGAAAGTAAACTTTTCACTCGAGCGAAGACTTGAAACGAGGACCTCTCGCTCCGCAGCTGCTCACGCTAACCATGTGACCATGGTGCTCCTGAGCTCACACCATCATTGATGTTGCCAATCTTGCGCATGGACTACTCAGTTTGTATATTTTGCTTATTTTTTTCATTGTTCCACACAAGTTCTTCCTGTTTTCTCGATTGATCTGTGTTCAGTTTTTGAAGGCCTATCCGCTGTACCAACTTATAACTAAATCTGAGGGGGTGTGCGATGGTGAGGTTCCCTTGTAAGTTCTAGGGGACTAATGACGTCAGGTGTTAAGTCCCTTAGTGCTCATAGCCATTTGAACCATTTTTGTCCGCAAAACATAAATACCTTTCTGATTTCAGATATTTCGTCTCTCTTGAATGAGAACCCTAGTAGGAAGAAATATCAGGACCTGTTGTAACTCTTTAGTTTGTACGAAAACAAATCAAACAACACAAAGGTTAATAAGGCACGAAAGCACAAAATTCATTTCTGTAATAGGACTGAGCTCGGAAATATTAGGTTAATTTACAACACTAGCAGACGCCGTTATACCACCTTGTTTCTGTAATCACGCAGTGTGCAGCATGTTTGGAAATTAAGAACTCCACATTCGGCACAATCTATAGATCACTGACACACTCGTGTGGTGATAGCTTGCTGATTCGAACGCAGGCACGAAAGGCACACGCACTTCCAGTAGTCAAAATTGACCAGAAAGTCATTCGAGTAAAACGGGCTTCAGGCACTGTCGACCGGCTTCATAGAGCCGCTGCGAAATGCGCCGTTGTTGGAGTGGCAGGGCTGTCTCCCGTGGTAAAGGCGCAGCGAAACTTTCTGATCACATTTATAGCCGGCTCGGTCCTCTGAGGATTCCAGTCGTGCACGAAACGGTCATCGGATGGTGGCTGGAGGGATGTGCCCAGATGTGGATCTGTTTCGCGAGGAAGATTGTACGTTGCTATTGCACGAAAGACTAGCACCATAACTATAACGAACGGGTATGAAATACTCCCCTCCTGCTGATACTGAGAGAGAGCCATCAGGCCTTGCCTCTCCTGCTCGTGCAGCGCTCTCTCCTCTGTTGCGGTCATGGGAAGGAAGGAGCTTTTCTTTTTTTATGTACAGGGTGTTACAAAAAGGTACGGCCAAACTTTCAGGAAACATTCCTCACACACAAATAAAGAAAAGATGTTATGTGGACATGTGTCCGGAAACGCTTAATTTCCATGTTAGAGCTCATTTTAGTTTCGTCAGTATGTACTGTACTTCCTCGATTCACCGCCAGTTGGCCCAATTGAAGGAAGGTAATGTTGACTTCGGTGCTTGTGTTGACATGCGACTCATTGCTCTACAGTACTAGCATCAAGCACATCAGTACGTAGCATCAACAGGTTAGTGTTCATCACGAACGTGGTTTTCCAGTCAGTGCGATGTTTACAAATTCGGAGTTGGCAGATGCCCATTTGATGTATGGATTAGCACGGGGCAATAGCCGTGGCGAGGTACGTTTGTATCGAGACAGATTTCCAGAACGAAGGTGACCCGACAGGAAGACGTTCGCAGCAGTTGATCGGCGTCTTAGGGAGCACGGAACATTCCAGCCTATGACTCGCGACTGGGGAAGACCTACAACGACGAGGACACCTGCAATGGACGAGGCAATTCTTCGTGCAGTTGACGATAACCCTAATGTCAGCGTCAGAGAAGTTGCTGCTCTACAAGGTAGCGTTGACCTCGTCACTGTATGGAGACTGCTACGGGAGAACCAGTTGTTTCCGTACCATGTACAGCGTGTGCAGGCACTATCAGCAGCTGATTGGCCTCCACGGGTACACTTCTGCGAATGGTTCATCCAAGAATGTGTCAATCCTCATTTCAGTGCAAATGTTCTCTTTACGGATGAGGCTTCATTCCAACGTGATCAAATTGTAAATTTTTACAATCAACATGTGTGGGCTGACGAGAATCCACACGCAATTGTGCAATCACGTCATCAACACAGATTTTCTGTGAACGTTTGGGCAGGCATTGTTGGTGATGTCTTGATTGGGTCCCATGTTCTTCCATCTACGCTCAATGGAGCACGTTATCATGATTTCATACGGGATACTCTACCTGTGCTGCTAGAACATGTGCCTTTACAAGTACGACACAACATGTGGTTCATGCACGATGGAGCTCCTGCACATTTCAGTCGAATTGTTCGTACGCTTCTTAACAACAGATTAGGTGACCGATGGATTGGTAGAGGCGGACCAATTCCATGGCCTACACGCTCTCCTGACCTCAACCCTCTTGACTTTCATTTATGGGGGCATTTGAAAGCTCTTGTCTACGCAACCCCGGTACCAAATCTAGAGACTCTTCGTGCTCGTATTGTGGACGGTTGTGATACAATACGCCATTCCGCAGGGATGCATCAGCGCATCAGGGATTCCATGCGACGGAGGGTGGATGCACGTATCATGGCTAACGGAGGACATTTTGAACATTTCCTGTAACAAAGTGTTTGAAGTCACGCTGGTACGTTCTGTTGCTACGTGTTTCCATTCCATGATTAATGTGATTTGAAGAGAAGTAATAAAATGAGCTCTAACATGGAAAGTAAGCGTTTCCTGACACATGTCCACATAACATCTTTCTTTGTGTGTGAGGAATGTTTCCTGAAAGTTTGGCCGTACCTTTCTGTAACACCCTGTATATACAGTCTAAGACATAAAAAGAAAGACGTGTCACAAAGGAATTATCCGAATGGGATGGAAATCGGTAGATATGATGTATATCTACAGACAAATAAATTATTACAATTTCTGAAAAATTAGATAATTTTTCGCGAGAAAGAACTTAAAAAATTGATCAAGTCAGTAACGAGTTAGTCCACCTCTGGCAGTTATTCGGTTGGCATTCACTGATGGAATGGTTGGACGTCCTCCTGACAGAAATAGTGCCAAATTCTGCACAGTTGGTGCGTTAGATCTTCGAAGTCCCGAATTGATTTGAGTGCCCTGCCTATAATGCCCTAAACGTTCTAAACTGAGGAAAGATCCGGCGCCCTTGCTGGCCAAGTTAGGGTTTGGCAAGCACGAAGACAAGCGGTAGAAGCTCTCACCGTGTGCGGGTGGGCATTGTCTAGCTGACATGTAAGCCTAGGATGGCTTGCCATGAAGTGCAATAAAATGGGACGTAGAATATCGCCGAAGGGTTCCGTGGATAGCAACCAAAGGGGCCCTGCTCTGAAAAAAAAAAAAAAACACCCTAGTCCTCCATTCGTGGCTGTCGAGCCGTACGGTGGGCAACAGTCGTTGCTATCCCACTGGTTCAGGCACGTCTTCGCTGATCATTGGGGCACAATCAAAAGCGGGGAGCGGGACTCGTCAGTGAAGACAATTCTACTACACTCAACGAGAGTCCAGGCTGAAGACGTGTCTGGAGACGCCCTGGGCAGTGGTGGGATACCAACCGGACTGTCTCCTCGTATGGCCCGAAAACCAAGATTGATGGTATGGGATGCCGTTTCCTTTCATAGCAGGACCCCTTTGATTATCATCCGCAGAGCTCTTACGGCACTGCCGTACGTAGACAATATAGTGTGCACCGTTTTGTTGGCCTTCGTGGCAAGCCATCCTTAGCTTACATTTCAGCAAGGTAATGTCCACTGGCGCACGGCGAGAGTTTCTACTGCTTGTCTTCCTGCTTCTCAAACCCTGCCAGCAACGTCGCCCCATCTCTCCACGTTAGGAGCATTGTGGGTAGGGCTCTCCAACCACCTCTGATTTGAGGGGCTAAAGCTCCAATTGGACATAACAAGGCACGATATCCCTCAGGAGAACATCCAACAATTCTATCAATCAGTGCCAAGCCGAATAACCGCTTCCGTAAGGGCCACAGGTGGACCAGCGCGTTATTGACATGCTCAATTTATGAAGGTCGTACTCTTGAAAAAATCATCCAATATTTCTGAAATTGTAATCATTTGTTTGTCTGTACATGTACACCACATCTACCTATTTCCGTCCCATTCGGATAATTCCTTCGAGGTGCGATGTCTTTTTTGTCTTAGAGTATACTTATTTCGTCTCTGACTGTCCAGCTATTTAGCCACGGAGGTGCTGTAGGTAGTACACAGTTCCAGTGTTAGGTATGTCATAGCCCCTCAGAGGAAAAAGCCTCACGGGAGGGAAACAAATCGAATGTGCACTCGCTGCGTATCCCATGAGGAGCCGTCCGCCACATGGAAGAGGCCATTCTGGGAACAATCGAGGGCATAAATTGCAGTCATCGGCACATCGTCACTCACGTCGGTACCAACATTCCCTGTCGCCTTGGTTCTGATGAAATTCTCAACTCTTACCAGAGAATGGCGGAATTGATTAAGGCGGCTAGACTCACTCCTGAGGTCTCTGTACAGTTGTCGATTTGAAGCATCGCTCCGTAGACAGATTGTGGCCATCTGGTCTGCAGGGGTCTCAGCCGGACTCCTCGGTGGTTTTGTGATTAGAGAATTTGTCGATCTACGCTACACAGTGGAGACTTGTAATGTCTCCATGGATAGGTCAGAAGTGCGCTATACGCCGGAAACGGCCGTCCATGTGGCAGAGCACTTGTGTAATGCATATGGTCTTTTTTTTGCTTTTACATTACTTGAAACATCAGTAAAACATTAGTAAAAAAACAGCAGTAGATAAGCCAGTTACGTCAACAGACCAGATAAAAAATGTAGAGAGTGAGAATGTCAACTGCCAGAGTATTCTCAGGAAACGCTCAGAGTTTACGTGTTTGATAGAAAGAAATTGCCGCCACATCATGCTAGGGACTGAGAGTTCATTGAAACCCGAAGTAGAGGATACAGAAACTTTCGACAACATGTGGTACGTATGTCGGAAAGACAGATCAGATTCTCCGGGAAGACGAGTGATTATAGCGACCAGCAGAAGCGTTAGCTCAAATAAAATTTTGTAAATTTGTGGTAAGATCTTATGGGACCAAACTGCGTAGATCATCGGTCCCTAAGCTTACACACTACTTATTCTAACGTAAACTAACTTACGCTATGGACAGCACACACACACACACACACACACACACACACACACACACACACACACACACACACACACGCACGCCCGGGGGAGGACTCGAACCTGCGACGGAGGGAGCCGCGCGGACCGTGACAAGATGCATTAGATCAAGTGAGGTAAAAAATGAATCCGACTGCGAACAAATATTTACAACAGTAAATGGAGTCAGTTGACAAAGATTAATAATCGAATGTTACTACCAACCGCCAGTTGCAGACACATCGGTAGAGTCATTCAAAGTTGGCCTAACCTCGATAGCGCGGAAATATTCCAATCATACGCTAGTAGTAGGTGGTGACTTTAACTTGTCGAGTACCGACTGGTGTACGTTAGCGGCGGCGAGGTAACGGACAGATTTTCGAAACTGAAAAACTGATTACGATTTCAAACAACTAGTCCGATAACCTACATGCAGAATAAATATTGTAGACCTCCTGTTTACAAAGAGATCCTATCTTTCTGCTAGTGTTGCCAGTGTGAGATGGATTAGAGACCATGATGCTGTTACAGGACCAATGGTCACCAAAGGCAAAAATCTCATCAAGGAAGGTAGAAGAGTATTTCTGTTCGGTCGAACAGTTATCGAGTGTGTGTCGACGTGTTTGAAAGGAAAACTGAGAACATTTAGTTCAGACCTGACAAACGCGAAAAAATTGTGGTTAAAGGTGAAAGGCGTTATAAAGAGCGTTGTGGGTAGGTAGGTCCCAAGTAAAGTAATAATAGATGGCAAATAGCCACCCCGGTTTAACAGTTAGCATGCGTAGAATGTTGCGAAAACTGTGAATACCACATTCGCTCTGCAAGAGAGATTGCAGGGATGATGATCGAGAAAAGTTAATATCCGTTCGTGGATTTGTAAGGAGGGCCATGCGTGAAGCGTACAATAATTAAAGTGTCAGATCTTGGTGAAAGATCTATTAGAAAGTTTGAAGGAGTTCTAGTCATACAGGGTGGCGCACGAAATTTGTTACCATTTTGTTTTTTAATATAAACTTTATTGTCAATACAATCTGAAAGGAACATATACTACAATGAAGAGCCATCCATGGAGATTTGTTCTAACTCAGCACATGCTCAATATGTCCACCATTTCGTTTCCTAACTTCCTTCAAACGAACACTGAAGTTAGTGATTACACTACGGCACATGTCTTCCGTAATTTCACTGCAAGCTGGAAGAATAAGTCTTCTGAGCTCCAATAAATCACGTGGGCCTTTCGGGAAAACTTTTTCCTTCAGGTACCCCCATAGAAAAAAGTCCCATGGACTATTGGGGGGCCAATTTTGCCCATCATTGAAGCGACCTGGAAACCTGAGTGAAATGACCCGCATGTCAAAATGCTCGTGTAAAAACTCCAACGCAGTGTTTACAGTATGTGGCCTTGCTCCGTGTTGCATGAACCACTGCGTGTGAAAGGGCAAGGCAGTAGCAAGAAGCTGTGGAATTTAATGGAGCTCAGAAGACTTATTCTTCAAGCTTGCAGTGAAATTACGGAAGACACGTGCCGTAGCGTAATCACTAACTTCAGTGTTCGTTTGAAGGAAGTTTGGAAACGAAATGGTGGACATATTGAGCATGTGCTGAGTTAGAACAAATCTCCATGGACGGCTCTTCATTGTAGTATATGTTCCTTTCAAATTGTATTGACAATAAAGTTAATATTCAAAAACAAAATGGTAACACATTTCGTGCGCCACCCTGCATTTAAAATCTAGTAACTGGTCCAAACCTTCATTCAGTCCATCGTGGTCCTGTCTGGTTCAAACTGAAGGCAGCTGAAAGAAAGTATTAATTTTAAATTCCACATTTAAAAATGCATTCATGGAAGATGATTCTACCGTATCAATGTTTAAACGACGTGTACTCACAATTGAGCGATATCAATATTACCACCTCCGGTACTATAACACAATTAAAACTACTTCCTTAGCTCCTTTATCGGGAGTAACCTGTGCGATGAATAGTCCTGTGTGACTGAAAAAGAGCACAGAGTACTCTTGTTTACAAATAAGGTAATAGATCGTCGGCTCAGAATTATAGACAAAAATCGCTAACGTCCATTTGTTGCAAGCACAAAAATTACGACGCTCCTGAGAAAAACAAGCTTCTATAGAGGCCTGGGACCTTGGTCTCTACAGTCAACATAACAGCTTCGAGCTGAATGCAGAAGTGAGGATCTGTCGAACACCTGAAAGCATTACGGAAACGTTACCGTCAGTTGACACAGCGTCTTCTCCCCCGCAACGCCGACAGCTTGGCGAGGCAGTAGAGTACTCGCCGGCCAGTATTTGCCGAATTGGCGCAGCAGTGGAGCAACCCACGTAGCGGCTGCTTCATCGCGGACGGTCTCCGACCCAGTAGCACCGCAAACACAACCAGTGCTGCTCGGTGGCCTGTAGCGCTCCTCACCGAATTCCCAGGGCGCTCTCGTCGACGTCGTAGACTGCGCCCTGGAAACGCAACCAGCAGCTCTCTACGAGGCGGCCCTAGTGGACAATTATGTAATGGCCTCTCTGCGAGAGACGGGTCCGTGACGCTCGAGTCTGTCCATCGCTGCGAGTCGGGGCTAGCAATTCCTGTGCTCCCCTGGAGTGATGGTGGTTGACCATCCCACCGAGGACCATCAGTGAGACCAGTAGAGGACCAGCTGTCGTAGGGCGCCAATGCTTCACGTCAGAGACGGCGAGGATGAAGCACCGGCAGTTCTCGGCATCAGTATTCGTCAAATTGGCGGTGGCATTGTAGAGTGAAGCCATCTCAGCAGGTCACAGACAGAGCATCACAGGTTCTGCCTCAATAGTAGTTGTTGCAACACTAGTTCGTAGATGAGAACAACTGAGAACTGAGCTGTGGAAGTCAGGATACAAGTACTTGACGGGCTACGCCGATTACATTATACTTCGGCGGGGATGACCGAATATGCCCTAGTTTCCTGAGTTCGTAAGCATTCTTTGTCGCTTGAGGGTGTCAAAAATTCTCCTTTCAGATTCTGTTTTCTGCTGTGTCGGTGACTACATAGTCACTGCCGGCCGCGATGGCCGAGCGGTTCTAGGCGCTTCAGTCCGGAACCGCGCGACCGCTACGATCGCAGGTTCGAATTCTGCCTAGGGCATGGATGTGTGTGATGTCTTTAGGTTAGTTAGTTTTAAGTAGTTCTAACTTCTAGGGGACTGATGACCTCAGATGTTAGGTCCCATAGTGCTCAGAACCACTTGAACCATTTTTTTTTGCATAGTCACTCTTGCGTTGTATCTGAAAAATGGCTCTGAGCACTATGGGATTTAACTTCTGAGGTCATCAGTCCCATAGAACTTAGAACTACTTAAACCTAACTAACCTAAGGACATCACACACATCCATGCCCGAGGCAGGATTCGAACCTGCGACCGTAGCGGTCGCGCGGTTCCAGACTGTAGCGCCTAGAACCGCTCGGCCACTCCGGCCGGCCGAGGTATCTCAGTTTTCTTGCGACACTCTGCACAGGAAACATTATATCGTTATCCCCCTATCACCGTGATGTCAGTTTGCCACGTTTGCTTGCTTGAGTGCTCATCCCATACAGGGTATCGCAACTGCTTTCATATTTGCTGTTACTCCCTCAGCATTTCTCAACTTCTGGCATCCTGTCTGCTTGTTGACCAATTCTGCTTGGCCTCTGGCATTTCCAGAGAAGAACTTCAACAGTTTTTAATACCTGCTTGGCATATTATTCTGGGGTGCGATACTTCTCTCAAAGAACCTGCACCAGTTCAGAAAAAAAACCTCATGTAAAACACAGCTTGCTTTATTCATTACATGCCATCTTTCAAATAACGTATGCAAATGAAAGCGTAGACTGCATCTTCCTAGAATTCTGGAAAGTGTTTGACACAGCACTACATGGTTTTCTACTAAGGAATATCTTCGCTAATACGTGACTGGCTGCAGGAATATTTTACTAACAGAACCCTGTAAGTAATAATGCAGAGGGAGTGTTTTAAGAAACGAAAGTAACATCGGGTGTAATCCAAAGTAACATAGTAGAACCCTTAATGTTTTCAACGTTTATAAACGATTTCAAATGGTTCAAATGGCTCTGAGCACTATGGGACTTGACATCTGAGGTCATCAGTCCCCTAGAACGTAGAACTACTTAAACCTAACTAACCTAAGAACATCACACACATCCATGCCTGAGGCAGGATTCGAAGCCACGACCGTAGCGGTCACGCGGCTCCAGACTGTAGCGCCTAGAACCGCTCGGCCACTCCGGCCGGCTATAAACGATTTGTCAGATAGGATCAGTAGCACTATAAGATTGTCAGCTGACACGGTAGTTCTGTACAGGAAAGTATCATCATTGAAAAATCTGAAGCAGAAAGACTTGGGTAACATTTCCATTTGGTGTAACGCATGGCAACTCTCTCTAAACGTGGATGAATGTAAGATAACGCCTATAACAAAGGAAGAACGATGTAATGTCTGATCGGACTTATTGATGAACATTTTGAGCACGTTACAACGTATAAATATTTAGGCTTAACATAAAATGGAACGATCACGTGAAATCAGTGTTAGAGAAGGCTAGTGAAGAACTGTTCGTTAAAAGGGCTCTGGGAAAGTGTGATGCATCTGAGTCGCTAGTTTTCTTCTAAAACTGTTGTTTACGAGTAAAGAAAGAAACTATTTCATCGCCACTTTGCAGATGATATGCCATAAGGCCAGGAACTGTACCATAGAATGCTATTCTTTTAAATCTAAGATTTAAATGACATACACTGAGGTGAGGAAATAAAACTAAAATATACCCACATATCATAGATTTAGATCTAAAATAACGACATTCAAAATATTATAAACTCATCAGTGAAATCTGCAGCAGATGACACATACACCCCGAAACACACCTGGGCAATAACAAGTAGAAACATTTCCAGTATTGTGGAAAGAAAGAGTTCTAAAAAGCCAATGTCATATTGATACACATAATTCTACGTCTTCCGTCACTGATATCAGTAATATGATATCTTCTCCTTAGGTTTCGCTATTTGTAACTGTTTATTACTAATCTAAACGGAAAATATATTTTTAGCATTACTTTACACGATTTTTACTCCTTACAAAAGTGCTAAAAAACTTTCTGAAGCTCGATTGCAAGCAGCTCGTGATAATCATATCGTATCTCTCAGTATGTCAGGAAGTACTGTTATGAAGAAAGGAAGGAAAATTCAAGGGCGGACGGTGAAAGACTGTTTCAAAGTAAACAAAAATAAATTATTCGATGTAATCCCACTTACGTTCAACAAAATTTTTCCAAATATTTTAACCTTGGGTAGATTTCATTCCCGACTTTCGATTCTGAAAGCATAAATTTCAGCGCACCTGAAAACAGGTAGAAATCTCAGAGTGACAAATCTCACGAATACCATGAATTTTCTAACAATTCGTACGACGAGTCCCCAGTATTTCCGCTGCCGAACCACATTGTCAGTTTTTGCAATGGCCTCATGAAAGATGAGTTTCCCTCTGTTCGAATCGAAGCGTCTTGCCTCTTAAATTATCATTCTTTTAGTACAAAAAAAATGGTTCAAATGGCTCTGAGCACTATGGGACTCAACTGCTGAGGTCATTAGTCCCCTAGAACTTAGAACTACTTAAACCTAACTAACCTAAGGACATCACACACATCCATGCCCGAGGCAGGATTCGAACCTGCGACCGTAGCAGTCCCGCGGTTCCGGACTGCAGCGCTAGAACCGCGAGACCGCCGCGGCCGGCAATTTGAAAGATACAGATGAACTTGGGACTCGGATGATGCTCGACCCTGAAACTGTCAAGTTCCCAATTGAAAAGCACTCAATGTCTGACAAGCCGGCCATGAGGGTCAGTAATGAAATCACGAGAATAGTGCCCTTGGCAATCAATAGAGGTCGCCCGGACGCTTGTTGATGCCAGCATATGGAGGCAATGGGACGCCTCAAGGCAACTAGAGGAGGGGGGCGGGGGGGGGGGGGGAGTGCCCGCATCTCGTGGTCGTGCGGTAGCGTTCTCGCTTCCCACGCCCGGGTTCCCGGGTTCCCGGGTTCGATTCCCGGCGGAGTCAGAGATTTTCTCTGCTTCGTGATGGCTGGGTGTTGTGTGATGACCTTAGGTTAGTTAGGTTTAAGTAGTTCTAAGTTCTAGGGGACTGATGACCATAGATGTTAAGTCCCATAGTGCTCAGAGCCATTTTTTTGGGGGGGGGGGGGGGAGAGTCTGATGCCGTCAGCTGCGCCACGGTGCTCTTGCCAAGCAATCCACGTGACAGCCACCGCGAAACGAATAGTAAAGATTTGATTGTTAAACTGAAACATTCACTGTGCGCCATAAACGACACTGCACAACGGAATCTGTGCTGCCGATGGCATTATACAGTTAAACACAAGAAGTACCACGTGAGGCATTTTTGTTCCACGAGTACTTTTCGAGGGCCCTACTCCCCTCCATAATCATCGCAGGACCAAACGTTCGCGTTAATTTTCGTCATTTGTGGGGTTGTATAACTCAGCAAAATTTCATCTCCCTAGCCCACCTAGATGTACGAAAAATTTACCTTTTGTACCAGTAGTACGACGTGCGTTATTTTTTACCCATATGCATTTTGATGCAATTTGATATCAGTATCACCGGCTTTCTGATGCTAAATACTCTCTGGGCGTGCCTCGACGTTACTCCTGAGATGTTGAGAGTATATTACGTCACTTTCGTCCAAAAATAACGTGAAATACAAAGAATTCGGAGGTCGGGGATACTTTACATAAGCGCGGCTTTCCGTTTTATATGGACTGGCGACGTGCAGACCCATGGAGTGACACTGGGAACGTACAGAGTAATATATTACATAGTGGGGAAGCCCAACCCCTCCTACACTGTTGTCTGGGGCACTGCTAACAGTTCTTACACGAGAGCAGATGTCAGTCGCGTCGCCATTACTTAACGTCACGACCAACAACTTCTTCACCTCCGTGAAACCTGGCAGATGAGCTGAAACAAAAAGGAACTAGTTCAGTTAACATTCGTCGGAGATCACTCAAAGAGGTCCCTCCAGGGACATGAAGTAAAGACGATGCATTGTGTGTAATGCACAAACAAGACAGGCGGTAATCTTCTTACAGCATACCAAGGGAAAAAGATAAAAAATATCCTTATTCCGAGTAACATGCATGCTGGATGTGAGGTGAATGAGAATACTGAAGGGAAACTTCCAGATACTGTGAAGTTTTATAATGAAACTAAGGGTGGGGCCGATATAATGGTCCAAGTGGCTAGACACTACAGCGTCAGTGCAGGCACCCACCGATGGCCTGTGCATGTCTTTTACAATATTATTGACCTTGCCATGATCAGCGCTCACACAGTTTTTAAGTCACTTACCTCTAAAAAGATTTCACGTCGAGACTTTATCCTCAGAGTAGCATATGAGCTTGCTGCCTCCTACAAACTGCAGAAAGGAGCCAACCTCCCCCTACAGGCACTCGAAACCGGCGCTAGCCATTATGGAAACAGAATATGTTGTCAAATGCAAGTTTCCTGCAAACAACAAAACAATAAAGGAAAATAAAACATCAAACGTATGCTTAAAGTGCAACAAGTCTGTATGCAAATGCTGTCAAGCAGAAACTCTGGTCGAATCTCTGAACTATGAGCCCATCCCAGCTTGGAAAATTCTGTCAAGTCTTTGTTTTTAATATTTCCAAATATTTATAATTATAGACTGAAAATGTTTGTTCTTATGTTTCAGTTCCTTGATTGTGTAAGCAAGAAAACACACAGAGCATTTTAGTCACCTGCTGCGTTTTAGAATCTGTCATAAATACTTGGTGCTTACTTTATTTGTCTGTAAAAGTAAAAATACTATTATTTCTCACATAAACAATACGTTTCGATTCTGATTCAATATTTCTATAAAGAAAACCATTGTAAGATTGCTTTACTTACTTTTTTAACGATGATTGTTGAAAGATTGTGGAATTTCTTCCGTAAAATTTAAAATATAGTTTATTCCTGAAAATTTATGTTTTGGAGACCAAATTATCCTTTGGTTACACTTTGGAGTCTTCCTGAACGTATTGTCAACATGACGACACTCAAAACAACATCCAAATAGAATAAAACGGTGGTTTCCTACTATGGGTCAAAAATGACCCACATGGTACTACTAGGGGTACGGCGAAGTCCGGTCAGTGCTTCTAGTGTTAAGCGAAGGTGCATGTTGTTCCAGAATAGTTTCAGCTCTTTATATCATTATTGCAACACAGAAAGAAAGATTATCGCATCCTTCGCTGAATCCCGAATTCCTCTGATTTTATCCTCCTGGTCATTACACTAGTTGTGTATTGGAGGAAGTATATTCAGAGTAAACCCGGATTCACCGATAAACTTTCGAAACCTTTTCAAGTCTCAGACATTTATGATGTATGTATGCGGATTGAAGCAATGAATGAAGATTTATACCAAGGCCTGGATTCAAAACCGGCTTTTCTGCTCACTAGACAGATGCGCTAACCACTACGCAACTGGGACAGCGACTTTGAACAAGTGCAAGAACTACCCTTGCATACCTCCTTCCTCAGTCCAAATTTCCTCCTCATTCCACTTGGTATCCCCCTAAACTTGAGCACAGCATAGTAGCGGCTCTCCAATTGTTTTGGAATAGCAGCTCAGCATCGAACGAAACGTGGGATCTTGCCTTCTTTCGCTGCTGAGGTGCTATTACAATACAGTTGAAGACCCTCTGCAATGCTTTTCAGAGTTTAGGGGGAATGCCAAGAGCGGTGAGGCGTGATTGGGAATTTTGGTTGAGGAGGGGGGCATGTTAGCGCAGTCTGGGCAGTTGAGCGAAGCCACTGTGCCAGCGTGGCATAGTGGTTAGTGAATCTGCCTAGTGAGCAGGAGAGCCGGGTTCGAATCCCAATCTCGGTACAAATTTCATTCATCGCTTCAGTCTACATATAAGCTCTCGAAAGTTGGCGAAGAATGTTTCTGAGTGGTTATGATATAACAGACCTGTGCTCTCCGGTGACGCCATACACAGTAAAAATGTAATTACGATTTACTCATTTTCTTGCTCCAGTTACCTTTGTTTCTCTGGAATTATCTTAAAAACCATAAAAATCTTATATTCTTCCTCTCCACATTATTAGTTATCTTCAGTGTACATCATGTATATCATATTAACGTAATACATCAGTAGTTTCGTTCGTCGTCGCACACTTACGAGCACGTCGTCGGTTGAACATCAGGTCGCTTCCAGATCCACGAAGAATCCCATACATCCCTCAAGGACAGGCCGTATCGCCCGCCCGATGCACAAGAAGGCACCGCGGATACCTTGGAGTTCACAAGATGACCGCAACTGTGTTCTCACAGCTCTCCCCCGGATGATGATGATATTTGTTTTTTGGGGCGCTCAACTGCTTGACTATCAGCGCCCGTATAAATTCCCAATGTTTTCGTTGTCCAGTCTCGGCACTTTCCCGAATGATGATGAAATGATGAGTACAACACAAACACCCAGTCGCCGGGCGGAGAAAATCCCCGACCAGGGCCGTAATTGAAGCCGGGACCCCGTGATCCAGAGCCAGCAACGCTAGCCACCAGACCACGAGCTGCCGACTTCTTTCCCGCACAGCAGCCTCCCAGTAGTTTGGATTACAGGAGTGCCCCACAACTCCCAGAAAAAAAAGCCTGTAGTATAGAATCGTGGCCGTGGTGATGTAGCGGGCAGACCATTACACTCCGGCCTTCAAGGTCCTGGATTCAATCCCCGATAGAAGCAGTGACATTTACTCGTTCCAGTCCTCCAGGACGACCCCAGGTCCACTCAGCCTGCTGTCAAATGAGTACCGGGTTAAAAGGCGGCCGGGGCGATGGGCCCGCCACCCTTCCCCTCCTAATGCCGCGGTCAACAAAGATTGTATTCTACGTACAGTGAGGTCGGTAGCCCAGTCACGCACTGTGCACCACCAGCTTTACCTTTCAATGCACGATCATAAAAATTATTGTTCGTGCAAGATTTTCCAAACCGGTGTTGGACTTCAGTTTAGAGTGCGTGTAATGCGCCTATTACCCAGTGGCAGGACTCTCATAAGTCGCAAGAAACACATTCTCTTCTTCCCATTGTACATGGAAGAATACAGGATTCGAAAGCTCGTATCTACAGATGCAAGGGCGTCGTGATGTGGTTGTCGTCGTTGAGTGAACAGCTCAGTATAATATCGCTATGCCGCTCTTCCATTGCATTCAGTAAACCTATACAGGAGGTGCGTATCGGACAACTCTTTTTTTATTTTTTTTATTTATTTATTTATTGTTCCGTGGGACTACATTTAGGAGAAGTCTCCATGGTCATGGAACGAGTCAATACATGAAATTATAACACGATTGTAGAAACAGATAAAATGAAATATAAGAAACATATTCAGGCGACAAGTCGTTAGTTTAAATAAAGAAAATCAAGAATGTAACACTGGAATTTGCTTAATTTTTTAGCTCTTCCAGGAGCTCCTCGACAGAATAGAAGGAGTGAGACATGAGGAAACTCTTCAGTTTAGACTTAAAAGTGTTTGGGCTACTGCTAAGATTTTTGAGTTCTTCTGGTAGCTTATTGAAAATGGATGCAGCAGAATACTGCACTCCTTTCTGCACAAGAGTCAAGGAAGTGCATTCCACATGCAGATTTGATTTCTGCCTAGTATTAACTGAGTGAAAGCTGCTAACTCTTGGGAATAAGCTAATATTGCTAACAACAAACGACATTAAAGAAAATACATACTGTGAGGGCAATGTCAAAATTCCCAGACTATTGAATAGGGGTCGACAAGAGGTTTTCGAACTTACACCATACATAGCTCGAACAGCCCGTTTTTGAGCCAAAAATACCCTTTTTGAATCAAAAGAATTACCCCAAAAAATAATACCATATGACATAAGCGTATGAAAATATGCGAAGTATACTACTTTTCGTGTTGAAATGTCACTTATTTCAGATACTGTTCTAATGGTAAATAAAGCGGCATTTAGTTTCTGAACAAGATCCTGAACATGGGCTTTCCACAACAGTTTACTATCTATCCGAACGCCTAGGAACTTGAACTGTTCCGTCTCGCTTATAACATGCCCATTCTGTCTGATTAAAATGTCAGTTCTTGTTGAATTGTGGGTTAGAAACTGTAAAAACTGAGTCTTACTGTGATTTAGCATCAAATTATTTTCCACAAGCCACGAACTTATATCATGAACTACATTATTTGATAATGTTTCAATATTACACACAAGATCCTTCACTACCAAGGTGGTGTCATCAGCAAACAGAAATATTTTTGAATCACCTGTAATACTAGAAGGCATATCATTTACATAAATAAGAAACAGCAGTGGCCCCAGCACCGACCCTTGGGGAACGCCCCATTTAACAGTGCCCCATTGGGACTGAACATCATTACCACTCTCAATATTACGGAGGATTACCTTCTGCTTTCTGTTCTTAAAGTAGGAGGCGAACCAATTGTAAGCTACTCCCCTTACTCCATAATGTTCCAACTTCTGCAGTAATATTTTGTGGTCAACACAGTCAAAAGCCTTCGTTAAATCAAAGAAAACACCTAACGTTCGCAACCTTTTATTTAATCCGTCCAAAACCTCACAGAGAAAAGAGACTAAAGCATTTTCAGTTGTTAAGCCATTTCTAAAACCAAACTGTACATTTGACAGCAAATTATGTGAATTTAAATGCTGCAGTAACCTTGTATATACAACCCTCTCGATAACTTTAGCAAACACCGATGGCATAGAAATAGGTCTATAATTGTCAACATTATCCCTGTCTCCCTTTTTATAAAGTGGCTTCACTACCGAGTACTTTAATCGGTCAGGAAATCGACCACTCCTAAAGGAAAAGTTACAGATATGGCTAAGTACTGAGCTAACATACGTGGAACAATACTTCAGTATTCTGCTAGATACCCCGTCATATCCATGAGAGTTCTTGGTCTTTAGTGATTTAATTATTAACTCAATCTCCCTCTTGTCAGTATCATGGAGGAGCATTTCAGGTAACAGTCTCGGAACACTTTTTTCTAAGAGCGCTATATGATTCCCTGTTGGGACTAGGTTACTATTTAGTTCATTTGCTATATTCAGAAAGTTATTATTAAGTACTGTACATATATGCGACTTATCAGTAACACGGACATCCCCACTACGCACTGATTCTATATTCTCGACCTGTCTCTGCAGACCAGCCACTTCCTTTACGACTGACCATATCGTTTTAATTTTATCCTGAGACTTAGCTATTCTATCTGCATACCACATACTTTTTGCCTTCCTAATAACTTTTTTAAGCACCTTACAATACTGTTTGTAATGGGCTGCTGCATTTAGATTTTGACTGTTTCTAACGTTTTGATATAATTGCCACTTTGTTCTACAAGATATTCTTATCCCTTTAGTCAGCCACCCAGGCTGCCTATTTGTGCTAGTACCCTGTTTTGAACGTTCTAACGGAAAGCAACTTTCAAAGAGCACGAGAAAAGTCTTGAGGAAAGCATTATATTTATCGTCTACTGTATCAGCTCTATAAACATCTTGCCACTCTTGTTCCTTGATAAGGTTTACAAAAGTCTGTACAGAAACTGGATCAGCTTTCCTAAAAAGTTGGTAACTATATTTAACATGTGTTGCACCACAAAAATCTTTTAGAGTTAAAACTCGTGCATCATGATCTGAAAGGCCATTCACTTTTTTGCTAACAGAATGCCCTTCTAGTAATGAGGAATGAACAAAAATGTTGTCTATGGTTGTTCTACTGTTCCCTTGCACTCTCGTTGGAAAGAATACGGTTTGCATAAGATTATATGAATTAAGGAGGTCTACCAGCATCCTTTTCCTTGCACAAGCACTTATACAATTAATATTTAAGTCACCACATATAACTAACTTTTTGTATTTCCTATAAAGTGAACCAAGAACCTCCTCTAGCTTTAGCAAAAATGTTGTGAAATCGGAGTCTGGGGATCTATAAATAACAACAGTAAGAAGTTTAGCTCCACTAAATTTAACCACACCTGCACAACATTCAAACACCTTTTCAGTGCAGTACTTTGAAACATCAATTGACTCAAATGGGATACCGTTTTTCACATACATGGCTACTCCCCCACACCGCAAAGAGCTCCTAGAAAAGCTGCCAGCCAACCTGTATCCTGGTAAAGGAAGCCTCTGAATTATCTCCTTATTTAAGAAGTGTTCAGATATACCAATAATTTCAGAGTCAACATCTATAAGCAGTTCACTAACTTTATCTCTTATACCTTGTATATTTTGATGAAATATACTAATTCCCTCATTAATCGGATACCCAAGCTTTGTGGAAAGTGGTTTCTTTGTTAGAGAGACTTCCCTTAAGCAGGAATACCTATCAGCTGACTTCAATCTAAAAAAGGTACAGCTCTAACTCCCACAACTACCGGAATTTTCCCATGAGTGATCCCACCACCCCCACCTATGCTGTCACCTATAAGTTTTGCCAACCTCCCCTTCCCATACCTGTTGAGGTGTAGGCCATGTCTAGTGAAACCCGTCCTACTGATAGACTCCACCGACACCACTGAAATGTGACTCATGCCTTCTGTCATCAGCGTACCCCCAAGTCTCATGTTATTACGCCTGACGGCTGTATCAAGATGAGGCCGATCGTGACGCTGAAACAGTCCCACGAAATGCACATTCGTGTTGCCAGTCTGAGTGGCTATCTTTTCCAGGTCATCATCTATGTCATACTCCCCATCCCTATCAATACTATTACCAGCCCCACCCACAATCACTACCTGATCCTCTTTAGTAAAATCCGTACATAACCCCCCTATGTTAAAAGTCACCTGAGCCAATCCTGCATTAGGCTTCACAATGCTGGTGACCTGGTACTCACTCCCCAAAACTTCCTGCAACTGCTGGCCTACACCTCTACCATGAGAACTACCTAACAGCAGAACCTTCTTCTTTCTCTTAGACTTTGCAACTGTCCTAGCCACCGTAACTGCTGAGGTCTGCTGCATACTTCCTACATCTACAGCTACTAGATAGAGATTCCTCTCCACTAGACTCTGACAGTTGGTCATATCTATTGCAAACATCAATAGTAAAACTATCTGAAAATCTCCTTCTCCTAGCAGATCTCTTGCCAACAGCCAGCTCCCATTCCCCAACCCCCTTCTCCCTCCTCATCCTATCTAGCTCATCCTGTGCGTTTTTCAACTGCACCTGAAGGGCACAGATCTTACGCTCCTGCTCCTCTATCAACTTACGCTTGCTACATAACCTGCAGTTCGAGGAGAGGATCTCACCGGAATGCCCACTGCTTCCCCACTGCATTCCCCCCAGTGAAAATACTTCGAACAAGTCTCACACCGCAATCCACTACTCACGAACCTACGGCAAGCCCACACTTCTCACTCATGGTAAAATTTTACAATTACTGAAACAAGAAAACAACTTTATCTAAGTTCCGCTACTACAATAAGAAGATGTTAAAAACTGACTACAATTATCACAAACTTGCTCTACAAGGGAAGTAACTACTATTATTGACGGTATTAATCAACAACAAATGAGAATATAACAAAATACTAACACAGAAAGAAAATCAAACGTCTAATGACAGTAACGAAACTGAAAGCAGTCCGCAAAAATTTCTTCTGAAGTTATTTCACCGGAAAACACCAAGAACACCGGTTGAAGACTACTAAAGTTCCTAAATAAACTACTATACACAAACAATTAATTAGTACTTAACTTTCGATGCGCCGCTACAGCTGCAACTGGTCAGCGCGGAATGTAAACACGGGTAAGAGGTTAAGTTGCTCGATACGAAACACTCACAAATATCAGGCCATCAGTGAATTCACCCCTACTGCTGTGTATCATTTTTAACGTACAATTAACACAACCGTAAAAAACAAATCACAGACATAACCAAGCAATAACAAATGCAAGCACATGGGGAAAGATGTCAACAGCAAATACCGTGAAGCAGGAAACGTTTGTTTTCAAACAAGATACACAGCGCAAACCGTCCATACGTTCACTGTTGTGCAGATATTTGCAGTGCAATATGTAGAAAAAGATAAATGGGGGTGAGAAAGCAGACGAAATGTAGTTGTAGAGGCACGGTCTGGGTAGTTAGCAATAAATGTGCAAAATGGGGTCAGCTGTTCGAGTTCCTAGGGAACAGTTGTGCGATAACAAGAACACAAGGATTACAGGAAGAATAGGATGAATGCAGCGTGAAATCTAAGGTTGGCAGGGATCTGCAAAGGAGTGTAACATTAAGAGAGCTTATACATAACAGAATGTACCTCGCCAAATCAAAAAATATATATGAATCGATGTGAAGATGAAAGAGGACAAATCAAAAGAATAATTCGATAAAAAGGAAAAAAAATGTGTGCTACTTACAGTCCATAGATATCTAGCCAATACAATATACTCGTATCAGTCAGAATGTTATGACCGCCGACCTACTATCGATATAAGCCCCTACAGGCGACAGCAGCGTCGCCTGGCGAGGTGTGACTGCTAGTCAGACACACGCACGGTGCATGTAGCATTAGTGAGCGTGCTGTTCATGCCTAGAATGGGGAATGCGCACGATCTATCTGAGTTTGACCGAGGGCAGATTGCGGTAGCCCGCAGGCCCGGCACGAGCATTCCGGAAACTGCTCTACTTGTCGGGTGTACGAGGAGTGCTGTGGTGAGTGTCTTCAACACTTGGTGAAACGAAGGTGAAACCATGTCCAGACATAGTGCGGTTGGACAGCCACCCCTCATTGCAGATGTCGGGCGTCGTAGGCTGGGCAGACTGGTAAAACAGAACAGGCGGCAAACTGTGGCGAAACTAACATCAGACTTAAATGGTGGCCAGAGTACAAGCGTTTCTCAACACACAGTGCACCGAACACTCATAACGATGGGCCTCCGCAGCCGATGACCAATGCGTTAACACCAAGGCATCGGCAACTACGACTGAAATGGGCACGTGACCATCGGCGCTGGACGTTGGCGCAGTGGCTCCGCCATGCATGGCCTGATGAATCCCGATGTTGATAATGGCATTGGGAGGGCGCGAATTCGTTGTCTCTCGGGGGAACAGCTCCTTAACACCCGTATTGCGGGACGGAAACAAGCTGGCGGCGGCTCCATTATGCTCTGGTGAACATTGACGTGGTCATCCATCGGTCCAGTGGAGCTCGTGCGAGGCACCATGAAGGCCAAGGAAGGGTTTTACCGGCACAAAGATAAAGCACAGTATTATAGTGTTTATGTGTCTTCATTCAAATGAACAGACTAAACACTGTAATCCTGTGTTTAGTCCGAACACATGTGGCGGCCACTGTGGCCGAGCGGTTCTAGGTGCTTCAGTCCGGAACCGCGCTGCTGCTACGGTCGGAGGTTCGAATCCTGCCTCGGGCATGGATGTGTGTGATGTCCTTAGGTTAGTTAGGTTTAAGTAGGTCTAAGTCTACGGGACTGATGACCTCGTAAGTCCCATAGTGCTTAGAGCCATTTGAACCATTTGAACGAACACATGTAACCGCAATTATGTTTCCAAAATTGAGGTGAAGAGCAAATAACGGCAGTGCAACGTAAGGGAAGTGCAAAGTAGGCCAAAAATACCAGGTGCAAATGGCAACAAAGTCTCTTTCGGTCTCAATCTACGCTAACAAAAACGAAAAACCAGTAGTTTGCAGAATACGTGAACAATGACCACGAGAGATACTATTTAAATAAAAGCGAAATGCTTTTTCACCAGTGTGAAATTCTCTTTAATTGATTGCAGTAACCTTATGATGGAGAAAAATGAGAGAATGTGGTTTGATATATTAGAAGTACTTGTCAGTCTAAGGATGGTACCAGAAATTTTGACATCTGCCAACGTTTTAAGCATGTGCATTTTAATCAGTTCAAGCGGAACTCATATTTCACGTTAAACCGTAGGCCTCAGCATAAAGAGCTGAATGTGCAGTCCACAGGTCGGAGGAATGCAAGGGCATACCATCCCGAATGGGACATCACGTAAAACATCGTAATATTCGAAAAAACCTCCCGTGTGCTGCATCTTAATTTCGTATTAATATATAACGAAAATACCGTATCACAGTAGTAGAAATAAAATTCGGGAAGTACTATAAAACGATACTGACTCCGTCTTAATGCCTGACACCGAAGGTAACAGGGAGCGGGTGACTAGAGGCACAGCCTCACTAGTCGCATCTTCGTCTAGAGAGAAACAGGGAAGACAAGGAAAAACCGTACCAACTGTCCTCCGCTATACATGGTGGCTTTTGGAGTAGTTACTTTGGTGTTTATTTACTGAGCTTTCTTTGTTTAAGCGGCTGATTGCACATCGTGACTTCATCATACACTCATGGAAATGGAAAAAAGAACACATTGACACCGGTGTGTCAGACCCACCATACTTGCTCCGGACACTGCGAGAGGGCTGTACAAGCAATGATCACACGCACGGCACAGCGGACACACCAGGAACCGCGGTGTTGGCCGTCGAATGGCGCTAGTTGCGCAGCATTTGTGCACCGCCGCCATCAGTGTCAGCCAGTTTGCCGTGGCATACGGAGCTCCATCGCAGTCTTTAACACTGGTAGCATGCCGCGACAGCGTGGACGTGAACCGTATGTGCAGTTGACGGACTTTGAGCGAGGGCGTATAGTGGGCATGCGGGAGGCCGGGTGGACGTAGACGTACCGCCGAATTGCTCAACACGTGGGGCGTGAGGTCTCCACAGTACATCGATGTTGTCGCCAGTGGTCGGCGGAAGGCGCACGTGTCCGTCGACCTGGGACCGGACCGCAGCGACGCACGGATGCACGCCAAGACCGTAGGATCCTACGCAGTGCCGTAGGGGACCACACCGCCACTTCCCAGCAAATTAGGGACACTGTTGCTCCTGGGGTATCGGCGAGGACCATTCGCAACCGTCTCCATGAAGCTGGGCTACGGTCCCGCACACCGTTAGGCCGTCTTCCGCTCACGCCCCAACATCGTGCAGCCCGCCTCCAGTGGTGTCGCGACAGGCGTGAATGGAGGGACGAATGGAGACGTGTCGTCTTCAGCGATGAGAGTCGCTTCTGCCTTGGTGCCAATGATGGTCGTATGCGTGTTTGGCGCCGTGTAGGTGAGCGCCACAATCAGGACTGCATACGACCGAGGCACACAGGGCCAACACCCGGCATCATGGTGTGGGGAGCGATCTCCTACACTGGCCGTACACCACTGGTGATCGTCGAGGGGACACTGAATAGTGCACGGTACATCCAAACCGTCATCGAACCCATCATTCTACCATTCCTAGACCGGCAAGGGAACTTGCTGTTCCAACAGGACAATGCACGTCCGCATGTATCCCGTGCCACCCAACGTGCTCTAGAAGGTGTAAGTCAACTACCCTGGCCAGCAAGATCTCCGGATCTGTCCCCCATTGAGCATGTTTGGGACTGGATGAAGCGTCGTCTCACGCGGTCTGCACGTCCAGCACGAACGCTGGTCCAACTGAGGCGCCAGGTGGAAATGGCATGGCAAGCCGTTCTACAGGACTACATCCAGCATCTCTACGATCGTCTCCATGGGAGAATAGCAGCCTGCATTGCTGCGAAAGGTGGATATACACTGTACTAGCGCCGACATTGTGCATGCTCTGTTGCCTGTGTCTATGTGCCTGTGGTTCTGTCAGTGTGATCATGTGATGTATCTGACCCCAGGAATATGTCAATAAAGTTTCCCCTTCCTGGGACAATGAATTCACGGTGTTCTTATTTCAATTTCCAGGAGTGTATAATACAAAAATGTTTCAAATGGCTCTAAGCACTATGGGACTTAACATCTGACGTCATCAGTCCCCTAGATTTAAAACTACTTAAACCTAACCTAAGGACATCACACACATCCATGCTCGTGGCAGGATTTGAACCTACGACCGTAGCAGCAGCGCGGTTCCGGACTGAAGCGCCTAGAACCGCCAGGCCACAGCGGCCGGCTCTTATAATACCAGCTATATATTTGAAGAGGGTAGTATGAAGGGCTTCTCAAGGTCATTGGTGGATTTAGGACATCGTTCCTCAGCAGCTACTTTGCTCTGTCTTCATCCTTTGTGAAAAGGGTATGCAGTCTTGGCGCTAAGTCACATAGCCAAGGCATTCTCCGTATAAACCCATTTTACTGTTGCTCTTAATTACCTCTCCGGTGGCCCCACGGTACAGCTCTGGAGCTTTATTAACAAAACTGTATTGTATGCCTCATTACCTCTAATAAATATTGATCAGGCTTTCACATCTTTCCGCGGGTAGCCTCAGTTTATTAATCAGAATAATTCCGCTGTCGCCAGGGCGTAACAACTTTATTATACGTTTTATCCGACTCGAAATTGGATGAAATTTTCCGCTGCATGTGCAGGGAGCTGGAGGGTGGCGCTGCCTCGGGCAGCAATTTACAGTACATCACCCCTCGGTCTCCCCCACGACTGTGACGCCTCTTCTGGTCGCGAGCCGTGCTCTTTCCCACGTCCCTCCCAATGCATTCTGACGTGTGCTGCGATGTCAGACAGTACGGTGGCCTCTCCACTGAAAAATAAAGCCGGCTCGCAGCTGAACGTTTCTGTTGCGACAAAGCAGGATCGCATAGAAAGGACTGTTAAGTGTCGCACATTTAAAAATAAACTGCTGCATTTTATTTTTCTCTTTAATCCCGTGTGATGGGTGCAGGAACCTCTTCATCCCACATCTGACTGTCGTCATAAATCCACCAACTAGTGACACTCAGCATTTATAGTGAATAATGATTAATTCTGCGACCAATGGGCAATGCAAATGGAAGCTGAGAGGTGGATATTAACAACAGTAAGTAAAGATTCGTTTCTCGACACAACTTACCGTACTATATGACTAAGATTCGAGATCATCTATTAAAGTGTTTGCTATCTTTTTGTCACAAAGCCAGTACCCAGCATCACGCTAAACGCACAAATATGTAACTTCTGCATACCCCATCTGAAGATGAGCCTCGAAAAGCTCGAAAACTAGTCTATGAAAATGAACAAATATTCCACAAGGGTCCGGACACAATTATCTGTACAGAGCAACCCCAGTTACCGACATCAAGGGGGAGGGGAGGGGGCGAGGCTGCACCCGTTCGGATAAAACTTCTTTCGGTTAAGCCATGAACATCTAATATGTATTGCAGTATTTTGTATTTTATCTATTTTTGAAAGTTTTTGAGATCAATCAAATTAAAAAATCTCTTTCTAGGGTATGTTTATGTTCTTTATTAAAGTTGAAATTACTATTATAGAATTACAGCACATTGATATACCGTATACTAAAGTTTATTGTTTCTAGCATAGCACATAAATACATATGCAAGGGAAAAAAACAACCACTAGAATGCTCTATTTTGTCAGTGTAGCTATGTTTAGAATGGTGAATCGGTGGGTGGGTAAGCAACTTCAGGCCAGGCGTTCACCTCTTCCCCGCTAACGCAGTTCAGCAGTCTCTCGTCTAGATTTGTTTCCATGGGTAGAGCTTCTTTAAGCGACTTCCGGAGTCGTTTCAGATAACCCAAGTTTCAGTTGAGCCGAGTTCGGTTAACTGTGGTTTTATTGTATTTATGTTCAATTAATGTACAGTCATCGCCGTCCGGAGTGGCCGAGCGGTTCTAGACGCTACAGTCTGGAACCGCGCGAGCACTACGGTCGCAGGTTCGAATCCTGCCTCGGGCGTGGATATGTGTGTTGTCCTTAGGTTAGTTAGGTTTAAGTAGTTCTAAGTTCTAGGGGACTGATGACCTTAGAAGTTAAGTCCCATAGTGCTCAGAGCCATTTGAACCATTTTTTTGTACAGTCATGATGTTCAGCAACATCCGTAATGAATAAGCTTCACCTGTTGTGGTGAATACCAGGGCGATATTTTTCAAAATCCCGTTTCATTCTTGTCGAATCCGACCTCGTGCATGACCTTGTCGTCAACGTGGTATTAAATCCTAGGCCACCTATCTCCCTTCCGGGCAATACGATCTCGCTTAGATGAGTAATCCTGTAACTAATCTGGCTCCTCATCTGTGAAACCCGTTCGTTACGTACTAGTACCCTCAGTCATACACATCTCCCGTGGATTCTTCTTACAAGCCAGTGTCAGTACTTACGGAACTGCCTGGTCTGAGAACTCATACAGAGGGAAGAAACAATAATATTTCAGGTGACTTATTTTTCTGAAAGTGATACCTCTACAAACGGCATCGTCCCCCTACCCCGCATCTCCTCCACTGCCCCCCCCCCTTCCCCCTGCCGCTTTCATTTCAGTTCTGTAGTTCAGGAAATCGACTTAAAAGTCTACTAATACGTGTCTACCTTCTTCTCTCACCCCCATCCCACCCCCTCACAACGGAGGGGGGAAAGGAAAAAAGAGAAAAATCGAGGGACGGAAGGACGAGTAGTGGCCGTGATTCACCGTTCCTCCGGGCAGCTGACAGTCTTCTTGATTAGAGTGATGAGGCAGCCAGGCAGCGAGGGGGAACGCGCCACCGCGACAAGGGTGAAGAAAAGTGGAACAGGCGCCCGATATGACAGGGGCGGCGAGGAGCGGCTGGAGGCCAACGTGGGGACAAAAGCCCCGTGGGAGAGGACAGTCCTAATCAATCCTTATTTCTTTTGTCCCGAGCACGTTGAAGCTCTGGTGTTCGTTTGCGAGAGCACATGTTCTGGACGCTATGATTTACATTTCTTGTCGTTGTTCCTGTGGACTTGAGTCCACTTATTTGTCTCGATATCTCTGCTTAGCTACTGCAGCATACATCCAGTTTGCAGCGCACCATTCCAGTCTGTACTGTGCAAGGCTCCGATTTGCTTAACCAACGTAGCCTAAACCTATTTGAATCTGTTTAGTGTATCCAAGCCTTGGTTTCCCGGCCCCCCCCCTGTCGTAGGTTCGAGCCCTCCCTCGGGCGTGTGTGTGTGTGTGTGTGTGTGTGTGTGTGTGTGTGTGTGTGTGTGTGTGTGTTGTCCTTAGCGTAAGTTAAAGTTAGATTAAGTAGTGTGTAAGCCTAAGGACCGATGACCTCAGCAGTTTGGTCCCTTAGGAACTTACGACAGATTTCCAAAATTTCCTTGGTTTCCATGTACAGCTTCCCCTCCCCCACTGCCCCCCTCCCCCCCTCCCCCCCCCCTCCCCCCGCCGCAACACTTGAAACGTCCCCTTAGAAAATTAATGAATTACTGTGCTGATAAACCTCTTATATTATTTGATTTTCAAATAGCTGAGCAAAACTGAACATACGACACACAATATTTTTAGCGCAACCCAATCTGACTTTCAAAAATCCCTACAAAAGAATGGCCCTGACTAACAATAACCTATACCTTTCATGAATCACTTACCTCACAAAAATCTTCGTTACTCGAACTACTGCAATACAGCGAGCGCCAATATGCCAGCTAAATAAAAGATTCTAACTACTGAAGGCGCTAACTACTGATAGGCATAGTTAGCAAATGAAAGATTTTGATAGAGAACAATGTATTTACCGTAATAGTGTTCAAAAGTCATTATATATATATCAGTTCATGACATCCAGTCCTACAAATTTACTGTCTCTGATGGACACACGTCCAGATCATCCGCTCTCAAAACTCCGCCATCCCTCTCCCCACATCCACCACTGCTGGCGGCTCACCTCCAACTGCGCAACGCTACGCACTGTTCACATCCAACTGCCCAACACTATAATAACAAGTTCCAACAATGCAAACCAGCCACAGACTGCACACAGCACAGCCAGTGATTTTCATACAGAGCGCTACGTGGCGTTACCAATATAAAAACCTAAACAGCCTACTTACACACTTTCCTCCATAACAAATAGACAATTTCGTGGTGGCTCTGAATGTGTCTTACCAACCTTTCCTTTCTTTTATAAGGGACAGTCAAATTAAACTGAAACAGATGTAAGAAAGTAAGGAAACTGTTAATTATTTAAAAAGTAATCGCCATAACTGTTAATACATTAAACCCACAGTGAGACAAGACGGTCAGTGCCTTCATGGAAAAATGTTTGTTGTCACCTGTGGAACCGTGATTGTACTCATGAGTGCAACTCTTCTTCCGAAGCAATATGCGGCCACGAATGACTTCCTTCACGGCTCCAAAAATGTAGAAATCGCATAGGGAGAGATCAGGACCGTATGGAGGATGTGTAAGGCCGGGCCCACATTTTGAAGATTGTTTAGAGTATGCTTTAGGAACTTCGCTAGGAAGCCCTTACACATCCTCCATATAGTCCCCATATCTCTGCAGGCGACTTACATGGTTTTGGAGCCCTGAATAAAGACATTCGTGGCCGCGGATTTGCACGCCTGGGTACGATCACGATTCCACGGGCGATCGCAGACATTTTTCCGTAAAGGTATTGTCTCTCTTGTCTAAAAATGCGATAAATTTATTATCACTTACGGTGATTGCTTTCGAAATCATCAACAGTTCAATTACATTTTTTACATTTGACTGTCCGATAAGTCAAGTCTTGCCAAAAATTTCATTTCTCCCCTACTCCATTCAGTACCTCGTCATTAGTTACTCCATCTACCAGTCTGATCTTCAGCATTCCTCTGAAGCAGCACATTTCAAAAGCTTCTATTATCTTCTTGTCTGAATTTTTTACAGTCCACGTCTCATCTCCGTACAAGGCCACTCTCCAGACCAATACCTTCCGAAAACTATTCCTAACATTTAAATTTATATTCGATGTCAACAAATTTCTCTGTTTGAGAAACGCCTATCTTGCTACTGCCCTTCGGCATTTTATGTCCACCGTCCTTCGGCCATCGTCAGATATTTTGCAGTCCAAAGGTCAGAATATAATGGTGCATGATCATCCCAACAATAAAAGCAAATACTTGATGCTGCAGCATAGTTTTCACTACTATGAAATCTCCCGGTTGGATTGACGCTGTGTGCTGGATCCGGGCTCGAACTCAAGAGTTGTCTCATGTCGAAAGTGCTCGTACCAGCAGAGCGTCTCGCGGCTTTTGTCTGACAATGCCTATCTCCCATACACACAGGCTCTCGAATCACAGCTAACCAATTCGTAACGTAGAAGTCGAAGCAGTTGGTGTAGCTGCACTACTGGCCATTAAAATTGCTACACCACGAAGATGACGTGCTACAGACGCGAAATTTAACCGACAGGAAGAAGATGCTGTGATATACAAATGATTAGCTTTTCAGTGCATTCACACAAGGTTGGTGCCGGTGGCGACACCTACAACGTGCTCACATGAGGAAAGTTTCCAACCGGTTTCTCATACACAAACAGCAGTTGACCGGAGTTGCCTGGTGAAACGTTGTTGTAATACCTCGTGTAAGGAGGAGAAATGGGTACCATCACGTTACCGACTTTGATAAAGGTCGGATTGTAGCCTATCGCGATTGCGGTTTATTGTATCGCGACATTGCTGCTCGCGTTGGTTGAGATCCAATGACTGTTAGCAGAATATGGAATCAGTGGGTTCGGGAGGGTAATACGGAACGCCGTGCTGGATACCAACGGCCTCGTATCACTAGCAGTCGAGATGACAGGCATCTTACCCGCATGGCTGTAATTGATCGTGCAGCCACGTCTCCATCCCTGAGTCAACAGATGGGGATGTTTGCAAGACAACAACCATCTGCACGAACGGTTCGACGACGTATGCAGCAGCATGGACTATCAGCTCGGAGACCATGGCTGCGGTTTCCCTTGACGCTGCATCACAGACAGGAGCGCCTGCGATGTTGTACTCAACCGCGAACATGGGTGCACGAATGGCAAAACGTAATTTCTTCCGATGAATCCAGGTTCTGTTTACAGCATCATGATGGTCGCATCCGTGTTCGGCGACATCGCGGTGAACGCACATTGGAAGCGTTTATTCGTCATCGCCATACTGGCGTATCACCCGGCGTGATGGTATAATATGGGGTGCCATTGGTTACACGTCTCGGTCACCTCTTGTTCGCATTCACGGCACTTGGAACAGTGGACGTTACATTTCAGATGTGTTACGACCCGTTGCTCTATCCTTCATTCGATCCCTGCGAAACCCTACATTTCAGCAGGATAATGTACGACCGCATGTTGCAGGTCCTGTACGGGCCTTTCTGGGTACAGAAAATGTTCGACTGGTGCCCTTGCCAGCACATTCTCCAGATCTCTCACCAGCTGAAAACGTCTGGTCAATGGTGGCCGAGCAACTGGCTCGTCACAATACGCCAGTCACTACTCTTGATGAAGTGTTGTATCGTGTTAAAGCTGCATAGGCAGCTGTACCTGTACACGCCATCCAAGCTCTGTTTGACTCAATGCCCAGGTGTATCAAGGCCGTTATTACGGCCATAGGTGCTTGTTTTGGGTACTGATTTCTCAGGATCTATGAACTCAAATTGCGTGAAATGTAATCACATATCAGTTCTAGTATTATATATTTGTCCAATGAATACCCGTTTATAATCTGCATTTCTTCTTGGTGTAGCAATTTTAATGGCCAGTAGTGTATTATGTGACTTGCAAGGGAGCTGATAACGTAAAACTCCTGATCACCAGTCCTTACGTTAATGTCCTGGGCTCAGTTCAAGATATCTCCACAGTGTCTTGCGGAAGGCCAATTCGGCACCATCGAGAAGAGTGGGCTACGTGCCGGCTTTGGGAGTCTCCCCCCCCCCCCCTCCCCCCTTCCTTTTCTCTCATCATAACTCCATCCATCACTACACTGCATGTTACGTGTATTCCTCACAGTCACCTACGCCAGATAGTGCCGTTCAAAATAACTGATCAGCAACCCCTGCAGTTGGCGTCAGTTAGAAACTTCGTAACAAAGCGCCAATCGCACGAGTAAGTAGTAGTTTCAGTTTACGATACACCGTCTACTCTACTTAGCAGTAAACGATTCGTCTTGCGAGACTGAATCTATGAGGTCATTCTGGACAGCTCACTCAGTAAAAGCGTTACACTCGTAAGGCAGGAGTTCCGACTCGAATCACAGTCGTTGATCTGTCAGAAAACTCGTGTTTGCCTCATCACGAATATCTTAATGAAAGTGGTATTTACTGAACTTATTTCATGACATCGAAAGGCACTGGTTTTTCTCTAAAAAGTTAAAAATATAGTGGATAGATTTTCCTTACAGAAGAATCTGTTTCCGTTGAATGACAGGAATGAGTGGCCAGGAAAGAACGTGTAAGTGCCACAGATGAAGTAGGCAGCACCAGTGATAACCTGAGTAAAAATTAACTTACTCTTGACACAAATGCTAACCATTATTTGAATAACGAAATAGGAAGAAGAGAGAACACGGAGTGTACAGGGTGGTCAAGAACAACCCGATGATAATGTCACTGCAGGCTTTGGGACATCGAACCGATCAAAATTTTGCAGATAACCGCAGGTCGAAAATGCAACGTTGACGACCACTTAAAAGCTAGTCATGGTGGCTAAGATGTTTGGGTATGTTCAGCAGTGGAGCTTTGCCAGACTGAACTTCTTCTTTGTTATACTGTGGCGCTGATCTTTGTAGCGATGTCTGAGGCAGGAATTTCTAGCAATAACTGTAAAATTATTTTGAGAAAAAAATGTTTTTGAAATTTGATTTCTTTTTTCTTTTCCATTTTCTCTTGGTCTACACTTACTGATCTACAAATTTTTTTTAGAATAAGAGGTTATTCATTCTTTCTGTATATTAACAAAAGTTAATATTTGGCTCCTAGATTTCATTATTAATTACTACAGTGCTATTTCTGTTGCACAACTTCCTTTCTTCGAAAGTTAATAACACTGCAGTACTTTTAACGTAGTTAATATTCAATCTTCACTCAATAGAGACCACAGAAAACACACGTTCGATGTAAACAGCTATGGATGGAATTGTAAAGTTTGTCTATCTTTGTTCAGACTAAACATTAATTTTCAGTTAGTTTAATTAGTAACAGAGCAGTTCAGCATAACAGGTACTAGCTGGGGCAATGTAGTTCAAATACAAACACTTCGGTGCACTCGTCATTGATTAGCTGTCGTTTTCTGGCCGTAAGGCCCTTTTCCGACGTATGGTTATCTGTAAAATGTTGCTCGAATGGACATACCGACATACCACATATCCGACTTTGACAATAATAGCAGATTGTTTTTCTTCACTTTTTATAATGTGATACAGGAATGCTGCACCTTAGTAGTGGCTGCTGTTTGCCACAGTGAGTAGTTGATTACAGATGCAGTGATTATCAGGATCACAAAAATTTCCTATTGCTCTTGAATCTGGTAGACTAGGTAAAGTGGATTAGATTGTTTGTACCTGTAGAATGGGAACGGTTAGTCGCCGGACATGGTTTCCTGTCCAGGTCGTTAGCAAACCGAGACGGCCTAGAAGGGTATATTGATGAGCCAAAACATGATTTATGAGACAGCGTTATCAGCGCCTGACAGATTTTGAAAGGGTCTAATTGTGGGCCTGCATTTGGCCGGCTTGTACATTCGTGGAATTTTAATATTTGTGGCGCATGTGGATTTGAGAGTGGTCCAATGTTGGATTGAACTGGTACGTGAGGATAAGAATACACGTCGTCAAGGTTCCAGTCGAGTTGTCGGACGACCAAATCGTCGTATTGTGCACCAAGCACTTCTGACCCCTTCACAACGGCGCCTGCCGTACGAGACCAAGTAACAAACTCCATGCAACATCCCGTAGCTTTGGTCGGAGACTACCAGCCACCGGAGGATTTACCGTCCCTTTTCTAGGCTATCATTAACATCACAAAACCAACGGCTGCGTTTGGAATGGTGTCGTGACCGGGATGCACGGACTGCGGATGAATGGTGTCGCATTATGTTCAGCGATGAAAGGCGCTCTTGCCCTAACGGGGACGACCATCGTCGGCGAGTATGAAGGCAACCTGGGGAGAGGTCCCATTGCTACAATGTTTAATGTTTTGGAAAGGCACAACAGTGTTATTCCTGGCCTCATGGTGTGGTGATCTGTAGGCTACGACTTCAGCACACGGCTGTCAGAGAAGAGAAAACTCTGACGGCACAGTGGTACGTCATGGATATCCTGCGTCCTGGTAGGTTACCTCTGATGCGACAGTATTGTGGTGACACTTTTCAACAGGACAGTACTCGTCCACACACTGCACGAGTCTCATTGCACGAAATGAAATGTCGTGTGGCGAGGACCTCCCGTCGGCTAGACCGGTCACTTGGTTCAAGTCTTTTCAGTTGACACCCCAGCTGCGACTTGCGATTCGATGAGAATGATATGATGATGATGATGATGATGATGATGGCAACATAACACTCAGTCCGCGAGCAGAGAAAAATCTCCGACCCTCCCGGGAATCGAACCCAGGTCACTTGCAAGAGAGTCTGCCACGCTATGGAGGCGGACAAACTTTCTGCATGATGTTGAGGTACTCCTGTAGCCATCAAGACCGTCAGATCTGTCCGCAATGGAGCATAAGCGGGACCAGCTCGGTCCCAGTGCCGTTATGAAGTATCGGGTGATCAAAAAGTCAGTATAAATTTGAAGACTTAATAAACCACGGAATAATGTAGATACAGAGGTAAAAATTGACACACATGCTTGGAATGACATGGGGTTTTATTAGAACCACCCCATATTGCTAGACGCGTGAAAGATCTCTTGCGGCCGTCGTTTGGTGATGATCGTGTGCTCAGCCGCCACTTCCGTCATGCTTGGCCTCCCAGGTCCCCAGACCTCAATCCGTGCGATTATTGGCTTTGGGGTTACCTGAAGTCGCAAGTTTATCGTGATCGACCGACATCTATAGGGATGCTGAAAGACAACATCCGACGCCAATGCCTCACCATAACTCCGGACATGCTTTACAGTGCTGTTCACAACATTATTCCTCGACTACAGCTATTGTTGAGGAATGATGGTGGACATATTGAGCATTTCCTGTAAAGAACGTCATCATTGCTTTGTCTTACTTTGTTATGCTAATTATTGCTATTCTGATCAGATGAAGCGCCATCTGTTGGACATTTTCTGAACTTCCGTATTTTTTCGGTTCTAATAAAACCCCATGTCATTCCAAGCATGTGTGTCAATTTGTACCTCTCTATTTACATTATTCCGTGCTTTATTCAGTTTTCAAATTTATACTGACTTTTTGATCATCCTGTGTATTAAGGAGTAGTTACAACAGTTGTGGGTCAGCATGCCCTCAGGAGAGGATGCTATGGCCTTATAACACTGTTTCCAAGCTAATCAGCGCATGCATCCAGGACAGAAGGGTGCAACGTTATAATGATATGTGGGACCTCACTGCCAAATTCTTCGTAAATTTGACTGGGTATTGGTATCACTCTCATCTCGTAAAGGTTCGTTTCGTTTCCTCCCCTTCTGGGTGCTAGACTTCCTATGTCGAGCGGTGTATGTAGAGAAATATCTTACAGTATCGTTCCTAGCTTAACGAAATGCTGAAACTCTGTTTGACACCGTTTGAAGAAATATGCAGAAGACATCTGGACAGTGATGGGAACAACCGAATGAGAACAATCGATTTATCTGGTTGTAAAATGGCTCTGAGCACTATGGGACTTAACTTCTGAGGTCATCAGTCCCCTAGAACTTAGAATTACTTAAACCTAACTAACCTAAGGACATCACACACATCCATGTCCGTGGCAGGATTCGAACCTGTGACCGTAGCGGTCGCGTGGTTCCAGACTGTACGGCCTAGAACCCCTCGGCCTCCCCGGCCGGCTAGCTGGTTGTAGTTTCACGTATCAGTTGAATTATTCATTCGTCTTTTTAGGTGAAACCAGTCTATGGCAGCAGCTGAAAAAAATAGTCGATCCAGTCGGTTATAGTTTTATGTATCATTTGCCTTACTATTCATTCATTTCCTTCGAGTAAATTCAGCCCGTGGGGACAGCAGAATGAAAACAGTCGATGGCTGACCGAGCTTCTAATTCTTTGTTTTGAAGTGAAACTAGTATGTTGTTTTTCTGTCATTGAACCATGTATTCATTTCTTCTTTCAAGTGCAACTACCCCTTAGTGTTTTAGTTCACTGCTCATTCATTCTTCTGAATGAGACTAGCCTTCTGTACCCGTGTAGTACATAAAGACATCTGAAGGGAGTGCGCCAATGTTAAAATAAACGTTTAATTACTTACAGTAAAGACTAAGTCTTCTTTTGGTTATTTGTTTGTGTGTGTGTGGGGGGGGGGGGTGGGGGGAGGCGGGGGAGGGAGCCAATTGGTTGTCTCATCACTACATCTGGAGCAGATGTATCTCTTTAACCAGCTCCCGTATGCGTCTTCTTTTTCGATCGGTTGAATTCTGAGTCGAATGGAACGACCAAAAGAGAGAAACTAAACTCCGATTAAAATTCCTTAATATTTGGCGGGTGTCACTTGCTGATACAGTGTTGCACACCGGCTGCCGTCTACCACTCGGTTATACCCTATGTGATCAAAAGTGTCCGGACACCTGGCTGAGAATGGCTTACAAGTTCGTGGCGCCCTCCATCGGTAATGCTGGAATTCTATATAAACATTTAATTACTTACAGTAAAGACTAAGTCTTCTTTTGATTATTTACAATATATATTGCTGTGCATTACTTTGTTCCGTATGCAATGACCACGTAACTAATGAAGCGGGGGGTACGAAGTTGAACATAAACGTTCTCTTAAGAGAACGTGAAGAAGGGGAACAATGTCAAATTTCAGCGAATGTTTTCATTCCTATTTACTGGGGTAGCAGCCGTCACGTGCGCTCCACGTCAGCTCCCAGCTGTCACCAGCATCACAGCCGGCACGAGGAGGTGGGCATCGTACAGCGGGTCGCGGGTCCCGCACCGCACTGTCTCGGGCGGGCCACCTCCTCGCGCCAGCTGCGTCCCTGGCTGCCGGCCGAACCACGCGCCGGACTTCTCCAGATTCTCCAGACCCCCGGACGGAAAAATGACACTCCAGGGACGTAACCGACAGAGCCTTGTGACGGTCGGTTGTCTCACATAACATGACATCACTCACACCTGGAGAGAGAATGAAAAAAACATTCGTATAAGCTATCTTGATCGTCGTATTGACGTTTTTATTTGTTCTTTTTTTTCTTCCTATCATTTTTTCTTCCTTTTTTTCTTATGGGATCTGTTTGTGTCGCCTATAAAATGCAACCAAGTAAGTGCCAATCAGGACGCGGTAGCAAGTGTAGGATGGTTCGGCTGACCAGATTTCAAATACAAAAAAACTAGGACATTTGTGTTTATACTTTGTGGCCAGCTTCATTACTACACTAACGTTTACCTTTGTCAGTTATCGTGATATTTTAACATCGATAGTAGGCCTATGACGATGCAGCAGTCGAAAAACCCATAGCAAGAACGTGTCTTCTTTTCGTGAGTTGGAAAGGAAATTGTAGGTGCATTAGACATAAATAAAATTCTTTTCTTCATAAATTAAAAAGACTGCTATGCTGAGACTTGGCGTAAGAGCGTGCAAAAATGTAACAGGTCATACAGAATGCCCAACTCATCAATTTGAGGTAGAGACCTGGGGTCGCAGAAGCCAGCTTAAGGAGAAACGAAAGAAAACTTGTCCATCGCTTTGCCTAGCATTGAAACATTCCCAGAGAAAAATTAAGAATGACAGTGGTGGTAAACCTCTTACGGCCGGCCGCGGTGGCCGAGCGGTTCTAGGTGCTTCAGTCCGGAACCGCGCGACTGCTACGGTCGCAGGTTCGAATCCTGCGTCGGGCATGGATGTGTGTGATGTCCTTAGGTTAGTTAGGTTTAAGTAGTTCTAAGTTGTAGGCGACTGATGACCTCAGCTGTTGAGTCCCATAGTGCTCAGAGCCATTTGAACCATTTTGAAACCTCTTACGTAACTGAACGTACTCAGACATTTCTCTCTTTACTTATTCTGATCATCACTAAACTGACACACAATATTTTTAGCGCAACGCAGTCTGACTTTCAATAATCCCTACAAAAGAATGGCCCTGATTAACAATAACCTATACCTTTCATGAATCACTTACCTCACAAAAATCTTCGTTACTCGAACTATTGCAATACAGCGAGCGCCAATACTGCCAGCTAAACCAAACATTCTAACTACTGAAGGCACTAACTACTGATAGGCATAGTTAGCAAATGCAAGATTTTGATAGAGAACAATCAATGTATTTACCTTAATAGTGTTCAAAAGTCATAATACATATGTCAGTTCATGACATCCAGTCTTCCAAAATTCGTTTTTCTGACGGACACACGTCCAGATCGTCCACTCTCAAAACTCTGCCATCTCTCTTCCCACATCCACCACTGCTGGCGGTTCACCTCCAACTGCCCAACGCTACGCGCTGTTCACATCCAACTGACCAACACTACAATAGCAAATATTCCAACAATGCAAATCAGCCACAGACTGCACACAGCACAGTCAGGGATTTTCATACAGAGCGCTACGTGGCGTTACCAACATAGAGACCTGAACAGCCTACTTACAGCATTACTGTTTTCCAATTTATTTACAACTAACATGCGTACAAATTTACACGTACGGTGTTGTTTATTTACATGCACATTATTTATTTCCTGTACGGCATACAAGGAGGACGAGCCTGATTACTTGTAATTCATGATGCAGGTTTTGTTTACTTCACTTGTTCATAAAGTGGCTCTGTTGTACAGCATTAACATTGTCCCATGACAGAACGCGCTATGAATCAACGACAGACTCAGTGCTAGTCAGAGACGTACAGTACAAAACGATCGAGCAGTACCGGTACAATATTTCCTTGTCGCTTGATTGGAAGCGGAGGTCATATCTCATGGCCTGCGATGTCAAATGGCTCTGAGCACTATGGGACTTAACTTCTGTGGTCATCAGTCCCCTATAACTTAGAACTACTTAAACCTAACTAACCTAAGGACATCACACACATCCATGCCCGAGGCAGGATTCGAACCTGCGACCGTAGCTGTCGCGCGGCTCCGTACTGAGCGCCCTAACCGCGAGACGACCGCGGCCGGCGCCTGCGAGGTCACCTGACCTAAATCTCCTTGATTATTTCCTACGAGGATATCTAAAGTCACTTGTGTATGAGAGCCCAGTGGATACGGAGATGGAATTAGTTTCCAGAATTGTAGCTGCCTTTGATGTGATTCGAAACACACCAGGGGTATTTCTGAGGGAGCGTCAGAATCCTGTTCGCCGATGTCATGCTCGCATTGATGGCCGTCAGTTTCAGCACAATTTGTAAGATACAGTACAAATGGTACGTTCATTATGTCAGTGATAGTATTTGAAGTTAACTGAACTAATGTAAATAAAAAAGTGCACAGTAACATGATTTTATTCTTACTATCTCCTTAAGCTGGCTTCTCCAACCCCTGGTTACCTACCTCAAATTTTTTTAGTGCCCTGTTAAATTTTTGCTGGCTCTTACGGAAACATCCTGTAGACTTCGTTATTGTAATACACTGGATACGTCTGTTTATCCTAAAAACTACGCAATATTACCAATCAGTAATCGGATACAAAGTGAACATTTCATACTAAAGTTCAAGAGTTCGTTTGATTGCTGACTACAAGCATGCATACATGACAAACAATATTCAGTAAACAATGTTAACACACGTCGTATGGCTCATATTCTTCACAAAGTTAACTTCTATATGGCAGCAGTCCCGTTAGCAGAAATGGTTTAAGTGATGATACATTATACCCCGTTAGGTTTTGGTTTTAATTGTCTCGAGGACCATGAAGTGGAAGCTCAGCAAATAAGAGGCGGCGGTAGGTTATACCTGATTTTCTTTTCAGCATTTCTCTTACTCTTTCTTCATGCATCAGACGAGCTAAACCAAATGCGGAAGGCCTATAAATTGTGAAAATATATATTTTTATAACGTTGTACTTCTAGAAAATTTGTCCTTCACAAATATTTAATTAAAGCGGTAATATTATAGAACAAATTTTGTTTCTCGATTAAAAATTAGGGAAATTATTTGTCCCGAGTAATTTTGTCGGGACAGCAGGACATTTATGTGAAAACCGGGCTGTCCCGCTGCTGCAGTTCAGTCATTGGTCACTTAAAATCAGCGGTCGAGAGAGCATCTCGCATTTCCGACATACCTCGCGGCTGCAGCTTCCAACATTGCTCCGCGTTACCGTACGCTTGAACAGCTTGACACGCCGTGTTTGTGTGTCACCTACACTATGTGATCAAAAGTAATCGGACACTCCCAAAAACATACGTTTCTCCTATTAGGTGCATTGTGCTCCCACCTACTGCCAGGTACTCCATATCAGCGCCTCAGTAGTTGTTACACATCGTGAGAAAGCAGAATGGGGCACTCCGCGGAACTCACGGACTTCGGACGTGGTCAGGTGGTTGGGTGTCACTTGTGTCATACGTCTATGCGCGAGATTTCCACATTCTTAAACATCCCTAGGTCCACTGTTTCCTTCCGATGTGATAGTGGAGTGGAAACATGAAGGGGCACGTACATCACAAAAGCGCACAGACCGACCTCGTCTGTTGACCGACAAAGACCGCCGACAGTTGAAGAGGGTCGTAATGTGCAATAGGCAGACATATACCCGGACCATCACACAGGAATTCCAGACTGTATCAGGATCCACTGCAAGTACGATGACAGTTAGGCGGGAGGTGAGAAAACTTGGATTTCATGGTCGAGCGGCGGCTCATAAGCCACACATCACGTCAAACAACGCCTCTCTTGGTGTAAGGAGCGTAATCATTGGACGATTGAACAGTGGAAAAACGTTGTGTGGTGTGACAAATCATTGTACACAATGTGGTGATCCGACCGCAGGGTGTGGGTATGGCGAATGCCCAGTGAACGTCATCTGCCAGCGTGAGTAGTGCCAACAGTAAAATTCGAGGCGGTGGTGTTATGGTGTGGTCGTCTTTTTCATGGAGGGGGCTTGCACCCCTTGTTGTGTTGCGTGGCACTATCATAGCACAGGTCTAAATTGATATTTGAAGCACCTTCTTGCTTCCCACTGTTGAATAACAATTCGGGGATGGCGATTGCATCTTTCAACACGATCGAGCACCTGTTCATAATGAACGACCTATAGCGTAGTGGTTACACGACAATAACATCCCTGTAATGGACTGGCCTGCACAGAGTCCTAACCTGACTCCTATAGAACACCTTTGGGATGTTGTGGAACGCAGACTTCGTAGCAGGCCTCTCCGACCGACATCAATATCTCTCCTCAGTCCAGCAATCCGTGAGGAATGGGCTGCCATTCCCAAAGAAACCTTCCAGCACCTGTTTGAACGTATGCCTGCGAGAGTGGAACCTCTCATCAAGGCTAAGGGTGGGGCAACACCGTGTAGAATTCCAACATTACCGATGGAGGGCGCCACGAACTAGCAAGTCATTCTCAGCAAGGTGTCCGGACACTTCTGATCACATAGTGTATAACCAAGTGGTAGCCGGCAGCCGATGTGGCAACACTGTATCGGCAACTGACACCCGTCAACTATCAAGGAATTTTAATCGGACTATAGTTTCTCTTTTGGTCGTTCCATTCGACTCAGAATTCAACCGATCGAAAAAGAAGACTAGCCAGTCTTTTGTGTGTGTGTGTGTGTGTGTGTGTGTGTGTGTATGTGGGAGGGGGGGCGGGTTAGGAGAGCCAATCGGTTGTCTTATCACTACACCTGGAGCAGATGTATCTCTTTAACTAGCTCCCGTATGCCTTTGTACTGTAGTAATGGAATTCAAATTAAATTAAACAGCCCCATGCTGAGCACCTTAATGAAACAATAATGACTTCCAAACTAAATGAGTTAAAACAGTGATGGGGAGTAAGAATAACTATGTCTGTCATTTGCGTGGTTACACACAAATTGTATGTTCGCAGGGCCAGTTTGATTTGACGCAGACATGTTGATGTGAAGGAAATGGCAGTGCATGAGGACGTAGCCTACTGGTGTAGTGTCAGCACAACGTGTTGATATCGATGCAGAATGACGATGGTTGTGTGGTTGTCGATTGACAGCTGGCATCCTTTATCTGCACATCTCAGTGTACCCGCTGCCCTACGGATGTTGCCCAGATTAACTTACCCTGTGCTCACCTCACTGCTTCCTGTTTCCATGTGGTCGGCTGCCCCATGTCGGTGGCAAGCACTGCTTTTGTGTCTACGCCGCAGCGACCATTAGGTGTCTCCCGATGCTCATATGGCGTCTCTGCAGTAATTAGACAGCAGAGACAGCGTCCTAGTTATGTTTAGGGTTTTAGATCGGAAAGCAGAAAAACAGTCGCATGCTCATGGACTCTGACACTGGGCCCAAAAAAAGAACTATTTGATACGACTTGGAAACTGAGGATGTCACAGCATGACAATAAACATCAGGATGAATACACAACACCAGATTCAAGTCTAAAAACTGAATAGAGAACAGACGGACTTGCCTTCAGGATGCAAAGCCAGAATGAGGATATACACGCAAGGTGTAGAATCAGGAACATGAAGCATCACAATCCCCAAAGCAGCACGGGAATAAAAATCAGCTCCACAGTCAAACTCAGAATACTGCACCGAATTTTAATCTCCTTCCCTCCATTCTTGTCCTGCCACTGATTGGCTCAATTTTCAATGCTCCCCCCCCCCCCCAACGATCTATCGTTGCCGCAACTCCATCCTGTCACTCTTGGTTACAGGGCACCAACCTTATCTCTATGGGCAGATTCAGAGAGGTGGCGGGCAGTACACGGGTGCGCGTGTGAAGGGAGACGAAAATTTAATATGCATGGGTGACTGGAATTCGATAGTAGGAAAAGGAAGAGAAGGAAAAGTGATAGGTGACTATGGAGTGGGGGTAAGGAATGAAAGAGGAAGCCGCCTGGTAGAATTTTGCACAGAGCATAACTTAATCATAGCTAACACTTGATTTAAGGATCATGAAAGAAGGTTGTATATATAGAAGAAGCTTGGAGACACTGGAAGATTGTATAACGGTAAGGCAGAGATTTAGGAACCAGGTTATAAATTGTAACACATTTCCAGGGGCAGATGTTGACTCTGACCACAATGGTTATGAACTTCAGATTAAAACCGAAGAAACTGCAAAAACGAGGGAATTCAAGGAGATGGGACCTGGATCAGCTGAAAGAACCAGAGGTTGTAGAGAGTTTCAGAGAGAGCATTAGGGAATGACTGACAAGAACGGGGGAAAGAAATACATTAGAAAAAGAATGGATAGCTTTGAGAGATGAAATAGTGAAGGCAGCAGAGGATCAAGTAAGAAAAAAGTTGAGGGCTAGTAGAAATCCTTGGAGGAACAGAAGAGAAATTGAATTTAATTGATGAAAGGAGAAAATATAAAAATGCAGTAAATGAAGCAGGCGAAAAAGGAATACAAACGCCTCAAAAATGAGATCGGCGGGAAGTGCAAAATGACTAAGCAGGGATGGCTAGAGGACAAATGTAAGAATATACAGATATATATCATTAGGACTAAGATAGACACCGCCTACAGGAAAATCAGAGAGACCTTTGGAGACAAGAGAACCACTTGCATGAATATCAAGAGCTCAGATGGAAAACCAGTTCGAAGCAAAGAAGGCAAAGCTCAAAGATGGAATGACTACATAGAGAGTCTGTATACAGGCAAGGTACTTGATGGCCATATTATAGAAATCGAAGAGGTCGTAGATGAAGATGAAATAGGAGATATGATACTGAGTGAAGAGTTTGATAGAGCACTGAAAGACCTAAATCGAAACAAGGCTCCTAGAGCAGACAACGTTCCATCAGAACTACTGATAGCCTTGGGAGAGCCAACCATCACAAAACTCTACCATCCGGTGAGTAACATGTATGAGACATGCGACATACACTCAGACTTCAAGAAGAATGTAGTTATTCCACTCCCAAAGAAAACAGGTGCTGACAGGTGTGAAAATTATCGAACTACACTATGTGGTCAAAAGTATCTGAACACCTGGCTGAAAATGACTTACAAATTCGTTGCGCCCTCCATCAGTAAGGCTGGAATTCAGTATGGTGTTGGTCCACCCATAGTCTTGATGACAGCTTCCACTCTCGCAGGTATACGTTCAATCAGATGCTGGAAGGTTTCTTGGGAATTGACAGCCCATTCTTCACGGAGTGCTGCACTGAGGAGAGGTATTGATGTCGGTCGGACAGGCCTGGCGTGAAGTCGGCGTTCCAAAACATCCCAAAGGTGTTCTATAGGATTCAGGTTAGGACCCTGTGTAGGCCAGTCCATTACAGGGATGTTATTATCGTGTAACCACTCCGCCACAGGCCGTGCATTATGAACAGATGCTCGATCGTGTTGAAAGATGCAATCGCCATCCCCGAATTGCTCTTCGACAGCGGGAAGCAAGAAGGTGCTTCAAACATCAATGTTGGCCTGTGCTGTGATAGTGCCACGCAAAACAACAAGGGATGCCAGACCCCTCCATGAAAAACACGACAACACGACCTCACTATAACACCACCGCCTCCGAATTTTACTGTTGGTACTACTCACGCTGGCAGATGACGTTCACCGGCCATTCGCCATTCCAACACTCTGCCATCGGATCGCCATATTGTGTGCCGTGATTTGTCACTCCACACAACGTTTTTCCACTGTTCAATCGTCCAATGTTTACCCTCCTTACACCAAGCGAGGCGTCGTTTGGCATTTAGTGGCATGATATGTGGCTGATGAGCAGCCGCTCGATCATGAAATCCAAGTTTTCTTACCTCCCGCCTAACTGTCATAGAACTTGCAATGGATCCTGATGCAGTTTGGAAATCCTGTGTGATGATCTGGATAGATGTCTGCCTATTGTACATTACGACCCTCTTCAACTGTCGGCGTTCTCTGTCATCAACAGAAGAGGTCGGCCTGTATGCTTTTGTGCTGTACATGTCCCTTCACGTTTCCACTTCACTATCACATCAGAAACTGTGGATCTAGGGTTGTTTAGCAGTGTGGAAATCTCACGTACAGACAGTTACACCCAATCACCTGACCACGTTCGAAGTCGGGGAGTTCCAGGGACCGCCCCATTCTGCTCTCTCACGATGTGTGACGACTACTGAGGTAGCTGATATTGAATACCTTTGCAGTAGGTTGCAGCAAAATGCACCTAATATGGAAAACGTATGTTTTTGGGGGTCTGGATACTTGTGATCATATAGTGTATCAGTTTAATAAATCACGGTTGAAAAATACTAACACGATATCTTTACTGATGAATGGAGAAACTGGTAAAAGCCGACGTAGGGGAAGATGGGTTTGGATTCCGTAGAAACGTTGCAACACGAGAGGCAATACTGACCCTGCAACTTATCTTAGAAGATGGAGTAAGGAAAGTCAACCCTACGTTTCTAACATTTGTAGACTTAGAGAAAGCTTTCGACAATGTTGACTGGAATACACCCTATCAAATTCTGAGGGTGACAGGGGGAAAATAAAGGGAGCGGAAGGCTATTTACAATTTGTACAGAAACCAGATGGCAGTTATAAGAGTCGAGGGGCATGAAAGGGAAGCAATGGTTGGAAAGGGATTGAGACTGGGTTGTAGCCTATCCCCAATGTTATTCAATCTGTATATTGAGCAAGCTATAAAGGAAACAAAAGCAAATATTAGATTCGGAATTAAAATCTATGGAGAAGAAATAAAAACTTTGAGGTTTGCCGATGACCTTGTAATTCTGGCAGAGACCGCAAAGGACCTGGAAGAGCGGTTAAACGGAATGGGTAGTGTCTCGTAAGGAGAATATATGATGAATATTTACAAAAACAAAACGAGGATAATGGAATGTAGTCGAATTAAATCAGGTGGTGCTGAGGGAATTAGATTAGGAAATGAGACACTCAAAGTAGTAGATGAACTGCGCGGGATTAGCCGAGCGGTCTTGGGCGCTGCAGACATGGACTGTGGGGCTGGTCCCGGCGGAGGTTCGAGTCCTTCCTCGGGCATGGGTGCGTGTGTTTGTCCTTAGGATAATTTAGGTTAAGTAGTGTGTAAGCTTAGAGACCGATGACCTTAGCAGTTAAGTCCTATAAGATTTCACACACATTTGAACATTTAGTAGATGAGTTTTGCTATTTGGGGAGCAAAATAACTGATGATGGTCGAAGTGGAGAGAATATGAAATGTAGACTAGCAATGGCAAGGAAAGCGTTGCTGAAGAAGAGAAATCTGTTAACATCGAGTACAGATTTAAGTGTCAGGAAGTCTCTTCTGAAAGTATTTGTATGGATTGTAGCCGTGTATGGAAGTGAAACATGGACGATAAATATTTTGGACAAGAAGAGAATAGAAGCTTTCGAAATGTGGTGCTACAGAAGAATGCTGAAGATTAGATGGGTAAATCACGTAACTAATGAAGAGGTACTGAATATACTTGGGGAGAACAGGATTTTCTGGCACACCTTGACTAGAAGAAGGAATTGGTTGGTAGGACACGTTTGAGGCATCAAGGGATCACCAATTTAGTTCTGGAGGGCAGCGTGGAGGGTAAAAATCAGTGTAACATTACAGCAGCTGAGGCGGCTGCTTTACGTTCACTCAGAATGGATCCTGATATTGTTATTTTACCTGCGGACAAGGGAAATGCCATGGTTTTGTTGAACAAGCACGATTACATTCAAAAGATGCAGTGTCTATTTTCTGATTCAGCGTATCGCAAAATTCGTGTTTACCCTACTAAGAGTGTTGAGAGAAAGACTGACAACCTCCTGAAGAAAAGTTCTTTGTCACAGGAGACTACCAAGAATCTTAATTCTTACTGTACTGTACCACCTAGTTTATATGGCCTCCCTAAGGTCCATAAAGCGGCTGCCCCATTGAGGCCTACTGTTTCTAATATTGGTGCTCCGACATATCGTGTAGCTAAACATCTTGCTAGTTTGTTGAGCCCACTAGTAGGTAGGTGTGAACACCACATTAAGAACTCAGCAGATTTCTTACGTCGATTGCAGGGATTGCGTTTGAAAGACTCTGATATTTTACTCAGTTTTGATGTGGTTTCTCTTTTCACTCGCGTTCCTCTCTCTAATTCGTTGCAGCTAATTGAGGTTAAGTTTGGTGTCGAGTAACAAATTTGTTTCGACATGTGCTGACATCCACTTACTTTTTATTCAATGGTCAGTACTATTGACAGAGTGATGGAGTTGCAATGGGAAGCCCGTTGTCACCTATTGTGGCCAATTTGTTTATAGAGGACTTTGAGGAACGTGCATTGGAGTCAGCGACCTTGAAACCTGCGTGTTTTTGCAGATATGTAGACGATACCTTTGTTGTTTGGCCTCATGGTAGTGAGAATTTAAACTGTTTTTTGGAACACCTGAATTCAATCCACCCGAATATTCAGTTCACTATGGAGGTGGAAAAGAATGGATGCCTTCCGTTCCTTGATGTGTTGGTCAGAAGGAAGACTGATGGTACGTTGGGACATTCTGTTTATAGGAAGCCTACTCACACTGACTTGTATCTGTGAGCTGATAGTTGTCACCATCCAGCTCAGCGTGGAGGAGTACTTCGTACCTTGGTTCACAGGACCCACGTTATCCCATACCCCGAAAGTTTGGCAGCTGAGTTATCACATCTCGAAGTCACCTTTCGTCAGAATGGTTATAGTGAGAGGCAGATCAAACGTGCGTTGCGCTATCAGCCTTCTGTGCAACGGGTGAGTGACTATAGCAACGAAGTGGCACCTAAGTCTACGGCCTTTTTGCCTTACGCAGGAAGCATATCTAACAGGATTGGCCGTATTTTGCGGAAATATGATGTGAAATGTGTTTTTCGACCAACTTCTAAGATTAAGGACCTGTTGGCGTCCGTAAGAGATGATCTTGGTTTGCGTAAGGCTGGTGTCTACCGTATTCCTTGTAGTTGTGGCATGTCATATATTGGTCAGGTAATCAGGACTGTGGAAGACCGGTGTATTGAACATAAGCGTCACACACGCTTACAACAGTCGAGCAAATCCGCTATTGCAGAACATTGCCTTGACGCCGGTCATTCTACGGAATACAACAACACGGAGATTCTGGCTTGTACGTCCAGCTATTGGGATAGTGTGATTAAGGAAGCTGTTGAAATCAAGCTATCAAGCAACCTTATAAACAGAGATGGTGGATTTTGTCTAAATGCTGCTTGGAATCCGGCTCTGTCTCTCATCAAAAACCAAAGGGACAGAATTAGGGCTACCTCACCTGTTGATTAATAGTCACTATCGATATTTCTGTTGTTGGTTATCCTTGGTTGTGTGTTGACTTTGCAGTTACTTGTTCTGTGTGTGGTATCTTCCTTGTTTCTCCCCTGTGAACCGAGGTATTAAATTCCCTTGCACATTGCTTCCTCCTTGCAGTTGTGCCTTAAGAATGACAGGGTGTGCTCCTGCCGAAATATCGGAGGTGGTCAACGATGTCTCCCGACAGCAAACCCGTAAATTATTTGAACATTCAATTCGCCGGGAAAAGTTAAGGTCTCATAACGGAATGATTCTTTAAAAAACCACAAGTGACTTCCTAATCCATCGTTCTCTAATAACTTCGACTTCGACGGTACGCTGGATACTACGAGGGGTATTAGAAAACTACGGGCTGTTGCTTATACAGTATTTAAATACTGAAAATTCAGACCGAAAGTGTAAAAATACAGAGTAATTTATCGATTGCTTGCGATGTCTCACAAGTCATTGTTTCGATTCAGCAGTCATTCCATTGTGGAACTAAGCAAACAACAGCCGTGCGAGGTAGACGAGAGGTATAGGGCACCTTGTCACGGTTCGCGCGGCTCCTCCCGTCGGAGGAGTTGTTTTAAGTTAGATTAAGCAGTGTGAAAGCTTAGGGACCGATGATCGCAGCAGTTTGGTGCTATAAGACCTTACCACAAATTTCCAAACAACAGAGCCTTCGACAGTCATCGTTCCCGTAACTTGCAAAGTGCGTGCTGTAATTCGATTTTTTTGTGCGAAAGCATGTATCGCTACTCATATGAATCAGGATATAAGCCTAGCGTATCAGTCTACAGTACTGAATGAAGGAAAGGTTTGACAATGTTGCCGAGACCTTCAAAGTTGCGATATGAATGAGCATGATGAGAAACGGAGTAGTGGGCCCAGTATCCTGACGGATGAAATCGTGCAAGCAAGTGGACCAAAGACTGCGATGTGGTCGGTGACTCATCAATGATACTCTGGCTGATGGACTTCCCCATGTTGGACGCTCCTCTATTTACACTATCGTCAGGGGAAACTTGTATATTGCAAATTGTGTGCAATGTTGTTATAACAACTCGCTACCAGAGATCGCTGTCAGTACTAAAGACAAAATTCAGAATTTCCACTAGTAACCTGCCCTATAGTACTTAACTGACCAACGGCCTTGACTCGTTGAATACACCAGTTCTCTTCAGATCACCAAAGTTAAGCAACATCGGGCCTGGTCAGTAGTTGCATGGATAACCGCCTGGGCACACCACGTGCTGTTAGCAGTTTCCCTTTACCTTTACGAAAAGGGTTGCGAAAGTTTATGTCCCCCCCCCCTCCCCCAGACTCTGCACCAGTGACTCATGAAGTTAAGACATATGACAGTGTTGATGGTGGTTCTACGGCAAGTTGAAAAAGAGGGAGTGGGAGAGAGAGGGTGACATATATACTTGCGTATGATAAAGCCCTTCCGTCGAAAATTTCTCTGCTTCGTACCTTCTCAGTGTTACCACAGATGACGTGTCACTGATCTTATTTGTACTAAGACTGCAGTACACGCGAGCTGCCTATTTGTTTCCACAATACATAAATTCTGATTAATGTTCACCAATCTGCAGTGTTCCACAGTTGTTGTCCCCTGCGCAGAAAACAGCACTTGGGTCGTGAATCCCTTATCTTGAAGCTGTAAGAAATTCTTAGTGAGGAACTGATATTATGTGAGTAATTAAAGTTTGAATTATTTTGTTTGTACGGGATGCCACTCGCTTTTTATTAGCAGAACACGAGATACTGCACAATTACATTCCACTTTAGAGTCATAAATAATTCCCATTCTTCAAACAACTGATGAATTGCGTATTTCCGTAATTACTGTTACTACATGTCCATACAACAAAAATTGCTAATAAAGTCTTGACACCGACGGCGACAGACAACATGTATGTCCTCCGAACCGCGTGGGGTTAGTCGATCGGTCTAGGGCGCTGCAGTCATGGACTGTGCGGCTGGTCCCGGCGGAGGTTAGAGTTATCCCTCGGGCATGGGTGTGTGTGTTTGTCCTTAGGATAATTTAGGTTAAGTAGTGTGTAAGCCTAGGGACTGATGACCTTAGCAGTTAAGTCCTATAAGATTTCACACACATTTGAACTTTTTTTTCCGTCCTCCGAGACTACCCAACCAGCTCTGATCTTACAGCTGAACCACTTCACCCGCCATCCAAGTCAGGCGCCATCCGAAGATCACCGAAATGCTTCGTCTGCCTTTTCGTTCAGCGGTTGTTGATTATTCTGCTGGTTATTAGTACTTCTGAAATAATGGAAAGATAGTATGCTATTGAAAGATGCTTTAATTTGAAATGCAAGTAAATACGCTGTCTAATATTAATAACAGAAGATTATCATTTCGGCACGCAACTTCCGAACGCAGCAGCCAATTGCGGAGAAGGACCACAATTTAGGCGGGCTTTTTCCCGATACCTATACCGATTAGACCATCTGTCACCGGTACCGCACACCACATTACGTCATCTTGCCACTGCTGCCTTCTCAGCTGTTCTAAGAAGAGCTTCGCACCCGAATATGACGGCTGTAAAACTAGAAATATTACAGTTCGTCCGTTGGACTGGGACTTTAAGAAGCTCAGTAGCAACCTTTGAGCTATTCGAGAGGCGTAGGCACAGAATTTTACCCCCTTCCTTCTTTGATCGCCACCCAAAACAAACAGGACACCACAATGAGCGCACATTCGTTACAGTCGCCCATACTTACTAGACACACAACTCTCACACTTTGCGAAATGAAGGTGCCATTGTAATCTAAACCTTTCCAATCAGTCGGTTGAACCTGCCCTTTGGGGTGTCCCAGCCAGCAATGCCATAGACTTTTCTTTAGTACTAACCTCGAATCCATCTATTATTTCTTTTTCTTGCACTTGAAACAATATCTTGGTAGACAAGTATTGAAGGTAACAAGGAATTCAAGACAGCCGCTGACACTAAGTTCAGTTCCTGAGCGGACAACTTCTACGCAGAAGAAATGAAGAGGCTAGTACAACGTTATGAAAAGTTCTTAGCAGCTAACAGCGACTACTTTGAAAAGAGAAGGAGGTTCATAGGAAACTGAAATCGCCAATTAAAGTATTTTTTATGAGTACGTTTTTTGTATTATCAAGAAGCCATTACTTTTCGAATACGCCTCCATAAAACTGGGGTATATCTGTCCTCGCAGGCGAACAGCTACTTATTCTGGTGTTACTTTTGCGCGTGTACTAAAATGTTCAATCCAGCTCTTCTCGTTTAACGTAAGAATGATAAACTTCTGTTGGAAGAAGCAAGATGAAAATTCATCATATTGACTATCCATTTCTTTAGCAAGTGTTCTACTAATTCAGCACATTTAATGATCTTGGGAAAGAGAAGTTGATCACTGCACTAAACTTTTAGTGGTCTTCGTTGAATCGTGGCTCTCGTTGAGTAGGCGATACGATAGGTTCTTTGTTGCAGAAATGAACACTGTATGTTGATATGAAATAAATTTTTGTCTAGTTTTTTCGTTTGTCATTTAGTTGAAATATGGTAAAATGCCACAATGACTCCTCACATAGCAAAAGATATAACGTTTTCACAAAACATTTAAAGTTCACACGATAAAACGTCTCAAAGAAAGCCAACGTAATTGTATCAAGACGTCATATTCCCTCGTATATTTGGTAAACCAAAGATCGGCAGTTCACTTGTGCAGACATGTATATTATTAACTGTGCTCTGATACTAATTACATAGAACTGTTTCCTATGAGAAAACGAACAGAACTGCCTTCAGTTGGCGCAATATATGTGGTACATATATTATTTACGTGTGCAAGCGCCAGAATATTCTGGAAGCTTCTGTGTCAAATCAAAAATGAAAGTTAAATCCCATTTTATAAACATTGAAAATATAGGCAAAATGGTACATTTTTAGGGATAAAAAATCTGTGAATCGAAACAGTTATAAAAGATACATTAAAGAGTACCGAATTAAAAATCGAAGGATCCAAAATATACCCCGTGGAAATGATTGTTTACATTTGAAAATATTGTGTTTATGTGTCAAAAGCAATTGTGCCCGGGGAATTTAACTGTGTTTTCGTACGTGATATCTAGTTATCTGATGAATAATAAATTACAATTTGGTACAAAATAAATAATATTTGGAGATTTTGTGAGTCCACGTGATATTTGTTATTAATTGTATAACTGAAATAAAGAGAAAGTACAGTGTCTGGACATACAAATAGTTATCACATTTTGCTTCTGTTTACTTTTAAAGTTAAATAAATGGGATGACTATATTTTCTAGATTCTACGTTTTAACACCTAACTCACAAAAAGCGTTCTCATAATTTATGAACAAATATGAAAAATGTGAAACCCCGAAAATGCTCCGGGGTATCGTGAACTTCCACAGATGTCGTGTATTTCGTACTTTACAACTGAGATGGTATTACATTCTGCACAAATGAAAGTGGTATCATAAGATACAATTGGTCAGATTACTCTTGAACTTGGTCCGCTACAATGTGCGACATGTATATGCTCTAGAAGGTAGTGAATACATCACACTTATTTACTAGTTCTTGTATTAAACTCTTATGTTACAAAGGACAGACTGCAGTGTAGATTGCTTGGGAAAAGATTGCTTATCACGTTTGGCCTCTGAGGTGAAGTTTCAATGGCTGAAGATGGGGCTACCATACATTGGTGGGAGGGTGCCCAGAAACATGCGGACGCGGAGAGTTGGGGCCATCGGAGATTTGCCTAAAACTGTTAATAAAAACTGAGAAATGGTCGTACGTAGAAGTCACAATGCTAAAGTGCCTGTACAGCCATGATGCCGTTAGAGGCTACCGTATTTTCTTAGTGATAATTAATTACATTTGTTTAGTTTCCTGTCAGCTTCGATACACAGAGAGAGGGCGGCCATTCAGATCCCTGTCCGCTTATCCACACTGACGTTTTCTAAGATTTCCCTAAATTACCGAATTCCAGGGTAGTTCCTTCCAACAGAACACGACCCATTTCCTTCCCCGGTCGCAGCTCAATTTCTGTCACTAATGACCTCGTCGTGGAGAGTACGTTAGATCTCAGTCATCTTCCTTTTTGCAGACAATTGACGTCAGAGTGACAGTATGCGAGGAGGACAGTCGAATACAGCTGTTGATGGATGTTTAATTGTCGTTACACATTTAGCATCGTAGCGTGCGCTTTTTTGTCAATCTGTCTACTTCTCAGATGGAGACTTCAGCTAGCGTTGTCGGCTAATAGCTAGGATTCATCAGCTTAAAGCATTGGCTTGTCGAATAATGCATTGCGGTGTGGAGTGCGTGCCGGGGACTGGCGGCGGCAAACTGCGTGGCTGTTATTGCCGCCGTGTGAGCGTCAGCGCGTGAATGAAGCGTTCCACGCCGCCAGTTTAGCTGACCGCCGCACCGCATGAATCGCTTGTGCCACTTGTCCCGTCGCTATTAAAGCCCGGCGCCACCATAAAGTTAGGCCCTGCTTTTGGAAATGAATGGCGGCGCGCGAGCGCACACTATAAATAAAGCGCCGTGATACACCGGCAAGGTCGTGCTGTTTTTCTGCGCTCAGAGCCCCAGCTATTGTACTCCACATATTTGTGCAGCACATATTTCACTACGTAAAGGCTTACGAGCACAACGGATTTTCAACGAAAGTCGTACGAAGAGAGGAAGAAATCCACGACTGTATAATTACTCTGTTGATGACAAACTGTTGAAAACAGTACCTGCCTTAAAACATCGAGGAGTAGCTATCGAGAGCGACCTTAAATGGAATGATCACATAAAATACACAACTGGCCATTAACATTGCTACACCACGAAGATGACGTGCTACAGACTCGAAATTTAACTGACAGGAAGAAGATGCTGTGATATGCAAATGATTAGCTCTTCAGAGCATTCACATAAGGTTGGCGCCGGTGGCGACACCTACAACGTGCTGACATGAGGAAAGTTTCCAACCGATTTATCATACGCAAACAGCAGTTCATCCGCGTTGCCTGGTGAAACATTGTTTTGATGCCTCTTGTGAGGAGGAGAAATGCGTACCGTCACGTTTCCGACTTTAATAAAGGTCGGATCGTAAGCTATCGCGATTGCGGTTTATCGTATCGCGACATTGCTGCTCGCGTTGGTCGAGATCCAATGACTGTTAGCAGAATATGGAATCGGGGGGTTCAAGAGGGCAATACGGAACGCCGTGCTGGATCCCAACGGCCTCGTGCCACTAGCAGTTGAGATGACAGGCATCTTATCCGCATGGCTGTAACGGATCGTGCTGCCACGTCTCGATCCCTGAGTCATCAGATGGGGAGGTTCGCAAGACAACAACCGTCTGCACGAACAGTTGGACGACGTTTGCAGCAGCATGGACTATCAGCTCGGAGACCGTAGCTGCGGTTACCCTTGGCGCTGCGTCACAGACAGGAGCGCCTGCGATAGTGTACTCAACGACGAACCTGGGTGGACGAATGGCAATACGTCATTTTTTCGGATAAATCCAAGTTCTGTTTACAGCATCATGATGGTCGCATCCGTGTTTGGCGACATCGCGGTGAGCGCACATTGGAAGCGTGTATTCGTCATCGCCATACTGGCGTAGATCCCTGAGAAACCGTACATTTCAGCAGGATAATGCACGACCGCATGTTGCAGGTCCTGTACGGGCCTTTCTGGATACAGAAAATGTTCTTCTGCTGCCCTGGCCAGCACATTATCCAGAACTCTCACCAATTGAAAACGTCTGGTCAATGGTGACTGAGCCACTGCCTCGTCACAATACGCCAGTCATTACTCTTGATAGACTGTGGTATCGTGTTGAAGCTGCTTGGGCAGCTGTATCTGTACACGCCATCCAAGCTCTGTTTGACTCAATGGTCAGGCGTATCAATGCCGTTACTACGGCCAGAGGTGGTTGTTCTGGGTACTGATTTCTTAGGCTCTATGCACCCAAATTGCGTGAAAATCTAAACACATGTCAGTTCTAGTATAATATATTTATCCAGTGAATACCCGTTTGTCATCTGCATTTCATCTTGGTGTAGCAACTTTAACGGCCAGTAGTGTAAATAACAGTAAAATAGGTGCCGGACTGAGATTCGTAGGAAGAATCGTAAGGAAATGTAACTTATCCACGAAGTAAGTGTCATATAAGGCGCTTGTTCGACCGGTTCTTGAGTATTGAAAAATCAGTCTGGGATTCTTACCTGGTCGGACTGATGAGAGAGATATAGAAGATCCAACGAAGGGCTGCACGTTTCGTCACGGAATCGTTTAGCCGGCACGAGAGCGTTACAAAAATGGCCAACGAACTCCAGTGGCAAACGTTACAAGAGATTCGTTGCGCATCACGGAAAGGTTTCTCACCGAAATTGGAATAGAAAGTGTTCCGGTAAGATTGGGAAAAAGTATTATTTCATCCCACGTACACCTCGCGAAATGACCACAACGAGAAAATTAGAGAGATTAGAGCTAATACAGAGGCTTACTGACAGCCATTCTTCCCACGTGCCATTCGCGAGTGGAACAGGGTAGGAGGGGATAAGTTAGTACTACTGGAAATACCCTCCACCACACACCGTTAGGTGGATTGCGGAGTATGATATAGGTGTCGATGTAGAGGAAATGACAGGCGAAGTGTCAATTTTTCGCACAACACGTTCTCAGCGAGGTTGTGTTCTCGATACTGTTTTGCATGTCCCTAGACTTGTTCCAAGAGCCAAATCATGGAAAAATGTTTGAAAAATTAGTTGGTGCATGGTCTTCGTGCCAAGCCGTTCCAAGTGCCACTCGTCAAAGTCTTACGTTCCGCAAGAGTGTTGAGTCAGCTAAAGCTGACCCATTCCATTTAATTCTATTGCATACAACTGACTACTCTGATTTTGAAGATGCTACTGAAACACTGTTGTCAGTAGAGACATTTAAGAGATCCAAATGCAGTGTGATCCCAAGTGTCTCACACTCATCCATCTCAAATAGCTATTTCAAGTTTTTGCTCAGAAGCAGAAGAATGGAGGGATGTCAATATCTTCAAAAGAGGAAAGACCATGGTCGATGTTTGCCATACCCTACTTCATCTGAAAGACAAACCATGTTTATAAGTTTTGAAGACCTAAAAACCTGTTGACGATGTTGTTATTTCTTCTTGAACAGCACAGGAAATTATACAATAAACTTTGAAACATCTAACTACAAGAATGGAGTTCTGAAAGAAACTGAAGTCAGAATGAGAGATTTTTAATGTAATTTTGTTACTCTCTTGTAAAAAATTTGAAAGATATGAGAAGGTCTTTTTTTGTTGAATACGGTTGTACTAGATAAAAAAAATTCTGAACTTGTATTAGTACAAATAAAAAGTTCTTAATCGGTATTAATGACACTTAAAACAAAAACTTTCTTATTAGCATATAAGTCAGTTCCCTGGTAGGGCAGTTAGGACCTTCTTAATAAATTATTTATTTTCTAATTTGTCTAATTATTTTTTGTAGTGAGTAGTTGAGGAGCACAATTCTGTGGTATCAGAATCCATTCTCACTTTTTCGGATGTAAATAAATTATGTACAAAAAGAGATACATTATGTTTTGTGTCACCTGACGTATGTGATATTTGGCGCTTAGACCGTTTCACATTTTCGCTCTTCGTGTGTACTAACCCGTTTTCCGCTGATTTTTACTAATTTGAATAGTAGCTTTGGATTATTTTCCATGTTGGATCTGCACTGTGTACAACATAGTTTTATTTGTTTCTCATAGATATAAGATTCGTGAGTTCGCTGACAATGCAAACATCTGGATACCCCTGCGACAATGCAGTACATTAAGTTTTTGATAGGACAAAATTATTCCTTAATGAATGTCGTGTCACTTGGCCTTTGGCCAAATATGTATTCGAATGAACATTGCTCAAATACCGTTCTGACAGATTTAAACAACATTCCTTTGATTTTCTCCTTTGTATCACAAAAGCAGATAAAATATGGTTATTTTAATACATGCTACGATTGTAGGATCAAACGAAATACGGGTAGTAAGTGAAAGAAAAAGCGAAATTGCGCCCGCGGAAGCAAAAATGGATTAAAAGTCATGTATTTTGGAGATACTGTAAGCAACGTGATGTTCACTGGGTACTTCCACAAGAACAGAACCATCACGAGGGAGCGAGGGAGTACTGCACTTCAGTAACCGACAAACTGAATGGTGATATTCAGGCTCGACATGCTCTCACAAGCTGTCACATGTCAAAGTTCTTTAACATCACGATAACATGGCCTTTACACACATGTGAAATCGTAGGCGTAACACTTAGCTTCGAAGGACTTTCGTCGGGTTTCCCTTCCAGCAATCACTCTTCGTGCCAAAATCTGAAGAAATGCTTTTTTACACTGGAAAGTCGTTGTCCTAAATATGTTTTTTGACTATCTCTTATCCTATATAACATCTGCAAACATTTATGCGTTTTAAGAAGGCTTAACAGCTTTTACTATTTTAAAAATTGTAGAATGTACGAAAATACCCTCGAGCGCGTATATATTTGTGTAAACTTTCCCTGACCTTGACGTGAGGAACCGTCCTAGTGTTGGCCTAATAAAAATGTTGAAACCTCTGTAGAACAATATCTTGTCTCGTCAGTGTATCACACCATCTGCCATAAGCAAAACATGAAAGAATGAAACGTCCTGGCAGATTAAAATCGTGTGTCGGAACGGAACTTAAACTCGGAAACTTTACCTTTTGCGGGAAAATGCTGTAGTGACAGAACTATTTTTTTTTACTAAATCGTTTATTGAACTGAAATACAACGAATTACAACGTTTTGTATACGTTGATGTATAGTCCCTTCAAATTATTTACGTTAAGCAAGGATTTGACAACAATAATAATAATAATGATAAACCCATTTTTTAATAAACAACAGAAAATGTTTTTAGGTTCTTCTTGCAGAACACTTCCTTTGTGCTGTATTACTACTCGTTTCCACTACTTTTAAATGTAGATAAGAAAAATTAATGAAGAGAATTACAGAAGTGGGATTTAAGTTCCTTTCTAATATAATAAAGTCATGAGAAACAATTTTTTACATATATGACAGTCTGTCAATAGATGGCTCCTAGATTGGATTTCTAAGCCCACAGTGTTGCAGTGACAAATAGTCGATGAATTGCTGTATATAAGTACCCTTACGTTTGGCGAGAGGAAGTGTCAAGCGTCCAACAGTCTAGGCAAACACATTTTGTTTGGCGTCAAGGAAAAATTTCCAATCTGGCTGCAAAACTTAGTCGACGTTTATCGTATTTATGGCGGGTCTCGTGCTAACAGAGAGCATTCTTCTCACCCCGTTCCAATTCATAATAGTATCCTTGCACAGTGTCATGTTCGTTCCAACACTACACAGTTCAGTTGGCTGAGGGGGCCAGGTTGACTTTATGTTCCTTAGCAAGACTTGGGTACGTTTCAGTGATGACGTCCAGCCACATGGCTCTATGTTGTGGCTAAATTCTTCGTCTGCACACTCCTCCAAATTTGCGACCAATTTATGTGAGGATATTTGATTGCCATAGGAGTGCGTTGGATTTGTTCAGACAGACTCTTCCTGAGCAATGCTTCAGTGTGCCTTCTCTTAAGCAGCTTACTTTTTTTGTAGCAGACGCTGGCACGTCTGTAAATTTTACATTCTGGATCGATCTAAATCAGCAGCCTTAAATTCGCAGGTCGAAACATTTGGATGGTCTCTCCTGTGATGCTTCTTGTGCCTTTCCGGAGTATCTTCCTTGTATGTTTCAGAGATAATGTCATGCACTGCCCGTATGGATTTCTCCACACCAGTCTGCCTTTGATGCATGCGGTGCCAGTGTTGAGAAGATTCAATCTGAACAAGTTGCACCTCTACCGCTGCATATTTTTCGTGTATATGCAGGGCTGCAGGTATATGAGTGAGCTTGGAGTATAAATAAGCACTGGTGTAATGAAATGAAATGATCGTATGGCATTATTGGCCGGGAGGCTCCATGCGGGGAAATTCGGCCGCCGTATTGCAAGTCCTTTTTAGCTGACGCCACTTCGGCGACTTGCGAGTCAATGATGATGAAATGATAATAAACACACAACACCCAGTCATCACGAGGCAGAGAAAATCCCTGACCCCGCCGGGAATTGAACTCGGGACCCCGTGCGCGGGAAGCGAGAAAGCTATCCCAAGACCACGAGCTGCGGACACTGGTGTAGATTTCAAAGATTTTTTTGACTCCCTAATGTCATTTTCACGAGCTGCGGTCACTGGTGTAACAAGTCATTCCTACTGCGTGTAGACTTCAAAGATTTTTACTCCCTAATGTCATTTTTATTGATTGCACATTGTCGCGCCAATTGAATGCTAATATATCATGCCCAAATGGTGGTTTGTGTTCACTGTATGCAGCCATGGGTGCCTCTGATACAGAGAATTGGATCTCAGGTCGAGAGAAACTGATTCAGCCGTGTTGATACTGGGACCGCCGGATCTTTGATATTCTTTGAGTACGTCAGCTGATCCCATCCCGCTCATCACTTAAAATTAGACTGAGGTCATTTGCGTACGCGCGTACTGAAATCTTCAGTCCACATACACAGCATCCGGTCAGTGCGGTCTGGGATCTTGGGAGAACAGGTTTCGTTGCTACTGCATACTCAGAAACAGACGAAGGACATTTCTGCCAAATGCTGAAGCGTACAGTTCGTACACAATCATTGATAATTTCGATTAACTTCCTATCAGATCCCGTTTTATCCATGACTCTTTCAAGATAGTCAAATTCTACTGTATCATACACTGTTTGGAAATACAGAAATGCGAATGTTTGGTACTGTTCAGTGTTTAGTTGACAGTGAATATTACCTTCGTGAATATTTTTCAGTCAGCGGTGATTAAAGCAGTCAGTCGAATATTACCGGCTGCAGTGATTGGGGTTTTCGTTGGGATTAGCACCATTACAGTATCCGTGGATTCCACCAATGGTACTATACCTCGCAGGACTTCATTGCAGGCGTTTTCTAGTGTGCTCCTTAGTAAGGCCAGAATTCATACAAATTATAAAAGATAGATCTATGTATGTGTGTACATATGTACCTACTTACCTATACGTATGTATGTTCCGCATCTCCTCCTACACCACTGTAAGCCTATGTACCAATGATATCAGCAGTTTGGTCCCATAGGAACTTCTCACAGATTTCCAATTTCCGACACCACTGGAATCGTCTCAACCGAACTTACTACACGTATCACTTACTGTACTACAACATACTTTACACATAATTTCAAACCTTTAAGAAACCTTTTCTAGCTGACAACTCCCACAAAATGATGAGAGGAAAAACAAAGTTTATCACATACAATATTTTCGCTTTTCATGCAGTAACACAGCCTCATCAAGCATTAGCTTTTCTTTAATTATTTCTTTACTACCAACTATATTCGCTACAAATTTTGCAGACAGTGTTCACATGTACCAGTGAATGTACTAGAAAAATACATCATTGCACAGCACTTAGTTCTGGATATATGACGTCATGACTACTGATATGCGTGAAATACTGCTACATTACACAAGACAATTTATTATTTCTTTACTGCTAACTCCATTGACGACACATTTAGCAGAGAGTATTAAAATATAACACTGAAAGCACCTGCAACATTATATCATTCTACAGCACTTAGTTCAGGAGCTACGACGTTGTAAACGTTGACTTGCTTAAAAATAAAACTGCAGGGTGAAATTCGCTAGACATGCAGGTGAAATATGTGTACAAACAAGTGTGAAACGTGTAAATACATGTGATTACAATTAAAGTTAAACTTTCATACCGCTGTAAAAATAACACCACTGGTCGGAGTGACGTCAAATTGCTGCAACGGAATATTATAGGAGAAGGGGCAAAACGTATGGCAGAACAAAAATAAATAGTTACAAAATGTAGCAATCGATGGCGCTGTAAGCGTCATAATTTAATAGTGGTCGACTACAAATGACAAATGAATCATACAACAATGCCTAAGGTGTATATCTGACTTTAAACAAACTGTATTACTCAGTGTGCATGGGTGTACAGGTGCGATACTATCTGTTACGTAAGCCCATCCACCACGGCAAGGTCTTATCACATCAGATGGGAAAAATAGGTTTTTAATTGTCCTGAGGCCAAAAACCACATAAAAAGCATCAATCAAAATAAAATCGGATTATTAATTTCCGAGTGACTGGCGCAAATCATGTTCAACATGCTGTCCATCGTTTTCTGCAACAAGTTGAAATCGAGAAACAGCATGTTCCACAACTGATCGAAGTGTTTCCAGTGTCACGTTCAGATTGTGTTGCGCAATGCGTGCCTCCTATGCACCTAAGTTTGCAATCGGAACACTGCACACAGCATCTTCCACATAGTACCACAGCCAGAAGCCTCACGGATTAATATCAGCTGATCGGGATCGCCAGGCTGTAGGGAAATGGCGGCTGATAATTTTAGCACTTCCGAAATGGCATTTCATCAGCTTCTTAACTGGATTTTCAGTGTGCGCAGGTTTGCCATCTTGCATAAAAATGATCCCATTCACACATCCACGCTGTTGGAGAGCTGGAATGACGTGGTTGCGCAAAAGACACTCATAGCGCTTACCATTGACAGTACAGGTAACAGGACCAGAAGCACCTGTCTCTTCGAAAAAATATGGCCCTATGATAAACGATGCCGTAAACCCGCACCACACATTGACCTTTCCAGGATGAAGTGGTACTGTTTGATTTGTGTGTGGATTTTCCTTTGCCCATATTCGACAATTCTGTGTATTGACATATCCTGTCAGATGGAAGTGGGGTTCGTCTGTGCACAAAATCTTCCATGGCCAATCATTTTCCACTTCCATCTGAACAAGAAATTCTAAAGCAAAGGATTCTCTTGCTAGCAGGTCAACAGGAAGCAACTCTTGCACATGGGTAATTTTGAATGGATAGCAGAGAAGGATGTTTCGTAGGATTTTACGCACCGTGCTCAAAGGAATGCCCATTGTTCGAGCAATTCTCCGTGCACTATACGTTTGTACACCACTTCTCGTCTCCTCCTGTATTGCTGTGGCCACCGCTTCCACTAGCGTCGAATCAATTCGTTTCCTCCCTCTACCAGGTTGCACCGTCTTTTCGGATTTCCGAATCATTACCTCCACATCCACGGCAGTCTTTGGAACACCGCCTTTTTTCAAACCCTTCAGTGTCCGCAACTTCTTCAGAGCGACTGGTGCACAGCCATCATTCTTGTAATACAGCTTTACAAGCAGAACGCGATTCTGTATTGAGACAGTAATGGTGATAGTTGCATATGCGAAAGGAGGAAAAGCCGTGTTCCCGGCATGGTTATACCAACTTCAATGGATCGTGCGCAAGACAGGTTGGTTCAAATGGCTCTGAGCACTATGGGCCGTAACTTCTGAGGTCATCAGTCCCCCAGAACTTAGAACTACTTAAACCTAACTAACCGAAGGACACGACCGACACACATCCATGCCCGAGGCAGGATTCGAACCTGCGACCGTAGCGGTCGCGCGGTTCCAGACTGTAGCGCCTAGAACCGCTCGGCCACTCCGGCCGGCCGCAAGACAGGTAATTACATTTGCGTATTCTAACACATGCAGCGCCATGTATTGATCAATTTTCAAACTTTTTTTTTCTTCTGCCATACGTTTTGCCCCTTCTCTGATAATATTCCGTTGCAATTCGACGTCATTCTGACCAGTGGTGTCATTTCTACAGCGTTTTGAAAGTTTAACTTTAATTATAATCACCCTGTATATGTCAAATATTTTTAACATGTTCCTATGAGGGCAAAGTCAGGGGGAAAAAGCTCATCCTTTACCCCTGGAAATATTAGTTAAAATCTCGAAAGAAATGCTGTAGGGATAAGAACCACCATCATCCAACTGCGGTGAGCGTGATAACCCGGAGAGAGACGGGGAAGGAGATGGACAGACGCTGCGGGGAAGGAGGAGATAGGTACAGACGGGAGGAGGAGGAGGAACAGGAGGAGGTGGACAGAGATAAAGGAAGGAGAAATGGACGGAGAGAGAGAGAGGAGAGGCGGAGAAGGACAGAGAAATGAAAGAGGAGGAGATGAACAGAGAAAGAAAATAGAAGGAGATAAACAAAAGGAGGAGGAGATGGACAGAGAGAGGGGGAAGAGGAAAGTAACAACGAGAGTCAGAGGAGGAGATGGACAGAGGGGAAGGAGCAGACGGACAGAGGAGGGATGATAAACAGTGGGGGATGGAGGAGACGGACAGAGAGAGAGACGGATGAGATGGACAGAAAGGAGGTGAAGGAGGAGATGGACAGAGATGAAGGGATGAGTAATAGAAGATTGGAATAAATACATACCCTGGCAACGCCGGGTATTCAGCTAGTTTGCTACAAAATTCCACAGCAAACTTTCGGGACCTGTCGATTTCTGTCTTGACACCTTTCGGTGTGAATCATAAATCTCAGGCCTAGTAATTAGAACTAGCAGATCCCCGTTCAGCTCTTCGCTAATCTGAGACAAAGCTGCAACGTTGTGCACCAGTCTTCAATAGTGTGGATACCACACTTTCTGTATACTACAAGGAAGCGAAATGTACTAAAATAGAATGTTTGGTGTTCCGTTGTGTGTCACAAACAGCCCCTTCACTCGCCCGAGAACTTTGCATGCACGACAAACAACGCGGCCCGAGAGCCTTGCTTCTGCCAATACCTACCAATGTTGCAGTACATAAACAACTCACTCCTGCATCTACAGCGAAGTCGAACACAGACACACTACCCCAAAAACATCAGTTGATACGAAGGAACCATTGTAAACATTCCATAACGTAGTATTCTGTATTGACATAAGTCTGACCTATACTTCACGTGACATATTGCCAAGGGCTTTGGAGTAGTCATGCAGCTACCAAACGTGTCCCGAGTCTGGCTCACGTCAGCTGTTTGTGAGCTGACCGTATGGTTGAAAATACCTGTTGACGCGGTTTGGCGGCCGCATACTCTTTAGTTCGGTCAGGGCCACACACTGCAGCGCAAGTGCGTGTCTGGCGGTGACGGCACACTCTACCACATCGTGTATCCGAAGGAATGTAGACCCAGTCGTCTACTCCGGACAAATGAAATACCATACTCCAGAAATGAGCTTTTGAAGTCTATTACATTTTTACTTGTGTGGAAGAAGTACGAGAGGATGTCGACAAAAGACGTCTTATCCAGAGTCACATCCTACCTTCACGGCAGGCGTATTGCCCGTGTGATGACGATGAATGCAATCCGACAACGTTCGCTCTCCACATGGACTGCACACACAGACGCATCCATAGTTGCACTTTACGCGGAACCGAGACTCGTCTGAAGCGGTGACATGTTGCCGCTCTTGGGTCCATTACTGTTGTTTCGTGCAATATTGTCAGCGCACAACTCTGATGTCGCGTCAGGGAAAGCCGCAACAATGGACGACGTGTTGACAGCTGACAGACCATGCTGCTCCTGACGTCATCGCACTGACTACATGTACATCTGCATCTACATCCATGTTCTGCAAACCACTGTGAAGAGCATGGAAGAGTGCACTTCCCATTGCACCAGTTATTGGGGCTTTTTCCCATTCCATTCACGTACGGAGCGCAGAAAAAATGATTGTTTAAATGCCTCTGTGCGTACTTTAATTAATCTAATCTTGTCCTCACGATTGGCCGGCCGCTGTGGTCGAGCGGTTGTAGGGGCTTCAGTCCGGAGCCGCGCTGCTGCTACGGTCGCAGGTTAGAATCCTGCCTCGGGCATGGATGTGTGTGATGTCCTTAGGTTACATCTACATCTACATCTACATTTATACTCCGCAAGCCACCCAACGGTGTGTGGCGGAGGGCACTTTACGTGCCACTGTCATTACCTCCCTTTCCTGTTCCAGTCGCGTATGGTTCGCGGGAAGAACGACTGTCCGAAAGCCTCCGTGCGCGCTCTAATCTCTCTAATTTTACATTCGTGATATCCTCGGGAGGTATAAGTAGGGGGAAGCAATGTATTCGATACCTCATCCAGAAACGCACCCTTTCGAAACCTGGCGAGCAAGCTACACCGCGATGCAGAGCGCCTCTCTTGCAGAGTCTGCCACTTGAGTTTATTAAACATCTCCTTAACGCTATCACGCTTACCAAATAACCCTGTGACGAAACGCGCCGCTCTTCTTTGGATCTTCTCTATCTCCTCCGTCAGACCGATCTGGTACGGATCCCACACTGATGAGCAATACTCAAGTATAGGTCGAATGAGTGTTTTGTAAGCCACCTCCTTTGTTGATGGACTACATTTTCTAAGCACTCTCCCAATGAATCTCAACCTGGTACCCGCCTTACCAACAATTAATTTTATATGATGATTCCACTTCAAATCGTTCCGCACGCATACTCCCAGATATTTTACAGAAGTAACTGCTACCAGTGTTTGTTTCGCTATCATATAATCATACAATAAAGGATCCTTCTTTCTATGTATTCGCAATACATTACATTTGTCTATGTTAAGGGTCAGTTGCCACTCCCTGCACCAAGTGCCTATCCGCTGCAGATCTTCCTGCATTTCGCTACAATTTTCTAATGCTGCAACTTCTCTGTATACTACAGCATCATCCGCGAAAAGCCGCATGGAACTTCCGACACTATCTACTAGGTCATTTATATATATTGTGAAAAGCAATGGTCCCATAACACTCCCCTGTGGCACGCCAGAGGTTACTTTAACGTCTGTAGACGTCTCTCCATTGATAACAACATGCTGTGTTCTGTTTGCTAAAAACTCTTCAATCCAGCCACACAGCTGGTCTGATATTCCGTAGGCTCTTACTTTGTTTATCAGGCGACAGTGCGGAACTGTATCGAACGCCTTCCGGAAGTCAAGAAAAATAGCATCTACCTGGGAGCCTGTATCTAATATTTTCTGGGTCTCATGAACAAATAAAGCGAGTTGGGTCTCACACGATCGCTGTTTCCGGAATCCATGTTGATTCCTACATAGCAGATTCTGGGTTTCCAAAAACGACATGATACTCGAGCAAAAAACATGTTCTAAAATTCTACAACAGATCGACGTCAGAGATATAGGTCTATAGTTTTGCGCATCTGCTCGACGACCCTTCTTGAAGACTGGGACTATCTGTGCTCTTTTCCAATCATTTGGAACCCTCCGTTCCTCTAGAGACTTGCGGTACACGGCTGTTAGAAGGGGGGCAAGTTCTTTCGCGTACTCTGTGTAGAATCGAATTGGTATCCCGTCAGGTCCAGTGGACTTTCCTCTATTGAGTGATTCCAGTTGCTTTTCTATTCCTTGGACACTTATTTCGATGTCAGCCATTTTTTCGTTTGTGCGAGGATTTAGAGAAGGAACTGCAGTGCGGTCTTCCTCTGTGAAACAGCTTTGGAAAAAGGTGTTTAGTATTTCAGCTTTACGCGTGTCATCCTCTGTTTCAATGCCATCATCATCCCGTAGTGTCTGGATATGCTGTTTCGAGCCACTTACTGATTTAACGTAAGACCAGAACTTCCTAGGATTTTCTGTCAAGTCGGTACATAGAATTTTACTTTCGAATTCACTGAACGCTTCACGCATAGCCCTCCTTACGCTAACTTTGACATCGTTTAGCTTCTGTTTGTCTGAGAGGTTTTGGCTGCGTTTAAACTTTGAGTGAAGCTCTCTTTGCTTTCGCAGTAGTTTCCTAACTTTGTTGTTGTACCACGGTGGGTTTTTCCCGTCCCTCACAGTTTTACTCGGCACGTACCTGTCTAAAACGCATTTTACGATTGCCTTGAACTTTTTCCATAAACACTCAACATTGTCAGTGTCGGAACAGAAATTTTCGTTTTGATCTGTTAGGTAGTCTGAAATCTGCCTTCTATTACTCTTGCTAAACAGATAAACCTTCCTCCCTTTTTTTATATTCCTATTAACTTCCATATTCAGGGATGCTGCAACGGCCTTATGATCACTGATTCCCTGTTCTGCACATACAGAGTCGAAAAATGGTTCAAATGGCTCTGAGCACTATGGGACTCAACTGCTGAGGTTATTAGTCCCCTAGAACTTAGAACTAGTTAAACCTAACTAACCTAAGGACATCACAAACATCCATGCCCGAGGCAGGATTCGAACCTGCGACCGTAGCGGTCTTGCGGTTCCAGACTGCAGCGCCTTTAACCGCACGGCCACTTCGGCCGGCTCAGAGTCGAAAAGTTCGGGTCTGTTTGTTATCAGTAGGTCCAAGATGTTATCTCCACGAGTCGGTTCTCTGTTTAATTGCTCGAGGTAATTTTCGGATAGTGCATTCAGTATAATGTCACTCGATGCTCTGTCCCTACCACCCGTCCTAAACATCTGAGTGTCCCAGTCTATATCTGGTAAATTGAAATCTCCACCTAAGACTATAACATGCTGAGAAAATTTATGTGAAATGTATTCCAGATTTTCTCTCAGTTGTTCTGCCACTAATGCTGCTGAGTCGGGAGGTCGGTAAAAGGAGCCATTTATTAACCTAGTTCGGTTGTTGAGTGTAACCTCCACCCATAATAATTCACAGGAACTATCCACTTCTACTTCACTACAGGATAAACTACTACTAACAGCGACGAACACTCCACCACCGGTTGCATGCAATCTATCCTTTCTATACACCGTCTGTACCTTTGTAAAAATTTCGGCAGAATTTATCTCTGGCTTAAGCCAGCTTTCTGTACCTATAACGATTTCAGCTTCGGTGCTTTCTATCAGCGCTTGAAGTTCTGGTACTTTACCAACGCAGCTTCGACAGTTGACAATTACAGTACCGATTGCTGCTTGGTCCCCGCATGTCCTGACTTTGCCCCGCACCCGTTGAGGCTGTTGCCCTTTCTGTACTTGCCCAAGGCCATCTAACCTAAAAAACCGCTCAGCCCACGCCACACAACCCCTGCTACTCGTGTAGCCGCTTGTTGCGTGTAGTGGACTCCTGACCTATCCAGCGGAACCCGAAACCCCACCACCCTATGGCGCAAGTCGAGGAATCTGCAGCCCACACGGTCGCAGAACCGTCTCAGCCTCTGATTCAGACCCTCCACTCGGCTCTGTACCAAAGGTCCGCAGTCAGTCCTGTGGACGATGCTGCAGATGGTGAGCTCTGCTTTCATCCCGCTAGCGAGACTGGCAGTCTTCACCAAATCAGATAGCCGCCGGAAGCCAGAGAGGATTTCCTCCGATCCATAGCGACACACATCATTGGTGCCGACATGAGCGACCACCTGCAGATGGGTGCACCCTGTACCCTTCATGGAATCCGGAAGGACCCTTTTCACATCTGGAATGACTCCCCCCGGTATGCACACCGAGTGCACATTGGTTTTCTTCCCCTCTCTTGCTGCCATTTCCCTAAGGGGCCCCATTAGTTAGGTTTAAGTAGGTCTAAGTCTAGGGACTGATGACCTCAGATGTTAAGTCCCATGGTGCTTAGAGACATATGAACCATTTTGTCCTCACGATTACTAAGTGAGCTATACATAGGAAGTTGTAGCATATCATAGAGTCGTCATTTAAAGCCAATTCTTGAAACTTTGTAAGTAGGCATTCCATGCTTCACCACCTCTTCCCCACTGGCCAGCCAAATGTTGGTGGTGATAAACCATTTCACCAACACGACTCCTACCGGCCACCCACGGGTAAAACGCCACAGCACAGTAAATACGTTAAGGGGATTCTACCATGAGCAAAATACAGTTTTTAGTATCAGTATTTCCTTTAATGTTCCGGTGATGTTGCAAAATCATCACTGCGTTTCTCTGTATTTTACAGCGAAATATGCCTACACTGAAGCGCCAAAGAAACTGATAAAGGCATGCGTATTCGTGCGTGTCCATGGTGTCAAGTCCCTCCTGCACCACTTCACCAGACTTTAGTCGAGTCTATTCCACGTCGAGTTGCGGCACTTCTGCGTGCTCGCGGGGGTCCTACACGATATTAGGCAGGTGTACCCGATTCTTTGGCTCTTCAGTGTATCATTGAATAAAAATACATACATGTTGGGATTATGGTCATCAGATTTACAAAAGTGTGGCAACAAAAACATGTACCTAGTAACTGATTTCTGTTGTGTTGCTGTCTTGTGCAGTGTAGGTGACAGTGACGGTTGAAAGTTCATGTAACCTACTATGTATATGTCACCTGCCTCAGTGATTGCACGGTCGGTAATTTTAGTGCCATGCTAATCTGTGGCTGATACTATAACTACCAAAGAACGAATTACGGCGAAGACGACGAAGACTGTAGATGACCTCTGAAGCGATGATGGGCTCCTTGTACAAGCCTTCACTTATACTAGAGAGGTGTAGCCACCTGTAGTAAACCATCTGCATGTCTGCAGCATTGACACAGTGCATCGCATGCCATTCCAAGTTCCGGCACAGCTCTATGAGAGGGAATATTTACAGCGTGCTGCCAGACTGTATAAGGTGCGGGTTAGGCTGTTGCGGCATTCGACGAGATGACGCCATCGACTGAAAGCTACGCAGCGCCGGGCCGTCGTTCGCGCTCTGTGGTCATAATTTTCTGCTGCGGACGTCTATCTGGCTTCGCACTTCACTGCGCAAGCCCTTTAACGGGTTCGATTTTTCTACCGTTGCAGCCACCAGGCCCTTTCGGTGGGAACTGTGTCCACAGTGCCAATTAAAATCGCTCGTTCCGGATGGCACATTACGAGCCAGAAAGAAATCGAAAATTTTGATGGACATAGGAGCAAAAGTACCCGTAAGTAATTGTAGATTTGTAACAGAAATGGTATTGCTAACTATTATACAGTTAAATAGTTTTCGTTCGTGTGGTCACGGTGTACGTAAGAGCCGTACGAATACTTCGTTAACTGCGGGACCGTCTCTGCAACTAGCAAAATGCGTTTTCCCTTCGCCGTATGCGTTTCATTTTATACAGTTAAAACAATGTTGTAAGTTTTAGAATGACAGTTACTGTAGAATTTGGTTGGCTAGACATCCAAAGACAGATCAGTTATGAACCTACTGAAAAGGGATTTATTCACGTCCATCTGGTTTTAGCTTTCCTCGAGATTAACATTTTACAGGTATTTCCATATTTGGCACTGGCATCTCATTCCGATTATTGTTAACAGATAGAGTCGTCGGACGTTTTTACACACACACAACTAATAAATTTCATTTAAAAATGCAGAGAGGAAACGTAATTCTGAATTTAGTGAACAATTTCGGAAAAAATGGTGTGATGTTAGAGCAAATATTTTATAAAATATCTGTCTATTGACTTAATTTTTATTTAATTTGATACTTCGGTGCTACAGCAGATTTATACGTACTGGAAGCATGCAAACTCTGATAAAACTGGAATTTTTATAACATTGAAACATTTCACATCTGGATATGAAGTATGAAGGTTGATTGTTCAAAATCGAGGTTAGTTTACATACAGTATTCTTGATGATCTCGCATTTTATGACAAGACAAGTGGATTATGTACAGGATGGACAGAAATATGGAAGCACCGCGAGAAATATATGCCAGTCCAGTCTGCAGGTTGCCCCGTTTATTCTGTGCAATGTCTTGAGTACGTTCCAAGTGTTCTGTGAAGTTGTGGGTGGATTATCTTGACGCTCATTGCATTCCAACGTGGGTAAATTTTTGGTACTTGGACGGTGAGTGCCTCTGCAACCAAGATAGCCGAAGTGTATGTAATTTTTCAATAAGGTAAGGTTCTATATTTTTATAAAATGCATTGTAACCATCGGCTGTTTATTTGTCCCATTTGACATTTGCCGGTTTCGGTTATTAACCATCACCCAGGATGTAGGGTACAACAGATTAGTTACAAGCATCCTATATTCCTTTGAATCTAAACAGTATCGAAATTATCCAGTAAAATTGTACAAACACCTGACATAATTTGTTCTTTTTTTTCTGTTATGTCTGCCTATTTGACATGAGATATGACTGTCAATATTGTAAGACAAATTACGTCAGGTGTTTGTACAATTTCACTGGATAATTTCGATATCGTTCAGCTTCTACATCTACATCTACATCCATACTCCGCAAGCCACCTGACGGTGTGTGGCGGAGGGTACCTTGAGTACCTCTATCGGTTCACCCTTCTATTCCAGTCTCGTATTGTTCGTGGAAAGAAGGATTGTCGGTATGCTTCTGTGTGGGCTCTAATCTCTCTGTTTTTATCCTCATGGTCTCTTCGCGAGATATACGTAGGAGGGAGCAATATACTGCTTGACTCTTCGGTGAAGGTATGTTCTCGAAACTTCAACAAAAGCCCGTACCGAGCTACTGAGCGTCTCTCTTGCAGAGTATTCCACTGGAGTTTATCTACCATCTCCTTAACGCTTTCGCGATTACTAAATGATCCTGTGACGAAGCGCGCTGCTCTCCGTTGGATCTTCTCTATCCCTTCTATCAACCCTGTCTAGTACGGATCCCACACCGGTGAGCAGTATTCAAGCAGTGGGCGAACAAATGTACTGTAACCTACTTCCTTTGTTTTCGGATTCCATTTCCTTAGGATTCTTCCAATGAATCTCAGTCTGGCATCTGCTTTACCAACGATCAACTTTATATGATCATTCCATTTTAAATCACTCCTAATGCGTACTCCCAGATAATTTATGGAATTAACTGCTTCCAGTTGCTGACCTGCTATTTCGTAGCTTCATGGATGATGGTTAATAACTGAAACCGGTAGGTGACTAATGGGACAAATATGCAGCTGATGGTTAAAATGCATTTTAGAAAAGAAGTGTATGCAGTTTCAAGAGACTCCGTAACGAAAATTTACTCCACGTACTGGCAAAGGGGACAATCATGATCCGCTGTCACAACGCGGACGAAAGTTTGTGTTGAATGGTCGTGACGGGCGGTCATTGAGGAGGTTTGTGACGGAAAATAAGAGGAAGACAGCTGAAAAAGTGACTGCAGAACTGAGTGTCGCACTCGTGAACCTTTCAGCACCAAAACAACGCGAAGGGAGCTCCATAAACCGCGAATTGCACGGCGAGCTGGAATTCTATTACCACTCGTGAGTGATGCAAATGCCCGTAAAAGAAAACGTGGTGCCAAAGGTATCAAATCTGGACTATTGAGCGACGGAAGAAAGTCATTTAGAGTGGGTCAGTTTCGTTTCATACTGTTTCCTGCTTCTGGCTGAGTTTGCAACACTAGTTCGATGGTCCTCATACAGGTAGATGACTACTCGAAACGAGCACCGCGCCACCGACACAGGCCGGTACAGACAGTATTATGCTATGGGGGACATTCACCCGGGCTTCCCTAGGAACTCTGGTAATAATCGAAGGCACCATGTCATCTGTGGACTAAGCGAACATTATGGCATTTTCCAACAGGATAACTATCCTTGTTATCAGTCTGTAATCGAGCTGCAGTGATTTGAGTATCATGTAGTGTACTCACACTGATGCACTGACCACCAAATTCTCCTCATCCAAACCCAACTGAACACTTTGAGTACGATCGTCGGAACCTATAACTCATTGTACTGGAATCTAATATTTGTGATAACATAGCTTTCCAGATCCCAATTATTTTAGCAAATATTGACAAGGAAAAGTGAAAAAAAATCAACTGGCCTGCAGAGGAACAGCGACCGTTCGGAATTAAAACTGTAGAGACGCCACAAGCCGCATGCAACATTTTCTTTATTTTACTTAGAACAACGCGATCATCTTCAGAAATTACTTAGCCGAGGCCCACACGTTATAAATATCGGACTGTCTATAGCGCTGCCGTCATACATAAAATGGCCATCGGCTACATAATTCTGGAGATGCTTGCGTTGGTCTAGTGAAACATGTAAAGTAAAGAAAATGTTACATGCTACTTGTGGTGGCTCTACAATTTTAATTTCAAAATCAATTAAATCGATACGTACACCCTGCCTAGATTCGAAACTTGGTAATGTTCCTATTACACCAAGTAGCTGTTTCCACGAGCGGTCTATTTTTCGTGTAGTGGGAAAATCAAACGCAATTTAGCAAATACCGACAAAAGTTAAGTTACCGAGTTTCGTCTCTAGTTTCGTCACTGTTTCTTTTTTTATCGGCATGGCACAACTCACATACAGGATGTTTAAGTCCCATGTTATTACAGGACACAGTACTAGTCAAACCTACAAAAACAGTACATCGCCGTTAACATAATGTGTTTGGGGTATGGGACATTTACTTGTGCTGTGAACGGCTGGCACTCAGTTGCGTAGGCTGTGTCCCTGTTGATGTTCATTGTTAATTTCCTATTTATTGTAGATTCACCTGACTTTGGTGCTGTTGTTGGATATAATACTTACAACTGTCCCCTACATGAACAATTCTGTATGTGACGTTTTAAGGTTGTTTCATGATAATACACTCCTGGAAATTGAAATAAGAACACCGTGAATTCATTGTCCCAGGAAGGGGAAACTTTATTGACACATTCCTAGGGTCAGATACATCACATGATCACACTGACAGAACCACAGGCACATAGACACAGGCAACAGAGCATGCACAATGTCGGCACTAGTACAGTGTATATCCACCTTCGCAGCAATGCAGGCTGCTATTCTCCCATGGAGACGATCGTAGAGATGCTGGATGTAGTCCTGTGGAACGGCTTGCCATGCCATTTCCACCTGGCGCCTCAGTTGGACCAGCGTTCGTGCTGGACGTGCAGACCGCGTGAGACGACGCTTCATCCAGTCCCAAACATGCTCAATGGGGGACAGATCCGGAGATCTTGCTGGCCAGGGTAGTTGACTTACACCTTCTAGAGCACGTTGGGTGGCACGGGATACATGCGGACGTGCATTGTCCTGTTGGAACAGCAAGTTCCCTTGCCGGTCTAGGAATGGTAGAACGATGGGTTCGATGACGGTTTGGATGTACCGTGCACTATTCAGTGTCCCCTCGACGATCACCAATGGTGTACGGCCAGTGTAGGAGATCGCTCCCCACACCATGATGCCGGGTGTTGGCCCTGTGTGCCTCGGTCGTATGCAGTCCTGATTGTCGCGCTCACCTGCACGGCGCCAAACACGCATACGACCATCATTGGCACCAAGGCAGAAGCGACTCTCATCGCTGAAGACGACACGTCTCCGTTCGTCCCTCCATTCACGCCTGTCGTGACACCACTGGAGGCGGGCTGCACGATGTTGGGGCGTGAGCGGAAGACGGCCTAACGGTGTGCGGGACCGTAGCCCAGCTTCATGGAGACGGTTGCGAATGGTCCTCGCCGATACCCCAGGAGCAACAGTGTCCCTAATTTGCTGGGAAGTGGCGGTGCGGTCCCCTACGGCACTGCGTAGGATCCTACGGTCTTGGCGTGCATCCGTGCGTCGCTGCGGTCCGGTCCCAGGTCGACGGGCACATGCACCTTCCGCCGACCACTGGCGACTACATCGATGTACTGTGGAGACCTCACGCCCCACGTGTTGAGCAATTCGGCGGTACGTCCACCCGGCCTCCCGCATGCCCACTATACGCCCTCGCTCAAAGTCCGTCAACTGCACATACGGTTCACGTCCACGCTGTCGCGGCATGCTACCAGTGTTAAAGACTGCGATGGAGCTCCGTATGCCACGGCAAACTGGCTGACACTGACGGCGGCGGTGCACAAATGCTGCGCAGCTAGCGCCATTCGACGGCCAACACCACGGTTCCTGGTGTGTCCGCTGTGCCGTGCGTGTGATCATTGCTTGTACAGCCCTCTCGCAGTGTCCGGAGCAAGTATGGTGGGTCTGACACACCGGTGTCTGTGTTCTTTTTTCCATTTCCAGGAGTGTAGAACAAGAATAGTGATTCCGTGGAATGTCAACAATGTAAGTAGTGAAATGGTATTCCATATTCCACGGGGAAAATGGTAGACATGATACTGTATTATGATCTAGCCAACAGCGTTAGTTGACCGGTACGTTTTATGATTGCCGAAAGTCATCCTCAACGCCGCATTCAATCTGAAAAATGCGCTGCAGATTATCCCATCGACTTACAGACGGAGGACGGCCGTAGACCTTGCAGAGTTCCCACGGCAGATATGACATAGCGAGTGTTCAACTGCTTTCAACAAAACGTAATACCATCTGCAAATCAAAAGCATCAAAAAAGAAAGAAAGACACACTTTTCGCAATTACACATGCACAGTAAAAATATCAAAAAGTTACTCAGTTCAAATGATGTAAGACTAGTGTATTACTTACTGATTACACCATAAAATACTTTTAACATCATGGTAACACCTCTCAAATATTTTTAATTAGGTTCTACTGCTCATTACATTGTATATTTGCGATTACCGACAACTTATCGAGGTCATTGTCATCTGTTCAAAAACTGGCTCTGAGCACTATGGGAATTAACATCTGAGGTCATCAGTCCCCTAGAACTTAGAACTACGTAAACCTAACTAACCTAAAGACATCACACACATCCATGCCCGAGGCAGGATTCGAACCTGCAACCGTAGCGGTCACGCGGTTCCAGACTGAAGCGCCTAGAACCGCTCTTTTTTTTTTTCGCTTTAGTTCGTTGCATCTGTCCGGCGCGGACGTCGCAAGACATCCATTTAAGTTCGTTGTTGATCTGTTAACTCAGTTTTTTTTATTACAGATGGCACGTTACCCTCTTACCGAACACGCTGAGCAACCGTGCCGGCGTAACCGCTCGGCCGCACTTGCCGACTGTCATCTGTCAACTCATATCTGACATCTAATGTAAATTGTGAAGAGAGACGCCTCTATATCTTTGGTATGTAGCGTCTTTGCTTCCTATAAGTGCGTGGGCAGCACGTGACGTTAATGTAAAGTCAGATTGTTCAATGTAGACAGGCAAATGGCTACCCGCTTTTAACTCTGAGCATTCGTGTTTGTGATTAGAATAACACGCGGCACTATGTTCGGTTTATCAGTACAATATTTCGTGCAACACACAAAAAGATGAAAGCCTTCAGGCCATTAGCAAACATTCACCGCAAGTATATGTTCTATAGCCGGCCGTGGTGGCCGAGCGGTTCTAGGCGCTACAGTCTGCAACGGCGCGACCGCTACTGTCGCAGGTTCGAATCCTGCCACGGGCATGGATGTGTGTGATGTTCTTAGGTTAGTTAGGTTTAATTAGTTCTAAGTTCTAGGGGACTGATGACCTCAGAAGTTAAGTCCCATAGTGCTCAGAGCCATTTGAACCATATATGTTCCATTCGTTCATCATGCAATTCTCAATTTAGATTTATCCTGTTTCCATTTCATTTTCGAACATCTCTCGGTTTGAAATTTTTCACTGTTGGGGACCATTCCATTCAAAGTATTCAACAGCTTATTAAGAATTCCTCCTGTAAATACTAATGCAGCCATTTGATGATGAGAAAAAATGGTCTAAACCGATATTGGCAAAACACAATGATTTTATTGAAGAGAAATGTCATCGACTTAGAAGTTGGAAGCTGTTTTTATAACACAACCACGAAACCCTCATAATGCCATGTACTGACAAAATAGCTTTACTTCATATGCTATTCGGTATCATGTTCTAATGTGGAATGATTCAATTTGTGGTGCTCCAATCTTATAGAGTACCAGCTATCTTCGAACTTCACTTCATTTTTTTTTATCGAATAGTATGTGTGGTTTGGATTTAACATCCAAGCATCACTGCTGGTACCCACCTGAATCAATTTCACTGAAATACAATTAACGAGATTATTGGCGACGTAATCAGTGGAAACTACTGAGAAACACTGAACCTACAATGTAATGACAGGCATTGTTGTGAAAATTGAAAATTTGTGCCAGGCCAGTAGTCGAATTCAGATGTCTTGTACATTGCAAGCAGTTGCCTTAACCATTTAAGCCGTCCTAGCATGTCTAGATATCAGAGCAAACATTCGATTTCGCTGACATTTCCCTGCTACTACTCCTACAAAACGATCAGAGTTTTAGTGAAGGTATATTTGGAAACAGGTGTAGCTGGAACGGATCTAGTGAAATGTTAACGTGGTACAAATTTTCAACTGCCCGAGCATATCACTACTTGAAGTTTTTTAACATAAACATTCCTGCCGCGCGGGATTAGCCGGGCGGTCTCAGTCGCTGCAGTCATGGACTGTGCGGCCGATCCCGGCGGGAGGTTCGAGTCCTCCCTCGGGCATGGGTGTGTGTGTGTTTGTCCTTAGTATAATTTAGGTTAAGTAGTGTGTAAGCTTAGGGTTTAAATGGCTCTGAGCACTATGGGACTTAACATCTGTGGTCATGAGTCCCCTAGAACTTAGAACTACTTAAACCTAACTAACCTAAGGACATCACACACATCCATGTCCGAGGCAGGATTCGAACCTGCGACCGTAGCGGTCACGCGGTTCCAGACTGAAGCGCCTAGAACCGCACGGCCACACCGGCCTGCTGTAAGCTTAGGGACTGATGACCTTAGCAGTTAAGTCCCATAAGATTTCACACACATTTGAACATTTTGAACATAGACATTCCGATCCTTATGATAAATACACTGCCGATTAAGCTTTATCATTAATGTTGTCGACATTAATAAATGAAATGTAAATAATCGGTGTTGTCTATTACTGGAAAACGCCACTGACAAGGGAACCTCCCCATCGCACCCCCCTCAGATTTAGTTATAAGTTGACACAGTGGATAGATCTTGAAAAACTGAACGCAGATCAATCGAGAAAACAGGAAGAAGTTGTGTGGAACTATGAAAAAAAATTAGCAAAATATACAATCTGAGTAGTCCATGCGCAAGATAGGCAACATCAAGGATTGTGTGAACTCAGGAGCGCCGTGGTCCCGTGGTTAGCGTGAGCAGCTGCGGAACGAGAGGTCCTTGGTTCAAGTCTTCCCTCGAGTGAAAAGTGTACTTTCTTTATTTTCGTGAAGTTATGATCTGTCCGTTCGTTCATTGACGTCTCTGTTCACTGTAATTAGTGTCTGTGTTTTGCGACCGCACCGCAAAACCGTGAAATAGTAGACGAAAGGACGTGCCTCTCCAATGGGAACCGAAAACATTTGATCGCAAGGTCATAGGTCAACCGATTCCTCCACAGGAAAACACGTCTGATATATTCTATACGACACTAGTGACGGCATGTGCGTCACATGACAGGAATATGTTGTCGACCCACCTAACTTGTACACTTGGCGAATGCGTAAAAAGATTCTTCTACCTTGCCCGATTTAGGTTTTCTTGTGGATGTGATAATCACTCTTAAAAAAGTGGTGAAAAAATAAAAAATTAAACTTTTCACCCGAGGGAATACTTCAACCAAGGACCTCTCGTTCCGCAGCTGCTCACGCTAACGACGGGAACGCGGCGCTCCTGAGCTCACGCTATCCTTGATATTGCCTATCTTACGCATGGCCTACTCAGTTTGTATATTTTGCTTATTTTTTTCATAGTCCACACAAGTTCTTCCTGTTTTCTCGATTGATCTGTGTTCAGTTTTTCAAGGCCTATCCACTGTGCCAACTTATAAATAAATCTGAGGGGGGTGCGATGGGGAGGTTCCCTTGTGAGAATCGACGAAATATTTAGTTCAAATGGTTCTGAGCACTATGGGACTTAACTTCTTAGGTCATCAGTCGCCTAGAACTTAGAACTACTTAAACCTAACTAACCTAAGGACATCACGCACATCCATGCCCGAGGCAGGATTCGAAACTGCGACCGTAGCGGTCCCGCGGTTCCAGACTGCAGCGCCTAGAACCACTCGGCCACACCGGCCGGCAAATATTTAGTATCGGGCATACTATTTTACGAGACCTTGACAGAAAGAGCGCGGTGAGGCAGTACAGTGTTACACTCGCAGCCATAAATTCTGTGTAGGCTACGACACCGACGGAACAGATCTGGTGCGCCGTGAAGACTAGGAGCTGTAGCGTCTAAAGGCTACAGAGACCGGAATCGCAAACAATGCGGCGGCGAGTCTAACAAGTCAGGTCGGCATAAATCCCTCGCTCAGTGCTACCTGCCACACAAAGAAGGCCGTAATAACCGGCTAGCGACTGGCCACAATGCGCCGGCGCCAAGCAGAGCGCGATGATCAAATAGCAGATAGGACGCTAACGATGGGATCCGCGCAGAGCGGCGATGCACGGAAACAAAGAGCAAACACGGGCGGCGCAGGCGGGCTGCGGCGGGCGGGCGCTGACCCCTTTGTGTGAGCCGGGCGCCGCCTTCGGAAGGCCACCACGTGGTGCGCACTGCACCAATTACGTATTACCCCGCTTCCTGGTGGGCCGCTGCTACCACCGCCCGGTTCGCTATGCTCGCGTTGCCTTTTGACAAAAGCCACGGGATAGCAATAAGCACATATACAGATGGAGGTAGTACCACGTACACGAGATATAAAAGGCTTTGCATTGGCGGAGCTTTCCGCCTCCCGTCCCCCGCGCGGATCCTCTATGACCTCATTCCTTTCCCCCATCTGCTCCTATTCCTCGAACATATCCGCATCCTCTACACCTCCCGCCACCTCGAACCCCCTCACCCCCTGGTTGCTCCACTCCTCTCCCATCCCCACCCCCTGCCACGTCTTCACTGTTGTGTCCCCCCTACCCTCCATCTCTACACCCTTCATCTCCTTTCCCAAGGTGGCTTCCATCAACTCCCCCTCCGGGATGATGCCCTCTCTTCTTCCATTTATCCCTCCTATCAACTCTGATCGTCACTCCCACTCCATTCCTCTGTCTTTTTCCCGGGCTCCCTCTCCCCCCCCCTTTCCATCCTCTTTTTTCCCCACCTCCCCTCTCTCTGCCCCCTTCTCTCCCCCAAGTCCTTTTGCATTTCCCTCCTCTGCCTCCTCTCATTCCCTCTCGTGTCTGCCCTGCCCCTCTCCCCCTTTATTAGTCCTCTCCCTCCTTGGTTCTCCCCCCTTTTCGTTTGTTTTCCTTCCTTCCTCCTTGTTCTTCCCCCTCCTCCATGCCCCCCCCCCCCCATCTGCCTTTGGCTCGGGAGTGTCATCTTTGTGCCGCCCTTTTCGTGCAGTGTTTTACAGTGATTGTTTTACAGTGAGTGTTTTACAGTGAGTATTCCGTGTTGTGTTTTTTGGGAAGTGTTGCGAACGGCCATCATACTGCATACTGTCGCTGGGTGTGCTTTTTGTCTCTTGCGAACAGATACCAGACTGTCGCCGTGTTTTTTTAATTGTGTGCGTACTGTGTTACTTGTCTGATTCCTGTGTCTTTTATTAACATTGCCAACCCCTTTTGCTTTCTGTTTTAACTTTCCGCATTTTTCCGCCATTTTACACTTTACGTCACCGTTTTATCGTCTGTTTTTCTTGTTTCTTTTCTTCTTCCGTTTTTAAAATAGAAGTCTGTAGGCTGTAGAGCAGCGTACTAAGCTGCTGCCAGCCCGCCCCCTTCAGGGGGAATTGAAAATCAATAAAGGAAAAAAAAAGTGGAGCTTTCATTTGTACTCAGGCCATCCATGTGAAAAGGTTTCCAACATGATTATAACAGCAAGATGGGAGTTAACAAAATCAAATGGCGCTGAGCACTATGGGACTCAACTTCTGAGGTCATAGGTCACCAAGAACTTAGAACTACTTGAACCTAACGAACCTAAGGACTTCACACACATCCATGCCCGAGGCAGGATTCGAACCTGCGACTGTAGCGGTCGCTCGGCTCCAGACTGTAGCGCCTACAATCACTCGGCCACTCTGGCCGGCCCCAACACACAAAATACAATATTAAAAATCATATAGTTGCTATTGAGGGTGTTGATAAGTGGATGGCTTTGAAGAAGCCGAGGCAGGAAAGTTGGGTGGAATTTCATGAAATGATATCAGGATCGCAATTAAAAAATAACTGATACCTTTTATGTTCTGAATACCTCAACTAGAAAATAAATTTTCAGAGGCAAATCAGAATAGCAAGGGAATGCTGGTGTCCGATATTCATGACTAGGGCCTCGATTTTTATAACCGAGAAAACAGAGAAATATCCAAGCATTTATAACCTAAAACTTTTAAAAATACGAACACAAAAAACACAATATGACTTTATGGTTCAAATGGCTCTGAGCACTATGGGACTTAACATCTGTGGTCATCAGTCCCCTAGAACTTAGAACTACTTAAACCTAACTAACCTAAGGACATCACACAACACCCAGCCATCACGAGGCAGAGAAAATCCTGACCCCGCCGGGAATCGAACCCGGGAGCGGGAAGCGAGAACGCTACCGCACGACCACGAGCTGCAGGCTATGACTTTATGTAAATTTGTTAAAAACATTCTTTTTGTTTCTATATACCATCTAACACAAAATTAAATTCTAACTAGTACTTATTTTCGAAATGTCGGCATGTGTGGCAATCAGTCACGATCACTGAATAACAAACAAAATTGCGAGGGCGACTATAGCTTTGATGCTTTGAAGCGTAGTTGGATGTCATTTCCGGACACTAGTTCCTATCCTCGATTTGTCCCTCCTTCCAGAAGACGCGGCGCAGAAATACCGTGACAGCAAGTTCTTCCGAAATTGCGTCAAACAGGCTACAGACCCGAACAGTTTGAAGTGTCAAATTTTGATATTTATCCTTTGTACAGGGTTTTCGGAAATTCCCGTTACAGACTTCTAAGACTCGTGGTAGGTAGTTACTAGATAGAAGATTGAATTGCAACCCATGTACGGACCACTTGAAAACACATTAGTAATGCGACCACGTCTACAAGTAATTGACTAGGCGTGACCCAGTAAATCACTTGTTTTACAATTCCACTCACTAATAGCCAAAGAAATTGCTGGTGTACTTGTCGACGGGTTCTCTTCAACGTGATGCAGTGCTAATTCTTCCAATGAGGGAGTGCGGCGTCTCCCCGGAGCACCACACTCACACAGTCTGACGGTGAAGGTACCGTTTCTCGAAGCCGCTGCGTAACTGTTGCGAAAAGGGTACGTGCTGGAGTCGTACGTTGTGCAGAGCGATCTTGATAAAGGCGACGAGCAGTTCTTCCATTACCGTGAGCTTCGTCATTCAGGAGGATAGTGTCGGTGTCTTCGCCAAACGTGTACTCAACTATGTTGCTCAAACACTCACAGACACCTGAATGAGGCACGGCACAGTTCAGAGAGGTAGGAGAAACATCAAATGACATCAGCCGATCCGACGTAACCAGCCCCCACCATGACTACCCTGTTGCATAACTACCTATTCCCGCGCCCGGGTTCTTGGGTTCGATTCCCGGCGGGGTCAGGGATTTTCTCTGCCTCGTGATGACTGGGTGTTGTGTGATGTCCTTAGGTTAGTTAGGTTTAAGTAGTTCTAAGTTCTAGGGGACTGATGACCATAGCTGTTAAGTCTCATAGTGCTCAGAACCAAGTATTCATATGAATGTGAAGGTGATGACTACCAAGAAAATGATGAAAACATAATAGTTTGTCACATAAACTGCAACTGCAAGTCCCATAGTGCTCAGAGCCATTTGAACCATATTTTATTTTGGGTGTTGAAGGCGCAAATATCTATACTAATTTTGATTAATGCAAGTCAGAGAGGTAATTTTGCAGCAGTTCATATTAATTTCAAGTGAATTAACTATTCATCAGCCTCTAAATTATTTGATTGAGATTTACTCAGAATAAACGAGCACCAGGCTCTCTTTCATATTGAGCATTGATTAGGACGTGTTAGGTGAAAACTGAATAGGAATCGTTCAATAATTGTACGACATACAGACAGAAAATCGATTCTGTAAAGTTCAAGTAAAAAAAATAAATAAAAATAAAAATAGAAACTGACAGGAAAGAGCATGAAACTCAAAAAATGGTTCAAATGGCTCTGAGCACTATGGGACTTAACATCTATGGTCATCAGTCCCCTAGAACTTAGAACTACTTAAACCTAACTAACCTAAGGACAGCACACAACACCCAGTCATCACGAGGCAGAAAAAATCCCTGACCCCGCCGGGAATCGAACCCGGGAACCCGGGCGCGGGAAGCGAGAACGCTACCGCACGACCACGAGCTGCGGACGAAACTCAAAAACACATGGACATTAGAGAGAAGACAACCCCCAGTAGAGGATAAAGTAGTTCTGGGAAGAGCCGGCCAGAGTGGCCGTTCGGTTCTAGGCGCTACAGTCTGGAGCCGAGCGACCGCTCCGATCGCTGGTTCGAATCCTGCCTCAGGCATGGATGTGTGTGATGTCCTTAGGTTAGTTAGGTTTAATTAGTTTTAAGTTCTAGGCAACTGATGACCTCAGAAGTTAAGTCGCATAGTGCTCAGAGCCATTTGAGCCAGTTCTGGGATAATAAAGAGAACTAAGACTGTTTATAACCAATGATTATAAGTGCTCTTGAATGGACCGAGAAAAATATAATGATAATTAAAATTTTATAGCTTTGTGATTTTTTAGCAAAGGAATGGACAAAAAAGCCATAGCAACGCTAATCAGTGCGTATTAGGATATCAGGAAGAGAACGTGAAATACATAAGATAGCTAACATTAGCTAACTTTACAACTTCCATTGTGGTTTTTAAATGATGACATTATGAATAGGTGGAAACAACTTTTTACGTCTGTAGAGAAGTATCGTTGAAAATTCTTTTACTCTTCAGCTGCCTTTAGCGGTGAGGAACTTCGGAATGTTGCGTTGGGAGTACCGCCCTCAAAAGTGCTAAACCAAAGTTTCAGTGCGCAGTGTTTGTTTGTGACACAGAACCCACATGAAATCTGCAGAAAAAGGCATTGCGGATGTTAAAATAACCTTCCTTTTTGTGCTGCTTGTGTTTACAAGCACCCAAGTCGAGTATCATTAGTGATTTTACTTTAGTCTAATAAGAAATTGATTACGTCGTAACAGTGCCAGCGTAGCGGTTGCGTTGACTAATTAGCATTGATAACTCGTCAAAATAGGGCTTTTCCGTTCTCACAAAGTTTTGTAATTCGTTAGAGCCCTCTGGCTGTTAGTCGTTAACCAACTTATTATTTATTCCCTCCCAATTATTTGCCATACAGCGATAGCTTTTGTAGCTGCTGTTATTTCCACTATGTGTTTATCCTTTTGCTGTGTACTGATATAAGCAACTGCGATTAAAGTGCATGCCGTTAAATATGCAAGTATAAATAACACCCTGATTTAACGAAGGAACACCCAATTGAAACACCTATTAACAAATAATGTATACCAGTAAAATGGAGTCACAAGAAGAGATGGAAGAAAGGGTAATACAAGAGCTTGCCAAACATACCGACAATAGATTTGAAACTAGAGAAATCGTTTAGCAGCTTATCATAAATTTTCTAATAGAAATGAGTTTTATGTCCCACATATCAATGCAACAACAACAACAGACAAGACGAGCGCACGAAAGAATAGAAATTTAGAAACGACTCTACTAGAAGAAACGCCTACAAACACAGTACTTTCAATAACAACGTCTCTAATCAGTGACAGAACTAACAATGTCTCTAATCAATGACAGAACGGCATCCCGGCTGAGGTTTTAGGGAGGTTTCCCTAGGGTGTCAGGTAAATGTTGAGGTTATGCTTACCTTCCCAGCGAAAACAACATACGGAGTTGTTCTAGGCGCTACAGTCCGGAACCGCGCTGCTGCTACGGTCGCAGTTTCGAATCCTGCATCGGGCATGGATGTGTGTGGTGTCCTTAGGTTAGTTAGGTTTAAGTAGTTCTAAGTTCTAGGTGACTGATAACCTCCGATGTTAAGTCCCATAGTGCTCAGAGCCATTTGAACCATTCGAAAACATCATACAAAGTAAAGAGAACAAACATCAGACTTTAATCAATTATCGCAGAAATATCAGGCCTATACCCAAAATTACGTAAATAAATAACTGGTGACAAAACAGTACCAAGTAAGTTGTAAGCTAAGGCTCTAAAGAGCCGAAAGCCCACCTTGACTCCGCCTCATCTTTTTCGGGCGAGGGATTAAATTAAAGTACCTTTAATAAAATTGCATATATCATTACCAAACTGAGCAACTGTCAGCATTCAGCAGTCACACAGCTTTTTCCGCGTATATAATGGCAGACGGTCACTTGTTCAAAAAAAATGGTTCTAATGGCTCTGAGCACTATGGGACTTAACTTCTGAGGTTATCAGACCCCTAGAACTTAGAACTACTTAAACCTAATTAACCTAAGGACATCCCACATATCCATGCCCCAGGCAGGATTCAAACCTGCGACCGAAGCGGCCCGCGGTTCCAGACTGAAGCGCCTAGAACCGCTCGGTCAAACCAGCGGGCGGTCACTCGTGTCATCCGAGTCTCGTTACAGGAAAACACGCCAGAGTAGACGTAGTAGACTCGCCCATCACGACTAGTCTATTAATGCAATGAAGTCTGAAACAGGCTTACAAAACTGAACCTATACAACTGCAGACACAATACGTTAACGTCTACATTCAGCACACAACCTATGGCAGGCAGTGGAGAGTGTATCGTCTACCACTTTAATTACATTCGTGGATATCGTGCGCCAAGAACACTGCCGGTAAGCTCAGTTTCTTTGATGTTACGCTCATGGTCATTTCGTGATGTGCTTAACTTTTCTTAGAACGTGTGCTGTCGGAATTACAGCGCTACGCCCTTGCGGCGTCCGACACAGAATTTGGGTTAACAGCTCAGTGATGCTCACGCGCTGACTGATCAAACAAGTAAAAAAGAAACGGGTAGCTCCTTTCACAGTCCTGTATATCTTTTCTCTGCTAATCCTCCATAGTATCTCTGGCTGACATACAGTACTGAATAACAGGGTTAATAATAGTTTTGCCAGCCGTGGTGGACGAGCGGTTCTAGGCGCTTCAGTCCGGAACCGCGCGACTGCTACGGTCGCAGGTTCGAATCCTGCCTCGGGAACGGATGTGTGTGATGTCCTGATATTAGTTAGGTTTAGGTAGTTCTAAGTTCTAGGTGACTGATAACCTCCGATGTTAAGTCCCATAGTGCTCAGAGCCATTTGAACCAATAATAGTTTTATAAGCGAAGTCCTTCGTGGAAGAATTACATTCCTAAATGCTATTCCACTGAACGTGTCTGGCATGTCCCTTTCCTAAAATTGATTTTGTGGTGTCGTTACACCGGAAATTGCTTCGGGAGCATTTAATAGCTGAGATCGTTTCCAGCAATTAATCGTTGTTGTATTAACCAGCCGGCCAGAGTGGTCGTGTGGTTCTAGGCGCTACAGTCTGGAGCCGAGCGACCGCTCCGGTCGCAGTTTCAAATCCTGCCTCGGGCATGGATGTGTGTGATGTCCTTAGGTTAGTTAGGTTTAATTAGTTCTAAGTTCTAGGCGACTGATGACCTCAGTAGTTACGTCGCATAGTGCTCAGAGCCATTTGAACCATTTTTTGTATTCACCAAATACAGTTGCGTCCAACATATAAATGTAGCTGGAAGAGAACATCCTACCCCGAGAAGTAGTTACTGTTCTGAGGTGGCATGCTTGCACGTGGAAACTACACAGCATCGCCACTGGGCTAAATACGGTTACGATATTAGAGTGTGTTTGCTACTAAGAAGTACGATGCATGTCCAAAGGCACATTGCATCGTTCTTGTTAACACAGGCACTGCACTATCGTATTTATCCGCCGATACCAGGCAGTGACCTAATATGTCATCCCCCTGTACGAGAATTCCGTGTTGCGTCCGAGTGCAGACTGTGGCGCATGAAGGACGAAATATGGATGTTTGAGTCTGGCCGTGAGTCGTGCACGGATAGCGAAAGCGGTTTTGGCAACCTCTCGCGTAAAGCGGCAAATCCGGGTTCGAGTCCCGGTCCGGCACAAACATTCACTGTCGTCATTCCATTCTACAGATCATGGTTATCCGTATTCGCAACTGCGAATACATTTCATGTACACACGGTTAGGCAACAGCTACGGCAAAACGATGGCAACAAAGGATTAGCTACGATTTACATTACTTTATTAATACACTACTGGCCATTAAAATTGTTACAACACGAATATGACGTACTACAGACGCGAAATTAAACAGACAGGAAGAAGATGGTGTGATATGCACATGATTAGCTTTTGAGAGCATTCACACAAGGTTGGCGCCGGTGGCGACACCTACAACGTGCTGACATGAGGAAAGTTTACAACCGATTTCTCATACACAAACAGCAGTTGACCGGCGTTGCCTGGTGAAATGTTGTTGGTTGTTTGGTTGGTTGGTTGGTTGTTTCGGGGAAGGAGACCAGACAGCGAGGTCATCGGTCTCATCGGGGAAGGAAGTCGGCCGTGCCCTTTGCAAGGAACCATCCCGGCATTTGCCTGGAGCGATTTAGGGAAATCACGGAAAACCTAAACAGGATGGCCGGACGCGGGATTGAACCGTCGTCCTCCCGAATGCGAGTCCAGTGTCTAACCACTGTGAAATGTTGTTGTGATGCCTCGTGTAAGGAGGAGAAATGCGTACCACCACGTTTCCGACTTTGATAAAGGTCGGATTGTAGCCTATCGCGATTGCGGTTTATCGTATCGCGACACTGCTGCTCGCGTAGGTCGAGATCCAATGACTGACTGCAGAAAATGGAATCGGTGGCTTCAGGAGGGAAATACGGAACGCCGTGCTGGACGCAGCTCGTGGTCGCGCGGTAGCGTTCTCGCTTCCCGCGCCCGGGTTCCCGGGTTCGATTCCCGGCGGGGTCAGGGATTTTCTCTGCCTCGTGATGGCTGGGTGTTGTGTGATGTCCTTAGGTTAGTTAGGTTTAAGTAGCTCTACGTTCTAGGGGACAGATGACCGTGGATGTTAAGTCCCATAGTGCTCAGAGCCACCCCGCCGTGCTGGATCCCAACGGCCTCGTGTCACTAGCAGTCGAGAAGACAGGCATCTTTCCGCATGGCTGTAACGGATCGTGCAGCCACGTCTCGATCCCTGAGTCAACAGATGGGGTCGTTTGCAAGACAACAACCATCTGCACGAACAGTTCGACGACGTTTGCAACAGCTTGGACTATCAGCTCCTAGACCATGGCTGTGGTTACCCTTGATGGGTGCCATTGGTTACACGTCTCAGTCACCTCTTGTTCGCATTGACGGCACTTTGAACAGTGGACGTTACGTTTCAGATGTGTTACGACCCGTGGCTCTACCCTTCATTCGATCTCTGAGAAACCCTACATTTCAGCAGGATAATGCACGACCGCATGTTGCAGGTCCTGTACGGGCCTTTCTGGATACAGAAAATGTTCGACTGCTGCCCTGGCCAGCACACTCTCCAGATCTCTTACCAACTGAAAACGTCTAGTCAATGGTGGGCGAGCAACTGGCTCGTCACAATACGCCAGTCACTACTCTTGATGAACTGTGGTATCGTGTTGAACCTGCATGAGCAGCTGTACCTGTATACTTCATCCAAGCTCTGTTTGACTCAATGCCCAGGCGTATCAGGGCCGTTATTACGGCCAGAGGTGGTTGTTCTGGGTACTGATTTCTCAGGATATATGCACCCAAATTGCGTGAAAATGTAATCACATGTCAGTTCTAGTGTAATATATTTGTCCAGCGAATACCAGTTTATCATTAGCATGTATTCTTGGTGTAGCTATTTTAATGGCCAGTAGTGTAGTATCTTTATAATGCTTAACTGTAGGATGAAGATAGTGTGTGGCAGTGGTTCAGTGTCCACTTGCACTGATGTGCCTTTAACTCTGATGCAGTCCTGAATTCAGTGAACGATAGCTACGAACGTATGTAGTGTGTCCAGTTGGGCTCTTCTTGGCGAAGGCTGTAGACACGCTCCTGCTGATGTCTTGAGGTGCTGCCGATGCTGAGTTCACCGGAGCCGTTTGTCGGGTTACACTCGCGTTTAGTGGACGGATGTTCGCTCGAGAAACATTTACACTGATAAGCCAAAGCATTATGATCACTGCCTACCGCGAGGTTGGATGTCGCCTGATGACGTTACGAGAACGTGACACGGTAAGGAAAGTATGTAAACGGACCAAAGACGGACAGGCAATCGTTCTAGCGACGACAGGGGCGCAAACGGGGCAATTTACTGCCGTAAGCGGCTTTGACAAAGGTGACCTTATTATTACCCAAAGCCTATGAACGAGTATCCCGTAACTGGTCGAATGCCCACGTGCTACTGTAGTGGGCGTCCGCGGAAAGTGGTAGAACAAGAGTGAAACTACCACTGGGCGATAGGTGGTTGGACGTCCACGACTCTTCACAGAACGTGGGATTTGAACTCTTGCTTGCTCTGTACGGCAAGATAGGTAGCGATCTGCGGGATCTCTGCCGAAACAGCAAAATGCTGGCGCACGTGTGTTTCTGAGCACACCGCTCATTATACGTTGTTGAACATGGCGCTCCGCAGTAGACGACCTCTACGTGTTCACATGTTGGTCTAACGATCTCGTCAATTACGATTGCAGTGGTCACGGGATCATCGAGATTGGATCGTGGACGAATGGAAACTTGTCGCCTCGTCGGATGAATCACTTTTTTTCAACAACAGGTCCACAAACGCCGTCATCCACGCGAACGACAGCTTGAAATGTGCACCGATCCAAGAACGCTGGCTGACGGGAGCAGTACTGTGCTATGGGAGACATTCTGCTGTGCTCGCATGGGACCGGTGGTAGTAACCCAAGACACGCTGGCAGCTGCAGACCATCTGCAACCCATCATGCTCGAGGTCTTCCCCGCCGGCGATGTCCTCTCCCAGCAGCACAATTGTCCGTGTCCCAAAGCCACAGCCGTGCTACAGTGGCTTGAGGAACATAATAGTGTACTGGCGTTGATGTCTTGACCATGAATTTCGCTTGATGTGAATCCAATGGAACCCATTTTAGTCGCTATCAGGCGCCATCACCGCGTACACAGATCAGCGGCCCGCTATTTAAGGAAATTGTATGCCTTGTGCGTGGACATCTGGTGCGACATACCTCCACAAACCTATCAACAAACTGTCGAATCCTTGATACGCAGAATCTGTGACGTATTGCGTTCCGAAGATGGACCAACAAGTTATTAAGTAGGTGGTCATAATGTTTCGGCTCTTCTGTGTATGTGACAAGGCGGAAACATATGTAAGTTTTGCACTGTGCGCCCTCTGGTGGAGGCTAACCTTAACTCAGCTGTGTCTGAGAACGTGGCAGCTCGCCACTCTTTTAGGTATGACTTTTTGCACAAAAGACGTTTCACGCGTTAATTCTGAGGGTAAGGTTGATTCTCTGCTGGCGTCCCTGCATTTGGCTAAATTTCTGTGGCATTGTAACTCACCTACATACAACAGCATGGTAGGCAAACAGGCTCATGGAGTTTCGGACGTTACCCATCACATCATTTACATACATACATACATCATTTACATACATAGTCCTATAACACTTCCTTGTGGTACGCCTAAAGTTCCTTTCATATCCGACGATTTTTTCCTTGTTTCGAAACGACCTGCCTCTTTGTTATTGAGTCTTCAAACTAGTCAGGAACATATTCGTACGTTCGTATTTTATTTTTGACGCACAACTGAAGAACTGGATCGAACGCCTATTTGAAGTCAAGGAACACCTAATTAAAGACATGTTTCCTGTCAGTACGGATCAATGGGGAGATCTGACATACAATGCGGCCAGGAAGATTTCACGTGGGGTTTCGATGCGTTGGCGTTGTTGCGATGAAATGGAAACGTCAAGGTAACACCGCATCCATTCATTGTTTTGATAAACTTAAGGCGCAAAAGAACGCTGCATTGTAAAATAGATGACCTGGTTTTCGTGGTGGTGCTGGAGGCCGAAGACCGCTGTCCCCAGGAAAGAATCCACGCCGTCGAACTATAGAAACACACCGTCATTAGTCTTATGAACGGGAGTCGGTTGCATGAAGGGGTGTCTCGGATGCCTTGCGAATAGTGAACGGCTATCAGTGTGTGGTAGGCAGACAGTGAAGATCGGTCGATTGTAATAGTTTGGGCAACTTCCTGCCTCAGGCTAGGACCACTACTTTGGGTCGATGTCAAAATGAAAGAGTTCATCGATACATTTTAGACAACAGATTATAGCAACAGTTATTTTCATAGGGCCTTTTTTGTGTTCCAGTATAATACTAGTCATCTCAAAGCAAATATTACGCCATGTTGGGTCTAACAAAACGAGGTTAACTTCCTAAACTGGACTGCACAAAGACACTAACTGAACGGTGCCCAACATCTTAACGCATAAACCTGGAACTCCAGCCATCCTAATTAACATTTCTCACGATTTCCCTAAAATTGCTTCTGTTAAAAGCTGTCATGATTCCTTCAACAAGACTGGATATTTTCTACCTCTATCGTTTCCCTCCTGAACAAGTGCACAGACTCCAACTACCCTGACGTCAACGACACATAAACATATAGCCTTCCTCAATTCAGACGCTAAAATCTATCCTTCCTGTTTAATAACTGCCGACGTAAACCCGGTGTTTCCTTCCTTTATGCACCTAATGAGGTGTTACCGTAAAGATTTGAAAAGTTACACATAAAATACTCGTATGTGTAATTATCTCATGTTTGTCAGGTACTAATGTTTACGACAGACGTGTTACACGTCAGACACGAGCAGTTTTCTCATTATTTTAACATTTTACAAAATATATTTCTTGTCATTATGTTACAGTATAGTATTTGTAGTTTATTTTTTGTTTTGTTTTTGTTTCAGGTAAGTACTACGCGTCTCTGACAGTCAGCGCAGAATCCTCTCATTGAAAAATTTTACACGTAAGTTGGAGCGTTAATACAAAACCACTATTGTGGCTAAACGTATGATTTCCGCTGAACAGGACTTACTACCAGTTTATAATAATAATAAGCATCTCAATTTTTTTTATTTCTGAAATAGACCCGAATGATAGGCTCTCTATGATTAGATTTCCATAGCCATGCGCTTCTACTCTTGTGTTGTAACCCTTAAAGTTAGTTCCCTGCCCAGAGTGAAGATTCTTGGCCGTGACTGGCATACTGGACAACTGTTCAAATCCTCGTCTGCTCTACAGATTTAGGTTACCCGTGATTTCCCTATATCACTAAAGCAAATGTCGGGATGGTTCCTTTAAAAGGGCACTGCCCATTTCCTTCCCCCATGTTTAGCTAGTCAGAATTTGTGCTCCGACTCTAATGACCTCGTTGTCGACGCGACGTTAAACACTAAACTTCCTCACTTAAAAAAAAAAAAAAAAAAAAAAAAAAAAAAAAAAAAAAAAAAAAACCTTACATAACATCAAGCATTTGCTTTAAGGAAAGTCAACTGTTTCCCTAAGGGTGATCGCTGATATTCTTGACGTGTGGAAATAGCTACTGTAAGACTACCAAGTCATCGTACTTGATTGTATCACTTGCGGTATAGCTTAGCGACCTGTACGTGCAATTTTATAGAGACATAATGGCTATCTTAGCAGTCTAAAACAAATAAACGTTTTTGCTTAAAATGGAATGACTTGAAGCAAAAATTATAATCTTTAAAGCTGTAACAGAATTCCATGTGAAACTTCAGCATCGCTTTACGATGATGTCATCATGATGCCATTACAGGAAACATTATGTCCGAAAATTTAACACAACACAAATGAACTCTGTGTACGAAAGTACAGCAAGAACATTAAGTGTTCTTCATGGGATCAGTGACTGTGTTCACACATTGAATGTATTAGCCTCTTTAAAAGCTGACTGCAACCGAGAATTCAAACATAACTTGCAAGGTGCTAGTGATTTCATAATACTGAGAGAAGTATCGATACCCACAGATACTACGCTGAAGGTACCTTGGCGTGAAATTCCAGCAGAAGAACGTCCAGGCTCATTTCACTAGAAAGTTTCCGGTGATCTCTCGTGAGCAGCGAATAGTTTTATGTTGTGGGTTATACATTCAATCCCACTAAAGATACGAGGAATATGTTCGCCGAAATGTCATTGTGCCAAGCCCTTCTAACATCCGTGAAAACTGCTATGAATTCTTACCGAGAAAAGTTGCAAACGCCTCCGCTTTGTGTGTCGCAAATTCAACGCCATTGTCTACACAGCACGGCACTGAGCACCACTGAAGGAAAAAGTGTTCCGTAATACCCTTACCTAAAACGTTCTCGAGCTATTCTCGCCAGTCATGTTATCTTCTGTGCACGGCGGGGTCTATGTATGCTTTGTTACGAAGCCACATTATCAGTCTGGGAACGTTACTGTTACATAATCAGATGTGGTGTTGTCTTTTTACACTAGCGGCTGGAACTGCTGACATCCAAAGATAGGACACTAATTTTGAACGATAGGACAAGAGATATCTTCATCTGTAGACTGTATACAAAGACAAGGTTAATTACGCTTCTTTATGGGCTGTATCAGCACTACATCTCACCTATTATTCTCATCCATTCTTCATTTACATTCGTCAACACTTCTGAAAATGCATTGTTGCAGACCACACAATCCATAAACTACGTAATATTCCCAATCAGGGAGAAGGTCTCGTAAACATAGACACTCCACGTGTAAATACTTCAGCCCTTAATTGCGGTAATGAAATCAACCTTTACCTAGGTTTCAGCCCAAATAATTGAGCCTTCTTCAATTATTTGGGCTGAAACCTAAGTAAAGATTGGTTTCATTACCGCAATCGAGGCTGATAGTTTCTTATACAGGGTGTTACAAAAAGGTACGGCCAAACTTTCAGGAAACATTCCTCACACACAAAGAAAGAAAATATGTCATGTGGACATGTGTCCGGAAACTCTTACTTTCCATGTTCGAGCTCATTTCATTACTTCTCTTCAAATCACATTAATCATGGAATGGAAACACACAGCAACAGAACGTACCAGCGTGACTTCAAACACTTTGTTACGGGAAATGTTCAAAATGTCCTCCGTTAGCGAGGATACATGCATCCACCCTCCGTCGCATGGAATCCCTGATGCGCTGATGCAGCCCTGGAGAATGGGGTATTGTATCACAGCCGTCCACAATACGAGCACGAAGAGTCTCTACATTTGGTACCGGGGTTGCGTAGACAGGAGCTTTCAAATGCCCCCATAAATGAAAGTGAAGAGGGTTGAGGTCAGGAGAGCGTGGAGGCCATGGAATTGGTCCGTCTCTACCAATCCATTGGTCACCGACTCTGTTGTTGAGAAGCGTACGAACACTTCGACTGAAATATGCAGGAGCTCCATCGTGCATGAACCACATGTTGTGTCGTACTTGTAAAGGCACATGTCCTAGGAGCACAGGTAGAGTATCCCGTATGAAGTAATGATAACGTGCACCATTGAGCGTAGGTGGAAGAACATGGGGCCCAATCAAGACATCACCAACAATGCCTGCCCAAACATTCACAGAAAATCTGTGTTGATGACGTGATTGCACAACTGCGTGCGGATTATCGTCTGCCCACAAATGTTGATTGTGAAAATTTACAATTTGATCACGTTGGAATGAAGCCTCATCCGTAAAGAGAACATTTGCACTGAAATGGGGATTGACACATTGTTGGATGAACCATTCGCAGAAGTGTACCTGTGGAGGCCAATAGCTGCTGATAGTGCCTGCACACGCTGTACATGGTACGGAAACAACTGGTTGTCCCGTAGCACTCTCCATACGGTGACGTGGTCAACGTTACCTTGTACAGCTGACGTTTGGGTTATCGTCAACTGCACGAAGAATTGCCTCGTCCATTGCAGGTGTCCTCGTCGTTGTAGGTCTTCCCCAGTCGCGAGTCATAGGCTGGAATGTTCCGTGCTCCCTAAGGCGCCGATCAATTGCTTCGAACATCTTCCTGTCGGGACACCTTCGTTCTGGAAATCTGTCTCGATACAAGCATACCGCGCCACGGCTATTGCCCCGTGCTAATCCATACATAATGGGCATCTGCCAACTCCGCATTTGTAAACATTGCACTGACTGCAAAACCACGTTCGTGATGAACACTAACCTGTTGATTCTACGTACTGATGTGCTTGATGCTAGTACTGTAGAGCAATGAGTCGCATGTCAACACAAGCACCGAAGTCAACATTACCTTCCTTCAATTGGGCCAACTGGCGGTGAATCGAAGATGTACAGTACATACTGACGAAACTAAAATGAGCTCTAACATGGAAATTAAGCGTTTCCGGACACATGTCCACATAACATCTTTTCTTTATTTGTGTGTGAGGAATGTTTCCTGAAAGTTTGGCCGTACCTTTTTGTAACACCCTGTATATTAGATTATCACGATTTCTGACTGGGCTGCAATGTTGAAAGTACAGAAACTTCAGCCCTTCGTTTTTGTGGACGATGACTGTTAGATATACATTTAGGTCAAAGATTGTTTGCTTATGTGGTAGCAGACTGCCAGTGCTGAGCGCCATTGGGAGTTTCATTCTGGTTTTTGCCGGATGCCTGTTCTCACACGAGGAATTCTTGATTCCTCAAAATATATTCAAGAGCCTGCCTTCAAAATTATTGTTTTTTCCCCCTCAATATTCAGGAAATTAGAGGAAAATGAACGTTATTCTAAAGCGTGCATCTGTTGGTTGTCTTTGAAGTTTCTTCTGCAAGCAAAACGTCCGCGGACGAAGTACTGCCAGTATCTGCATCTTTTTGCGACACTTTATTTTGTTGTAGTTTTGCATTGGCATTGTCACTGTCGCTGGCTGGAAACAGCTGCTAGCAACAGCAGATGATTTGTCAATGAAAGTAAAACGAAATAACCCTTACAGTTAGTATTCAGGAAATTATTGAACCAAATTGTTTACGAAAATGTTTGTTCAAACTGCGAAAGGACTTTACTGCTGGTTCGACTATGATACAAATTTAACGTTCCAAACTTATTCCAACATGCCCTTGAGTTTTTACCGATGTGGTAAAACGCTGCATTGTATTGCAATTCTTTATGGTCGCCGTATGTGTCAAACGCTTTCTCACTTGGAAATACAAAACGATCAGCATATTGATACCGAATCCATTTTTGCAAAAATTTCATGGTGCCAGGAATATATAGCTAAAACTGAAAATCAAACAAGCGTTAAATTGTAAGTTACGTAAGACATATTTGCAACTTGTAAACACCATTAATAATACTGCAATTTTCTCCCATTTGGTCAATAAGTTTGAGAGTCAAACAAAAACTACTGTGAAAAGAAAGGGAGAATTCCATACGAAAAAGGTTAACAAAAGTTAGGAAAAGATCTTGACGTGATTATCACCTGATTCGTCACAGGTTAAGTGGTAGTGCGCCATCCAAGCCATCATCAGATGGGAGGAAAAACAGATTTTAGGAAACCAAACGAGTAACTGCAAGTCATGAAACTTCCTGGCAGATTAAAGCTGTGTGCCGGACCGAGACTCGAATTCGGTTCGCAGGACAACTTCTGTGAAGTTTGGAAGGTAGGAGACGAGCTACTGGCGGAATTAAAGCTGTGAGGACGGGGCGTGAGTCGTGCTTGGGTAGCTCAGATGGTAGAGCACTTGACCGCCTAAGACAAAGGTCCCGAGTTCGAGTCTCGGTCCGGCACACAGTTTTAATCTGCCAGGAAGTTTCATATCAGCGCACACTCCGCTGTAGACTGAAAATTTCATTCTAGAAACTGTAAGTCATATTTTATTCAGGTAAAAATTCTGATGGGAATTGTTTCAAATTTGTAAGTACCACATGTAAAAGGAAAATTTTATTGTTCCTGATTAAACTACCAGAAGGTACCTTCAGCATAAACTCCTTTAATATTAGAGGGACTGGAACGTACATAAATATTAGATTGGGGCAAGAGAAAGGCGTCTGGATTTATAAAAAGGATATATTTTCCATTTTTACTAATCAGTACCTTTTATCCAAAACGTATAGTTTTCGTAAGAACTTCACGCAGCGACTGTCTTTTTACCAATAACAGAAATGTTTTCACGTGAGTACCATTATTCTTCGCGCTTATGTCTCGGAACGTAACATAACGAAGTAGTTGACTACCTTACTGTGTATCGTTGAATCTGAACAGACTAGCGCCAAATCCCTTCAGTAACAAACAGCGTACAGTATGTAATATCAGCTAATAATTACTGGCTAAAAGTCAACTTACTGAGATTTTCGCTCATGGTCTGTTGTTGCGACCTGCCATACATCTCCAGAACTAAAAATAAATAAATGTGATGCACTGGTGTCCTATCGTGTACTTCAGTCCGAGTACCGACTTAGTTCTACAGTTTGGAAAATAGTATTTATTGTAATGCTGGTATTCTATGAGCGGATCCAAACTTTGGATGCCACAATGATGACGCCGTAGAAGGGGTAAGTCAACATTGGAAGCGTTCTCCCTGCGCAGGCAGTGTCTATTTCAGTGGGTGTGCACCAGGGGAGTCCGCCATTGGTAATGGCTTCTGCTCCCAGTAGAGGTTCCGCCCGCCTGTTGTAATTCTCCAATCGTGGCCACGGCACGTGCACACAACTTAATTGCACCGAATTTGTGTAAGCTACAAATTGAATTTCTTTTATTGGCTGCTGGGAGTAACGCTTAGTCGGCGTGCAAAAAAGACCTACTCTCTGCTTCCCTTCAGTCTAACTTACTCTCTGTCATACTACGCCTTCTCTCATCCCACTCTCTCTCTCTCTCTCTCTCTCTCTCTCTCTCTTTCCTCATCGCTCTCTTTCCCTCTTTCTACCTCTCTTACACTCCTCCCCTTCCTTCCCATCTATCTTTCCATTCTCTTAGGACGACATAATCTCATTCTGCTCCCCTCCACTCACCTTCTCATTCTGTCTGGCACTACCTCCTCCCTCTCTGTTTCTTAGCTCTTTTTTTCTGTCTTCTAAATCAGGCATGCGATCTCTCACAGACATCTCTCCAAACTCATCATCCAATCCCTCCTTCCTCTCTGCACTACCCTTTCTTTTTCCACCTTTTTCATCTTTCTTCTCCTTTGCTTCATGTTCACCACTACCCTTTCTCATTTTTTCTTTCTTCTACCTCCCTCCCCCCCCCCTTCTTACATTCAACTTTGGCACACCCATATGCTTCCATTCTGTTATAGGCAGGACCCAGAAGGGAAACGGTTGTATGAGTAGTAATAATGACTATGCAGAAAAAAGCGTGCTTCAACGCACATATATGTGGGTATATCGATAAAAATCCATAATAGTAATTATTTTGTGGTTAAGCTCTTTACCACCATTTATAGGCTTAGTGTTGCTGTGATGTTATTTTAGTAGAGTAGCTGTGGGGGTTTAGTTGGGGTCAGCATTGCCACCAGATTTCACTCGCCACATCTCTAACATAGGTCAACTGCCCTTCGTATAAAATGGTGGGAAATTAAAAATTTGACAGTAATGAAAAACATAAGGACTTCCCCACACCTGTGATGCCAAAGCTCAGAGTTCAATTCACTTAAGTATAACATGGCGGGAAATCCAAGAGCGTTGTCCTGTTGGTGCAAAATTCAAAACATTCAAAATGGCGGACCTGGAAAAACAGGTGTAGCCTACATGGGTGTCAGATTTCCCCATCCCTATGACATCAAAAACAATATGGTGGGTCTTGGAAAACGGGTGGAGCCTTTGTGGTTACCACATTTCATACATTATAAGATCAGAATTCTATCTAAAATGTCATATAGTTCCACAAATTCAAGGCGATCAAAAATACACTCCTGGAAATGGAAAAAAGAACACATTGACACCGGTGTGTCAGACCCACCATACTTGCTCCGGACACTGCGAGAGGGCTGTACAAGCAATGATCACACGCACGGCACAGCCGACACACCAGGAACCGCGGTGTTGGCCGTCGAATGGCGCTAGCTGCGCAGCATTTGTGCACCGCCGCCGTCAGTGTCAGCCAGTTTGCCGTGGCATACGGAGCTCCATCGCAGTCTTTAACACTGGTAGCATGCCGCGACAGCGTGGACGTGAACCGTATGTGCAGTTGACGGACTTTGAGCGAGGGCGTATAGTGGGCATGCGGGAGGCCGGGTGGACGTACCGCCGAATTGCTCAACACGTGGGGCGTGAGGTCTCCACAGTACATCGATGTTGTCGCAAGTGGTCGGCGGAAGGTGCACGTGCCCGTCGACCTGGGACCGGACCGCAGCGACGCACGGATGCACGCCAAGACCGTAGGATCCTACGCAGTGCCGTAGGGGACCGCACCGCCACTTCCCAGCAAATTAGGGATACTGTTGCTCCTGGGGTATCGACGAGGACCATTCGCAACCGTCTCCATGAAGCTGGGCTACGGTCCCGCACACCGTTAGGCCGTCTTCCGCTCACGCCCCAACATCGTGCAGCCCGCCTCCAGTGGTGTCGCGACAGGCGTAAATGGAGGGACGAATGGAGACGTGTCGTCTTCAGCGATGAGAGTCGCTTCTGCCTTGGTGTCAATGATGGTCGTATGCGTGTTTGGCGCCGTGCAGGTGAGCGCCATAATCAGGACTGCATACGACCGAGGCACACAGGGCCAACACCCGGAATCATGGTGTGGGGAGCGATCTCCTTCACAGGCCGTACACCACTGGTGATCGTCGAGGGGACACTGAATAGTGCACGGTACATCCAAACCGTCATCGAACCCATCGTTCTACCATTCCTAGACCGGCAAGGGAACTTGCTGTTCCAACAGGACAATGAACGTCCGCATGTATCCCGTGCCACCCAACGTGCTCTAGAAGGTGTAAGTCAACTACCCTGGCCAGCAAGATCTCCGGATCTGTCCCCCATTGAGCATGTTTGGGACTGGATGAAGCGTCGTCTCACGCGGTCTGCTTGTCCAGCACGAACGCTGGTCCAACTGAGGCGCCAGGTGGAAATGGCATGGCAAGCCGTTCCACAGGACTACATCCAGCATCTCTACGATCGTCTCCATGGGAGAATAGCAGCCTGCATTGCTGCGAAAGGTGGAATACACTGTACTAGTGCCGACATTGTGCATGCTCTGTTGCCTGTGTCTATGTGCCTGTGGTTCTGTCAGTGTGATCATGTGATGTATCTGACCCCAGGAATGTGTCAATAAAGTTTCCCCTTCCTGGGACAATGAATTCACGGTGTTCTTATTTCAATTTCCAGGAGTGTAGCTGTTGGGTGTTCCCATGATGTTACAGCCTGCTCCCCTACGTTTGGCAATGACTTGTCTTAAATTTAGAAGTTTATGATGGGAAAAGGATAGGTATGTTTATGTGCTTATCTAAATAAAATAGCAGCCGGACAGAACTGCTGGATCGCACCAAAAACGAGTTCTCAGTTGCTGCCGATGACCATGTTATGCCTGCCTAGGCTGGATGCCCGCATCCAATTCACTGCCGATGTTAGTCGGAACTGACCATGCACCGCATGACGTCACGTGGTCCCACATCAGCGTGACTTCAAGTCCCAGCTTGCCGGTTTCTCCCGCATGATGCAAATCTGGACTAGCCGGCGCCACGTCATACAGTTTGAATGCACACAGATGCTCATGTCTGTTGTTCGTTACGGGCAGTTCACCCTGCCATAACTGACAACATGATTTCACACTTAGTCCTGCTCTATTTTTAAAACTGGACTCTTAGTCATATGGAATGCGATACCATTAACATTGCTATGTAGAAAATCTATTTCCAGCACTTGACATGGCAGGTTTTCTCTGTATAGAGCTCCATATAAAATAACAAAAACTTATGGGGGTGCATCTCCTGCATTGCACCCGGGTAGTGAGTGCAACGACCACACATTTTTCGATACATGACAGGATTATTATTTAACTAGCATCAATTTTTTTATTGTATAGTGCAAGAGAAGATCCGTTTAATAGCACGTTGGTACATCTTTTACACTCTCTACAACATCGATTCTATGTGATATTACCTAGTGATAGGTTTGTGGAGGTATATGGCATTAAATGTTTTGAAAATTCACATTCGATTACGGTTCAACAATTGCAGTTTTCCGTCGTTCTTACAGAATGCTTGGTAACCTCGAAGACCCTGATCCTGAGTTACATGATATTACATCTGTGAGATGATGATTTAACGTAACCCTACTGAGAGAGGTCTGTCAGGCCCTCTCGCATCTTTTCGATTTTCTAAACTGTTCATTGGCTTTTGCCACTTGTTAAATATTTCAAAATATAGCCAACTCCTCGGAAAGAAGATTACCATTATATTCTTTGCGTTTGCACGTTTGATAAATGACAATATGCGTCTGCACTCCTGACTCCTTTCCTACTCCAACTAATACGAAAATCCAGTCCGGCAGCGTACGACAAAGAGATGGATTAATGAAAGGAAAATGCTGGCATGTGTGTCATCACTTCCACTTTGACCGAGATATCCGCTTGATGTGATTAATAGTAGGTTAAGATAGGTTTCCAACTGTAATTTCAGTGTCATCATAAGCAGAGCGGAAGAAATTGCAGTCACCCTCATAATTAACTCCTTTCAACAGACTCTACATAGATAACTCGATGCTCCTCTTAACAGGGCAAGCAATAAGCAAGTCAGATTGTACTGAAATAACAATATTTTAGTCTGATGTATTTAATTCTTACTCCAGGACAGAGCGGCCCTTTTGTGACACTCACAAGGGGAGGCTGCGACGTTGGGTTCACGAATTTACTTCAAACTTTGTACGCCTTTAGTAGGCCATAACAACAACGTAATATGCAAGTAGTGAGGTGCACTACTCTGGCAATTCTGAGAAAATCGCAAGAGAAGTTTTACGCGTCTGTTGGGTACGTGACGTATCTGTGCGTAGGTGCCGAACGTTAGAGTTCACGATGGTCAAATGGTTGGCGTTCGAGCTTTGTAAGACGAACGTGTATGAGGAGACAGCTAGACTCCCGCTCAAACCTTCATTTTAGTAGTACAAGTGTAAATTCTGTGGTATTCAAAAAATTTGAACTTAAACTGTTCGTTCTTGGTACATTAGCAACGTCTCACGGTTATGCAGGTTAACTGCCAATGGGACCTGCCTCTGTGTCTGCAGCTCGAAGCTGTCGTCCCGGGTACCTTAGCAGACTACATCTATAAGGGATTGCGTAAACGACGACAGGTATACATTTTCAGGACAATTCTATGTGTTTCTTCATTTACTTTTCGATAGTTATAAATACAGGGTTATTACAAATGATTGAAGCGATTTCACAGCTCGACAATAACTTTATTATTTGAGATATTTTCACAATGCTTTGCACACACATACAAAAACTCAAAAAGTTTTTTTAGGCATTCACAAATGTTCGATATGTGCCCCTTCAGTGATTCGGCAGACATCAAGCCGATAATCAAGTTCCTCCCACACTCGGCACAGCATGTCCCCATCAATGAGTTCGAAAGCATCGTTGATGCGAGCTCGCAGTTCTGGCACGTTTCTTGGTAGAGGAGGTTTAAACACTGAATCTTTCACGTAACCCCACAGAAAGAAATCGCATGGGGTTAAGTCGGGAGAGCGTGGAGGCCATGACATGAATTGCTGATTATGATCTCCACCACGACCGATCCATCGGTTTTCCAATCTCCTGTTTAAGAAATGCCGAACATCATGATGTAAGTGCGGTGGAGCACCATCCAGTTGAAACATGAAGTCGGCGCTGTCGGTCTCCAGTTGTGGCATGAGCCAATTTTCCAGCATGTCCAGATACACGTGTCCCGTAACGTTTTCTTCGCAGAAGAAAAAGGGGCCGTAAACTTTAAACCGTGAGATTGCACAAAACACGTTAACTTTCGGTGAATTGCGAATTTGCTGCACGAATGCGTGAGGATTCTCTACCGCCCAGATTCACACATTGTGTCTCTTCACTTCACCATTAAGAAAAAATGTTGCTTCATCACTGAAAACAAGTTTCGCACTGAACGCATCCTCTTCCATGAGCTGTTGCAACCGCGCCGAAAATTCAAAGCGTTTGACTTTGTCATCGGGTGTCAGGGCTTGTAGCAATTGTAAACGGTAAGGCTTCTGCTTTAGCCTTTTCCGTAAGATTTTCCAAACCGTCGGCTGTGGTACGTTTAGCTCCCTGCTTGCTTTATTCGTCGACTTCCGCGGGCTACGCGTGAAACTTGCCCGCGCGCGTTCAACCGTTTCTTCGCTCACTGCAGGCCGACCCGTTGATTTCCTCTTACAGAGGCATCCAAAAGCCTTAAACTGCGCATACCATCGCCAAATGGAGTTAGCAGTGGGTGGATCTTTGTTGAACTTCGTCCTGAACTGTCGTTGCACTGTTATGACTGACTGATGTGAGTGCATTTCAAGCACGACATACACTTTCTCGGCTCCTGTCGCCATTTTGTCTCATTGCGCTCTCGAACGCTCTGGCGGCAGAAACCTGAAGAGCGGCTTCAGCCGAACAAAACTTTATGAGTTTTTCTACGTATCTGTAGTGTGTCGTGACCATATGTCAATGAATGGAGCTACAGTGAATTTATGAAATCGCTTCAATCATTTGTAATAGCCCTGTACTTACGAACGGGACGAGATAAGCCTGGACCCCTCATTGTGCAGTAACGCCTTCCACTGTTGAACATACACCCTTTGGCGACCAGCAATTGTCCGTCGTTGCACTGCTTAGGTTGCAGTGCTTTGGTTTATAGCGTGCTATTTATCAGCGACCACCCCTGTAGAGTGTGTGACGGGGACAGATGGACAGCTCTGTGACTCTATTGTACTCACAAAAGGAACTCATACCGAACCGTATAGCCCTTCTCGTTATGTTCTATGTTCCTTGGTAAGAACCCCAGATCAATGACAAATACTCGGCTGTCGTTTTCTATTACGATGGATCAATTGTGTTTCCTTAGAGTTCTTTCTACGAGTCTGCATGCATCTGCCTTCCGTAAAATTTGTTCTATGTGATTGTGTCACGTTAAACCGCTCAGACTGCTTAACCCTAGATGTTTTACAGCGTGACTCTTTCCATTTATTGATGTGTGTAATCAGTCACTAATGTGTTTCCCGTCTATTTTCGCAGCACATTTTATGTGTTTATGTTAAGAGCCAACTGCAAGCCCCAACAGGCTGTGTCTGTCCTCTGCAGTTCTTCTTCCAGTTTGCTGTGTAACTTCTCCATGTACAGCCACATCTTCTTCGAATAGCTTTAAGGAGCTGTCGCCACTATCTTCCTGCTCATTTATGTAATATCTCGAATAGTAAACGACTTACAGCATTTACTTCGGAGCTGGCCTGGCGATTTTTCCCCGTCAAGAGCGGTATGGTGAGATCTTATATTTTGTGAAGCCATCGCACAACTGTCTCATGAATCAGTACTGAGAATGTTACGCACCAGTTGTGAAATGTGTGATATATTTACCTTGTGTTTCGAAACTACGTTATCCCACTATCAAATACTATAGAACGTTGTAATACTACAAATACTGACAGCCATTTAAATATCCTGTGGTATAACTTACCTTAAAATTTCTATGCCATTAGGCAGGGTCAGAAGTATAAAGTCAACAGTGAACGTGCATTTTTATATATAAAACTCTTCCTTGAACACCTCATGTAGGAGCATAATACTCTCACAAGGCTACCAAAGATAGTACAATTCTGTAACGCACTTATCACAGCCCCCCTTCCCAACGATATTACAGTCCACCGCATAATCTTTGAACAATATGTCAAGTCCCCGCAAATCAGTACTGCATGTACGTGGCAGTGTGTGCGTCCATACAGAATTACCAGCATGACACATTAAAACCTAACGCCACAGAGTACAACAAGTTGGTGGCTGCTTCTCAAGAAAAACATCGCTGAAGTGGATCTAGAAATGCACCTCGGACTGATCTGTCTTCTCATTTATCACGCTGAGCATTCCTCTCTTAAAGCATAAATTCTCAACTTCCTCCAAATTTGACAGAAGCCACACTTTTTCTTCAAAGTGCAATACACTTGGTTGCCTGTGCTTGTTACACAACGAATGCTGCTAATTCCTGAGGTGCTTAGTCACCGCCGATGAGCCATTCACTTTAATTATTATTAAGCTCTTTAAAACTTATTCGAAATTTTCTTTAGTTTGTCAAACGTAAATCATTTCGCAATCCTGACACTTTATTTCTTAAACCTCCGCTTTCCCCATCCAGTTCCCCCTGTGTTAGTCTTATGCTTCAGCCTCTGCTCCAGTTTGTTGTCCGTTTTGAATGCAATTTTAACCCCTTTGTTGTTAAATAGCGTCATGCCACCCCACAAACATAAATTAGCATTCTTCAAAAACGCTATGCATAGGGTTCATTGCATACGACTAAGTCCTAAGAACAAGGCTGAAGAAATGAAGACACTTAAGCAAATAGCGCTCAAAAATGGGTTTGACGTGGTTTTAATAGATAGCGTTGATGCAGCGGTACGACACAGAAATCAACAAAACGAGAAAAATTCGCAGAAATATAGAGTCATGCCTTATTGGAGAATTATCTAATATAAATTGGTGAGGTTATTTAACAACAAAGGGATTGAAATTGCGTTCAGGACGGACAACAAACTGGAGCAGAGACTGAAGCATAAGATTGGCTTGCGGGAGAACTGGATGGGGAAAGTGGAAGTTGAAGAAATAATTTGTCAGGATTGTGAAATGAATTGCATGGGGCAACTGGAAGAAACTTTGAAATAAGATTAAAAGAACACATTAATAGACTCCAACAACAACAAAAAAGACGCACCATGAAGGAGCAGAGTCGGTAGTTACGATGTACGTGTACAGACAAACAAATTATTACAATTTCCCGAAAATGGGATAATTTATTCAAGCGTAAGAGCTTCACAAATTGAACAAGTCAATAAGACGTTGGACCATCTCTGGCACGTATGCAAGCAGTTATCCGGCTTGCCATTGATTGATACAGATGTTAGATGTCCTCCTGAGGGATATCATGTCAAATCCTGCCGAATTGGCGCGTTAGATCGTCAAAAACCCGAACTAGTTGGAGGATGCCGCCCATAACGCTCCAAACGTTCTTAATTGGGTGGAGATCCAACAACATTGCTGGCCACACTGTCCGACAACCAGGAATGATGGTGTAGTGTGTCATTTCTTTTCACAGCAGAGCCCCTTTGGTTGTCATACGTGGCACCCTTACAGCATTACAGTACGCCGAAAATATTGCCCTTCATGGCAGGCCATCCTGGGCTAACACTGTAGCAAGGTAATATCCGCTCTCACACGGTGAGAGTTTCTATAGCTTGTCTTTGTGCTTGCCAAACCGTACCTCGGCCAGTAAGGTCACCAGATCTCTACCCAATCGAAGACGTGTGGAGCATTATGGGCCGGCCCTCGCACCAACTCGAGAATTTGACGATCTAGCGCACCGTCTGGACAGAATGTGTCACGATATTTCTCAGAAGGACATCCAACAGCCGTATCAATCAATGCCAAGCCGAATGACTGATTGCATAAAGGCCAGAGGTGGACCAACGTGTTATGGACTTGTTCAGTTAGTGAAGTTCTTTCTCTTGAATGAACATTCCAATTTTCTGGAATTATAATCATTTGTTTGTCTGTAATTTGTCTGTCGTAACAAATAAATACCCCACTCATACGGTTATAGTTGGTGGGGACTTCAACCTTCCCCCGATACGTTGGCAAAAATACTTGTTCAAAACCGGTGGTATGCAGAAAACATCTTCCGAGATTGTCCTAAATGCTTTCTCCGAAAATTATTTCGAGCAGTTAGTCCACGAACCCACGCGAATTGTAAATGGTTGCAAAAACACACTTGACCTCTTAGCCACAAACAATCCAGAGCTAATAGAGAGCATCATGACTGAGACAGGGATTAGTGGTCACAAGGTCGTTGTAGCTAGGCTCAATACCGTTTCTTCCAAATCTACCAGAAACAAACGCAAAATAATTTTATTTAAAAAAGCGGATAAAGTGTCACTAGAAGCCTTCCTAAGAGACAATCTCCATTCCCTCCGAACTGACTATGCAAATGTAGACGAGATGTGGCTCAAATTCAAAGATATAGTATCAACAGCAATTGAGAGATTCATACCTCATAAATTGGTAAGAGATGGAACTGGTCCCCCATGGTACACAAAACAGGTCCGAACGCTGTTGCAGAGGCAACGGAAAAAGCATGAGAAGTTCAGAAGAACGTGAAATCTCGAAGATTGGCTAAAATTTACAGACGGGCGAAATTTGGCACGGACTTCTGTGCGAGATGCCTTTAATAAGTTCCACAACGACACATTGTCTCGAAATTTGGTAGAAAATCCGAAGAAATTCTGGTCGTATGTAAAGTACACAAGCAGCAAGACACATTCAATACCTTCGCTGCGCATTGCCGATGGTACTGTTACCGACAACTGTGCCGCTAAAGCGGAGTTATTGAACGCAGTTTTCCGAAATTCCTTCACCACGGAAGGAGAATGGAATATTCCAGAATTTGAAGCACGAACAGCTGCTAGCTGAGTTTCTTAGAAGTAGATACCTTAGGGGTTGCGAAGCAACTCAAATCGCTTGATACGGGCAAGTCTTCAGGTCCAGATTATATACCGATTAGGTTCCTTTCAGATTACGCTGATACAATAGCCCCCTACGTAGCAATCATATACAACCGCTCGCTCACCGATAGATCTGTATCTACAGATTGGAAAATTGCGCAGGTCCCACCAGTGTTTAAGAAGGGTAGTAGGAGTAATCCATCGAACTACAGACCTATATCATTGACGTTGGTTTGCAGTAGGGTTTTGGAGCATATATTGTATTCAAACATTATGAATCACCTCGAAGGGAACGATCTATTGATACGTAATCAGCATGGTTTCATAAAACATCGTTCTTGTGCAACACAGCTAGCTCTTTATTCGCACGAAGTAATGGCCGCTATCGACGGGGGATATCAAGTTGATTCCGTATTTCTAGATTTCCGGAAAGCTTTTGACACCGTTCCTCACAAGCGACTTCTAATCAAGCTGCGGGCCTATGGAGTATCGTCTCAGTTGTGCGACTGGATTCGTGATTTCCTGTCAGGAAGGTCGCAGTTCGTAGTAATAGACGGCAAATCATCGAGTAAAATTGAAGTGATATCAGGTGTTCCCCAGGGAAGCGTCCTGGGACCTCTGCTGTTCCTGATCTATATAAATGACCTGGGTGACAATCTGAGCAGTTCTCTTAGGTTGTTCGCAGATGATGCTGTAATTTACCGTCTAGTAAGGTCATCCGACACCAGTATCAGTTGCAAAGCGATTTAGAAAAGATTTCTGTATGGTGTGGTAGGTGGCAGTTGACGCTAAATAACGAAAAGTGTGAGGTGATCCACATGAATTCCAAAAGAAATCCATTGGAATTCGATTACTCGATAAATAGTACAATTTTCAAGGCTGTCAATTCAACTAAGTACCTGGGTGTTAAAATTACGAACAACTTCAGTTGGAAAGACCACATAGATAATATTGTGGAGAAGGCGAGCCAAAGGTTGCGTTTCGTTGGCAGGACACTTAGAAGATGCAACAAGTCCACTAAAGAGACAGCTTACACTACACTCGTTCGTCCTCTGTTAGAATATTGCTGCGCGGTGTGGGATCCTTACCAGGTGGGATTGACGGAGGACATCGAAAGGGTGCAAAAAAGGCAGCTCGTTTTGTATTATCACGTAGTAGGGGGGAGAGTGTGGCAGATACGATACGCGAATTGGGATGGAAGTCATTACAGCAAAGACGTTTTTCGTCGCGGCGAGATCTATTTACGAAATTTCAGTCACCAACTTTCTCTTCCGAATGCGAAAATATTTTGTTGAGCCCAACCTACATAGGTAGGAATGATCATCAAAATAAAATAAGAGAAATCAGAGCTCGAACAGAAAGGTTTAGGTGTTCGTTTTTCCCACGCGCTGTTCAGGAGTGGAATGGTAGAAAGATAGTATGATTGTGGTTCGATGAACCCTCTGACAAGCACTTAAATGTGAATTGCCGAGTAATCATGTAGATGTAGACATCACATATACCGATTTCCGTTACGCTTGGATGATTTCTTCGTGGTGTGTCTTTCTTTGAATGTATACCACATACTCCACAACTTGTGTATAGCGTACTCAGTAATGTGGTGACATCTATCTGACAGGAAGGCTTCAATCCAATCACAATGCTGGTCCTGTATTCTAAACGTCATTTTTTCTTCACTGACCAATGGTAAGGAATAGTTGTGAACGCTTTGCAGAAGCCAAGGAACGCGGAAACAGTCTGTATGGCAACATTCACTACCTTTTGGATCTCGGAGACGAAAGCTGCCTCAGACTAAAACTGCTTGTGCAATCTGTTTTGGTAGCTCCAGAGATAAAGGTGATAAGCTGGAAGTAGGAAACTAGGTTCCTTAACTGTACAACAGACAGCCGTCAGAAAGAAAGGAAAATTTGGGTTTAACTTCCCGTCGACGAATAGATCATTAAGGAAAAGCACAAGCTCGGATAGGACAAGGATGCGTAGGGCAATCAGCCGTCTCCTTTTCAGAGGAATCATTCCAGCGTTCTCCTCAGCCAGTTTAGGGAAACAATGAAAAATCTAAATTGGTCTCAAGGAATAGTGATTTGAAACCCACTCCTGCTGAATTTTGGCATCAGGGATATATCTACATCTACATCTGCATCTATACTCCGCGAGCCACCTTACGGTGTGTGGCGGAGGGTACTTATTGTACCACTATCTGATCCCCCCTTCCCTGTTCCATTCACGAATTGTGCGTGGGAAGAACGACTGCTTGTAAGTCTCCGTATTTGCTCTAATTTCTCGGATCTTTTCGTTGTGATCATTACGCGAGATATATGTGGGCGGTAGTAATATGTTGCCCATCTCTTCCCGGAATGTGCTCTCTCGTAATTTCGATAATAAACCTCTCCGTATTGCGTAACGCCTTTCTTGAAGTGTCCGCCACTGGAGCTTGTTCAGTATCTCCGTAACGCTCTCGCGCTGACTAAATGTCCCCATGACGAATCGCGCTGCTTTTCGCTGGATCATGTCTATCTCTTCTATTAATCCAACCTGGTAAGGGTCCCATACTGATGAGCAATACTCAAGAATCGGACGAACAAGCGTTTTGTAAGCTACTTCTTTCGTCGATGAGTCACATTTTCTTAGAATTCTTCCTATGAATCTCAACCTGGCGCCTGCTTTTCCCACTATTTGTTTTATGTGATCATTCCACTTCAGATCGCTCCGGATAGTAACTCCTAAGTATTTTACGGTCGTTACCGCTTCCAATGATTTACCACCTATGGCATAATCGTACTGGAATGGATTTCTGCCCCTATGTATGCGCATTATATTACATTTATCTACGTTTAGGGAAAGCTGCCAGCTGTCGCACCATGCATTAATCCTCTGCAGGTCCTCCTCGAGTACGTACGAGTCTTCTGATGTTGCTACTTTCTTGTAGACAACCGAGTCATCTGCAAATAGCCTCACGGAGCTACCGATGTTGTCAACTAAGTCATTTATGTATATTGTAAACAATAAAGGTCCTATCACACTTCCCTGCGGTACTCCCGAAATTACCTCTACATCTGCAGATTTTGAACCGTTAAGAATGACATGTTGTGTTCTTTCTTCTAGGAAATCCTGAATCCAATCACAAACCTGGTCCGATATTCCGTAAGCTCATATTTTTTTCACTAAACGTAAGTGCGGAACCGTATCAAATGCCTTCCTGAAGTCCAGGAATACGGCATCAATCTGCTCGCCAGTGTCTACGGCACTGTGAATTTCTTGGGCAAATAGGGCGAGCTGAGTTTCACATGATCTCTGTTTGCGGAATCCATGTTGGTTATGATGAAGGAGATTTGTATTATCTAAGAACGTCATAATACGAGAACACAAAACATGTTCCATTATTCTACAACAGATTGACGTAAGCGAAATAGGCCTATAATTATTCGCATCTGATTTATGACCCTTCTTGAAAATGGGAACGACCTGCGCTTTCTTCCAGTCGCTAGGTACTTTACGTTCTTCCAGCGATCTACGATAAATTGCTGATAGAAAGGGGGCAAGTTCTTTAGCATAATCACTGTAGAATCTTAAGGGTATCTCGTCTGGTCCGGATGCTTTTCCGCTACTAAGTGATAGCAGTTGTTTTTCAATTCCGATATCGTTTATTTCAATATTTTCCATTTTGGCGTCCGTGCGACGGCTGAAGTCAGTGACCGTGTTACGATTTTCCGCAGTGAAACAGTTTCGGAACACTGAATTCAGTATTTCTGCCTTTCTTCGGTCGTCCTCTGTTTCGGTGCCATCGTGGTCAACGAGTGACTGAATAGGGGATTTAGATCCGCTTACCGATTTTACATATGACCAAAACTTTTTAGGGTTCTTGTTTAGATTGTTTGCCAATGTTTTATGTTCGAATTCGTTGAATGCTTCTCTCATTGCTCTCTTTACGCTCTTTTTCGCTTCGTTCAGCTTTTCCTTATCAGCTATGATTCGACTACTCTTAAACCTATGATGAAGCTTTCTTTGTTTCCGTAGTACCTTTCGTACATGATTGTTATACCACGGTGGATCTTTCCCCTCGCTTTGGACCTTAGTCGGTACGAACTTATCTAAGGCGTACTGGACGATGTTTCTGAATTTTTTCCGTTTTTGTTCCACATCCTCTTCCTCAGAAATGAACGTTTGATGGTGGTCACTCAGATATTCTGCGATTTGTGCCCTATCACTCTTGTTAAGCAAATATATTTTCCTTCCTTTCTTGGCATTTCTTATTACACTTGTAGTCATTGATGCAACCACTGACTTAAGATCACTGATACCCTCTTCTACATTCACGGAGTCGAAAAGTTCCGGTCTATTTGTTGCTATGAGGTCTAAAACGTTAGCTTCACGAGTTGGTTCTCTAACTATCTCCTCGAAGTAATTCTCGGACAAGGCAGTCAGGATAATGTCACAAGAGTCTCTGTCCCTGGCTCCAGTTCTGATTGTGTGACTATCCCATTCTATACCTGGTAGATTGAAGTCTCCCCCTATTACAATAGTATGATCACGAAACTTCTTCACGACGTTCTGCAGGTTCTCTCTGAGGCGCTCAACTACTACGGTTGCTGATGCAGGTGGTCTCTAGAAGCATCCGACTATCATATCTGACCCACCTTTGATACTTAACTTAACCCAGATTATTTGACATTCGCATTCGCTAATAACTTCACTGGATATTATTGAATTCTTTACTGCTATAAATACTCCTCCACCATTGGCGTTTATCCTATCCTTGCGGTATATATTCCATTCTGTGTCTAGGATTTCGTTACTGTTCACTTCCGGTTTTAACCAACTTTCCGTTCCTAATACTATATGCGCACTATTTCCTTCAATAAGAGATACTAATTCAGGAACCTTGCCCTGGATACTCCTGCAGTTTACCAATATTACGTTAACTTTTCCTGTTTTTGGTCTCTGAGGACGGACGTTCTTTATCAACGATGATAATGTCCTCTCTGGTAAGCCGTCAGGTATTTTATCGTTTCGCCCAAGGGGGGGTCCCTCTAACCTAAAAAACCCCCGTGTGCACGCCACACGTACTCTGCTACCCTAGTAGCTGCTTCCGGTGTGTAGTGCACGCCTGACCTGTCTAGGGGGGCCCTACAGTTCTCCACCCAATAACGGAGGTCGATGAATTTGCAACCATTATAGTCGCAGAGTCGTCTGAGCCTCTGGTTTAGACCCTCCACACGGCTCCAAACCAGAGGACCGCGATCGACTCTGGGCACTATGCTGCAGATATTAAGCTCAGCTTGCACTCCGCGTGCGATGCTGGTTGTCTTCACCAAATCAGCCAGCCGCCGGAAGGAACCAAGGATGGCCTCAGAACCCAAGCGGCAGGCGTCATTCGTTCCGACATGTGCTACTATCTGCAGCCGGTCACACCCAGTGCGTTCAATAGCTGCCGGAAGGGCCTCCTCCACATTACGGACGAGACCCCCCGGCAAGCACACCGAGTGCACACTGGCATTCTTCCCCGACCTACCCGCTATTTTCCTGAGGGGCTCCATAACCCGCCTAACGTTGGAGCTCCCTATAACTAATAGGCCCGCCCTCTGTGACTGTCGGGACCTTGCCGGAGAATCGGCCACTGGCCCAACAGGCGAGGCATCCTGTGGTGGCTCGGAAACGATGTCATCACCACTAGGAAGCACCCCGTACCTGTTGGAAAGGGGTAAGGCAGCTGCCACGCGGCCAGATCCCACCTTCGCCTTTCGGCCAGGCACGCGCGAGCCCACCACTGTCCGCCATTCACCCTGGAGTGATGGCTGACCGGTAAGATGCTCACTGCCGGAAGACGCAGCGACATCAGGGGTTCCATGTGATTCCAAGGCCACCGAAGTAGGCATAGGTCTCACCACAGTTGCCCCAACGCCACTACGAGCCGACGCCTGCGCTTCGAGCTCGATGAGCCTAACAGACAAAGCCTCCACCTGCCCCCGAAGAGTGGCCAATTCTCCTTGCGTCCGCTCACAACAACCACAGTCCCTACACATGACTATGTTTACCCTACTCTATACGGTGACAAATTCCCAAGATAATCTTCTGATGAGCTACTCTGATAATCAAGAAACACTCACTGAAATACGAGACGCGAAAACTACGCTAGGTTTTCCCAGAAAAACTATTTAAAAGCTAAGCGCAGCAAATAAGTACAAAAACGCTTTATACAAACAGTACTCGCTGCTGCTGGTGCTCTCGCTCTGGCTGTCACAAGACAACTGCTGATTCAAGTGACTAGTGGCTACCGGCCGCGAAACAAACAAAAGACGGTTTTAGGGCGCTTTCTGTTCTAAACGATCAAGAAAACACTAAGAAATCTAACACGAAAACTACGTAAAGTTTTATCAAGAACTGTTAGTTACTATGCAGAGCAGATAAACACAAATAGAATCCCTTCCTTAGTGGAAGGTCGTAAACAAAATGCAAAATAAACGCTTTATACAAACAGTACTCGCTGCTGCTGGTGCTCTCGCTCTGGCTGTCATGCGTATCTGCGCAATGACTGCTTAACAACGGGATCCACAGGCGGATTTTTGCAAGCGTTTGGAACGCTTCATTGCTTCGGCAATGTAGAGTGAACTGCTGTCAAAACGGGAGAAAGTCATTTCGTGTAATCTATGGAGAATGTAACAGAAACGTATGTATCTACACGTGCATCTATACCCGGCAAGGTATTGTACAGAGGGCAGCCGTCGTGATTTTTTTTTTTTTTTGTCCTGTTCCATTCGCGTATTGAGCCAGGGGTAAAATGATAGAGTATACTCCTCTGCACGCGCCCTTATCTCTCTCATCTTATTCTCACTATCCCTAAGCGAGATATACGATAGTGAAAACATTGTGGTCGCACAGTCTTCTTAGAATGTAGATTCTCTAAATTTATCCAACGGGGCTTCGCGAGAACTACGTGGGCGTACTGGAAAGCGATGCCTCCAAATTATTTTTTGAGAACTCTTAGAGCTTTTTAAATAAAGCATTATATACATTGTTAACATCCTACATCTTTAATCTTCATGGCAACATATTTGCAGCTCTCAGCTGTTACAGAGCTCCGAATAGTTGCTTGTAACACGGCGGTGTGTAATGTAACTATGTCGGTGTGCGAGAAACAGCGTGCTGTAAACGAGTTTAGAGACCGAAGAGTTCGTCCACACAAGGAGCACCCTCTACTTCTGTATGACAAATCCGGACCACACGGAAGTGCCGAGATAGCTGCAACAATCCGACACCTCGGCTTCAAAATGTTCAAATGTGTGTGAAATCTTATGAGACTTAACTGCCAAGGTCATCAGTCCCTAAGCTTACACACTACTTAACCTAAATTATCCTAAGGACAAACACACACACCCATGGCCGAGGGAGGACTCGAACCTCCGCCGGGACCAGCCGCACAGTCGATGACTGAAGCGCACCTCGGCTTCACTGTCATCTATCATTCTCCATGCAGTCCCAACTCGGCCCCATCAGATTTTCGTATGTTTCCAAAGCTTAAACAATACCTACAAGGTTTTCACTTTGACAGTGAGGCAGCGGTGCAAGCAGAGGTCAGGTTGTGGCCCCATCAACAGTGTCCAACATTCTCTATCAATAAACAGGTCTCTCACTGGGAGAAATGTGTTCGCGACCAGGGTGGTTCAGATATATAGACATGAAGAGAGATGATGCAGAATGTTAATAACGTTTTTTAAAAGAACGTTTTAAGAGTTTTCACACACAAAATTTGGAGACAGTGCTTATCAGCATCCTCTCGTACTTTGTTTTTCTTCGAAGGAATCCCATTTAAACACCTTCAGCCATACTTTCTTATGAGCGATACCGACCTGTTACAATCCTAGAACCGCGTCTCTAAATTCGTTTGATGTATCTCCTCATACCATCTCGATAAGGGGCTGGAACACTTGAACAGTACTGTGTAATTTGTCGCACTAGTGGCTTGTATACGGTCCCATTACAGACGCGTTGCACATACAGAGAACTGTTCCACTAAATTTAAGTTTTCCCTTCACCTTCCGTAAATAATGAATTTACATGTTCCTGCCATTCTTTATAATATCTTAGTATTACTCGTAAATACTCATAAGGTGTGGCGTGCTTCAGATATTTACCATTGACCTTGTAATCGGACACTATCGGGATGGTCCTGTTCTTTATAGACACCATCTTGCATTTATCCATTACATCAAGCTGAAATTTTGTCCAAGTTTTCTGCATTTACTTAGGAGCGTCCGACGACGATACTCCGCTGTAGTCAACAGCTTCTTCAGCCAACAAACTCGAAGTGCTGCCGATTTTGGTTGATAAACCGTTTACGTACGTTAAAAGTGTTTCAGGTCCTACTACGCCTATCTTGACACACCCCATGTTACTTATGTTTCTGTAGATTTGCCGTCCATTGTAACGAACTGGATTATATCAGTCAAATATTCACCGAGCCAATCACATACCTGCGAAAATAATTAGTATGACCGTATGAAGACGATAATGTTTTACGGTGTGGAATCCCTTTCAAAAGTCTACGAAACCGGGATCTACTTGTTAACCATAATCTACTTTTAGAAAGATTTTGCGTAGTAATACAGTGAGGCTGACTGAGATAGCTACAGCATTAGAACAATTCCCTCTCAGCAGAAGGCTGTGTTAGACGAGTGAAAGTTAGGCGTGCTGCGTGAGTGATTCGAATGTAAACCCACACCGAGCGGGAACAGGGGCCAGCGGCGACTACAGACTTGTTACATTCCAGCCACTTGAGGGATTTAATTGGAGCAGCCGCTTAAGTAGTGTGGCGACGGCGTCAATGAGTTGGAGTACACACGCCATCATGCGTGTCGGGTCCTGCTCATGGATGTAATCAACGCCAATTCCGCAGTAGTTGTTCTCGCCCGCGTACTCGCGCTGGCTCGGGAGGAAAGCGAGCCCTTCTTTTATCGTGCAGGGGCCAACAATATCGTGCCATAAAGTATTCTTACAAGGGGAGCGATAACATGCACTGCGAGTCTATACTTCCAACAAAATTAAATGCCCAGTAGCGACACGAATAAATGTCGTTCGGCAATTTCTGTTACAAACTTCTACTGGTTGTCCCGAGTGAGGTGGTACAGTGCTATCACACTGAACTCGTATTCGGCAGGACGGCGGTTAAGCTCTCCGTTAGGTCGTTCAGATTTTGGTTTTCCATAGCTTCCCCAGATCGATTACGGCTAATGAAAGAACACGACTGATTTCTTTCCTCATCCTTTAGCAAACCGTGCTTGTGCTTGTGTCTAATAATCTCGTCGAGTACTTGGCGTTAACCACCAATCTTCCTACCACCCCCCCCCCTTTTCCCCCTTGCTTCCATCCAGCTGCTTTAGAGAGAATTTGTAATTACAGATTTACTTATGTACTTATCTCGAGAAACAGTTCAATTCCATGACGCGAAGAAAACAAAATCGACTCTTAAGTTCAATTTCCGCTTTAAACTTGATGTTTCCAGAATGAAATTTTCGCTCTGCAGCGGAGTGTGCGCTGGTATGAAACTTCCTAGCAGATTAAAACTGTGTGCCGGACCGAGACTCGAACTCGGTCCTTCACCTTTCGCGGGCAAGTGCTCTAACAACTGAGCTACCCAAGCACGAGTCACGACCCGTCCTCACAGCTTTACTTCCGCCAGTACCTTCGTCTACTACCTTCCAAACTTCACAGAAGCTCTTCTGCATACCTTGCAGAACTAGCACTCCTGGAAGAAAGGATATTGCGGAGACATGGCTTAGCCATAGCCTGGAGGATGTTTCCAGAATTTCATGCCACAAAAATGCAGAAGAGCTTCTGTGAAGTTTGGAAGGTAGGAGGCGAAGGTACTGGCGGAATTAAAGCCGTGAGGACGGGTCGTGAGTCGTGGTTGGGTAGCTCAGTTGGTAGAGCACTTGCCCACGAAAGGCGAAGGTCACGAGTTCCAGTCTCTGTCCAGCACACAATTTTAATCTTCCAGGAAGTTTCAAACTTGATGTTGCCTACGAACTACGGTCTGAAATATTTTTACGGTGCTGAGTACTGGAATTAAGTGCACGACCTGTTAGGTGATGCAGGAACCGCATACCCTCCCACAAGCCATGGATGGAGTCTGTAACGAACTATTGAGACACGCTAGTAATTTGCTAATGAATAGCGCACACACTTCGTACACTCTCCAGCCACATTAACTTCACCATATGTCATAAACATTCATATCCACATTTTGCAGCGCGGACAGTTCAGAGACATACAGTAAGTGTTTCAGTGAGATTCTGGAAGGTATGGACAGGGATGTGGAGCCATGCGGACTCCAGTGCCGTGACCAAGTGGCCCTACAGAATATCGATTGAGGGGGAGGCGGATGGTTGGCTGCCAGGGGAGTGGGTGAACTCATCCTGATGCTCTTCTAACAACGCACGTACCCTGCAAACAGTGTAACACGTTGCATTGTCCTGGTGGTTGGTGCCATCGAGCTCAGGAAAAGCAAACTGGATATAGGAGTGGACGTGGTCCCTAAAGATAGATCCATACTTGTGTTGCTCTGTTGCGCTTCCAGAATGACGAGATCAGCCACGGAATGCCCTCCGTCCTGCCGGTTTCAGACGACTGTTGCAGGGCAGTATGAGCCAGCGGCCATCTGTCCCATGGAACATAGAACGTGATTCATCTGAAAAGACCACATATCGCCACCCAATGGACGTCCAGTTGTAGTATTGTGCAAATTCTAACTTTCGTCGCCAGTGAACAGCAGGCAGCGTGGGCGCATGAAGCAGGTGTCTGCTGCGGAGGCCCGTAAGCAGCAGCATTCGCCGAACGTTCGTTGAGGAGACAGTTACAGTAGACCCTCGGTTTATTTGGGCGGTCAACTGCTCAAAAGTCGCACGTCTACTAACCAGCACACTTCTCCGCAGCCGTCGTTCATCCCGTAGTGCACTACAGTTGCCTCGGCGCCGGTTTTGGATAGCGCCTTTTTGCCATACCGCTATTGGCTACTTTAACCACGGCGGTACGCGAACAGTTTACAAACTTAGCTGTTTCGGAAATGCTTCCACCCTTGGTCCAAATGCAACGATCATGCCCTTTCTGTTGTGTTGGCAGAAGAGCCAACACCGTGTTACTAGAGGAGGCCGAAATGCAAGCGTTTTAGCTCACGCAGGCTGGCGTGAGGAGGGAAGAACTATACTGACGTGACGTCTGGAACATGACACGGAATTAGAATTCATAAAGCGGACGTAATTAGTTTGATACTTAACTTTAATCCATTAATGATGAACGTCGCTCTTGACGGTACAAGATTCACAATATTATCTGTTCAGAATACATGCGTAGTAACTGAACATGGCGCCTTGCTAGGTCGTAGCAAATGACGTAGCTGAAGGCTATGCTAAACTGTCGTCTCTGCAAATGAGAGCGTATGTATACAGTGAACCATCGCTAGCGATGTCGGCTGTACAACTACGACGAGTGCTAGGGAGTCTCTATAGACCTGCCGTGTGGCGGCGCTCGGTCTGCAATCACTGATATTGGCGACACGCGGGTCCGACGTATACTAACGGACCGCGGCCGATTTAAAGGCTACCACCTAGCAAGTGTGGTGTCTGGCGGTGACACCACACTTTCCCTTTTGGAAGTCAGATAAACCGCTCGCCGGCCGGAGTGGCCGTGCGGTTCTAGGGGCTACAGTCTGGAACCGAACGACCGCTACGGTCGCAGGTTCGAATCCTGCGTCGGGCATGGATGTGTGTGATGTCCTTAGGTTAGTTAGGTTTAATTAGTTCTAAGTTCTAGGCGACTGATGACCTCAGAAGATAAATCGCTTAGTGCTCAGAGCCATTTGAACCATTTTGAATAAATCGCTCCGTTTCCGCACGAGGACAACGACTGCACTGTTTTCCGCGTCCCACCGACAGGCTTTATATACCCTTCACTGCTAGTGCTGCCACCTGCCGCCTGAGAGTAGTTATTGCAGGTTGACGTCGAACATAAGCGGACATCATATTAATGTGACTGGTCCGTGTAATATCTACATTTGTTCCTTAAATAAGTAGAAAGGGGATGCTCCCAAATAAATCGCCACAACTGGTTCGATATCAAAGGAGAGATGTTTGGAAAAGATGAGAAACAGAAATACCTCAATAGGAACGCCTATCAACAGTGAAGACAAATAAATCTAAAGTTGGGTACACTGTGGATAATGCTTTAAAATAGAAAGTTTTCTGTTCTGCTTCTACCTCCTTATCACTGTGGCTTAAGCTGAATTGATTTGAAACGAAATCAAATTAAAAAAAAACATCGGTAAGAGATATCTACAATCTTTCATCGAAAAATTTGAAGTGATGGCCACAAAAATGCAAAGAAATATCTTCAGAAGTTTGTGCGGAAGTGTGTTGTACTGATAAACGATAGTGGTGTCATTATGCAGGCACTTGTGAAAGTTTATTTTGAAACATTGACCAAGTAAAATTAATTTAAAGATTTATTACAGAATTTACAAAGGCGCTCTGTACGCACTTGTAACCATCGTAGGTAAGTAATACTCTCGTTCTTGTGACCCAGAATCATGCGATGTTTTTCACAGTATCAATAATATTTTAAAACTGTATGTGGCACAGCCCATCACGAGTTTAAGCAGCCCAAGCTACCACTAAAATTCCTTAGACAAAGACTCCATCTACAAACCATCCAAAAGAAATCCCTCAGTAACTTATAGTAGCAGGCCGATCATAGATATCAAATCCCACGACCATTTTATGTGCCCACAAAACTCAAATCCGTCCCATCCTCACCTTTGCAAGTATTTCATGACTCTGTACCACTTCCAAGTTTCTGCACTCCCTCCAAATCCCTGAACATCATGCGCTATTCCACGCTTTCCGTATTCGCTTACTCTCCCCCGTTCGTACCCTTTACCAGCTGGCAAAGTTTCTGTGCCTCCTGAAATACATACACCACTTACGTCTTCCATAAAAACACCCCACTGTACCATCCATAGATATGGCCGCACCTCTATCACCACCGACCTTCCTTACATCTTTACACATTACATATCCTTTCCCAGGATAATATCAACCACCTTCCCCTCCCAGACCAAAAATCAACCCGTCTCATCAACCATAACCTAACCTACCGTATCCATTACAATTTAAGGCTCCAACTCATCCTTTCACTTTATAACTGCAATCCCACCCGCCTCCTATCACCTACATCCCGTCCCTTGATCCTTCCTAATACTCATCCCACATAATTCTCATACCAGTTCTTCTCTGATCTCATATCTAAAACGTTACCATGAGCCCACAGCATCTTCATTCTCGCAGTATTCAAAACCACACACACATCAAACGACGCCTCAAAAAGCTTCAGATTATCGTTTTCTATCCCTATCAAAGTATTTTTCATGCATCTCGGTGATTCTGTTTAAAGACTGAAGAGCGACAATATGACTGTTGTTAGCTCGCTCCCTGCTGTATAAATGTAAATTACATACATAAATTTAAAAAATAAAAAAATGCAGATCGAGCCGCATTCCGTCGCCACAGTCAATACCCTCTCCTTCCTCATCATGCTAACGCAGTGGAAAAAACCAGTTACCGAAGCTTTTGATGTGTAATGCTGATTTGGACATTGTTCTCCTATAACGTTTTCTTCTTCTTTATAAAAACTGCATTTAATTCCTCTGCACAGTTAACTATCCTGTTGTAGAATATTGCAGTGGAAAGAATAAGTCCATCTTCAACAATAAGGAGTATGCGATTACATCAAAAACTATATTTAATATAAAAGTTCAAGATGTTACACGTACCGAGAAGATAACTCAGTTTTAAGAAACCGCATTAATGTTTTGGAGGACATCAGTTTAAATATCCATTCGGCCATCCAGATTTAGGTTTTCCCTGATTTCCCTAAATCGCTTAAAGCAAATGCCGAAATGGCTTTTCAAAGGGCACGATCGATTTCCTTACCCATCCTTCCTCAGTTCGATCTTGTGTTCGGTCACTAATAACCTTGTCGTCGACGAGATGTTAAACCTTCATCTTCTTTTCCTTACCTTTTTTTTTCAAAAAGGTGTAATTCGGTATAGATTTCTGAGTTTTACTGTAATGGGAAAAGGTCTGAAACTATCCTCTCTGACATCACCCGAACGGTAGTTAGTGTTCGGCCGAGTTATTGATTGACTATAATGGGTAGTTTTGGGTGGATAAAAAGTCCAGAAGCGCTATTTACATATCATAACACGGTGGGACTACGAACCTACCGCCTACTTTCTTCAGTTTCGACTGAACCGGTACAGCATACGCATAAGGTGACCTAGATAAATTCGTCAGACCTTGACAGTGAGAATCAGACAAATGGTTCAAATGGCTCTGAGCAGCTCTGAGCACTATGGGACTTAACTGCTGTGGTCATCAGTCCCCTAGAACTTAGAACTACGTAAACCTAACTAACCTAAGGACATCACACACATCCATGCCCGAGGCAGGATTCGAACATGCGACCGTAGCGGTCGCGCGGTTCCAGACTGAAGCGCCTAGAACCACTCGGCCACACCGGCCAGCAGAATCAGATAGAGATGCGTTTTGTTCTCCAATTATTTTGTCATCTAAAACTGTGTATCTACTTCCTTCACAAAGTAGGTCGCTCCGCACAGAGCTGCCCTCGCTCACGAGCTGTTATCGTTACGACAGCCTTGGCTCCACGAAGTCCATCAACCCTTTTTCTTCCATTCTGTCTGGAACACAAAGACTAAGTGGATGTTAGTCGTAGCGTCCTTATCCGTGTGCCGCAAGATTGCGACAACATAATTGTAGGCGAACTGGCGACTTCGTGGCAGTCATGAAAGCTGCTTCAGAACTCTGTGAATAACTATTTATGCCAGCAATTGTCTTGATATTCTTCGTGGCAGTTTATTTTTATTACCAGTGTTGCTACTACTCCCTGATGATATACCTCCCAAAAAAAAAAAATTTTTAAACTGCACTTTTTCAGGGAAACTAAAATGATAAGCCATTAATAACTCTATAATACATAACCCATATGACGCATGGCATCAAGGGTGATTTACGGTACTGTGGCCTCTCTTGCACCCGGGATACCAACTACGGTTACTCCTGAGCTATATTATACCGACGTCAAAAGTAAGTGGTGGTCGCAGTAATGCCATTGGACATTGTAAACTGAGGTGACAAAAGTCATGGGATACCTCCTAATATCGTATCGGGTCTTCTCTAGCCCGGCGTAGTGCAGCATCTCGACCTGGCATGAACTCAAGTGCTGAAAGTCCCCTGCAGAAATATTTAACCATTCTGCCTCTATAGCCCTCCGTATTTGTGAAATTGTTGCCGCTGCATTTTGTGCGTGATCTGAACTCTCGATAGTGTCCCATAAATGTCAGTTCCCTCCAGCACTACTTCAGACATAGTCGAGTCCATGTCACATCGTGTTGCGACAGTTATGCGTGCTCGCGTGGGCCCTACACGATATTAAGCGGGTGTTCCAGTTTCTTTGGCTCTTCAGTGTGATAAGGGAACGTAGGTCCTTCCCCTCTTCGATTTCATTCATACTGATACGGTGTGTACCTTACGACTAGGACTTAAACGTATATAAACGGGGAGACCCAACTCTTAACCGTTAGGAGACTATCGAGTCTGAATACTTTATGCGTATTTATATACTTCCTATGGTGGCTATTATTTAAGGCCTCCGCAGCCGGGCAAGCAAGCGCTTAGTTAGTAATGGCGAGGTTTCTAGATCGAACCTAGCTTCCGGTATGTTCTATAATTCCCCTTGATTCTAACAGATGTATAGGATACACGACGAAATAGTGTTATGACCGAAAGCCGTTTATGATGTAAATCAAGTTCGTTTTGCAATAGATACATCGAAGAAACCATGCACATGTAAAAATTAAATTTTATTACATGTGTCGTTTGTCGCAACAATTACTGTTTTCCTTGTTTCTATGATTAGTATCATCCTGATTCGTGTAGTGCTCCATAGGCTATACATTATACTCTTCCCAGATATAGATAAAATAATACAAATATATGGTTACATTAATTGTATTGAAAGTTCTTGTGTAACTGTTTTTGTAGCCAGTCTCCTAACCAATTTTTTTCTCCTTTTCTTCACGACAAAGATTCATCATCATCGTTTTCCATCTCCAGTTTACCGGGTGTGGTGTACAAGCGCTCGTCATCTCCTTCTGTTTTCATACATCTTCTGTTACAGGACAGCTTCCCATTTGTGTCCTTTCTCCTCCACATCTGATTTTGCAGTCTCTGTCCATCGTTTTCTTGGTCTTCCCCATGGTCTTCTTCCTACCACACTCAGGTTGAAATACCTTTTGTCAAGTCTTCGGCTGTTCATCCTCGTTATGTGCCCATACCACTAAAGCGTGCGTTTCTTTATGACACTGGTAACTGGAACCTCAATAACAGCTACTTTTATGTTCACCTCATTCCTCATTTTGTCCTTTCTAGTCGTTTGATTCATAGTTCTAATAAATCTCACTTCCGTTGCCTGAATTCTTCTGAGGTCTTTGTTTAGAATTCAGGAAACAGAAATGAGATAACGACAAAGATTATGAAAATAATAAACGAGTCATTACATACTAATAATTTGCACAGCCATAATAAATCTTTTGTTAGAATTACGTGGAATCAAAAGAAACTACTGGACGTGAGATTCGTCACATAGATCCCGAGTTTATGAAACTAAGCCCTTACTAACTCGATTGCGGACTCGTTCATTACTAGCGACCTACAAAGTATATATGCACGCCTAAAATTTTCAAATTCGATTTTCTCGAAAACGTTTGAGAGTTGCGTCTACCTCTTTGCATACGCTGAAGTCCTAGACGTGCTCTGCACGCCCCTTCAATATGTATCAAATCGGTGAGAGGAAGTTCGTACGGAACCGCGCTGCTGCTACGGTCGCAGGTTCGAATCCTGCCTCGGGCATGGATGTGTGTGCTGTCCTTAGGTTAGTTAGGTTTAAGTAGTTTTAAGTCTAGGGGAATGATAACCTCAGATGTTAAGTCCCATAGTGCTTAGAGCCATTTGAAGTTCGTACGGTCCCCTTGTTAGCATATAACGACGTGCGAAGTGGAGTAACACGGTATTCAGTGTTACACAGCGGCAGATTTTAATTTCGCGGGGATGCAAAAATGTTCACTTCCAAATAGGCTGCATCTGTAATAGTTATTGTTTCGTTTTTAATTCACAGTAAAACAAATTTTTCCTGTTTATTCTGTCTATACAGCTTATTCTCGGATTCCTTGTTCAGTCTAAGCCCACACAGTTCGCATATGAACAGATGGGACAAGAATTTTATAAGAGATTTGGTTCACAACTGTAGTAGACCTATCAGGCTGTTCGCTAACGACAAATTTGTAAACAGGACGTCAGCCTCGCGGGACTAGCCGAGCGGTCTAGGGCGCTGCAGTCACGGACTGTGCGGCTGGTCCCGGCGGAGGTTCGAGTCCTCCCTCGGGCATGGGTGTGTGTGTGTTTGTCCTTAGGATAATTTAGGTTAAGTAGTGTGTAAGCTTAGGGACTGATGACCTTAGCAGTTAAGTCCCATAAGATTTCATACACATTTGAACATTTTTTGTAAACAGGACGTCATGTAAGTTAGCAAACTGCGTAGGTGGTCGCGTACAGAACAATCGTCAGACCAAGTTTTGAATACTGTATGTCAGCTGGCTCCCTTAGCGAACTGCATTAAAGGAAGAGACAGGCATTATTCAAAGAATACTTGTCACAGATTTTTTTGGACACTAAGATTCTGGCGAGGGAGGTTACAAGCGAGGGAGAGATCACGTTCCAGTAAGAGTCATTTATGTTAAAAAAAAAACGGAACACCATGAACGACCAGAAATAAAGACGTTCATATTCACAGGACATGTACTTTAGTATGTTCTGCAGAAATAAATAACATTTGAATCATGTCGGCCAGCGGGTTCAAGGTCAACATCGATATTGCGGCCCAACACCACCTACCGGTAAAATGTGCTCGCGACTCCCATTGTCGCTATAAACTGAAGTAATGGATCACTGCCTCTTGAGCAGACGTGCAGGATGCCTCGCAGACATCAAGCGAACTGTACCGTCAAATCAGTTAGTTCGAAAGAGGGCGCATTACTGGCATGAGAGAATGTGATGCATCCGTCTGGGAAATTGCTGCTCATGTGGGACAAACTGTTTCAGCAGTGCAAAGGGCGTGAACAGAATGGTTGACTGAAGGCCATAGAACATGACGTGATGGGTCACGTCGCATCACTCAGAGCACTGTCGGAGAAGATCGACACCTCATCCGAATGACATTACACCACAGACATGCGTCTTCCTCGGCTCTGGCGCAACGGTGGCACAGTGTAACACATCGTACGCTATCAGTGGTGACAAGTCAGTCTCCGATTATTACGGCACGGGTTACGTGCGCGTCGTCCACTTATCCGCTTACCTTTGAAGAATGTGCAGAAACATGGAAGACAGCATTGGTGTATGGAACATCACTGGGGACAGGAGTGGCATCAGATAGTGTTTTTGGACAAGTCCAGGTTCTGTTCGTTTGAAAATGATGGCCGCATTTTGGTTCGCCGCAGACAAGGGGAGCAGCAACACAGTGAGTGCATTCGCACAAGACATGTAACGCCAGCTCAAGGCCTTATGGTATGGCGTGCTAGTGGGTACAACCACAAAGCACAGTTGGTTTGTGTCCAGGGCACTGTGAACAGAGTGACCTACGGGAGTGACGCCCTGCCAGCAGTAGGCATACCCATTCTACACAACACTCCAGACGCCATTCTTCAGCAAGACAGTACACGACCACATGTTGCTGCACGAACACGTGCCTTCTTGGCGTCACAGGATGTCAGCGTTTTGTCCTGGACCGCCAAATCACCCGACTTGAAGCCAATGGAAAACGTGAGGGATATGGTCGAACGACGGGTGCAGCAGCGCTGTGACGTAATACCAACCACCACAGATGAACTTTGGAACCAGGTGAATACAGCGTGGATGGCTTTATTAGGGCCCATGGCGACCTGCCTACTAGGCAACAGGACACATGCTGAACCAAGGTGACGGAAATGCTAATCTTTTCTGCAGAACATACTAACCTACATGTTCTGTGATTATGAACGGTCTATCTCTAGTCGTTCAAGATGTCTTGTTTCTTCCGAACGTGAGAGTATTTCTTCCTTCAACACAATTCTCCCATAATAATGACGACGGTAAAATCGCAAAAATTCAGTCTTATAGAGCAGGGGTATCAACAGTCATTCTTCGCGCCTATCAACAGCGAATGGAGCAGGAAGGGGGAAAATGATTTTAACACCCAATTCAGAACGCTTTGTAGGCCAATTGAACTCTCAGTACGTCTCTTATTTCAAAAGACAACATGCACTTGTTTCAAATGAACTTTGCTGCATCCACAGAGACAGAAACCATCTGTATTTGGGTACTTGTCCTTGTCGATCAGGAATGTTTTTCATTAGTCCACAGCACATATTGGTGGCTGTCAATTTGAAACTCGCTGTTTTCTTCGTACACATTTGCAATGACAGTTGGAGTGCATTCAACTGTGATAGTTGTTTTGTAGCTTACTAAAATAAATGGAATTAAGAAAATACTTTTCTTACAGTGGGATACAGGATGGATACATCGTTCAGCCACCATTATTTAGATGCTTTATGGTTTTTTTCCAAAATTTCTCTCAACAATAATCAAACTTGCCTCGTTTAAACGGGCATGCGTTATTCAACTGCATTTTTAAATTGTTGTTGTAGTTTCAACCACGGATTAAGTTCCTAAATCTACAAAAAGTTAAACATACGAAACTGAATCATTCAAATTAATCTGGGGTAAGTGTTGAGTTTATTTCAAGATAAAATAAAAAAATGTGACAGGCTCCAAAAATGGTTCAAATGGCTCTGAGCACTATGGGACTTAACATCTGAGGTCATCAGTCCCCTAGAACTTAGAACGACTTAAACCTAACTAACCTAAAGACATCACACACATCCATGCCCGAGGCAGGATTCGAATCTGCGACCGTAGCAGTCGCGCAGTTCCGGACTGAAGTGCCTAGAACCGCTCGGCTACCCTGGCCGGCTGACAGGCTTCAGACAGAAAAATGAATAAAAGTAGTAACAAACATTATCAGTGGTGTGACTACTTAAATGCGACAGTAAAGGACATTAACAGATTCTAAAAAATAAAAAAAACTGTTGAGAATGACAGCCTTGTGAGTGAGGTGCTTCTCAAAATCCCACATTTAATTACAAATAATTTCTGGTGGGTGTTTCGTGGACAATTTCGGAACTTAAGGTAAATTGGGAAGATTTAAAGACCATCTAATTTCATTGGGGCTCATCGTTCAGAATACTGAGTTACATATTTTCTGAATTTCTCACAGTATGTGCTTCGCGAGTTTCAGTTAAGCAGAAGAATCGGGTCAAAAAACGACGGTATATTACAGTTGAAAATTGTAAAATATGTTTTACTGGGATGAACCGAACTATGGTCATTTGGGGTTGCTCTTCTCCAGTTTTTACAGATTTTTAAAGAAATTAGATTCAAAACAGTGTCTCTCTAACGCTTTTGTTTTTCGGGATTATTTTATTAGTTAATGTTGACTTTTGCAAAGTAAAGATAACGTTTTATTTATTTATTTATTGTTTTTTTAAGGGGGGCAAAGTTTCCCTAGCCTGAGTGTACCTTGCACTGAATGTCCAAATTAGAGTAAATATAAGAATAACAGAGGTCTGGAATAACGTTTGACCACAGAAATGAAGGAAGAACGGCAACTTTGTAAGCACAAATCATTTTTATTACCTAAATATTATATTTTACAATCTGTTGGGCCCGCAGCATGGTATAAATGGGTGTAAGACATTCTGCAAATGAATGCTTCAAACCAGCTGCACTGCGGTAATAGGTTTTAATGTTTTACACGACAGGCCTGTTTCGGCTTATTGCCATTATTTCGCGGGTCACTTTATAACGGCAAGAAGCCGACATAGGCCTGTCGTGTAAAACATTAAAAAACGTATTATCTTATTGCAACTGGTTTGGAGCATTCATTTCCACAAAATATTATAGTTTACAATATAAAGATTATATGTAAAATGTAGTTTACATTGTGAGCTACTAGCTTCAATAACCACTGTAAGTAGGCTGTTTAGGTTTTTTTTATTGGTAACGCCACCTCTGTATGAAAAATCATTGGCTGTGCTGTGTGCAGTCTGTGGGTAGTTTGCATTGTTGTCTGCCATTGTAGTGTTGGGCAGCGGCAGCTGGATGTGAACAGCGCGTAGCGTTGGGCAGTTGGAGGTGAGCCGCCATCAGTGGTGGATGTGGGGAGAGAGATGGCGGAGTTTTGTAATTTGTCATGAACTGCTACATATATTATGACTATTAAGGTAAATACATTGTTTGTTCTCTATTAATATCTTTCATTTGCTAACTATCCCTATCAGTAGTTAGTGCCTTCCGTAGTTTGAATCTTTTATTTAGCTGGCAGTAGTGGCGCTCGCTGTATTGCAGTAGTTCGAGTAATGAAGATTTTTGTGAGGTAAGTGGTTTCTGAAAGGTATAGTTTAATGTTAGTCAGGGCCATTCTTTTGTAGGGATTTTTGAAAGTCAGATTGCGTTGCGCTAAAAAACATTGTGTGTCAGTTTAAGCACAGTCTTGTACAATTGTTCATAAGGGGACGTTTCACCACCAAGCTCTGGCACTGAGAAAAAACCACGTCAGCCTATGCGTTTTGGAGGCTGAATGCTGCCAATTATTTCATCGAAGTCATACGTCATTTTGTCTTTCGGCATAGGTCACTTGCAAGACTCCTTAAACTTTTGAACTGAACGTACTGTAGCTCCACCATCGCTTACGTTAGTAATTAGTCCAGGAGAATATTCCTTCATATACTGGCCCACAGCACGCACAACTTCTCCCAATACTGGACCACTCATTTCCTAGACTTTCTGGACCATAATCACAGTGTCACATATTTCTGACAGTTCTCTTGTACTTCGGTGGCATTTTCAACAATCTGAAAGGAATTACTAACATTGTGCACTGCCAGCGAAACACTGTGATGGTAAACTAAGTCTGAAACGTTCATAGGTTCGTAATTAACGCACCCTTATTATACTTTGCTTCACTTCTGTTGTAATGTAAAGTTTCCTCGAACTAAGAAATTTCGTAACCTCCAAAAGTACACCGACAACAGCACGAACTATATTCCACTGAATGAAAAACTGCGATACTTTTCAGCTGCTAGGCATTCTGAGTAATTAAAATAATAAGTGGCGCTTAAAAAAAATATGCTGGTGTTGTGTATTGGAAAAGATGTTTCACAACACTGTTTCTTTAGTGGTTGGGTATCCCAGTTGAAAAAACTGCTTGACAGTTAGGGGAGAGTTATTAGGAAAAAATTAAATGGACTGTAAACATAAATTTTTACGTCCTTAATGAGATCAGTTCTTGGGGTAGTGCACAATAAAAACCGAAAATAATACTCAAGTCCAAAAATAATTTTTGAAATTAAGTATAGTTCATATTAAGTAGCTAGCCTGTAGGTCGTATTTTTACTTATACTGTACTACTGCAAAAAATTAAAAAATGGCTCTCAATCAGTTTCTTGACCTTCATAAGTTGTAGAAGGATCAGGAGGTTTCGATGCTGCCTCAGATTCTCCTGAATCAGATTCCTCACTGACTACTGGGTTCCTTTCCTTTTTGTCTTTGCTTCGATCGTTTCGATCGTTTACTATGGGTTTTTTCTTGGGATCAATAGGCTTATGTTGAGTTCTGCTCCATTCATCAACTTCCAGTAATATTAGAGGAGGTTAGTTTTGTAGCTCTCTCTGATATGAGTCTGTTTCCTTTTTACTGTGTATCCATTCAAAAGTTCTGAAAAAACGCTCTTTAGCAGCATACTTAACTGGTGTGTCCAGAATTTTTACAGCAACTTATGTCAGTTCACAAGTTCTTCTTACATCTCGACACCACGGTAAAGGATTTACACGACCGCGCGACCGCTACGGTCGCACGTTCGAACCCTGCCTCGGGCATGGAAGTGTGTGATGTCCTTATGTTAGTTAGGTTTAAGTAGTTCTAAGGGACTGATGACCTCAGCAGTTAAGTCCCATAGTGCTCAGAGCCATTTGAACCAATTTGATTTACACGATGATTTTAATCTTCCTGAGTTTGAGGACTCACTCCTTCCGACACAAATTGTGTCGATCAAATTCCATGTTTGTCCCTATAACCAGCCAAATTCTCTCTAACCTGAATAACATGTAGTCCAGTGTTCTTTGATGCGCCACAAACAAAACGTATCGCATCAAGCATCCCGATAGGCTTCAGGTTACCACCTTTTAGTCCTGGATTCTTTGCTATTAAATCATTTTTATGTTAGTGTTCTTACTATACTTTCACAACTGTGCACCCATACGAAAGTAGATTAAGAAAGGAGCAGAATAGAAAACTATAGTCTGTCTTAAATGTCACTACATCTGACAAAGTATTTTTTTGTTTTTTCACAGAAAACTGTTAAACATTTAAGAATAAATTTATCATCAAGAAACACATGCCAGCTGAGCTGTTTAACACATTCAGTAACAATTTCGCTATCAACAATCATTCTTCAATAATCAGGGATTTGACATGGATTATAAATTGCTTTACATTACACAGGGATGACTTAAGGACAATTTTTTTTATACCGGCTTACCACTAAACAGATTATCAACGCCGTGTGTGTGTGTGTGTTGTGTGTGTGTGTGTGTGTGTGTGTGTGTGTGTGTGTGTGTGAGAGAGAGAGAGAGAGAGAGAGAGAGAGAGAGAGAGAGTCAAGAGTAGAACTTGTAACATTATAAATGATAAGCAGCTGCTGGCAACACACTCTAGTTGAAATGCTTTAACAAAACAAACAGAAAAACCTCTCTCCCTTCCTTCCTTTTGTTCTTAGCAATATAATAAACAATAAGTTATATATATAGGCTTAAACGTAAACATTTGCACTTTTAATGTCGGGAGTACCGTCTCATCCCTTATTTTAATAGGTAATTATACACTCTAGCAGTAAAAAGTACTTTTTTATAAATGCCCTAATTTTGGGCATTTAAAACTGATTTCGGAAAATTCCCAGGCAAATGCCCATTTCTAAACGTCCTGACCACTGCGCATTTGCCCGACCCACATCACTATTGACAGGTATACAACAAATAGTGTAGCGTCTATGAACCAAATAACAATTTTTTCTACTTGGAGCAAAGTTTGGCCCTATAGGGCAAAGTAACCGCAAATGTCCGTATCGGTCGGGACCATAAAGTTAGCGTACATTTATTATTATTACTGGTTAAGATTAGGTCAACTAAGGAACATGTTAAGAGTCTGTCATGCCTAACGTGTTTTTTCTGCGTTCAGTGTACTTCTTCATTCTTATTATTATCATTCCTACACTGTTTATCGTCTTTTCATTCGATCTTGGCATGCTTTGATCTCATTTATGATCTTTCTATAATCTGATCTCTTGTATATTGCATCACGTGTTGCCATACCTATTTTACATCCTCTTATACTTCTCTCATCAATTAATCTACGTTTTACTGCCTTCGTTGTATCCCAGAATTATGTTAGATGTTTTCTCCGATTTTATTCCTTTGTTGTGTCCGTACGGATACACAGAAACCTGTTTGGTTTAGAAGGTACTGCATTTTTTTAGATTACTATATAATTTATTGTTTGTTTGCGGGTGATTTTGACTACTTTTTCTGTATTTTCTTCTAAAATTTTCATCGATTGTTCTATAGCTGCTGCTTGTTCAGCAGGATACACTCAGTTGCATTGAAGACTTTCTGGGGTTATCGCACTGAGTTATTGCCCTAGTTTTGAAGTGACTGACATTGGCTGCTGCTTTAAGACTTTCCTGACATACTTGCAAGACAAACTGCTTCATCTTGTCTTCTCATGAAGCGATATTCTTGACAGCTATGTTCGTGTTAGTCATAATTTTTCCGTACTTTGTTTCTAAACACTGCGATAGATTCATTTCTTTATACGTGTCATATTTGTAAGATGGTATTTTAGTAGTCTGGCTGTTTCTCTATCGTACGGCAAGATATTCAGTGGCAGTTGGTAGATGTTGGGTCTCTGTTCCAGAGCTTCCAATTGCTATCCCATCGTTCACTCATAGTTCAATCAACCCCCTCCATCATGTAAGCATTTTCTAAAGTACCTCGTTAAATAGTAAGACTTATATTCTGTCTTTCAATCTGACTCCTATTTCACACAAGATTACTTTGACTATAATCATAAAATTTACTTGTACCATTAGCTTACAGATATTATTATTATTATTATTATTATTATTATTATTATTATACTGTCAACGTTCAGTTGCATTACACGCCGTTACAATGTTTACTGTTTTGATTTGGAGGTCACTGCACCCGAGAATTAATTAAAAAATGTAATTATAAGGAGATACAAAACAACATGATGACAGGCACAGATTGCACTGGCGAGAGAGATGGAACATTAGTAAGACTGATAATACTAACACAGTAGAGGATGAAATATCATTCTTTTACTTCTGTCTTTTAAAAATAAAAAAAATTAAAAATTAAAAAAAAGACTGACAGTTTTCAGGGTCACAGACTTTCCGATGAGGGTGAAAGTTTCTTGAGTGCGTCGTCAAAACATTACCTGGAGTCCTTTTATGCGCGACACCTATGCTTGATACAGTGATTGTGAGGAATTGAGTATTAGGTATTTTCCACTGATTTTTCTATTGAGACTAACCGGTACATCGATGAGGAAGATACTTTACTAATATTTGCTCACAAGAAAGATACCTGGTTTACTGTCTTCTACTGACCTGTACATTAGACCTGTGCAGTCAGCTTGCAACTAAAATTCTGAGTTTTGAATTCTATATGGTGGGTAGTCTTACCAGCTTATTCAATTATGCCATGTTGTTCACTATTATCAGTTTAATACACACACATCAAAAAATGTTTTGCATCATCTCGGTTCCGAGAGTTCCGGAACCTGTACAGAAAATTGGAGTAGAGATCAACATAAACATCATTTCCGCCCTTTTTATTGCTCATGAAAACCACACGTTGTATGTTGTACCACCATACAGCCAGACCTTCAGAGGTGGTGGTACAGACTGCTATACAAAAAAAATGGCTCTGAGCACTATGGGACTTAACATCTATGGTCATCAGTCCCCTAGAACTTAGAACTACTTAAACCTAACTAACCTAAGGACAGCACACAACACACAGCCATCACGAGGCAGAGAAAATCCCTGACCCCGCCGGGAATCGAACCCGGGAACCCGGGCGTGACCGCTGTACACATCGGTACCTCTAATACCCAGTAGCACGTCCTCTTGCATTAATGAAATGGTATTCATCGCGGCATACTATCTACAAGTTCGTCAAGGCACTGTTGGTCCAGATTGTCCCACTCCTCAACGGCGATTTGGCGTAGATCCCTCAGAGTGGTTGGTGGGCCACGTCGTCCATAAACAGCCCTTTTCAGTCTATCCCAGGCATGTTCGATGGGATTCATGTCTGGAGAACATGCTGGCCACTCTAGTCGTGCAATGTCGTTAACCTGAAGGAAGTCATTCACAAGATTTGCACGATGGGGGCTCGAATTGTCGTCGATGAAGACGAATGCCTCGCCAATATGCTGCCGATATGGTTGCACTGTCGGTCGGAGAATGGCATTCACGTGTCACACAGCCGTTGCGGCGCCTTCCATGACCACCAGCGGCGAACGTCGGCCCCACATAAACCCACCCCAAAACAGCAGGGAGCCTCCACCTAGCTGCACTCGCTGGACAGTGTGTGTTAGGCGTTCAGGCTGACCGGGTTGCCTCCAAACACGTATCCGATTATTGTCTGGTTGAAGGCATATATGACACTCATGGCTGAAGAGAACGTGATGCCAGTCCTGAGCGGTCCATTCGGCATGTTGCTGGGCCCACCTGTACCGCGCTGCATGGTGTCATGGTTGCGAAGATGGACCTCGCCATGGACGTCGGGAGTGAAGTTGCGCATCATGCTGCCTATTGCGCACAGTTTGAGTCCTATCACGACGTCCTGTGGCTGCACTAAAAGCATTATTCGACATGATGGCGTTGCTGTCATGGTTCCTCCGAGCCATAATCCGTAGGTAGCAGTCATCCACTGCAGTAGTAGCCCTTGAGCGGCCTGAGAGAGACATGTCAGCGACAGTTCCTGTCTCTCTGTATCTCCTCCACGTCCGAACAACATCGCTTTGGTTCACTCCGAGACGGCTGGACACTTCCCTTTTTGAGAGCCCTTCCTGGCACAAAGTAACAATGCGAACGCAATCGAACCGCGGTATTGACCATCTAGGCATGGTTGAACTACAGACAACACGAGCCCTGTACCTCCTTCCTGGTGGAATCGGCTGTCGCTCCCCCTTGGTCTAATAGGCTCTGCTCATGCATGGTTGTTTATATCTTCGGGCAGGTTTACTGGCATCTCTGAACAGTCAAATAGACTGTGTCTGTGTCTGTGATCCACAGTCAACGTCTATGTTCAGGAGTTCTGGGGACCGGGGTGATGCAAGACTTTTTTTTTATGTTTGTATGACACATAGCATGATTGTGTGGCAATGGTCGTAAGGTAAATACATAGCTACACTCAACCTGAAGGTCGGTTTGAACACTCCTTGTGTTTTCCTAGGTTTGAGTCTACTCGAGGTATAAGATCTTGTCTTCCCCTGACCTTGAAACTGACTTTATGCGGAGCTCTGTAATTAACATGGATTCCGAATCAGGAACAACGTGCCAGTTTCGGTCCAAGAACTGACTGAGGATTTTAGTAGCATTAGGAGTAGTGGTTTTATTTATCTGTGCATCACTTTTACAAAGATGTTGAACATGTGGTGGTGTTACAGATTAAGCAGAAAAACATATCATGCATATATATAGGAGTTGACCAACGTGACATTTGTCTCAAAAAATTAGTGAAATCAAGATTGCTGGGTGGGTATTAGAATCTCACGAATACAAGGTCAGTATGTTGAAATCAACATTATTAGGTTTATCCGTAGAGCACAGTGCTGCTCAACGCTGATCATTGTACGCACTGTTAGCTAGCAGCACAAACATGACAATGAAAATGACGATATTTTCCATTTTGTGTACCGTTACTTCCCCTTTACTTGCCTGAAGAAATGACCACTTAGCTACTAAGCTGCAGTAGTCATATAAAATAAAAATTATAAAATTAAAATTTTGTTTTACTGCTGCACTCTTGGAATGTAACAGATGAAGAAAGCTGCGTTGCTTCAACAGTTAACATTTCAGTCTCCTTCACGTCTGTGTCGAGGGACCATCGTTCTCCCTCTTCCCGCCATTTTCAGCACAAGCTCCAGATACGGCCTCCCTCGGGCATGGGCGTAGGTGTTTATCTTAGCATAAGATAGTTTAAGTTAGTTTAAGTAGTGTGTGCGCCTAGGGACCTATCAGCAGTTTGGTCCCTTAGGGATGCGCACACACACACACACACACACACACACACACACACACACACACACACACACACACACACACACTCCAAATACGAATGTGGTGTATAGAGGGACTGCCAAGACCACGAAATCATCCACCAAGGGTATCGTACAAGGTTAATATAAATGACTGCAGTGATTTCATAAATTCTCTATAGCTACATTAATTGACGTATTGTCGCAAAATTCAACACTTGTATAGAACAACTCAAAAAGTTCTGTATTGTTGCAGCCGCGCTTCAGATTTCTGCCAGGATATCGTAGCAGCAAGATGGCGACAGGCGTCGAGAAAGCGTTATGTTCTGCTTGAAATGTTCCCTACTTAACCCCATGCATTTTTTCGGGGTGGGGGTATTTGAAAGGTTCAGTACTTACGCCGCATCTGCCAACAAACCTACTTGAAATGCGAGTTCGTGTTAACAGTGCTCTTGAACGGACTGATAGGGGCATGCTGCCTCGAATGTGGGAAGAGCTTGCTTATCGACTTCATATCTGCAGAATCAGTACGGAGCATATACGAACCTTTTTAATACGCCAAAATTTTTTTTGAGTTTTTATACACTCCTGGAAATGGAAAAAAGAACACATTGACACCGGTGTGTCAGACCCACCATACTTGCTCCGAACACTGCGAGAGGGCTGTACAAGCAATGATCACACGCACGGCACAGCGGACACACCAGGAACCGCGGTGTTGGCCGTCGAATGGCGCTAGCTGCGCAGCATTTGTGCACCGCCGCCGTCAGTGTCAGCCAGTTTGCCGTGGCATACGGAGCTCCATCGCAGTCTTTAACACTGGTAGCATGCCGCGACAGCGTGGACGTAAACCGTATGTGCAGTTGACGGACTTTGAGCGAGGGCGTATAGTGGGCATGCGGGAGGCCGGGTGGACGTACCGCCGAATTGCTCAACACGTGGGGCGTGAGGTCTCCACAGTACATCGATGTTGTCGCCAGTGGTCGGCGGAAGGTGCACGTGCCCGTCGACCTGGGACCGGACCGCAGCGACGCACGGATGCACGCCAAGACCGTAGGATCCTACGCAGTGCCGTAGGGGACCGCACCGCCACTTCCCAGCAAATTAGGGACACTGTTGCTCCTGGGGTATCGGCGAGGACCATTCGCAACCGTCTCCATGAAGCTGGGCTACGGTCCCGCACACCGTTAGGCCGTCTTCCGCTCACGCCCCAACATCGTGCAGCCCGCCTCCAGTGGTGTCGCGACAGGCGTGAATGGAGGGACGAATGGAGACGTGTCGTCTTCAGCGATGAGAGTCGCTTCTGCCTTGGTGCCAATGATGGTCGTATGCGTGTTTGGCGCCGTGCAGGTGAACGCCACAATCAGGACTGCATACGACCGAGGCACACAGGGCCAACACCCGGCATCATGGTGTGGGGAGCGATCTCCTACACTGGCCGTACACCACTGGTGATCGTCGAGGGGACACTGAATAGTGCACGGTACATCCAAACCGTCATCGAACCCATCGTTCTACCATTCCTAGACCGGCAAGGGAACTTGCTGTTCCAACAGGACAATGCACGTCCGCATGTATCCCGTGCCACCCAACGTGCTCTAGAAGGTGTAAGTCAACTACCCTGGCCAGCAAGATCTCCGGATCTGTCCCCCATTGAGCATGTTTGGGACTGGATGAAGCGTCGTCTCACGCGGTCTGCACGTCCAGCACGAACGCTGGTCCAACTGAGGCGCCAGGTGGAAATGGCATGGCAAGCCGTTCCACAGGACTACATCCAGCATCTCTACGATCGTCTCCATGGGAGAATAGCAGCCTGCATTGCTGCGAAAGGTGGATATACACTGTACTAGTGCCGACATTGTGCATACTCTGTTGCCTGTGACTATGTGCCTGTGGTTCTATCAGTGTGATCATGTGATGTATCTGACCCCAGGAATGTGTCAATAAAGTTTCCCCTTCCTGGGACAATGAATTCACGGTGTTCTTATTTCAATTTCCAGGAGTGTATGTGAGTCCAAAGCCATATAACAATATGTCAAATAATGTAGCGACAGCAAATCTGTGAAATCGCTTCAGTAATTAATCATGATCCGGTACTTGTCATAGGCATTTAGAATATCGCTCTACGTATAAGTTAATCCTTTTGTATTGTAGCTCTACATCTTATTTTGACGCAGTTCCTACGAGTAATTGACGGTTCAAAAATGGCTCTGAGCACTATGGGACTTAACGTCTGAGGTCATCAGTCCCCTAGAACTTAGAACTACTTAAACCTAACTAACCTAAAGACATCACACACATCCGTGCCCGAGGCAGGATTCGAACCTGCGACCGTAGCGGTCGCGCGGTTCCTGGCTGTAGCGCCTAGAACCGCTCGGCCACAGAGGCCGGCAATTGACGGTATCCTATAGTTTCGCGATACAGAACTTACAAATCATTTGTCTCTTGCATCAACGCGGTGTAACGCATATTGGACAACTCGTGTAACTGGACGTGGAATGGAAAAAAAGTTACGCAATATTCTGCTACGACAGAAAATCATTCAGCCAAAAAGATATTGTGTATTCACGATGTGAATCCAGCACAATATACACGCTGCAAGCACATTGTAATGGGAGCATTGGTCTAAATTTTCAGACAAGTTAATGAAAGATACAGCTCAAGCAATGACTCCGTGCAAAAATGACGTGACTAGAAAGAAAGAGCTAGTAAAAAGAAAGTAAAGCGAGTAAATCCAAGAAGACGTTACCTTTGTGAGTTTTGACTACAGGGATACCAAAAACAGTCACTACTGTAATTGCTTTATCCTCTCATCATCCCTAAACGCTTTATAAGTGTGTGCCGGAAGTCTTCATTACTTGAAGTTGTGGTATTAAAATCCGCAAACGAAAGTTCTGCGTATAGATGCGCCCATGTACCGTGAAGCTGAATATATTTCGTTACAGATTGCATAGAAACGCTAATGGCTAACATGAAATACGCATATATTCAGTTACTCATTGTGGTAATCTCAAATTACCAGTATAGGAGCAGTACTACTTGCAGGTGAGTATCGAAAGATCAAATTCAGTAAAGATTTCTTTGTTGTATACAAACATCGTCTTCTAAAACCATTCCGCCCCATCTATTACGTACATCCTGTAACGACGTTTATGACGAATGAAACACTAAATCAAAGCAACTGATGATAAACTTAGAGAGTTATCGGTAACAGCAGTGTTTATTTCCTGTGAGAAGTAATAGCGTACGCACTCGGTAGCTAGGTTGTCCCCAACCACTAAATAAAGGAACAACTGAAGATTGAATGGGACTTACACGTAGTTCTAATTTGGCGCCCGCGGTCACGTGGCCATTGTTGACCGGTGGAGGGGGAAGCCGCCGCTATGCCGGCGCCGCGCCACGGCACGCCTATCAGTCTGTGCGCGTGCGTTGTGGCGACGGCTTCTCGAAATACGGGCGCGTTCGTAGTCGCCACCGTAATCCTTGTGTGTGTGCGCGTGTGTGTGTTTTAGTGTGTGTGCAACTCCTCCTGTCAAGCTTCGGGGCGTCTCCGGAGCATTCCACGAGAGAAATCGTCCCACGAGATGGAATCTGGCTTCGTCGGTGAGTTTTACAGTATTCATTGCTTCCGCCGCAGTTTCAAGCCCAGCGCAGTTTCATTCCGACTGAGGAAATATTCTGTACTGTTTTCTCACCTGACCCCGCCTACCTAGCCTTTAGTCCGTTGTGCTGTGGTCATAAACTAGCAACGGGAGATGACGCAGCGGAAGCGGTGAAGCTCTCTCGGCAGTATAACGGTAGACCCTCACCTACACACCTGCCCTCTTCCATCTCTGGACTGAAACTTGTGTGGTGAACAAACGAACGGAGAGAGTAGTGCACGATGTTGAATTGTGTAGCGCCGCCGCCACGCGAACACGCACCTGTTGCATCGTCGTTGTTGCTTCCCACCAGCTGACATCCACTATCAGTTGTTTTCGAGATAACTTGCCACCCCTGCCTTTCTGACGAATTAATTAACTGTGCGAAAATTGGCTGCCGTCCTGGTTCTCCCTTTAGTGTCTTACTTGGAAAGTGCTAACCTTCATTCTTTTCCAGAAAAGGATCATTGAATATGAAGCTCCATTTTTAAATTTACATATATTTTATACGAGTCTGGAAGCCATAACATGTCGGAATCTTTCACTTCGCATTTACTCATAGTGTACAGGATCATATGGAAAATATAAGTGAATATGACGCATCACCTCCGCGGCGAGATGAACACAACTTTTCCACCTCTTTATCAAAACATAAACCTTTTGGACTTGTATGTGATACTTTTTTTAATTAAATCTGGCCCTAAAGTCTCATTGTGAAGAGTTTCTGCATACAGAACAGTCTAGAACAAGAACAGGTGTTTCAGAGATAAGATTATTTGCAAACCGGGTTCATGTGAATCCGTTATAACTCGTGTATTTCTGTTACCAGCACATAAGTTACTGTTCTATGAAGCTTAATGTCTTTCAGATGTCAGTTGCTTTTAGAATCCGCTGTTCGTAAGAAACAGAAGGAAGTTTTACGGGAAACCGGCAGCAGTACAGGCGTTTTATGAACATTGTCCGCTTTGTACTCGGGAATTAAAACACAAACTCTTAAACTGTCTTTCATGCTTGTATGGTTGTTATTACGTTGTGTTCCTATGCTTGCCTGACATCCTTACAGGATTACGATAAGTATTGTATGAACGAGACCTTTCTCTCCAAGCGATGTAAATTATGTAATGTGCCGGTAGTTCGTTATAATTATTATGCTCTCTGTTGTTGCAGTACTGTGAAGATGATTTCTCCTGTAAAGAGCAGGGATGAGGGTGTGTAGAAAAATCTGACAAGGAAACCTCCCCATCGCACCCCCTCAGATTTAGTTATAATTTGGCACAGTGGATAGGCCTTGAAAAACTGAACACAGATCAATCGAGAAAACAGGAAGAAGTTGTGTGGAACTATGAAAAAATAAGCAAAATATACAAACTGAGTAGTCCATCGGCAACATAGGCAACGTAAAGGAGGATGTAATCACAGGAGCGCCGTGGTCCCGTGGTTAGCGTGAGCAGCTGCGGAGCGAGAGGTCCTTGGTTCAAGTCTTCCCTCCAGCGAAAGGTTTACTTTCTTTATTTTTGCAAAGTTATGATCTGTCCGTTCGTTCATTGACGTCTCTGTTCACTGTAATAAGTTTAGTGTCTGTGTTTTGCGACCGCACCGCAAAACCGTACGATTAGCAGACGAATGGACGTGCTTCTCCAAAGGGAACCGAAAACGTTTGATCCAGTAAAACACGTCTTATATATTCTAAACGACACTGGTGACGGCATGTGCGTCACATGACAGGAATATGTTGTCGACCCACCTTACTTGCACACTTGGCGAATGGGTAAAAAGATTCTTCTACCTTGCCCGACTTAGGTTTTCTTGTGTATATGATAATCACTCCCAAAAAAGTGATGAAAAGATAAGAGTGTGTCACATAAACTGCAACAAATGAATACAACAGTTTCACAGTCGCACAGTTTCCTCTGTGTTTTGTCAAAACATATGTTTTTAACGTTTTCAAATTTTTCCGTGTGTAGACCGTCAAATCCTGTATATGTCCAAGCAAATCTGAACATGTCCTGGAATTTTGGAGAGCGAAGTTGATTATGTGTGACTGTCTGAACTCTGATAATTGTCTGAAAATAAAATTTTTCACTCGATGGAAGACTTGAACCCAGGACCTCTCGTTTCGCCGCTGCCCACGCTAACCACGGGACCAGGGTGCGCCTGAGCTCACCTTGTCCTAAAAGTTGAGTATCTTGCACATGGACTACTCAGTTTGTATATTTTGCTTATTTTTTCATAGTTCCACACAACTTCTTCCTATTTTCTCGATTGATCTGTGTTCAGTTTTTCACGGCCTATCCACTGTGTCAACTTATAACCAAATCTGAGGTGGATGCGATGGGGAGGTTCCCTTGTGAGCATATTTTGCTCTCTCTCACTTATTCCGTAGTCTCCTTGATTTACTTCTAACAGTGCTCTATGTTAATTCGTTTTGTTTCGCATCCCCTTCCTATGTAATTGTAATTAATTATCGGATTAGTGTTACTGATCTGTAACACTGAGTTGCATGTCAGCGTTTCATCACTCCTTCCGTAAATGGCAATGACTGAAAACTTTATGCTTCTTATTGCTTGATACGCTCTAGCTCACAGCTGAGAAGCAGCCTTTAAAAAAATCAGTGTCTTCTTCGTACATAAAAACTTGTAGGACATTTTGGACTTTGAGCAATTACAGATTTGTTCGTTGTAGTGTTTTGTGTTACTGGTTTTTCATTTTCAGCGACGCCTGTAGGCGCAGTTCAGAGGTAGGGCGTATTACTGCAAGTTATGTACAGCGCAACGCAACATTTCGGATGTCTTCACCGACAAAAGTGTTTTTAGAAAGGTGTTCCTGTACCTTTAGAAAAGACGTGAAATACGATGGGCATTAGGTGTGATGATCAACTATTACCAGTCGAAGTCGTCGTGAGAATTCATCAGTCTACGTCGAATCTTGCGGAGTGTGGCGTTTTCCGCGCACGTAAGCAGACTCGTGTCACGCGATGCAGGACGAGTTCATTGACACATCTTCTCACTCTGGATATGAATTTATTTCGCACTGAGAGCTGCGCTGCACATTTCGCTTCTAAGATACTGAATACACCTAAAGATTCTCTCTCTCTCTCTCTCTCTCTCTCTGCGTTAGCTTGGGGTGGTGTAGAATATAATTCAGTGAGTGAATTTTACTCTGCGGTATCAACTGAAAATTAACAGAAAGGTAGGAAATTTACAAATAAGTTGACGAACGTAACGGGCCCAGGGGCCACGTGGTGGAGGGCTCGGCTTTCCCGCCTTGAGCGTGACCTTGGAGCAGAGGGGGGGAAATCGCCCGATCTTCTCAGCCCGCCATTCCGGGAGGCTGGCTGCTCTGCCACACTAGGGAAGCTCAAAAGTGTGTGTTACACTGCGTCATGATGGCTTCTTGCTGTCTGGTAGGAAACAGCCGAGGACATAACTACATACACTACTATTATGGGTAGCATAATTTCTCTCTTCTTATTCCATGTGGAGTTATTTGTAAAAGTAATGAAAGTTCAAGGAGGAGAAATAAAATCATTGTTTGCTGGTATCATCGTAGCTGGTTTAGAGAAGGCAGAGGACTTGGAAGATCAGTCGAACGGAGTGAATTGTGTCTTGAAAAGATGGTACAAGACGAATTCCAACAAAAGTAAAACAAGTATAATGCATTGTAGCCGGATTAAATCAGGCGAGCCAAGGAAATTAAATTAGAATATGAGACACCAAAGGTAGCGATGAGTTCTGCTGTTTGGGCAGAAAGATAACTGACGATAGTCGAGTTAGAGAGGGTACAAAATGCATACTGGCGTTAGCAAGAAAAGCGTTTCTGAAAAATAGACCTTTGATAACATCGAACAGGTTTAAGTGTTAGGAAAACTTTTCTGAAGTTATTTGTCTGGACTGTAGCCTTATACGGAAATGAAACATAGACGATAAACAGTACAGACAAGAAGAGACTGTAATCTTTTGAAATGTGGTGCTATAGAATAATGTTGTACATAAAATGCGTAAATCGAAAAATTAACAGGGGGTGCTAAATTTAATTGGAGAGAAAATAAATGTATAGCACAGTCTGACTAAAAGTAGTAGTCCGTTGGTAGCACACTTGCTGGGACAGTCAATTTGGCCATGGAAGGGGTAGTGGAGGTAAAAATCGTAAATCGAGACCAAGGCTTAAATAAAGTAACTAGTCGTCATTTTTTATGTTTTCCATTGTTACGTAGTTGCTTCTGTATTCTTGGAGATGTGGTTCGTCTAATGCAATTAAATAAAAGACCATGCGCGCTTCGCTTCTTGGTATTTGTGAAGCATCTTCAGTGGCCTATGATATGTGTTTGTATACAATAATTGCGTTACGTAATAATTGCAGTACAAGTCTGTATTTATTAGTTGCGTTAGACGAACCACATCTCCAAGAACGTTAAAAAGTGTTGGTTCAAATGGCTCTGAGTACTATGGGACTTAACAGCTAAGGTCATCAGTCCCCTAGAACTTAGAACTACTTAAACCTAACTAACCTAAGGACATCACACACAATCATGCCCGAGGCAGGATTCGAACCTGCGACCGTAGCGGTCGCGCAGTTCCAGACTGAAGCGCCTAGAACCGCCCGGCCACTTCGGCCGGCGTTAAGAAGGATAAGCGGGTTCACATGGCTGTAGGATGTAGTAGTAATGCAAAATAAAGAGACTTCTGTAGGATAATCTTGGATTGAGTATTTTATCAAATCAGTCTTCGAATTGAAGACAACAAGAAGAAAATATATTATTACTTTGTTCCCTTTATTTCTTCAAGCTTTTTCTTCGTTATGTAGTTAACCAAAACCAAATTTTTTGTCAGTATACCCATTGTGGATGACGATCTGCGACTGTGGTTTAAATGGGCGTACAATTTATTCAACCATGAACATGTTTTCGAGCCATGCAGGCTCATCATCGGATAGAGGTGTTACAAGAACATTATGTTGTACACCAAGTGTAGCTAGATGCAGTGCTGGGGAGTGCACTGCGTTGTGGTATCCACATCAGATATTTTCCTATAACTTACATTAGTAAGCTATGTACACAAATATACGCAATATTCAGCTACACTGTAGCATAAAACCAAATGTAGCTAAATACTGTGTATATTTGTGAACATAGCTTAATAATGTACGTTATTGTGGTATTTTTTGTAAATCTGAATGAAATGGGGGTTCCTGCCTGAAACCCAAGCACAGGTGCTTTCATCAAACGATTCGATGCTGAGGTGCTATACAGTTCGAGAGCCTCTGCAACACCGTTCGAGTTTGGGGGCAATATTAAGTGGGATGACGCGTGAATGTGAATTTGGACTGACGAGGGAGGCGTACGAGGGTAGTCCGTGCAGTTGTGCCACACCGCTGTGCCATCGTGGCGTAGTGGTCAGCGCATCTGCCGAGTGGGCAGGAGGCCTGGGTTAGAATCTCTGCCTTTGTATAAATTTTCAGTCTGCATATATACATCATTTGATGAGTATCCCCGTGATACTTTTGCGTTTGCTAAACTAACCTGTGGCAAAATGCGCTGCTCTCCTTTAGATCTTCACATCTCGCATTTCCTAATAACTTTATCTGGTAAGGTGTCCAGCCCAATGAGCAACACTAATCTCGGACGAACAAGGGCTTTGTAAAGCTACCGTCTTCGAGGATGCTCTACATTTCTTGCGAATTACTCCATACGACGTGCCTGGACTATGCCTTTCCTACCATTGGTTGTTTGTGGTCATTTCATTCTGAACAGCTTCGTACGCATATTCCCAGGTATTTAACGGATGTGACTGTTTCCAGTAAGTGTTCAGCTTTCGTTATTATTAAACAAGAAGTGTTCTTTCCGCGTACGCTCATGTAACGGCCAAATTCTTCACGATATTTTTATTAAAGCATCCATCGTGCAGTTGTCTGGTACTTAGGTTTAGCATCGTGCGGTGGTATGAAATCTGACAGGTGACACTTTGGTCGAACACAGCCTCAGTAAATTCACTGTTCCGTAATGACGCAGGATCCACCTTTTACCCTGGTGATAGTATCTTTTTATACCTATGGCCAAACGCTTATTCTTGTCACCTCAGTGTCGCTTTAACCTAATAAGAGATTGAACGACGTGCACACGGTTTTCCTGTGATCGTGTAAATCTAGTTCCATAGCTTTATCTAACTATACGTTGTTTATCTGTGAGACAATGAGGAGCAGTCGACCTCTGCAAAAACCAGGATAGGGAAACACTATACAATAAAGGGAATCGAGAAATGGGTTCAAACGTCTTTGTGATTTCACTTTCGCCGACATTCTTAGAATGAGACAAGGCGTTTTGTTCCTCTGTTATGTAACGAGTTTTACCTTTTGCATTGCCAGAAGCTAAGACCGTTCTTTTTTTTTTTTTTTTTTTTTTTTTAATCAATACCAGTACTAAGACAGACAGTGAATGGGCAAAATTGCTGCAGATTTATTTGTATGAGAGTTAATTGACAGGTTTGTAGGAGTTAAACTTTCAAAAGACTCACCGTATGCAGTTCAGGGGCCATGAGAAATATCACCCTAATATATGTGTACAATATAACTTGCCGAGAGAACACGTTAACAGCGTAAAATTCGTGCTATTACGATTTGATTAAAAAGTCAGTTGGGGTTAGCAAACTGGCACCGCAGTGATGCGCATTCGCCAGATATGTGACAGAACAACATAAAAAGCTGGTATGCGTTGGCTGCATGTCACACGGTATCACACTTTGGTTTAATTCCTCTAGTCAAGCTTATGATTTTGGAGTCTATATTCGCCTGGCACGAATAATCTGCCACAACCTAGTTTGACCATTCCGTATACCAACTTCTACTTCCCAGTATGTTTATCTACTACTAAAATTTATGTATGCCTTTTCCAACCAACAGCTTAGTTCACAAAATTATGAGTAGGAACAATGTATTTACAAACTTAAAAATACATATTTCGGGCAAAGGTGGTTTCCATTATCAAGAAAAACTTACTTTTAATAGCCTTTAAGCAGTCATGCAAAGTTCAGGTACTTAATGAACTAGGAGCGAGAGAATCTATTTCTGTACTCGAACTGCTGTAATCGTTGCCGGTTCCGTCTCTGATAATACTCTCTCTCTCTCTCTCTCTCTCTCTCTCTCTCTCTCTCTCTCTCTCTGCAGCCTATTAACCCTTATGGCCGCTAACACAGACAGATCCATAAATGTGTCTGTGAAATTGCGATTTGAATCGTGTAGGTTTGTGGAAGTTGCTACACCAGGCCGTAGCGTTACTACTGAATAATCGTAAAGCTGTAGTTTACCTAAAATTGTTCACGTTCCACCTATATTGGAGACGATAAGCTCGTTTCCAGCAACTGTTAATGATCAATCTGGCTTGAAAACCAATCAGCTGTTGTCTGTGGCCAGTACTGTGCTCGATCATAACGTTTGGTCCCTTTGTAGCAGAGGGGAAAGATGAACCGTTGAAGACGTTAGTAAAAATGCTCTGCCACACTCGCGCCGAAGTTTCGCATGACAACCGCTGCATCTGTCTGAAGCACTACGCCTTCGCCCTACTCCAGTCAGAGACTAACTCACCCTGTCGGCTATTAGGAGATCTACTATTAAATGTGGAATCAAACAACGAAATGATTTCACATGTTCGTCTGTGAGACATTTTACTACAGGTGTAAGTTATGTTATAAGGAGATGGGAATCAGTGCCATTCTGTTGGGGCATCGTTCTCAAAAGTAGCAAGGCACGCATGTGTAACGTGTTGCATGCGTATTGGTTGCGCACAATATCCCACAGGGTAAATGATAGGTATCACATTTTACTGAAATATGCAGGGACGTGACTACATCATCAACAGATGCACCTGGCTTAGGCATTAGCCCTATAACAGCGGTTAAGATTATAAAATGTTATCAAACTGATTGGGATTATTTCCATCCATCCTAGCATAATTTCTGAAGTTACAATCCTCGGGAGAAAGTCTTTGAACAAAGTGGGGCTTCCAGGAACTGTGTTCGAATTTTTATTTTCATTTATCAGAGTGGTTTCAACTGTATAGCATATTAACCTGCTTTATCTCGACTCCGAGATTATGAAAGTTGTTTGCTAATCGTGGTGTCGAAAGTCGGTCGCAGCGTTGTAGTTTCATGACACTACGAGTCCTCATTGATTAACCGTGGTAGCTTCTGACAGTTCTGGAAATGGTCGTTGCCATTTTACTTTTTCAGCTCTTCACCAACACTGAACTTGTACAGTACTTAAAACACAGTACAGGAGGGGTTTGAGATTACTTGCACCATAATTGCAAAGAATATGATTCCATTTCACATTATAGATAATTTCAGGATATATTCCTAAAATCGAAAGAGACTGTTCTGTTATGTCCTCGAATGCCTTACGTTATTTCCTAAGAGCAAGTCTAGCGTTATAATAAACTGTTCAAATATTAAAGTCCTCTCGTTCAGCTTCTCACGCCTCTGTGTCCAGAAAATCACGCTTGGATTTCTTGGAAAGTTTTATGAGACGCTACTAAATCTCTCCTCTTATTTCTCTCAAGAAGAAAGAATCTATAAGACTTCCATTGCGTCGCATATTTGAAGGCTTCAATCTTGGGATTTATTTTTTTAGCTATTTTATCATTTCACGGCCAGGACCATGATTTTTTCTAGGTTTGTTCACTTCAACTACCCTCGTCGTCTGCACAACGCCAAATGTTGAGTCATCATTTTCAGTTGGCCACACGTAGCCCAGTACGTGAAAACCTCTTTCATTAATGCTGTCGCCTTTGTATCACCAAGATCCTCCTGCATGGTTTTTCATTTTTACTTGCGAATAAACATAAGATAGCCTACAAATTATAGTAATGACCATTATCTTCATAACGAATTAAAAGCAACCATGTAACTATGTAAATGGCAGACGTTTAATTAACTACGCACTTTCGTAAGCTGACTGTCAACGCGTAATCAACACCAGGCCGAAGTTCGTGTTAGCGTGAGAAGCAGCATTTAAATTCATTTTTCCGTTGTTTTTCTAGTCTTGGATGATTACTCGCGTTAAGCCACAGTCAATTTCCTTAACCGATTCATCTCCAACTGAGATTGTGCTCCGGTCGTAATGTTGTCCCTAACACCGAACGTAACATAGGAACAGCTTTGTTACTGTGCTGAGGACTTCCCAGCGAATAGAACTCATATGGAACAACTATTAGAGCTTAATATCTCGCAGGCGACGAGATCATTAGAGACTGAGCACAAGCCTACAATGGCCAACAATGGGGTAGGAGATTGCTCGTCTGATTTCCAAAGCAACAGTTCATCGGTCGGATCAAGCGATTTGGGGGCGAACAACAGAAAAACAGAAATCCTAAATGAGAATGTCTGACAGAGATTTGAAGCCTGATCTACCAACATGCCAGTCCCTAGTGATTGCCAATGCATCACTGCACTCGGTACAACTTAGTACGTCATCCTCAGAGGAGATAAAAAGTGTATTAATAAACTAGGTAGTTGAAAGCGCCCTTAGCGATTTGGGAACGACTGCCAGACTGAGATTTATCGGAAGAATGGTAAAGAAATGTATTTTAGTCGCGAAGGAGATGGCTTACAAAACATTTACTAAGCAGTCTGGGACCGTTACCAAGTAGGTTTAATAGAGGAGATGAAGAACGTCACGTTTCGTCATGGGTTGGTATATTCAGTGCGTGAAGCAACGTTCTGCATCATCGTGACGTTTTCTGTTGAAATTGCGAGCGAGTGTGCTCCAACAAGGATAAAGGGACACCCTGTCGCATATAAACGTGATTGTAAAATCAGATAAATCGAACTTATACACAGTCGTACTGATATATTATGATCACGCATAATTTGCTAAGAGACGGTGTGAAGAGGAGGGCAAGAATAATTATGATACATGGTACACAGCACGAACTGGTTGCAGAGTTTAAATTTAGATTTTATCGAAAAGTCATGCAGTATCTGAAACGTAACCCTCAAGTGAATGAAATCTTTTCGATAGTTAACACGAAGAAGAGACTAGAGACAGACGCTGGCCTGTGTATATTTATCGCGGACACGAAACAATTCAGATACTTTCTGCGCTCGTGCGCTCCTAATAACGTCGATGCCGATATAATTTCACACGTACAAAAAAAAGTCTTGCGACCACTTTCCATTTCAATCTGCTGGGTCGTGATTTTAATTAACACTGTGCCACACGTTGCGAAATGATTGGCTCTCGATTCATTTGTACCTGCGGGTTTGCGACATATAATTAATTGTCATATGAAACACAGCATCTCTTGCTCACATTTCTGATAAAATCGTTACGCGATTTAAGTCAGAACGTCATTTATGCCGTTTCGGCAGATATATACAGTTTGTTAGCATTTCAAAAAATATGAAGAGGTACAGTAGCGGGCAATTGAGGTATAGCCTCATGACGACTCTCAGAGTGAGCCGTTTGATTGATGTTACTAAAATAAAAAATTGAAAAGAAGATTTTTACCACTGAATTTTTCGGGAGTAATATTTTTAACTTTGGTCTCATTATTATTTCTGATTCGCCAAAAAACCCTGTCATTCACTGGCGCGAAGATTTTCCTAAATATCTTCCTTTCCGTTCTCTGTAATAACTTATCATTCTGCGTCACTGTCTAAGTCTCCGAACCATACATCACCACAGGTCTCACTACCGTACGATACACTGTCAGCTTCAGATTACTACTAACGCTTCTTGCTTTGGATACTTTGATCAGTGCAAAGTAGGTCCAGTTGCCAGCTATAATCCTTGCGTATATTTATTCTCTCATACCACCATTCTCAGTTACCAGTGACCCAAGATATTTAAAGCTCTCACAACGTTCATATTCTTTCTCATTCAAAGTCATACTTCTTTCTCCTTCACTATACCTTTTCCTGGGTGTTAACATATAATTGGTCTTTCTCTGATTAGTTGTCAGCCCCATCTCCGCCCCATATCTTTCTAATTTTTCAAGCTCTTCTTCCAGATCCTGCTACCTCCTGGATAACAAATCAATATCATCTCCATACGCAAGATTCTGTATCGCTCTATTGAACAGTGTTCCCCCAGGGTTACCGCCTTGCGTCTTCCCCATTATCCTCTCCTAGGCAACATTAAACAGAATAGTGAGATCACATCACCCTGTCGCAATCGTCGTTTAACATCAAATGCCTTTGATAAAGTGCTCTCAACCTAAACTTTCCATACTATTCTTCTCAAAGTCATTTGAATCAGTCTTATTAGTTTGGTGGGTACTCCTGCCTCTTGCATTGCTTTCCAGAGTTGATCCCTTTTGATACTATCATAAGTTTGTTTGAAATCTATGAACAGCTGGTGTACATCGATGTGAAGCTCATAACATTTTTCAAGGATCTGTCGGATAGAAAAAACCGGTCTAAAGTGTATCTATTAGGTCTGAAACATCACTGGTAGCCTCCTAGATGCGACCCGCCAGTATTTTTCCTAATACTTTGTATACTATACAGATCAAGGAACTTCCTCTATAATTCGCACAGTCGGTTTTGTCATGTTTCTTATGTATAGGGAAGAGTATAGTGTATTCCACTGTTCCCGCGTATTTTCTTTCCGCCATACTTCCAGTATAATCCCATGTAAAACCCTTATTAGTTTTTCTCCGCCAAATTCATTATTTCTGTTGTAAGATTTTCCTCTCCCGGAGCTTCATTGTTTTTAAGAGTCTTGATACTAGCTTTCACGTCTTCCAGTGTCGGTTCCTTGTCGGATTCCTAGTACTCTCCTACTCCGTTTACTTCCTGCTCCACCTCTACTACCATACCAGCATCAACTTCACCATCGTTTTCCGATTCTGTATTCAATATTTCACTAAAATACTCCATCCATCTGTTTAAAATCTGATTTTTTCCTCCAATCGGATTTCCCTCCTTATCTTTACAGAAACCTGCTCTGGGGTGGAATTCTTTCTTTATATATTCCACCCTTATATGGAATTTCCTTGTTTTCTGAGCAATCTTTTTCTCTCCTAATTAATCTATCCCCCGTTTTTCAGTTCCTCTCTTTTTCCTCCTACATTTCATATCTACTTCCTTTTTCTTCTCTTGGTATTCTTTTATAGTAATTCTTGTTCTCCTCTGCAGTAATCTTTTTCTTGTCTCATTCCTTTCTTCTATCTTCCTCCTACAATCTTCATCAAACTTGACCTGGAACGGGAAATATCAAATTTGGCAAAGCATAATGTTAAGGTGGTTATGGGGGGTGAAGCTTCTAATGACAGTGGCGTGAGACTAATTGATTTGATCTTGGGCAATAACACGATTAATAAAAGCACATGGCTGCAAAGTAAGGATATAAGGAAAGTTATATGGTTCTCCCCAAATGGGATCACAAAAAGTCAAGTTGATAACGACCTCATAGCTAAACGACGTGCTTCAGATATATTAGAAAACCGGGATAGTGATCACTACTTGGTAATAATCAAATACAGACAGAGGACAGCCAGTTAAAGATAGGCCAAGAAAACTATTGTACCAAGGTTTGATGATGCCCAGTTAAGAAATGAAAGTACAACTCTACAGTATAAAACTGTTTCGACAAAAAGACTTAATGAAGACGAAGATCGGGCAGGAGGGGGTATTGAAGAAAGATGGGAAACGGACAAAAGTTTTAATTTTTTGGAAAAGCAAAATAGCAGGTCGCGAAGATGTACCTCAGAGGCGCTCTACAACGAAGGAAGGCAAGCACTTCACATTCTGTGGTCCCACTCACGTACAGGCCAATGCACCCTGTATTTCGTAACAATATACTACCATCGTGATCTCCAAATATATGCAACTGCGTCGTCAGTGACGATCCCAAGAGAGACAGAAATGTTGTGTGCCAATGATTCGTCCTGTGAAGAAGAGGAAGTAAGATTACGTTGTAACATACCAGCAACGACGGGGTCATTAGAGAGGAAGGACTGGCTCTCAATGTGAAGTGAAGTCGGTCGTGTCCACTTCAGAGACACCATGTCGTGAACAGCAATGGTCGTAAAACATTTCCTTGTGGTACGCTAGGTAGTCACGGTGACTCCCGTGAAATACGACGTATTGTGTTCTGTTTGCTGGCAAGTCTCTAGTCTAGTCACATGGTTCAAATGGCTCTGAGCACTATGGGACTTAACATCTGAGGTCATCAGTCCCCTAGACTCAGAACTACTTAAACCTAATTAACCTGAGGACATCACACACATCCATGCCCGAGGCAGGATTCGAACCTGCGACCGTAGCGGTCGCGCGGTTCCAGACTGTAGCACCTAGTCTAGTCGCTTGGCTCTTCAGTACCTGTTTAGTTCACCATTCCACGGGCGGAAGTGTATCGCAGGCTTTCCGGATCTCAACGATTACAGCACCATCTTTGGCTCCACCGAATACTGCTTTCTGGATATCAGAACTTTCTGTAATGAAATATCACCTTCCAATGAATGGCACAACTCGATAGAAGGAAGAGATCGGTTAACAGCACACATCTGTAGATGTTGAATGAAAGAGTGAGCTGCACTGCCTATCACCGTTCCCTTGTTAGTAAATATAAAGTATTCTCAGCTGCAGCATTCTGTCCTTCGACTGTGGATATATCAAACCGACTCTGTCAATACAAGTGTTTCGATTGCCATAGTAAATAAAAAAGATACAGTAATTATAAATAAATAAAAGTATCTTGTTACACATTTGGAACGAAATCAACCCAGTATGGTTCAAATGGCTCTGAGCACTATGGGACTTAACATCTGTGGTCATCAGTCCCCTAGAACTTAGAACTACTTAAACCTAACTAACCTAAGGACATCACACACATCCATGCCCGAGGCAGGATTCGAACCTGCGACCGTAGTAGTCGCGTGGTTCCGGACTGAGCGCCTGAACCGCTAGACCACCGCGGCCGGCCAACCCACTATTCTGGATTACTCGGCACGCAGCCGTATTGCCGTAGGACATGAAAAATACGTGGATAAGGTATAAGACACAAGTGATAAGACAGTCCCTAGAGAGTGGTATTTGGGGAATTGAGATGAACTCTTGACGGTAAATAACGAGAAAGGAAGGTGGTTAGCCATGAGGGTTACGGATACGAACGCAAAAGCAGGGGCACAGCGGCTTTGCTTACAACGTCAGCATTTGTGAGATCGTGGTACGAAACGGCCGAAGAAGCTACGAGAATTCTGTCGCAAATCATCCTAACTAAAACTGACTAACTCCGCGCAGAGCTGCTTCGGATGTAATGGACGCCAGCTCACCTACAATAAGACGTCAGCAACTACTCGTATCGCGCTATTATCAGAGACGAAGTGGTATCTTCTAAGATCTGCAACCGAAAGGGTCACTGTCTAAAGTCCGCAGCGGAATGGTGCTTGGCGAGCGTCTCGCCGTGATTTTGTAAACTCGAACGCCGAAAGACAGTCGTGTGCCTCCCTCGAGAGAAAAAAGTTTCCAGTAGTCACCTCTACTGGGGTGGCAGTGAAAACGGTTCGAGCCGTTTCCGGGCGGAGGGGTGGCCCGACATCCTGGCATTTGAGATGGATACCCTGACGTGGTTACCTGGGTAACCTGCTGTGGGACTAGAATACTCTCTTCGAAATTCTGAAGGTAGCAGGGGTAAAATACAGGGAGCGAAAGGCTGTACAACTTGTACAGAAACCAGACGGCAGTTATAATAGTCGAGAGAAACGAAAAGGAAGCAGTGGTTGAGAAGGGAGTGAGACAGGGATGTAGCCTATCCCGATATTTTTAAATCTGTACATGAAACAAGCAGTAAAGGAAACCAAAGAAAAATTTGGAGCATTAATTAAAGTTCAGGGAAAAGAAATAAAAACTTTGAGGTTTGCCGATGACATTGTCAGAGACAGCAAAGGACATGGAAGAGCAGTTGAACGGAATGGACATTGTTTCGAATGGAGGATACGATATGAACATTAACAAAGGCAAAAGATCGGTAATGTAGTGTGTTAGAATTAAATAAGGTGATGCTGAGGGAATCAGATTAGGAAATGAGACACTAAAAGTAATAGATAAGTTTTGCCGTTTGGGCAGCAAAATAACTGATGATGGTCGAAGCAGAGAGGATATAAAACGGCAATGAGAAGAGAAATTTGTTGACATCGAGTATGAATTTAAGTGTTAGGAAGTCTTTTTGAAAGTATTTGCCTGGAGTATAGCCATGTGTGCAAGTGAAACATGGACGATAAACGGTTTAGACAAAAAGAGAATAGAAACTTTCGAAATGTGTTACTGCAGAAGAATGTTGAACATTAGTTGTGTAGACCACGCAACTAATGAGGAGGTACTGCATAGAATTGTGGAGACAGATTTGTGGCACAGCTTGTCGCCGACTGCGCGTAGAAGTTCCTCCTCCAGTTGCGGTGTCCTCGCCCTCTCGGCATCCCCCAGTCGCGAGTAGCAGGCTCAAACGTCCCGTGCTCTCGAAGACGACGATGAATTTCTTCAAACATCCTCCAATCGGGGCACAGTCATTGTGCAGATCTCCCCCGATACGAACTGTGAGCGCCACGGCTGTTACTGTCTGCTAATCCGCACAGCAAATGGGCATCTGCCAACTCAACATTTGAGTTAATTTCCATTGCACTGGACCGGAAAACAAATCCGTGATGAACATTCAACAGTTGGTGCTACGTGCTTACTAAGACCTTGATGAACACTAAACAGCTAACGTTTTTGATACTGGCAGAACAATGAGTTTAATCGCACGTCAACTCAAGCAGTGAAGAGTGTCACATGTCAACACTACCTTAGTTCCACTGGAAAAACAAACACTGACGGGAATCTAAGAATTGCAACTTGCGGTACATTCAAACCAAACAAAACCAAAGCATTATTTAGAACATTTTATGTAAGAAAACGTTTTATGTGATGCTGGTACGTTCTGCGTCTGCGTGTTTCCCACGTTTAATGTGATTATAAAGAGAGGCAGAAAATGAGCTCGAACATGGAAATAAAACGTTTCAGGATCCACGTACACATAATAAATCTTATTGCCCCCTGTGTGACGAATGTTCCCTCAAAGTTCGGCCGTACCTTTTCGTCACACCGTGTGTGTGTAAGAAAGATAAATATACTTTATCAACTTACAAACGTTCCACAGTAGTTTGTTGTCTTCCAAATACATACAGAGGCGTGCTTCAGACTAACCCAAATGATTATTTCCCACACCGTTGTTAAAATCGTATTAAGGTCCTATTCGGAACGATGTAGCTCCATGAAGAACAGTAACAGAGCTGCGTACCGAGCGAGATGGCGCAGTGGTTATAGCACACTACTCGCATTCTGGAGAACGACGATCCAAACCTGCCTTTCGCCATCCTGATTTAAGTTTTCTGTGCATTCTCTAGCCGTCCGTGGTGGCCGAGCGGTTCTAGGCGCTTCATTCTGGAACCGCGCGACCGCTGCCTCGGGCATGGATGTTTGTGATGCCCCTAGGTTAGTTAGTTTTAAGTCGTTCTAAGTTCTAGGGGACTGATGACCTCGGATGTTAAGTCCCATAGTGCTCAGAGTCATTTGAACCCTTTCTTTTCATTCCCTAAATCGCTTCAGGCAAATGCCGGGACGGTTTCTTTGAAAGGGCACGTCCGATTTCCTTCCCCATCCTTGCCTAATGAGACGTTGTGATCCGTTTCTAATGACCTCGTTATCGACGGTACGTGAAACACTGATCTTCTCCTGCAGAGATGCCTGTCTTACTTTGAAAATCGTAAGTTCTCAATAATTCCTTTCATGAGTCACACCGAGGCAATTTTATACGAAAACCTCAAGAAACAGAAGCACTTCTGTCACTGTTCATCTGCAGAGTTCGTCCGTAATAAGTCACCAGGTTCAGATGAAATCCCCCTTCGATTTTACAAAGAGTACTCTACGGCATTGGCCCCGTACCTAGCCTGTATTTATCGTGAATGTCTCGCCCAGCACAAAGTCCCAAGCGACTGGAAAAAGGCGCAGTTGACTCCAATATATCTCTGGAGCAGTAACAGCTATTGGAAAACGACTTTCACCGGTATCAATGTAGGGCTGGGGCCCATGAATGCACATATTTGGAAACATTCTAAAACGAAAGCATATGTGTTTTTTAACACAAACTTATGTTTTTTTAAATGGACCTCCTATATTCTTTCTTCAGCAATCCATAGCATGACAAAGCACATACACAATGGCGTTGATTGCATTGCAATATTCCCGTTACATCCCGAGATATTGAGACGTGAAATTGACGCTTGAAACACCCGACATGCGCTGCTAGCGCACGTCCTGAGGCTCAGGCGTGAACCCCATGCTGCCCGTAATCGCGATGTGATTGACATGTGTAATCACACCTCCATACTTATCAAGAGGTCCGAAACAGCGGTAAAACCTTTAGTCCACTTGCTCGTTTCACTAAAACCATCAACATGAATTTTACTATTACGAGTGAATGATTAACTGTCACTTGCGCTAGATCTACAGTAAAGTAAAGTTTTAACGTTGAACGGCATTACCTTTTTAGTAACGGATTAACGATAAGCGAAGTTAACTTTGTGACTAACGTTGCTGTACACAGATATGTTACAGAACCGCATCACCCCTATCCTATGGGATAAATGCCTGCTGGAATGTACGACGTTAATGCAGGATGGTAGCAGGCCGTATTATTCGTTTCGGACCTCTTGATAAGTATGGAAGTGTGATTACGCATGTCAATCACATCGCGATTACGGGCAGCATGGGGTTTACGCCTGAGCCTCAGGACGTGAGCTAGCAGCGCATGTCGGTTGTTTCAAGCGTCAACTTCGCGTCTTAATATCTCGGGACGTAATGGGAAGATTGCGATGCAATCAACGCCATTGTGTATGTGCTTTGTCATGCTATGGATTGCTGAAGAAAAAATACAGGAGGTCTATTTAAAAAAACATAAGTTTGTGTTAAAAAACACATATGCTTTCGTTTTAGAATGTTTCCAAATATGTACATTCATGGGCCCCAGCCCTACATTGATACCGGTGAAAATCGTTTTCCAATAGCTGTTATTGTTCCAGAGATATTTTGGGTGGACAAGATAGCTGGGACACCCTGTATAAGAAAGGTAAAAGAACAGACCCGCAACATTACGGACCAATATCCCTAACTTCTGTTTGCTGCAGGGTCATTGAACATATTCTCAGTTTGAATACAATAAACGTTCTTGAGACTGAGAAACTTAAGTCCACAAATCAGCATGGTTTTAGAAAGCATCGCTCGTGCAAAACTCAACTTCCGCTTTTCTCACATGATGCACTGAGAACTATAGATGAAGGGCTACAGGCAGATTCTATATTTCTAGATTTACGGAAATCATTTGACACAGTGCCCCATTGCAAGCTGTTATCGAAGGTACGAGCATATGGAATAAGTTCGCAGGTACGTGAGTGGCTCGAAGACTTCTTATATAGTAGAACCCAGTATATTCCCTCGACGGCGAGTGTTCATCAGAGACAAGGGTATCGTCAGCTGTGCCCCGGGAAAGTATGATACGACCCATATTGTTCTCTCTATATATAAATGATATGGCGGACAGCGTGGGCAGCAGTTTGCGGTTGTTTGGTGATGATGCCGTGGTGTACGGTAACGTGTCGAAATTGAGTGACTGTATGAAGCTACAAGACGACTTCGACCAAATTTCCAGTTGGTGTGTGATGAATGGCAACTAGCCCTAACTGTGGGAAAACGTAAGTTAATGCGGATGAGCAGAAAGATGGAACCGGCAATGTTCCGATGCACTATTACTAGTATCCTGCTTGAAACAGTCAAGTCGTTTAAATATGTGGACGTCAAGTTGCAAAGCGATATGAGGTGAAACGAGCATGTCAGAACTATGGTAGGGAAGGCGAATAGTCGACTGAGGTTTATTGGGAGAATTTTAGGAAAGAGTGGTTCACCTGTAAAGGAGACAGCATATGACGCTGGTGCGACCTATTCTTGAGCACTGCTCAAGCGTTTGGGATTCGTACCAAGTTGGATTGAAGCAGTTCAGAAGCGGGCTGCTAGATTTGTTACTGATAGGCTCGAACAGTACTTAAGTGTTACGGAGATGCTTCGGGAACTCAAATGGGAATCCCTACAGGGAAGGCGACGTTCTTTTCCAGAAACACTATTGAGAAAATCTAGAGAACCGGCATTTGAAGCTGAATACCGAATAACTCTTCTGTTGCCAACATACACCGCGCGTAAAGCCGTCGGCACACAGACTGAGATGTCGCACGTTAACGATGAGCGTGCCAAGTTCAACGTGCTGCTGAACGCTCAGGAACGATGTGACTTCTGCATACGGTACGCTGGCCCCAACGTGGTATACGCGATCGCAACACACTCCAACGGCAGTTGAAGGATGCTTCTAGTTCGTAATCACACTGCTCAACGGGCGCGCATAAAATTCCCACGCTAGCTCTATTAAAAGGCACATTTCCTCCATCGTCCATGAAAAGGAAAGTACAATGTCCAATCAGTAGGGACACAGGCTTATAAAAGTTCCATTACAAACAGTGCATTACAAATTTGGAATACCTCTCCGCATAAGATAAACATTATTTCATCGTTCCTCCATTTTAGTAAAACCCCAAGGTCAGTCTTACTACAACACTGTTCCTTCGCAGTAGCAGAATCTTTGCAACATGTGAATTACGAAGCGTAAAAGAAAAAGGAGCAAAATATCTTTATACAAGTAGCGCGAGCTGTCCTGTAGATTAAGCCAATCGAACGAAGTCACCCTTCAAAATGAGGTGAACTTATATTTACATAACGTCAAATATTATAGTATGCGCTTATATTAAACTAATAATAAAGTATCAGAATCTAATAAAAACGCGAATGTGAGGGAAAAAAATTGGAAGGGTGAAGACGCGAACCACTGCCCCAATAAATAACTCTTCATAGAGCAGTGACACTACTCAACACGCTACACCAACATCACATCCAACAATCCTAATCATATTACGTTGCCCCTTGCTGAAAATCTTAATCGTAGATATGTTACTAATTGAAATTTAATTATAACAAATTGTACCAAGAGCAATACGTTTTGGGTGGATCTTCAGTGTGTCGCTGCCTTCAAATAGCCTACTCTCATAATACGCAAGTTACAATAATTCTTTTGCCACGAATATGATGTTCCGCATTATTTTATTGGAACGACTCACACAGTTAACAACGGGTTTTTCAGTGCTTCTCAATTTTCTGGTGCTCAGAAACGGCATAGATACATATAGGCTTGAAATGAATGCCAATATGGCGCTTCACAACTCTGTACTGAAGGGAGACGGCGTGCTTGTGACGTAGGTGGCGTTGTGTCATCTCATTTTTTTTAATGTCATTTTCTTCTCTTTCGTTCGTTGTATCTGCTCAGGGCGGACGTCGTAACACACCCGTTTCGGTTCGTTGTTGATCGGTGAACTCAGTTTTTTTTTATTACAGAGGGCAGCTAACCCTCTGACCGAACACGCTGAGTTACGCTCATTGGTCAACGCTCAGACGAACGCTCAGAATATCGGACATGTCAGATGTTGCTCTGCACGTTCGGAAGGACTTCCGAGCGTGCTATTCCACGCTATGACGTCAGAAACTCGGCACGCTCAACGTTCGGATGCACAGTCAGTGTGCCGACGGCTTAAGAACCTCGAAGATAACAAACGAGAAATTAGGACTCATACGCTGGTATACAGACAATACAGACAATTTGCGGGTGGAACAGGTAAGGAAATGACAAGTAGTGTTACAGAGTACCCTCCGCCACGCACCGTACGGTGCTTTTCGTTTCGCTACCTGCCGTCGGTGCCTGGTGGAAATCCGATGCAAGTGATGGGTCCGTGGCGTCGTTAGGGAGTGAAGTTTACGCGGGGAGGACAGCGTAAAACAGCGTGCAGCCAGAGGCAGCGCGGCGCGATCGGCGACGCCCTTCCGCCATTATAAACACGCCTCGCGGGTTCCGCGACCGCCCTCCAGCACTGCCAACGTCGTCGCAGGGGAGCGGCGCATACAAACTCCGTGCCCCCAGAGGGAAGCGTCACGTCGCTGCTGCTCGCTTTGCCATTTACTGTCAGGGACATTTAGCTGCTTCGAAGTGTTACAGCGGACTTCTGAAAACTCTCAACGTAACTCTGAAACCGTACGACTGGGCAAAATTCCGTGATCTTCGAAAAACATGACTTAAAGGGAGTGCTATGAGGTTACACAGAAATATGCAAAGGCATGAAGGGAAGTAGTAATTAAGAAGGGACTGAGGCAGGGCTGTAGCCTATCCTTAATGTTATTCATTCTGTACACTAGCAAGCTGTGAAGGAAACCAATGAGAAGTTTGGAGGGAAAATTAAAGTTCGGGGGAAGGAAATAAAAAGCCGCGTGGTCTAGGCCTTGCCACGGTTCGCACGGGTCTCCCCGTTGGAGGCTGGAGTCCTCCCTCGGGCATGGGTGTGTGTGTTGTCCTTAGCGCCTCTGGCCGGGCAGAGTGACCGCGCGGTTTGAGGCGCCATGTCACGGATTACGCAGCCCCTCCCGCCGGAGTTTCGAGTCGTCCCTCGGACATGAGTGTGTGAGTGCGTGTGTGTTGTTATTACAAGGGAACCTCCCCATCGTACCCCCCTCAGATTTAGTTATAAGTTGGCACAGTGGATAGGCCTTGAAAAACTGAACACAGATCAATCGAGAAAACAGGAAGAAGTTGTGTGGAACTGTGAAAAAAATAAGCAGAACATACAAACTGAGTAGTCAATGCGCAAGATAAGCAACATCATGGATAATTGCAACTCAGGAGCGCCGTGGTCCCGTGGTTAGCGTGAGCAGCTGCGGAACGAGAGGTCCTTGGTTCAAGTCTTCCCTCGAGTGAAAAGTGTACTTTCTTTATTTTCGTGAAGTTATGATCTGTCCGTTCGTTCATTGACGTCTCTGTTCACTGTAATTAGTGTCTGTGTTTTGCGACCGCACCGCAAAACCGTGAAATAGTAGACGAAAGGACGTGCCTCTCCAGTGGGAACCGAAAACATTTGATCGCAAGGTCATAGGTCAACCGATTCCTCCACAGGAAAACACGTCTGATATATTCTATACGACACTAGTGACGGCATGTGCGTCACATGACAGGAATATGTTGTCGACCCACCTAACTTGTACACTTGGCGAATGGGTAAAATGATTCTTCTACCATGCCCGATTTAGGTTTTCTTGTGGATGTGATAATCACTCCCAAAAAAGTGATGAAAACATAACGGACGGACAGATAATAACTGTCTGAAAATAAAAAGTTAAACTTTTCACTCGAGGGAAGACTGGAACCAAGAACCTCTCCTGCCGTAGCTGCTCATGCTAACCACGGGACCACTGCGCTCCTGAGTTGCAATTATCCATGATGTTGTTTATCTTGCGCATGGACTACTGAGTTTGTATGTTCTGCTTATTTTTTTCACAGTTCCACACAACTTCTTCCTGTTTTCTCGATTGATCTGTGTTCAGTTTTTCAAGGCCTATCCACTGTTCCAACTTATAACTAAATCTGAGGGGGTGCGATAGGGAGGTTCCCTTGTTAGCATAAGTTAGTTTAAGTAGCGTGTAAGTCTAGGTGCTGATGAACTCACAAGTGCCGGCCGGAGTGGCCGTGCGGTTCTAGGCGCTACAGTCTGGAACCGAGCGTCCGCTACAGTCGCAGGTTCGAATCCTGCCTCGGGCATGGATGTGTGTGATGTTCTTAGATTAGTTAGTTTTAATTAGTTCTAAGTTCTAGGCGACTGATGACCTCAGAAGTTAAGTCGCATAGAGCTCAGAGCCATTTGAACCAACTCACGAGTTTCGTCCCCTAGGAATTCACACACATTCGAGCATTTGATGGCATCATCAGTTTGGTCCCATAGGAACTTACCGCAAATGCGAAGGAAATAAAAACTCTGAGGTTTGCCGAGGACATTGTAATTCGGTCAGACACAGAAAAGGACTTGAAAGAGGAGTTGAACGCAATGGATATTGTCTTGGAAACAGATTACGGGATGAACAGCAACACAAGTAAAATAAGGATAACGGAATTATGTCGAATGAAGCCAGGCTATGCTGAGGGAATTCGATTAGGGAATGAGACGTGGAAAACAGTAGGTGAGTTTGTTATTTTGAAGGTAAAATAAGCGAGCATAGCCTAAGTAGAGATGATAGAAGAGCACGGTGCAGTAGTAAGAAAAGCATTTCTGTAAAAGAGAAACTTGATAATCTCGAATATGCATTTAAATTTTGGGAAGTACTGATTTTCGGAAAGAATATGTGTTGCGTGTAGCCTTGTATGGAAGTGAAACGGAGACGATAAACAATTCAGGTAAGAACGGAATAGAGGCTGTTAAAGTGGGGTGCTGCAGAAGAATGCTAAACAGCAGATGGGTAAACTGAATAAGTAATGAGAAGGTACTAAACTGAATTGAGGGAAAAATATAGATTTATGGTAGAACTTGATGAAACGGAGGAGTCGGTTTGACAGATTGGATTAGGTTTCATATGCCATTTGTTTTATAGCTCCATAGCGAGGAGTCATACTTTATATTTAAAACGTCACTTTCACCGATCCGAAGTGAAAGGGTCCTAGGAAATTACAGTATTGTCATAAAACATGGAAACGTACAATGCACTAAGGTGCATTTGATGATTGTTATGCTATTGTGGGAATATACACGGATGGTGACGCCAACACATCAGCGTGCTTAATACTGAGTAGGAAAACCATTGGCATTCGAAATAGTTTCCACTCGTCTCGGAATGTATAAATACAGGTCCTGTATGGTTTTCAAGGGAATCTTATACCATTCTTCTTGCAAAATGTTGGCAAGTTGAGGTAATGTTGATGGAGGTGGACAGCGGTCATGCACCCTTCTCTCCAAAGTAGACTACAAAGGCTCAATAATATTGAGATCTGGTGACTGTGAGGGGCCAGGGGAGATGTGACGATTTACCCTTGTGCTCAGGAAAGAAGTCCTGGACGATGCGAGCTGTGTGACCAGGCGCCCCGTCGTCTTCGAACACAGCATCAAAAATGGGGAGCAAACACTGTCCAATAAGAGGGATCTGATCAGCAAGCAGCTAGCAGAATCCTTGGCAGCAATGGACCTTTCAGAGTACCCATGGGGTCCATGGAATGGAACCATAAGGCTGCCAAAATCATCACCGAAGCCTTGCCATGTTTTACTCTTGGGACGTAAACCTGAGCAGCAGTGTGCAACAAGACTCATCCAACCAGATAATCTTATCGTAATGCTCCGTACTCCAGGTTGTACGACTTCGGTACGACGTTTTCCTGTTACGGGAATTTGCGTCACTGATGTGTCGTTTAGGAATTCCATCTAGCCTTGCAATTCTCTGTTTATTGAGCTCTCTTTGTCTTGTTTTGATGCTGAAGGGTTGGGGAGTGCGACATTCAATTCTGCTGTGACTTTTCAAGCTGTCGTCGTCTTATTTTTCGTCCACACCTCTTCAATGACAGTCTGTCACGATCACTCAACACACACTTCCATTCGCATGTAGACTTAGCGGATGACGTTTTTCGGCCTTTCCTGTATGCGGCATACATCTTCGACACGGCGACTCTTGAAACACCCAACACTGCGAATGGCTTGGTTACGGAAGCACCCACCGTAGCAGCACCAATAATTTGCCCTTGTTCAGATTCACTCAGTTCCGACGTAATGCACACACAACTCCACAGAACACTGTTCTGACCACGATTAACACTTGAAACATATTGAGGAAATTGCACAGGTTCCGTTCGTTGTCAAATACAACAGCGCAACCTGTCATTTGGCTAGCATCTGCATTAATGTTCAAGCATTCGTTTCCCGCGATGTTTTCAAACCCTGTTAGTTGATAGAACACAACACGAGGCGTCAACGATAATAAATCTGGTAATGGAGAGAAGTGTGGGAGTTAAAGGTTATATAGGGAGACCGAGGTTTGAGTATGTAAGCAGCTTGAAATGGATGTAGGTTTCTGTAGTTACGCCAACAGTCTTCGCACGGAAGATCACATTAGCAAAAACGTTTTCGTGAAAACGGATAAACTTCTGTGGCAGACTGTGAGGAAGTATTTCGTTTTAAAATGTTTTACCTAAAGAAAATAAGAGAAGTTGCTGAATTTAAGCGAGGCCGTGCATCAATTGATGACAATGGGTGCTCCGAACGTGTAAAAACTTGTACGGCCCACGATATAGTGACAAAAATTTACTGAGCCATGCTCTGCGTTCATCGTCTAAGGCAGACATAGCAGAAATCTGTACTGGCAGAGCCCACCAAATTATACAGACGTTTTGACAATGATGGTTTCCAGAATGAGATTTTCACTCTGCAGCGGAGTGTGCGCTGATACGAAACTTCCTGGCATATCAAAACTATGTGCCGGACCGAGACTCGAACTCGGGACGTTTGCCTTTCGCGGGCAAGTGCTCTACCGGAGTTCGAGTCTCGGTCCGGCACACAGTTTTAATCTACCAGGAAGTTTCAATGATGACGGTTTTCGCGTAATTGATCTGTTAATAGCTGGCGGAGAACACATTTGAATGCATATTGCTCAAGCATGATAATACTCCTTTGTTCGCAATTCCAGTGTGTTTTTCCCACTTCTCATACCATTTGACGACATATTCATCAAAACTTGAAGTAATGAGTGTGTGGACGAAAATTCTCATCAAATTATGCGGCTAGTTTGGCATCGTAGGACAGATATTATTTTAGTAAGGCTATTGTAATATTGATTAGGTGGTGAAACTAGTTCGTTGATTTACAAAAAAGTTGATTACAATATTACAGTGCTTTACTAGGCGTGTTCTATCGGAGATGAATTATCTAAAAAATGGCTCTGAGCACTATGGGACTCAACATCTGAGGTCATCAGTCAACTAGAACTTAGAACTACTTAAACGTAACTAACCTATCACATTACACACATCCTTGAATTATCTGTGCTTTCCTCTAACTTAAGGGCAGACCAACTCTGTTAATTGCGGAATAAATTATTTTCAATCTGGCATATAACTGAAACTCGAACTACGGTACTGCATGACATGTTTAAAGTATACAACACTTACTTCGAGTCTAACGAAAAAGGTATTGATTTCTATTACCGATCGACGCACTAAGCCATCGATTAAAGGTGTCTGATAGAGTGAGTAACTCATAATTACACTTTGTTGGAGAGATAATTCCTGATTCAGCGCATTTTTACGTCATATTATAAAAGCTGACGCCCCTTCTATCCATATGCGAATCTTGATTTCTTATTGCACATCATATTTCGGCGTTTGCTCGTTGTTGTTACCACGTACTGTAGGATTAATGCGTCATTGCTGGAGCGCATGCGATGCCTAAACTAACTCGTTGATCTCAGTATATATAAGATAGTGCCACTTGCTGTATACGAGAACTCGTACCTGGATACTATGGTTTTCTCAAGTATGGCTACAATTAGGACTGCTTTGCTATTTACTGAAATAAGTGCTGCTGAGCTGATTCATTTAGTACAACGTGAAACGTTCGATCAATATTGCTATGCTGCATCAGTAGGACATGACCGTTAGGCATGCCAAGCAACTAAGTGCCGTATGTGCCTATATGCAGGCTAAAATGTGACGGATATTGCCAGATGTGGCGTCAAAGTTGTGCATTCTTTTGCACATTCTCTTAAAATTGGATGGGGGCTATCGATCTCAGAGCGAGGGGGGGGGGGGGGGGGGAAGCCTCTTGCGCTTTTGGTTAAGAGTCTACGTTGTGACTGCGGCACTGAAGTCACCCTTTCGCAGTAATAACTGGACCTGCACTAATACTTGTGAAACGTTATACCAGTATTAGACTCATATTTTTGAATTCTGTAACACACGGAATGAAAGTCCGAATGTTTCCCAAATCAAAGCATGCCTAGAACATTGCACTCTGAATACGTTATTAAGCCCAAAGAGATATGGTACGCGAGGCCTAGCTGAGGCGTCCAATGAAGTAGAAACTTGAAAGCACGTTCGATTATCCCTGGTTTAGTCAAAAGACGCAATATCAGCCCGTGAGCGTGTTCGAACGGAGCAGAATAACCGATTTCAGGAAAAGTGAGTGGCATAATGTAACATTCTGAATCGTGCAAGACTTACGCGTCGTACAGAGAAATTACCTTACAGGACTGTGAAATACGACTACAGTATGAAATCATCTTAGTACGACATTAGAACTCTGTCCAGTGTCGGAGTGACTCTGGGGGGGTTTGCAGCAGTCTGAGTACTGTAGATAGTCCGTAGCCGTTTACTGCGGAGTGAACTGCTGGCATGCTGTGGTCAAATGAACGCTGTCTGCGTGTTCACTGACAAACTGAAATGTTTTCCGACATCTCCCCCGTAAACCTCATTTACGTAATGACCACACACGTACTAGAAGTTAACGTGACGTGATGGCCTGCGTTGTTGCGCGACTAAACCAGTCAAACTCCATGTGTGGTAGTCAGGACATCACAACATGTGATCACCACTCCTGCATATTGAACACTATCGCTGGCAGACTGCAAATGCAAGGGTTCCCTAAGCGCTGAATTTGCAGTCTGCCCTAGTCGACCTCAAGTTTTTTTTTCTATTTGTCGCTTATTACACCTCTGGCAATCAATTTCTTAATGTGAAAAGTTCAAGTTTCACTGGAATTAGGAGCGTACGTTAAAATTCATATCCCAACTGACCGGGTAAGTCACCTGAAGTTTCAGAGGAAGGCAAGCGCATAGCACCTACAATACAATAGGACCACGCTTAATAAAGCACTGTGGTCTTCAAATCAAGCCGGCCGGTGTGGCAGAGCGCTTCTAGGCGCTTCAGTCTGGAACCGCGCGACCGCTACGGTCGCAGGTTCGAATCCTGCCTCGGGCATGGATGTGTGTGATGTCCTTAGGGTAGTTAGGTTTAAGTAGTTCTAAGTCTAGGGGACTGATGAACTCAGCCGGCCGTGGTGGCCGTGCGGTTCTAGGCGCTCCAGTCCGGAGCCGCGCTGCTGCTACAGTCGCAGGTTCGAATCCTGCCTCGGGCATGTATGTGTGTGATGTCCTTAGGTTAGTTAGGTTTAAGTAGTTCTGAGTTCTAGGGGACTGACGACCACAGCAGTTGAGTCCCATAGTGCTCAGAGCCATTTGATGACCTCAGATGTTAAGTCCCATAGTGCTCAGATCCATCTGAACCATTTAAATCTTCAAATAAACCTTCGTGCTGACAGATTTCCGACTGGTCTGGTAATAGATGCAGAGATGCTGCACTCCTCATTCCATATTTCAGCAGGACAACGCTAGGCCACATGATGAGGAAAGTGCAAGGCTTCTGGGCGGGGGAGGAATTGGGGGGGGGGGGGGGGGGCACATGCCGCCCATCGAACACGCATGGGGGATTTATTGGTCGGCAAATTGTTCGTCACCATCCTACAGCAGCCCCAGCTGTTTTTTGTGGGATGATCCTATGGCACCAAGTTCAGACGTTCAGAGGCGGTCACTCCACAGCACTCTGAATTCTAAAAGTCAGAGATCGTATACAGCTCTAATGGCTCTGAGCACTATGGGACTTAACATTTGTGGTCATCAGTCCCCTAGAACTTAGAACTACTTAAACCTAACTAACCTAAGGACATCACACACATCCATGCCAGAGGCAGGATTCGAACCTGCGACCGTAGCGGTCACGCGGTTCCAGACTGACGCGCCTAGAACCGTATACAGCTCTGTAATACCAAGTATTTGTGTATAGTCATTTACCTCATCTGTAGATGAAATTCATTTGTCAGACTATCCACCTGGCGTTCGATATTTCTGAATGAAGGTGCACTTACTTTCAGCCCAGCGGCGGAACGATATAGTGTCACGTCCGTCTGCCGTGGTGGTCTAGCAGGTAGGGCAGTATACTTAAGTCCTGAAGGTTCTATTTGTAATCCCGGATGGAGGCGGAGATTTTCAGTCATTCCAGCCCCTCCAGGATGCCAAGTCCACTCGGCCTGCTGTCCAGTAAGTACAGGGCATCTTGTAAGGGGTGGGGGGAATGTGTCCGGGGCGACGGGATAGCCACCCACCCCCAGCTACACACTACGTGCAGACAGGCTACAGGCTATAGCGCGATCACACGGGCTTGCGCCACAGACTATATATAATGGTATCTTACGGGAATCGGCTGTAAAGCCGCGAGTAATGAGTATGATGGGCAGGGGCACAATGAATATAGTGCGGGACAATAAGTTGCGATTGTGGGCCTCACGGGAGGCGTGCCAGAGATACGTCCCTGCAGTCGCACTATCATCTGTGTCCGCGGTGGCTCAGATGGATAGAGCGTCTGCCATGAAAGCAGGAGATCGCGGGTTCTAGTCCCGGTCGGGGCACAAGTTTTCAGCTGTCCCCGTTGACTTATATGAAAGCCTGTATGCAGCTAAGGGTATTCATTTCATTTTACAGACTTTACCTACAATTTTTCACCGTCTGCTGTAACTGCTTGACAGTAGCCTCAGATCACCCTCGATAGCGACGAGTGGTGCCACATATATCTAAAAGATATCGGCTTAAAACTACGCTAGCCTCTCTTCATCTTGCTGCGGCTGGAAGTAGTGATGGGAACAACCGAATGAAAACAATCGATTCATCCGGTTGTTGTAAAACAGTCGACCCATTGGGTAGTAGTTTTACGTGTCGGTTGAATTATTCATTCATTCTCTAGAGTCTGTGGGAGCAACCGAATGATAAAAATCGTTCAGTTGGTCGGACTACTCATTCATTCTTTTGACTCAAACGAATCCGTGGCAGCAACCGAATGAAAACTGTCGAGCACGGCGATTGGATTGTTATTCATCTTTTTCCCTGTGAAAGCAGTATGTGGGAGCAACTGAATGAAAGCATTCGACTCCGTAGCCGCTTTCCATATTGTATTGAATTATACATTCTTTCTTTTCCAGCGAAAAACATGTTACATTAAAAACTTTTATTTAAATGGTTATTTTCTACGTTGTATGGATGAAATTTTTCAGTGATTTCAAACATTTTGATGAGATGTGAATTCACCACCGGCAGTGGAGGGTGAAGCTTTGACAATGCCAGCCACTCGTGATGGCGAAACGTCAGTAAACTCATTAGATGAACGTCGGCCGAAGAACCCGAGACAGGAACCAATAGGCAGTTTGTCAAGTGGCCACGAAAGCCTTAAAAATTTTGTACAGAGAGAAAACATTCATAGAACGGCCGCATCTGACGAAGACTTGTTTCAGTCGGTTGTCTTGCATAGAGTGAAACCATTTAAACCCGACGAGTGAAAACATTCATATAGCCGACATAGCCGCAGATACAAGTTTCATTCGGTTGTTTCATTTGACTGAAAAAGCCGACTGAACGGACAATCAACTGACCAATCGGTTGTTAAAAACAGTCGATTGTCCAATCACTAATTGGAGCTCCTGTTGACTTTTTTTCTCTCGTTTACGAATTAAATTTGGGTAAAAACTATGCCTTCTGCAACACACACTGTATTTCTTTTAGGGTTCCGTAACCCAGTCGATAGAATGGAACCCTTATGCGATCAATTTTTTGCCTGTCGACCGGCCGGAGTGGCCGTGCGGTTCTAGGCGCTACAGTTTAGAACCGAGCAACCGCTCCGGTCGCAGGTTCGAATCCAGCCTCGGGCATGGATGTGAGTGATGTCCTTAGGTTAGTTAGGTTTAATTAGTTCTAAGTTCTAGGCGTCTGATGACCTCAGAAGTTAAGTCGCATAGTGCTCAGAGCCATTTGAACCATTTTTTGTTGCCTGTCTGTTCGTCTGTTAAGACCCCTTTCTCTCAGGAACGGGTAGAAGTATCAAGTTAACATTTACGACAGATATGGTCCCTTGGCGATGTAATATTTTAAGATTCGAAGTCAAAGCAGTCAAAATATACCGCGTTTTATGTCACACATTTCGATAATCGAACACACACTCATCAAAAGCTATAAATGAACAAACGCTATACACGTCTGTCCTGGTGATCTAGCGGTGAAACGCGTGCCGGGAAACAGATGTCGTGCGATCGAATCTCTGTCGGACCACGGTTTTTTCAGTCTTCGTTTCAACCTAGGCTTCACCTCTAGATAATGTGAACAATCGCTATAAACAACATGTGGTTCGGAATCCACATTAAATGTATGTCCCGATTTCCTGGTTGAATAACTGGAGGAGATACGGAAGACGCCGAAGTGGCGTCCAATAGAAAGACTTACACCAGGCCATTGAGTCACACGAAATTATTATTATCATCTTTGTACATACCGTAATTAATTTTGTACGGAACTCTGAGTGCGAGTCGTACTCGAATTTGTTAAGTTTTTCTGATTACCCAAACATGTTTCGACATCTATGTGTTATCTTCAGTACAGGGCAGATCTGTGGTCTCGCGGTTCTAGGCGCGCAGTACGGAACCGCGCAACTGCTACGGTCGCAGGTTCAAATCCTGCCTCGGGCATGGATTTGTGTGATGTCCTTAGGTTAGTTAGGTTTAAGTAGTTCTAAGTTCTAGGGGACTGATGACCACAGCTGTTAAGTCCCATCGTGCTCAGAGCCAGGGCAGATCTGCAATGTTTTGTGGTTCAATATAGCAGTCAAATGTTAGAATTAGGTCACTATGGTGTACACGAATTCTACAGGGAGCTTCTCGTGCTTGACAAGTCTTGCTGTAAAGCGAGAATGCAAGGAGGGTGCAAGCGTGAAATTACCCTTAGCGGCTTGTTAACGGACTGAAAAGTATACACAACCTTATTTTACGAGATAACTATGTATGTCTCGCGAAATGACCAGGACGAGAAAATCATAGAGTTTATCTTCAAACGGTGGAGATATAGGCTGATCATTCCCCAGGTCGGCTGTTACCACGCGTTCCATTCGTCTGTGGATAAATTGTGTTAGTATTTACAGAAATGACTTAAACTGACGATAATTTCTTCTGGAAAAATGTTTCATTCGTGTGCAGTATAAATTCTTATTCAAACTGCATATGGTAAACTCCGAGCAGAGATTGAGGAAACTGAGGTCCATCGGAATTGCAAACAAATTTGAAATAGTGTCAAATTCATATTCTGGGGAAATGTTTCCATAAAAGGACAAGTCCCATACTGTGTAACGGTGTGGCGCCGCTCACAGCTCGGTGCCTGTACTGGCCGCTTTTGCGTGATTCATTCCTTGTCTTATCATTCGTTTATCGCTACCCATGTCAGCACTGTTAGCAGAGCATCAAGTTGACCAGGCGTGGAACGCGCTGTGGCTGCGCACCTTCACACTTTACCTGAGCCCTTTGTACTCCAGAAAAAAATGCTGACATTAATTTTCTCGCCATATTTGCTTGTTGTACTTGGATACGACTTCACGAGAAAAAGAAAAAAATGTAACAGCCTTGAGAAAACCACAGAATTTAATGTAGAAAAGTTATTTACCTCCAAATTTTGCGACTTATACTGTTACGGTTAGACCAAACATTAATTAATTCCAGTGTGTGTGTGTGTGTGTGTGTGTGTGTGTGTAGATCGCATTTCAGAGGAAGTTAGACAATGATGAAGGTTTCCGCAGTATCAGTGGCATACCTGCTAACAGTCAGCGGAAAAGTGAAACTAACGTTACTCGAGTTCTGTTTAGACTGTGACGCTATTCCCGTGAGTTTCTCGGACATTTCATAGCAGTAAGCAAAATACGGATTATCAAAAAACTGCGGACGCGAGGCAGCAATCGAAGCAACCAAAGTTCCGATAGGTAGCGGTGCTATACGTAGCATTCAAAATAGCGTCTGTAACGTAGATGCGTTACAAGCGGGGAGTATTTAGTTTCTTTTGGCGTAAAACCAGGGCATCGCAGATATTCATAGGCACTTGCAGCATATCTACAGAGACCTGGTAATGAACAAAAGCACGAAGAGTCGTTCGGCGAGACGTTTGCCATCATCGCAACAACGTCGCGCAAACCTGTCCCGCGCTCTGGACTGCCGCACACGGTTGTGACCGCTGCAAACTTGGAACGTGCGGACACTCTCATTTGAGGTGATCGACGGATCACAGTCGAACACTTCGCTGCACAACTGGACGTCTCTGTTGGTAGTGCTGACGCACTTGTCCACCATATGGAGTACCCAAAGGTATGTGCCCGCTGGTTTCCTCGTCTTCTAACAGAAGACCATAAAGAACAACGAAGGACCACCTGTGCGCAATTGCCTGCATGTTACGAGGCTGATCGTGACAATTTTTTGTCGAACGTCGTCATAGTCCATGAAACATTCGTTCATCACTTCGAACGGAAACAAAACGGCGATACGCGGCGTGGCACCATGCCACCTTTCCTGCGAAGGAGGGGTTCAAATTGGACGCTCAGCCGGTAGAATCGAAGGGGTTGTCCTGTTTGGTGCCCTCCCTCGTGGTGCAACGATCAACTCTGGTGTTTGCTGTACTACCCTCAGGAAACTGACCAAACGACTTCAGCGTATTCGTCGCCACAAAGATGGAAACGAACTTCTCCTTCTACAAGAAAATGCAAGACCTCAACAATTCTTCCCACGCGGAAGCAGCTCACAAAACTTGATTGGACTGTTCTTGGCCGTCCGCGGTGGTCTAGCGGTTCTAAGCTCGCAGTCCGGAACCGCGCGACTGCTACGGTCGCAGGTTCGAATCCTGCCTCGGGCATGGATGTGTGTGATGTCCTTAGGTTAGTTAGGTTTAAGTAGTTCTAAGTTCTAGGGGACTGATGACCACAGATGTTAAGTCCCATAGTGCTCAGAGCCATTTGAACCATTTTTTTGGACTGTTCTTCCTCATCCACCCTATAGCTCGAATCCCGCACCTTCCAACTTCCGTCTGTTTGGCCCACAGAACGATGCATTCCGCGATAAGTAGTACGTGGGTGATACGGGTTATTGGCGCAGGAAGACGTTGGCTCAGACGTCGACCCGTAGTGTGTACCATGCGGGCATACAGGCTATCCCAGTAACGTGGGCCGGCCCCTGTGCCCGAGCGGTTGTAGGCGCTTCAGTCCGGAACCGCGCTGCTGTTACGTTCGCAGGTTCGAATCCTGCCTCGGGCATGTTAATTAGGTTTAAGTAGTTCTAAGTCTAGGGAACTGATGACCTCAGATGTTAAGTCCCATAGTGCTTAGAACCATTTGAACCAGTAAGGTGGCGTAAGTTCGCAGCAATGAACGGAGATTATGTTGAAAATTGGGGTTTGTAGACAAAGAGTAGGGAATAATATGGTGTATAGGTATCCTGAATAAAACCAACCTGTTTGTAGAATAAAATTTGTTGGATTGCTTATTCAGCGCCCATCGTACTACGCTTCACCGCAGGATAAACTTCAGGGTTCTTTTGAGGCTAAACGTTCAACTGTTGCAATGACGGTTAGAAATCTCTTCATTCACGATTACGCGTCTTTCTGAAAAATTACGTGATGTTCGTAGCAATGTGTTTTCAGATGTCCCCTATTAACCGGAATCGGATCACCTCCTGCTCACAGACTCCTTAATATTATCTTGTACTGTGCTAATGCCGGTACTGAACTACTCTGAAGCGCCAAAGAAGACTGTATTCAAATACAGAGCTATGTAAGCAGGCAGAATACGGCGCTGCGGTCGGCAACGCCTGTGTAAGACGACAAGTGTGTGGCGCGGTTGTTAGATCGGTTATCGCTCCTACAGTGGCAGGCTATCAAGATTTAAGTTAGTTTGAACGTGGTGTTATAGTCGGCGCACAAGAGATGGGATACAGCATCTCCGAGGTAGCAGTCCGCAGATCGTGGGCTAGCGGTAGCGTTGCTACCTATGCATCATGGGGTCCCGGGTTCGATTTCCGTCTGGGTGGGGGATTTTCTCTGTCCCGGGACTGGGTGTCTGTGTTGTCCTCGTCATCTCATCATCATTCGGGAAATGGCGAGATTGGAACTGGAAAGATTGGGAATTTGTACGGGCGCTGATGTCCACGATGTTGAGCGCCCCACAAACCGTCGTCGTCATCATCATGATCATCATCCGAGGTAACGATGAAGTGGTCTACCGTGAATATCAGGAATCCGGTAAAACATCAAATCTCTGATATCGCTGCGGCCGGAAAAAGGTCCTACAAGAACGAGACCAACGACGACTGTCCAACGTGACAGAAGTGCAACCCTCCCGCAAATTGCTGCAGATTTCAGTACTGGGCCATCAACAAGTGTCAGCGTGCGAACCATTCAACGAAACATCATCGATATGAGCTTTCGGAGCCGAAGACCCACTCGTGTACCCTTGATAACTGCACGACACAAAGCTTTACGCCTCACCTGGGCCCGCCAGCACCGATATTGAACTGTTGATGACTGGAAACATGTGCCAGGTCGCACGAGTCTCGTTTCAAATTGTATCGAGCGGATGGACGTGTACATGTGCGGAGACAAACTCATGAATCTATGGACCCTGCATGTCTGCAGGGGATTGTTCAAGCTGGCGGAGGCTCTGTGATGGGGTGGGGCGTGTGCAGGTGGAGTGATAAGGGACTCTTGATACGTCTAGATACGTACGTAAGCATCCTGTCTGATCACCTGCATCCAACCATGTTCATTGTGCATTCCGACGGAATTGGGCAATTTTAGCAGGACAGTGCGACACCCCATACGTTCAGAATTGCTACGGAGTGGCTCCGGGAACACTCTTCTGAGATTAAACACTTCCGCTGGCCACCAAACTCCCCAGGCATGAACATTATTGAGCATATCTGAGATGCCTTTCAACGTGCTGTTCAGGAGAGATCTCCACCCCCTCGGACTCTTACGGATTTATGGACAGCGCTGCAGGATTCATGGTGTCATTTCTCTCCAGCACTACTTTAGACATCAGTCGAGTCCATGCCACGTCGTGTTGCGGCACTTCTGCGTGCTCACGGGGCCCTAAACGACATTATGCAGGTATACCGGTCTCTTTGGCTCTTCTGTGTGCAAGGTGACGTCTGAAAAATAGAGGGAAAAGTTATGTTACTGCTGTCGCCTGTGAGCTTGTCAAACGAGCCTGTGAAATTGTTCGGTGTGTGATAACTGTCTGGCCGTGGGGCAGGTGGCGAGAGTATGGAGGACAGCGGCTGCCGGCGTTGCGACACGCAGTAAGGTAGGTCACGGCCGCCAGCGCTCTCACGCGGTTCATCGCCCCCGCCACTCCTTCCAGCACGCGTTCGCTTTCAGTTCTACACACTGACGCCCAAATGTTTCGCCTCTACGGGCTTTCCAAAATGTCGCCGCTGCCGCCAGCATCTAATGGGATCAGAATGCTGCGAGCCGCGGTACCTTAGCTACATAATCGCTTCCCGGCCGAAGAAAAATTTCTTACGATGGACATGTTCCGCTTCTGTATTTAACTGTCACTCGCCAACCTCGCAGATATACTGCTAGATGACAATCTGTCTGCAAAGATAGATTACACAGCGGGTTTCTTATTCAGAAGGCACATATGAATACTGATTATTTGCGTGTTTTCCCTCATGTAAGAAGGAGAAACGTCTGTCAGCACGTGAGACAGCGGCAGGATTGTGATAGGTGTTTATCGTTCCACAATATATGTGTTCGCGTTGATCAGGATCGACGACTGCCGTGCGAAATTGAGATCGATCCGCGAATGGCGCCCGAGAGGACAGACGTACAGTTTGCACTAGGGATGGAAAAAACCTACCGGTTAAAATCGATACCGGTGTTTTCGTTCGGAATAATCGGTATTTTTCGGTATTTGTTTGGTCTCGATTGTAAAGTGTTTTTTCCTTATACCGTGGTAAATACTGACGTATCAAGTAGCTATAGCAGCAGTGCTGAAATTTTTCGTTTCTAAATAAACCTTTTTTAAAGAACGAGTAATTTTTATTCATAAATTTTGCGTTGCTTTGAAGTTTTGCGTTGTTACAGAAAATGGGAAAAGCGATCAACACTATATTAATAACAATGCCGACAGAAACGAACAACACGTCGTATGAGAATTGGTGCAGCATTGGTGGGACAATAATGTACTTGATACCATTTGGTATGGCCTGTTATGTGGTATGCGAGTACTTGCTGTGTGGAAGACTTGCCCCATATGGAAAAAAAAAAATGGAAAATTGTGGTAAGGACTATGGTACCAAACTGCTGAGGTCATCAGTCCCAAGGCTTATACACTACTTAATCTAACTAAAACTAACACACGCTAAGGACAACAAACACACACACACACACACACACACACACACACACACACACACACACACCCTCGTGATGACTGGGTGTTGTGTGATGTCATTAGGTTAGTTAGGTTTAAGTAGTTCTAAGTTCTAGGGGACTGATGACCATAGATGTTAAGTCGCATAGTGGTCAGAGCCATTTGAGCCATTTTTGAACACACACACACACACACACACACACACACACACACACACACACACACACACACTAATGCCCGAGGGAGAACTCGAACCTCCTACTGGGGGAGCCGCGCGAACCGTGACAAGGCGCCCCAGACCACGCGGCGCCCCGTCTGTCTTACATGGTAGTTTCTTTCTGTCGGCATCGATTATCATCCGTATTTCAGAATGGCACTATTCCTAGTGCTTCAAAAGATTAAAACGGGGTGGAGCCACAACAAACTTCTCCCATAATATAAGTAGAAAACTTACAAATTATTCATAGTTCACAATAAAAAAATAGAAAACAGATGATCTACTGCCTTTGTCTACATTAACGCGCCCCTGTCTGCTTTCAGCCATTGAAAATGGACAAATCTCACCAAAAATAGTTATTTAACCTCAGTTTTCGCTCTTAGCACTGACTATTCGCGGTGTCCAAATAGTGGTCTGATCCCCAGGTAGAAAATGATTGTTGAGGAGACTTAAAAAAAATTAGAATCACTGGGAGAATACTGGTGATTCTTTGTAGTATTCAACCAGTTATCAATTTTCGAAAAAAAAAAACGCGAAGGTGGATAGACTAAGTTTTCTTTTATTTAGCTATTTAAGTTAATATTTTGAGTCTGTGTATATTTAAACTGAGAGAGTTAAAATTCTCCAGTCTTAGTGCGATTTATGCGTTTATAACTGGAAATAATAGGAATAAAAAACCGAAATCGGTTGTTTCAGAAACCGGTTATTTTGAGCAATTTTAACAGTCCGCTTAAACTAGCGTTAAAGAAACTATACAACCGATAACCGCCATCCCCTGTTTGAAAAGACACAAGCATTGACGTCTGGAGCACACCGGACTGTCAACATGGCGGCCAGTGTTGCGGTTTGTGTTGATGAGGCGGCTGAAAGAGAGGCGCCAACTGTGGTGCCCGCGAACTACACTCCTGGAAATGGAAAAAAGAACACATTGACACCGGTGTGTCAGACCCACCATACTTGCTCCTGACACTGCGAGAGGGCTGTACAAGCAATGATCACACGCACGGCACAGCGGACACACCAGGAACCGCGGTGTTGGCCGTCGAATGGCGCTAGCTGCGCAGAATTTGTGCACCGCCGCCGTCAGTGTCAGCCAGTTTGCCGTGGCATACGGAGCTCCATCGCAGTCTTTAACACTGGTAGCATGCCGCGACAGCGTGGACGTGAACCGTATGTGCAGTTGACGGACTTTGAGCGAGGGCGTATAGTGGGCATGCGGGAGGCCGGGTGGACGTACCGCCGAATTGCTCAACACGTGGGGCGTGAGGTCTCCACAGTACATCGATGTTGTCGCCAGTGGTCGGCGGAAGGTGCACGTGCCCGTCGACCTGGGACCGGACCGCAGCGACGCACGGATGCACGCCAAGACCGTAGGATCCTACGCAGTGCCGTAGGGGACCGCACCGCCACTTCCCAGCAAATTAGGGACACTGTTGCTCCTGGGGTATCGGCGAGGACCATTCGCAACCGTCTCCATGAAGCTGGGCTACGGTCCCGCACACCGTTAGGCCGTCTTCCGCTCACGCCCCAACATCGTGCAGCCCGCCTCCAGTGGTGTCGCGACAGGCGTGAATGGAGGGACGAATGGAGACGTGTCGTCTTCAGCGATGAGAGTCGCTTCTGCCTTGGTGCCAATGATGGTCGTATGCGTGTTTGGCGCCGTGCAGGTGAGCGCCACAATCAGGACTGCATACGACCGAGGCACACAGGGCCAACACCCGGCATCATGGTGTGGGGAGCGATCTCCTACACTGGCCGTACACCACTGGTGATCGTCGAGGGGACACTGAATAGTGCACGGTACATCCAAACCGTCATCGAACCCATCGTTCTACCATTCCTAGACCGGCAAGGGAACTTGCTGTTCCAACAGGACAATGCACGTCCGCATGTATCCCGTGCCACCCAACGTGCTCTAGAAGGTGTAAGTCAACTACCCTGGCCAGCAAGATCTCCGGATCTGTCCCCCATTGAGCATGTCTGGGACTGGATGAAGTGTCGTCTCACGCGGTCTGCACGTCCAGCACGAACGCTGGTCCAACTGAGGCGCCAGGTGGAAATGGCATGGCAAGCCGTTCCACAGGACTACATCCAGCATCTCTACGATCGTCTCCATGGGAGAATAGCAGCCTGCATTGCTGCGAAAGGTGGATATACACTGTACTAGTGCCGACATTGTGCATGCTCTGTTGCCTGTGTCTATGTGCCTGTGGTTCTGTCAGTGTGATCATGTGATGCATCTGACCCCAGGAATGTGTCAATAAAGTTTCCCCTTCCTGGGACAATGAATTCACGGTGTTCTTATTTCAATTTCCAGGAGTGTATAAGTGTTCCTCCATAGCGCTGTACAGAACGGAGCTCAGCTTGATGCCGTCTTCTTTGACTGCAGGAAAGCTTTTCACGCCGTCCCACACTGGCTGTTAGTGAAAACAATACTAGACTACCGAGTATCGGACCAGATTTGCGACTTCCTTGCTGACAGAGCTGTTCTAATATTCGAACGTGTGTGAATTCCCAAGAGGCCAAACTGCTGAGGTCATCGGTCCCTAGACTTGCACACTACGTAAACTAACTTATGCTAACAAGGGAAACTCCCCATCGCACCCCCATCAGATTTAGTTATAAGTTGGCACAGTGGATAGGCCTTGATAAACTGAACACAGATCAATTGAGAAAACAGGAATAAGTTGTGTGGAACTATGAAAAAATAAGCAAAATATACACTGAGTAGTCCATACGCGACATAGGCAACATCATGGACGATGTGAGCTCAGGAGCGCCGTGGTCCCGTGGTAGCGTGAGCAGCTGCAGAAAGAGAGGTCCTTGGTTCAAGTCTTCCCTCGAATGAGAATTTTACTTACTTTATTTTTGCATAGTTATTATCTGTCCGTTCGTTCATTGACGTCTCTGTTCACTGTAATAAGTTTAGTGTCTGTGTTTTGCGACCGCATCGCAAAACCGTGCGAATAGTAGACGAAAGGACGTGCCTCTCCAATGGGAACCGAAAACATTTGATCGCAAGGTCATAGGGCAACCGATTCCTCCACAGGAAAACACATCTGATATATTCTATACGACACTGGTGACGGCATGTGCGTCACATGACAGGAGTATGTTGTCGATCCACCTAACTTGTACACTTGGCGAATGGGTAAAAAGATTCTTCTACCTTGCCCGATTTAGGTTTTCTTGTGGATGTGATAATCACTCCCAAAAAAGTGACGAAAACATAAGAGTTTGCCACGTAAACTGAAAATAAAAAATTAAACTTTTCACTCGATGGAAGATTTGAATCAAGGACCTTTCGTTCCGCAGCTGATCACGTTACCACGAGACCACGGCGCTCCTGCGGTTCCAGTGTCCTTGATGTTGCCTATCTTGCCATGAACTACTCAGTTTGTATATTTTGCTTATTTTTTCACAGTTCCATACAATTTCTTCCTGTTTTCTCAATTGATCTGTGTACAGTTTTTCAAGGCCTATCCACTGTGCCAACTTATAACTAAATCTGAAGGGGGTGGGATGGGGAGGTTTCCTTGTAAGAACAAAACAGACACACACACACACACACACACACACACACACACACACACACACACACACACACACGCCAGGGGGAGGACTCTGACCTCCGGCTGGAGGGGCCGCGTAATCCGTGACATGACGCCTCTAACCACGCGGCTGACAGAACTCGCCACGTCTGTCTTAACGAAACAAAGTCGACAGATATAAAAATAATTTCTGGAGTACCCGAAAGTAATGTGATAGGGCCGTTACGGTTTACCGTTTGTATTGATGATTTAGTGTGAGCTGTTCTAGCCCGTGATCTGGGGAATGGTCACTTGCCCGCGGCTACGGCTGTGGTTGTCATGGGCTGCGGCGCGCTTATATAGAAGTCAAGGGGTCGGCCGTGGCGTGACGCAACGAGGAACTCTAATTCAATTTTAAGCGACGTCAAATTAGTCACAATAAAAAGCTTTAAGGCCATAAAAATGTAATGTCTGTAATGGATGAGCCGGCTGCGTGGAAGTGGCGACCAGAAAGAATTAACGAGTAGCCTTTTCACAACTGACAAAATATTTATTGAGCTATCTGTTTCTTCAAATATTTTTTTTTTCGAGACATGTCACTTCTGTTAGGTGATATCGTGTTCGCTGATCCGATGTGCAGCATACTCTTCATTGTAGATTCCTGAAACAATGAGCTTTCTTTGTTTTATCCTCTTCACTGCAGAGAGTAGCTGCATTCAGTATTGTATTGAACCTGACATTCAAATAATTGCTGTTGAATTCCTATGTAGCCTGTCTTTACGGTTTGGTAGCACTGAGACAAATTCAAAGAATCATAGTATGTGTCATTTAACAACGTTAAATTTTGTAAATATTAGTTCTAATTGCATTGTAGGTGGCACATCGTCAGTTACAGCTCACAAAGGAGTACTGAACAATTGCAATTCCTTCCCTTAACCATTCAGTTCTTAGAACGGCGATTGTAAACTGGTAGCTGATTAACTATATCTTATAGTTTACAAAGGAGATGCCAGCACGTAAATTAAGAGAATCAAGGGGAGTGAAGAACGTCAGATTTACGTTCCGCATTTGTCTCTCAAATAAACGGAACAAATCTCGCAGCGCCCTGAATTTTTCATGCTTATGTGTGCTATCAACAAATCTTTCCCTTGTAGTGACACATTCAGTGTATTTAGGTGCATCGTTACGTCATCCAAAAAAGCAAGGTCCAATATCCAATTTGGTTCTCTGAGGCAAAGAATTTCTTCCCCTTTCATGTATAGAATCAAAACAATTTCCACATAAATTAAAAAAGAGAAAAAGAATAAGAAAAAGAAGAAGAAATCAAAAACCTTACTTCTGCTGATCCAGTGAGCAGTGCAATGGTATGTTGTGTATCTAGTCAGGTTCCGTCTCTCGAAGAAACCCTGTGAAGTGACGATGGTTTAGGCCGTGTCTACGTACTGAACCACAGTGTCCATTACATAATGATGTTTCACAGTTTCAGTGCACACTGTCTCCTGATGAATGGAACGGTATATACTGCAGATGTCCTTTCCAGATTCACTCGTCGAGATAGAAAATCCAACTTACGTCCAACTATTTGTGGCGCACCGTCTGCGGATACAGAACGAGAGTTTTCCCACGGCAAGTTCATACTGTCCACAAACTCATACACGGCTTCAAAAATATCGAGCTCCGTTCCCGCGTAATCCTGTGGAAGCATGCCTAGAAGCTCCTCCGTAACTTGCAGTTGCGTGCCCGCACCACGTACAAAAATAGCAAGTTTAAGACAATCAGGTATAACTGTTTTGCAGTAAGAATGCTGACAGAAAATTGCTGGGAATACGGAAGAAATCTTGCGATTGTATCAGTGGACATTGAAAAAACGCATGACAGTGTTCCTCGAAACAAGATACGGGAATGTTTGGAAGACCTAAAGGTGCCAAAGTACCTAATCGAGAAAGTCAAGATGCTATACCAAAAGTGTTACAGCTGTGTCCAAATAGGCAACGGGCGATCAGAATGGTTTGAAACAAAGAGAGGTGTCCAACAAAGAAGTGTTACATCACCACTCCTTTTTGTAGTAGTAATGCACATCGTCATAATATCTATCAAGAGAATAGACAGCGAACAAAATGCTCTGGCTCTTGCTGATGGTTTGATAGTATGGGGAGAGACAGAATCAGAAGCACACATTCAGAAATTTGGTACTTAAAATACGTAAAACAAAGACAGTAGAAATGACCATCAACAGGCAAGGAACAACATCAAATATATTTCTAGGAGTGAAAGTAGAATCTATTTCACATTTCAAGTACCTAGAAAGCGCGGTCTCGAAAGACCACACCATTAAGCAGGAAATACTCAGCAGGACACAGAAAGCATCCAGTTTTTACGCCGGCCGGAGTGGCCGTGCGGTGCTAGGCGCTACAGCCTGGAACCGAGCGACGGCTACGGTCGCAGGTTCGAATCCTGCCTCGGGCATGGATGTGTGTGATGTCCTTAGGTTAGTTTGGTTTAGTTAGTTCTAAGTTCTAGGGGACTGATGACCTCAGAAGTTAAGTCGCATAGTGCTCAGAGCCATTTGAGCCTGTTTTTACAGTCAAATCAGAAATCTTCTCTGGGATGATAAAATGCCACGAAAAGCAAAAGCAATCATGTACCACACCTATTTAGTACCAATCCTAACATATGGTTTAGAAACTTCAGCAGAATTCTGGCAACATAAATGAGTCATTCGAACTATGAATTAGACAACTAGAAAAGACAAAATCAGGGATGAGGTGAACAGAAACGTAGCTGGTATTGAGGTTCCTGTTATCAGTGTCATAAAGAAACGCAGGCTTCACTGGTACGGGCACATAATGGGGATGAACAGCCAAAGACCTGCCAAAAGGTATTTCAACGTGAGCCTCGTAGGAAGAAGGCCGCGGGGGAAGACCAAGAAAACGCGGGATAAAGACTGTAAGATCAGATGTGGAGGAGGAAGGACGCAGATAAGAAGCTGTCCTGGAACAGAAGATGTATGAAGACAGGAGGAGATGACGAGCGCTTGTACACCACACCCTGGAAACTGGAGTTGGAAAGCGATGATGAAGGTGATGATGATGTATAACTGTGCTCTCATCGAGTGCGAGAGGAAACTCCATGAACCTTTGGCCTTTATTCCTGATTTGTGCCTCCAAATCGGCTACCATGTCGAGGATTCGATGAAACATAGTTTGCCTCGCGGGATTAGCCGAGCGGTCTGAGGCGCTGCGGTCATGGACAGTGCGGCTGGTCCCGGCGGAGGTTCGAGTCCTCCCTCGGGCGTGTGTGTGTGTGTGTGTGTGTGTGTGTGTGTGTGTGTGTGTGTGTGTGTGTGTTTGTCCCTAGGATAATTTAGGTTAAGTAGTGCGTAAGCTTAGGCACTGATGACCTTAGCAGTTAAGATTTCACACACATTTGAACATTTTTTGGACATAGTTTGCTTTGCGAGACTGCAACCTTCAGAGGAAAAAAAAAAAAGTGTGTGAAATCTTATGGGACTTAACTCTAAGGTCATCAGTCCCTAAGCTTACACACTACTTAACCTAAATTGTCCTAAGGACAAACAGACACACCCATGCCCGAGGGAGGACTCGAACCCCCGCCGGGACCAGCCGCACAGTCCACGAGAACCTTTAGACGTAGCTAAGCCGGCAGGTGTGGCCGAGCGGTTTTAGGCGCTTCAGTCTGCAACCGCGCGACCGCTACGGTCGCAGGTTCGAATAAATACTTCCTCGGGCGTGGATGTGTGTGATGTCCTTAGGCTAAATGGTTCAAATGGCTCTGAGCACTATGGGACTTAACATCTACGGTCATCAGTCCCCTAGAACTTAGAACTACTTAAACTTAACTAACCTAAGGACATCACACAACACCCAGTCATCACGAGGCAGAGAAAATCCCTGACCCCGCCGGGAATCGAACCCGGGATGTCCTTAGGTTAGTTAGGTTTAAGTAGTTCTAAGTTCTAGGCGACTGATGACCTCAGATGTTGAGTCCTATTAGTGCTCATAGCCATTTGATTTTTTTTTAAAGTAGCTAATTCCATTGTGATTATGCATTCCGTTACTGCTACCAGACATGATGTAACGAGAGTTCCCAAATACAAAGGTTGGCGTTTCAGTGCGATGATGTGAGCTACTTTGTAATTGTACTAATTATAGCTTAGTTTGGAATTTCTTGAGCTATAGTTAGCCGAAATGAATAAATACATTACAGTAGTACAAGAAGTTTTTTATAGTTGTAAAAAATCCTGAATCACAATACTTTTTAACTTAAACCTTCCCGTATGTCGCCCTTCAAATACTGGAAACCAGTTGTTGCGGTCACAAATACACAGTCACGAGAACTTAACAGGCGGAGGCGCACATGTTTACTTGTGCCGGCAGAGTACTAGCGCGCGTGACGTCACCTCCCCCGCCACCGCGCGCCGAGCTGCGGCCGTCAGCGCTCTCGCCCGCGGGTCACTTGGAGCCGCCTGCTAGTGGATAACGTCAGTAGCTTTATGAGCCTGTTTGCAGATGAAGGTAGCAACGCCGGAAGACCGCAGCGAACTGGAGCCAGTCCTCCAGAGGATGATGTAAGGCTCAGGGGTAGGGATGGCTGTTATCTCTGAAACAACAGGTTCTTGGTTACAAGGGTTCTTTTAGCGCCCAGATTAACCTCATTGTAAAAATCGCCCAAAATAACCGGTTTCTGAAGTAACCAATTTTCTGTTTTATTGCTGTTACTTCTACTGATAAACGTAGACTTCGAACAGACATTGAAAAATCCTAATGAAGGCGAAAAAGTAACAAATCACTGTCGATACGGGGTTGAGGCTGCAGCAGAAATCGGTCTCGTTGTCTCCAGCAAAGATTGCGAAGGTGAAGGAGACGGGTGCGGCGACAGCGAGACCTTGAACCAACCACCAAATTAAGGATTCAGTTATTATCCTAATTTCATAACACGTCAATAATGTTACAGGTATATCAATCAAATTTACTTTCTCTTCCAAGGAACGTTGTCGATATTTTCTCTTTATATGATGTCACAAGTTTATTGTGGCTCCTCCCGTTTTTAATCTTTCGAAGCAAATTCGTTGCTACCGAACTTCGTGGAATATTTCAAAATTGGCGACGGTATCATTTTGCAATACAGCTGATATCTGAGGACGAGAGCGAAAATCAACACTACAGACCAGGTAGGGAGCTGGTCTTGCATAGTGCGCAACACATTTACCGTCTTATAGGCCACGCCACAAGGTAACAGGTACATTATTGGCTCTGCAATGCTGTATCGATTCCTAAGTCACGTGTTTGTCGCCAGTTTCTAACACTGTGCGGTTTTATTAAAATACTGCCGATCACTTTTCCCAATTTCTATAAAAAACCCAGTGTGTCAAAGCAATGGAAATTTTACGAATAAACTTTACTAGGTTTTTAAAAAAGTGTTATTTAAAAACAAAAAATTACCAGTGCTGCTGTATAAAAAACGGAAACACCTGTTACGGCTGATATCAAACAAATAACGAAAAGTACCGGTTATTCAAAACTAGAACACCGCTACCAATTTTCACCGGTTGGTTTCCTCCACCCTTACTCAGGGGCTGGAAGTTGACCCTCAACGAAAATAAATATATGCACACATACGACAAGAAATCCACTAAAGTGCGAGTCATATATCTTGGCGGCCGAGTTTAGGTTCGTTCTGCGCATCTGACGTCACAAAACAGTCAGCCAATGAACAGAGAACGACGTTGCCACATCTCGACTGCAGTGCAGAGCACGGACGAGTGTCTTCAGTTTTAGAAACGTTCAGTCACAAATAAAGTAATAGAACAAAAGCAATAACTTGATAGCAGACTTTCTTTTACAGAAAGTTTGGAAAAAGCATTCTTTATACCAATTGCTTCATATTCTATTAAATAATTAAACCAAACAAGCAATAAGCCTCCTAATTCAGGTGATAGCAAGGAAAGGTGTTTGTTTCAATCTCACGAACTGCTTTTTCGCAATAAATAACAGCGGTAATTGTTTATTTCCTATCGTACTTCGACGAAGCGTGAGTAATTCATAGTCATACCAACAGTGTTTATAAGTAGTTGCGGGAGGTGTTAGAGTCCGTATGGAGTTACACTGTCTGAGGAGGTGAGATAGCGGAACGGTTAAGGTGTTGGGCTGCCAAGTGAAAGGTTGTGCAGTGCTTAATATTTTCTTTATTTAAAAACAATATTGGAGTGGCTTACTTCACGAATTTTATTCGTTTGAATGAAATTTCTAGTGCTTTGCCTCTTGATTAACTTTTTCACTGCTGCAGACACGTGCTCCCTGCATTCCGCGCTGTGCGCGATTTTGTCATCACTGCACTTCTCGCCTGTGCAGACACATGGTTGGTGTTCCCACTGCTTTGACACACTTATCATTCGATTTCCAAAAACTATTTGGCCAAAAAATTTGATTTTTACACGTCTTCTTGCCTGATACCTTCCCCCCATAAATGACTTAATTTTGTTTTGATGTGCAGCATTAAATGTAGTAAACCATTGCACGAAATTTTGAAGAGTTTGCAGAGGTAAAAGTCCACAGCGTATACTTTCCGTATGGTCGATTTTAGTTGCCACAATGTTGAGAATGAAATGTGGACAAGATACCTAAATTTCATATCATATTTACTGTATAACAATATCTCATTTAATTTAAATACCATATAGGTGTCGTATGTAATACTGAGAAATATTCCGTCTTTCGCGACTGTAATAAAAGTTTTATATACACACGGCGCGTTTGGCTTTATTTTAAAGCACTTCCATCGGTGAAAGGTATAGCACACACACAATGGTATTCATGTTCTATTCCTTGTTTTTGTTCCACAGTCGCAGTTTTACCAATGGTATTGAAATATATCCCTCTTCTGCAATTGTAATAAGCGACTTATTTAGACCAGACGCGTTTCTCTCTTTTGAAGCATCATAAGAGGACTGTATTTTGTGTCCTCCATTGCCAAGTCACCTTTCGTAGTTTTGTGCTGCGGTAGCACAATATTCAACGTTTGTGTTGGCTCATCAGTGTTTTAGCAAATAAATGCTGTTTGTATGTGCCACACACAAAATTATATTTGACATAGCTCTGAGCACTTCACTGACAGACGGTATATTCAAGTCCAAATGTTTTTGTAAGTCCACAGTTTTGTTTAATGTATTTTGTCTACTTCCTTTTGATTGATTGAAGTGCTTTAAAATAAAGCCAAACGTGCCCAGTGTAAGTAAAATTTTGTTACAGTCGCGAAAGGTGGAATATTTCTCAATATTACATACGACACTTATGTGGTACTTAAATTAAATGAAATATATAGGTATCTTGTCCACATTTCATTCTCAACATTGTGGCAACTAAAATCGACCATCCGGAAAGTATACTCTATGGACTTTTACCTCTGCAAACTCTTCAAAATTTCGTGCAATGGTTTACTATATTTAATGCTGCGTCATAACTGCGTTGAACATCGAAACAAAATTAAGTCATTTATGGGGGAAGGTATCAGTCAAGAAGATATGTAAAAATCTAATTTTTGAGCCAAACAGTTTTTGTGGAATCGAATGATAAAGAGTGTCAAAGCAGTCGGAACACAATGTGTCTGCACAGGCGAGCAGTGCAGTGACAAAATCGCTCACAGCGCGGAATGCAGGGAGCACGTCTTTGTAGCAGCGAAAGGGTTAATGCGGCCGTGGTCGCTTTACTTCACGAACTGCGCGCTCCCCCCTAAACGTAAGCTTGCGAACTATGCTATACTATGGCGCTGCTTCTATTGGCGCGTGCGTCGTGTGCAACTGGCAACGCAGCAATCTCCCGCGTCTAGGCGGACATGCGCGAGCCGCCAAGATAAAAGAATTGAACTATACTGTACAATTGCACCATTGATGACAAATTGCTGGAAACTGTGAACTGCCGTAAAGTACAAGAGAGTCTCAGGAGAGAGATGCTGTATATACAAATTACTAAAAGCCAGCTGGAAGTAGGGATGGGAAAGGCCGACCGGTTAAAGCCCATACGCGTATTTTAGTTGTGAATAACGAATATTTTTCCGTATTTATTTGGTCTCGGTTATAACAGACGTTTTCTATTTTTTACTAATAACCGAATTAAAGAAACTTAATATCAATCAGCCATAACAACAGTACGAAAATTTTTCGTTTTTAAACAAATCTTTTTTAGAAAAGGAGTAAATTTTATTCATAAAATTTGTGTTGGTTTTAACTATTGCGTTGTTATAGAAAATTTTAAGAAGAATGCCGGCAGAAACAAACGCATGACGTAAGCACTGGTACGGCTTTGATGAGGCAATAATAACCCTAAATATCGGCACTCGATAGTGCCATTTCGATATCTATAAATCGTAGGCGGAGCTTGTGTAGTACGCATTTCTGCCACTAGGCGTGCATAGCGCAGCACATTGCCAGTACAGAGCCGCCTGCGATGTCGACCTTCCTCGTTCTGTTGTTTTGGAGATTTGAAATTGTGTATCACACAGTTTAGACAGCTTTTGGTTGAAAATTGCATGGTTCCGCTATTTCCACGAATGAAAAGGAGAATGAAAGGACACAGATTTGACAACATTGGAAAGGTCAAGAAAAAAACGAGGGACGAGCTGTCAGTCGTTTCTAAAGATGACTGCAAAAAAGTTTTGATCAGTGGAAGCACCGGTGGGGCAAATGTATTAGTTGTAGTGGAGAGTAGTTTGAAGGGGATAAGGTTGTTTCATAAACAGTTTAAAAATATGTAGCTTTTAAAAGGATTTTTTTTTTACCCCCTCGTATCTAGGAGTAACAATGCGGAGCGACCTTAAGTAGAATGACTGTATAAAACAAATAGTACTAAAAGCAGATGCCAGACTGAGATTTATAGGAAAAATCTTGGAAGTGTAATTCTTCCACGAAAAAAGTGATTTATAAATCACTTGTTCGATTCATTCTTGGGTATTGTTCATCAGTGTTGGATTCTTACCAGGTTGAATTACTTTGCGATGTTATTCCTAAAGAATCAATCTAGTAAATTACGCAATAAAAAATTCGAATTGTTTAGCAATCTACAGCGCTGCCTACAAGGGCATATAAACTACATCCGATTATATGCAACGACGTATTACTGCAGCCAGCTCGAACATTTCCGCTGAAATGCTAACATGCGTGCAGCTGTCATTCTGTACCGGACCGGAAGCGTGTATTGCCTCTGGCGTCGGTCGTTTTGAACACAGCCTGTGATGGTCAGTTGTCTTTTTGCTGGTCAGAATCCACGTAACTATTTCATGCACTTGTGTTGTTCTTTCGTGTATGCTACTACAGGTATTGCACAAGTATCAGAGTGGGAACTTTTCAAATTACGATATCTCGTAAACGACTCGCACTAGAACCCCGCAACAACCACCACTGACATTCTAATTTACCCTACTTGTAATTCGTTAAGCCGGCCGCAGTAGCCGTGCGGTTCTAGGCGTTCCAGTCCGGATCCGTGCTGCTGCTACGGTCGCAGGTTCGAATCCTGCTTTAGGCATGGGTGTGTGTGTGTGATGTCCTTAGGTTAGTTAGGTTTAAGTAGTTCTAAGTTCTAGGGGACTGATGACCACAGCAGTTGAGTCCCATAGTGCTCAGAGCCATTTGACCCATTTTTTGTAATTCGTTAATGCCGATAGGCATTGTTCCATTTCAGAAAGTATGTTTTCACAAAAAATAAGTATTATTACAGTTTGTTGATTGGCTAACAATATGAGCCACTGACAACCAAGCCGTTCCGTGAAAACCGCTTGTCAACAGCACTGTTCATTCCCGCAACATCTGCAGTGCAAATCTGAAGTGATTCACCCTATGTATATAGACCGCGCGTGCCTCCTAAGTGTCGTCAGGCGCATTTTCTCTGATGTTCAAACATGGCTCTGAGCATTATGCGACTTAACTTCTGAGGTCATCAGTCGCCTAGAACTTAGAACTACTTAAACCTAACTAACCTCAAGGACATCACACACAGCCATGCCCGAGGCAGGATTCGAACCTGCAACCGTAGCGGTCGCTCGGTTCCAGACTGTAGCGCCTAGAACCGCACGGCCACTCCGGCCGGCTTTCTCTGATGTTTTGACAAAATATCACTGGAAATACTGCACATCACGTCTTTCATGCGACGACCTGTGTGGATAGAATGCGTCCCTTTGTTTCCAGTTACGAACAAGATTACTTTTAAAGTAGAAGTTTACGTGCCTGTTCAATAAAAAAAATCCCAAATTAATCTGGTATGTATGTAGAGGGGCAGTAAAACACGAAGAATAACGAGTGATCCAACAGCGGCTGAGAACCGTTGTTGCGTGGTGGTTGCAGCAGTCAGCGCGAGTCGGGTGATGCGATCATGGCTGTATTACTAGTTAGGTATTCGTGTTGTGTCTTTTCTATTAAGACGTGCCGATAAAAAGAAAATAGCAATAAAGTAATTTTGACCGCTCTATCGAATGGGCACTTAAAATTCCGCTTTAAAGCGACTCATTAAAGACGTGAACAGAGAAGATGGCCAGAGGATTGTCAGGAGAGAGATGCCGTATATACAAATTACTAAAAAGCCAGCTGGAAGTAGGGATGGGAAAGACCGACCGGTTAAAGCCCATACGCGTATTTTAGTTGTGAATAACGAATATTTTTCCGTATTTATTTGGTCTCGGTTATAACAGACGTTTTCTATTTTTTACTAATAACCGAATTAAAGAAACTTAATATCAATTAGCCATAACAGCACTAAAATTTTTCGTTTTTAAACAAATCTTTTTTAGAAAAGGAGTAAATTTTATTCATAAAATTTGTGTTGGTTTTAACTATTGCGTTGTTATAGAAAATTTTAAGAAGAATGCCGGCAGAAACAAACGCATGACATAAGCACTGGTACGGCTTTGATGAGGCAATAATAACCCTAAATATCGGCACTCGATGGTGCCATTTCGATATCTATAAATCGTAGGAGAAAAATCGCATATACTTCTCGGAGAAATTATCGATATATCGATATGCTAGTGACAATCCTACTGCGAACGTTAGACGGACTAAGCTTTCTTTTCTTTGTCTATTTAATGCAATACTTCTACGTATCTTGAAACTGAGTGAGTCAACATTCACCAGTCTTTGTTCGATTTCTGCGTTTATTACAGGAAATAATCGGAATAAAGAACCGAAAATGAATTTTCAGAACCGGTTATTGAGCGGTTTTAAAAGCCAGGTTAAAATGTGTAAGTAGGCTGTTTACATTTTTATGTTGGTAACGCCACGTAGCGCTCTGAATGAAAATTACTGGCTGTGCTGTGTGCAGTCTGTGGCTGATTTGCATTGTTGGAATATTTGCTATTGTAGTGTTGGGCAGTTGGGTGTGAACAATGCGTAGCGTTGCGCAGTTTGAGGTAAGCCGCCAGCAGTGGTGGATGTGGGGAGAGAGATGGCAGAATTTTGAGAGCGGACGATCTGGACGTGTGTCCGTCAGAAAAAGGAAATTTGTAAGACTGGATGTCATGAACTGATATATGTATTATGACTTTTGAACACTATTAAGGTAAATACATTGTTTGTTCTCTATCAAAATCTTTCATTTGCTAACTGTGCCTATCAGTAGTTAGAATATTTTATTTAGTTGGCAGTATTGGCGCTCGCTGTATTGCAGTAGTTTTAGTAACGAAGGTTTTTGTGAAGTAAGTGATTCATGAAGGGTATAGGTTATTGATAGTCACGGCCATTCTTTTGTAGGGATTATTGAAAGTCAAATTGCGTTGCGCTAAAACTATTGTGTGTCAGTTTAGTGATGATCAGAATAAGTAAAGAGAGAAATGTCTGAGTACTTTCAGTTTTGCTCAGCCGTGTGAAAATCAAGTAACGTAGGAGGTTTACCAGCACAGTAATTCATAAATTTTTCTAAGGGGATGTTTCAAATGGCGTGGAGAAAAAACGATGTAACCGAAAACCGGTTGTTTTAGCGATAACCGCCATTCCTAGTGGGAAAACCTCTGGTTGTAGTATTCGAAGTCATAAGTGCAAACAATAGTGACAGTTGAAATCAGTACCGGACCTGGTGGCCTACTCAGATAGCCTCGTATTAAAGGCAGCTGGACGTGAAACATAGGGTATTCGAGTCACGGTCTGTCACAAATTGTTGTTAATCAGGACATTTCCTTGCGTGTACTGTATTGGCGCCGGTTTTTCCTGTTATCACTTGACGGCACCGCGTGTTCGTGTATTTGATCCCAATCGTACGGTTGGTGTGTGTGTTGCGCCCCGCCTGCGCTCCGGGCCTCGCACTGATGTGGCAACGCCTCCCCCGCCTACTCGCTGCTCCCCTCTTCTCCACGCTGCCGAGGAAACTGCCGCCCTTCCACCGACTCACAATTAAGCCATTTTCGATTAGCATTGTAATAACATCGTCCGGGGATTGTACGCAGAAATCCGCGGTACTGGTCTCACGACATCATCCAAATACTCTGGCGCCGTTCGAAGGAGGTTACCGAAAGCGAGTGTTACGTGACGAACGAAAGGGTGAACAGTTGACAAGACCGCATCTGGGCACTGTAACTGATGTGCAAGTACGCAGATCCGTTGGAATTTGTGGCCGTATACCTAACCTGCGCACGAACGTCTCTAACGAGTGGACCTCGTAGAAGAAGATTCCGTTCCGTGTAACGTCATATGCCGTTCTACTTACAAGCGTGAATCAAGAAATCAGTTGGTACCACTAACTGGCCGCCTTCTCCTATTCCCTTCGCGAATAGCGCATAGTAAGGGCGATTGTCGATCAGCCACTGTATTAGCTGTAATTTCTGGAATTATCTCGTTCTCGTTTCGCGAGAAGTGTGCGAGGAAGTAATATGTTGTTCGATTCTTCCCGGAACGTACTCCCTCGAAATTTCAGTAGTAAACCTCTCCGTGATGCACAACGCCTCTCTTGTAGCGTTTGTTCAGCATCTCCCTAATATAGCGATTTCTCGCCGACTAAACGGTCCCATGACAAAATGCGCCGTTTTTCGTTACATCTTGTTTATCTCTTCTATTGATCCCACTTAGTAAGAGTTCCAAACTGATCAGCAGTTATCAAGAATAGATAGAACAGTGTTCTGTAAGCCACTTCTTTCGTAGACAAGCGACATTTCCCCGAGGTTATTCCTTCGAATCGCAGTCTGTCACCTGCTTTTCCTACTAGGCTACTGTATTTGTGTTATGTGGCCATCCCACCTAAGGTCGCTGCGGATAGTTCTACATATTTTACGTTAGTCCCTATTTACAGTAATTTGCCATCAATAGCGTAAATTGTACGCTAGAATGCCTGTTGTATGTATATGCAATGTGTTACATTTGTTATCGTTCAGAGCCCTCTGCATGTCTTGATGCAGCAGTTCGGTACAGTCTTCCGGCGTTGCTAGCTTCATATAGACAACCGCATCATCTGCCAACATCCTCATGAAGCTACTAACGGTATCTAGTATATGATGTATATACAGTGTGATTCACAAAGACATGCAAATATTTTAACATGTTATTCTACAAGTTAAACTACAGAAATAGTTCATATAAACATAGGTCCGCAAATATTTAGTTAAGAAGTTACGGCTAATAAAAGATTTTGTCTGAAATTTAGCAACTTTGATAATATGAAGCCATCGCAAAACTGTACGAGGTTCAAGCACGATTTTAATTTATTTTGTTGTTATTGATTTGGTGAATCTAATAAAACATGTCCCAGACGTGTATCTGCAGTAGTTTTACAGAACATCCGCTGAAGCAAAGACGTATTTTTGTAAAATTTTTAATTTATTAACTACTTGGCCCAATTTTGGTTTTTAAATTCCAGACAATAGCACAAAGTTTTCCATAGAAGTTGTAGAGAATTTAATTTTGAAAAAATGATGGTAATAACGTTAATTTAAACTGTATGAATGTGTCAGATAATCTGCTTTTATTAGCACACGTGAATTCACGTTAAACCTGTTTCTGACCAATACAGAATACTAACTCGTTTCTAGGTTTGGAAACGACTGAAACAGCTCAGTAACGCTTGCCAACAATGACGTAAACGTTTCTACATTCTTAATGGAAATATGTTGTCCGACTCCTCTTGAAAAGTGCTGTCCCGAAATTTCAGTAGTAAATCCCTCCGTCAAACACAACGCCTCTCTTGTAACGTCTGACAGTGGAGTTTGTAACGCTCTCTCGCCATCTAACCGATCCCGTGACGAAACGCGCCGCTCTTCGTTGAATCTTCTCTATTTCCTCTATCAGTCCCACCTGATAGGGATCCCACATAGATGAACAATACTCAAAAATCAGGCGAACAAGCGCCTTATAGGCCACTTCTTTCGTGGATGAGTTACATTTCTTTAAGATTTTTCCGATGAGTCTGGCGTCTGCTTTTCCCACTATCTGCTTTATATGGCTATTCCACTTAAGGTCGCTCTGGATAGTTACGTCTGGATATTTTACGGCGGACGCTGTCTCCAGCTGTTTGTCATCAATAGTAGCTGTACAGTAGTGTATTTCTTTTCCTATGTATGCGCAATATGTTACATTTATGCCGCCAGAGCCTGCACCATTCATCAATTCTCTGCAGGTCGTTCTGCAAAATCTTACTATCTTCTGGCGTTGCTACTTTGGTATAGACAACTGCATCATCTGCGAATAGCCTTAAAGCGTATCTGACGCTTTCTACTAGGTCATTTATATATATTGTAAACAGCAACGGTCCTATCACACTTCCCTGTGGTACTCCAGATATTACCTTTACATCTGTCGATTCATTCGGGAGGACGACGGTTCAATCCCGCGTCCGGCCATCCTGATTTAGGTTTTCCGTGATTTCCCTAAATCGCTCCAGGCAATTGCCGGTATGGTTCCTTTGAAAGGGCACGGCCGACTTCCTTCCCTGTCCTTCCCTAATCCGATGAGACCTATGACCTCGCTGTCTGGTCTCCTTCCCCGAACAACCCGACCCATCTGTCGATTTAGATCCGTTAAGAGTGAAGTGTTGAGTTCTATCTGCAAGAGTTAGTTATCTAACTTTTAAGTTATGATGGTTAACAAAAAAAATCGGTTGAGAACAGAAAAACATGTACAAAATGAATATCGTAAAGTATTTAGAGAGGGAGAGGGAGAGGGAGAGGGAGAGGGAGAGGGAGAGGGAGAGGGAGAGGGAGAGGGAGAGGGAGAGGGAGAGGGAGAGGGAGAGGGAGAGGGAGAGGGAGAGGGAGAGGGAGAGGGAGAGACGAGGGGAAAGGAGACGGTGAGAAAGAAAATGTTAGCAATGAGAAACATCAGTGAATCATTGGAACGTGTTTACTAGCGCCTAGACGGTAGCGTCTCGAATTGTCGCTGCATATTGCAGCCCGGCTGCTCAACTTCCGATCGCGTAAATTATGAAAGTAATTTACGCCTCGCCAACAGTAAACGTGACGCTCTGTTTCGCTGGCTCGTACTACTTCATAGTGCACGAGCTCTTACTTGCCAGTACAAGTCTCAGTACGAGATATGGCTACACGACGCACGTTACGTGTCGATTGCTTCAGAAAACCGACAAAAGTGAGGCCGAGCGATCTTGCTGGGTGCTATCTATGAACGAACACGGTAAGTGTCGTGGTTGGCACTGTTTCTATCGCCACCCTCAATGGCTACTTTTCAACAAAGCAAAGGTATGCTTGTGTTTGCAACATCGTCCTACGTACATCTTGGTAAAAGTTAATCATTGTTAATGGAATGGAGTTACATGTACATTTAAAAAAAATGAGCTACATGCGAGCAGCAAACTGAGGGATCGGTATGAACGTAATTATGTATGTAGACTTTCCATCCATTCCGGGAATAGAGAATCCAACGATTTTTTGCATATTATCGACATCAATACTGGCAAGATATCGGGCCCAGGTATTCCAAAGATTTCGAGAACGTTTTGATTTCAAGTTTGAAGTCGGATAACGAAAGACAAAAGAAATATTCTTCGTGTTATATAATTACAGATTAACGATTTTTTTATTTTTTCGATTGTTTGTAGTGTGAAACCTCGCCTCTTGGCAAATTTTAGGATTCGAGACTAATGGGTACTACCTTGTAAGTTTTGAGGTTGAGTTTGAGAATATCAAAATATGAGAGATAAATTGCCGTATATTTTATGCATTGACTTAGAAGCTTCACATTTTTACATCGCCAAGTGACCGTCAACATACATTTGTGAAATTAATTTCAACTTGATACGTCCACACGTTCCTGACAAAAAGAGGTTTTTAAAATTCGGGCGCACAGAGAGACAGAGAGACAAAGTGATACTGTATGAGTTCCGTTTTTATCATTTGAGGTTCGGAACCCTAAAAACCACAAAATACAAGAATAGCTGAAGCAAAACATTAAATTTGCGTCTCTGTCTTGCTTCGAGAACACAATATGTACCTTATTCAGAATCTTAGCATTAATAAATCAAAAATGTATTCGCCGAGCACGATATTAGATTTAATTTTGATCATTAAATTACATTTAAAATTTGCACTGCCTTGGATGTCAAACTACACGTTGTTTGTGTGCCGGTTTTAAAGGCCACCATCCACGCCCTCTCCGACAAACAAACTCTTTCTGGCTTTATTCTTAGATCATTATTTTTAAGTGAGGTGAAGATGATGAACTGGACAAAAAAATGTTCGAATGTGTGTGAAATCGTATGGGACTTAACTGCTAAGGTCATCAGTCCCTAGACCGAGCGAGGTGGCGCAGTGGTTAAACACTGGACTCGCATTCGGGAGGACGACGGTTCAATCCCGCGTCCGGCCATCCTGATTTAGGTTTTCCGTGATTTCCCTAAATCGCTCCAGGCAAATACCGGGATGGTTCCTTTGAAAGGGCACGGCCGACTTCCTTCCCGGTCCTTCCCTAATCCGATGAGACCGATGACCTCGCTGTCTGGTGTCCTTCCCCACAACAACCCAACCCTCATCAGTCCCTAAGCATACACACTACTTAATCTAAATTATTCTACGGACAAACACACACACCCATGCCCGAGGGAGGGTGTGCGGACATTTGCCATGGCGGAAATTTGCCACGATTTTACCTGCTCCGAAGGGTTAGGTCCCTCTCCTTCTCCTCCTCCTCCTCCTCACCCGTCGCCCGACCCCTGGAATGGTTACGTGTATCTTAAACAGAGGGAATCTAAAGAAGGTGTTGTTACATGGATGTACTTACGCCGAAACGCGGATCTTTGCAAGGGAAAGCTGCTTTCGAAGAATGGAGAAGTGTTGAATGTATTAGAACATCTCTGTGGACCACCTGACGATGCTGCTCTGGACGTGAGAAAGCATGTGGAAAAAACGAATAGAAGATGTCGAGAAGAAACTATACAGTTATCGGAGATATACGCGGTTGAAATGGGAAATCTACATAATAGAGGTTATGACTTTGTTACAGTGATGCCTAATTCAGAATCTATGAAGAGAACCATGAGTCGTCGGCGGAGTCAAGCGCGGGGGAACCAACAAGAGCCTAAGAGCTCTTCTGAAATTGATCTTCACGAAGATCTATTAAAAATGGGAGATGGCAGTAGGTTTCTTCTACAAGACGATAGGTTAGAGGAGAGAATAATGATTTTTAGTGGAAGCAAAGGAAAAGAAAGTTTAAAAATATATTCCCATTTTTTTATGGATTAAACATTTAAGAACTGCAGCAAGCAATTTGCACAAAGCTATACCATACACGTGTGACTGCTGTGTACGCACGCAGGAGGAGCTGGCCACTGTTCGCGAACAGCTGAACGTGTTGATGGCTGCGGTGAGCCGTCTTCAGGCTGCGGCAGTGGGGAGTCTGGTGCGTCGCATGGTACACCCCAGGTGTTACATGCTTCACCCACTGTCCCTGCTGTCGAGACATCTTCGCGGTTACCGGACACGGTTGGGCCACCCTCTCCCCAAGGGGAGTGGCGGGTTCAGCGGCGTTCGCGGCGCACGAGGCGGAGGGTAAATGTGGAGGCTGGCCGTGTGGCATCGCCCGCTCTGCCTGTGAGTGGACATGTGGCTGCTCCTTCAGCAAGGTCCGAGCAGGCACACTGGGGGAGGGGTTTATTAGTTATTGGGAGCTCCAACGTTAGGCGGGTGATGGAGCCCCTTAGGGAAATAGCGGAAAGGTCGGGGAAGAAGGCCAGTGTTCACTCTGTCTGCTTGCCGTGGGGTCTCATCCGAGATGTGGAGGAGGCCCTACCGGCGGCGATAGAGAGCACTGGGTGCACCCGACTGCAAATTGTTGCTCATGTCGCCACCATTGACTCCTGCCGTCTGGGTTCAGAGGTCATCCTCAGTTCGTACAGGCGGATGGCGGAATTGGTGAAGGCGGAAAGCCTCGCTCGCGGGGTGGAATCAGAGCTAACTATTTGTAGTATCGTTCCCAGAACCGATCGCGGTCCTCTGGTTTGGAGCCGACTGGAAGGCTTAAACCAGAGGCTCAGACGATTCTGCGGAGATCTGGGGTGCAAATTTCTCGACCTCCGCTATCGGGTGGAGAAATGTAGGGTCCCCCTGAATAGGTCAGGCGTGCTCTACACGCCGGAAGCGGCTACAAGGGTAGCGGAGTACGTGTGGAGTGCACATGGGGGTTTCTTAGGTTAGAGAATTCCCTCCCTAGGCCCGACAAGACGCCTCCTGAGACGCGGCAAGGTAGGAGTAGGCAAAATGCAACAGGGAATAACAATATTAATGTGCTAATAGTAAACTGCAGGAGCGTCTATAGAAAGGTCCCAGAACTGCTCCCATTAATAAATGGTCACAACACCCATATAGTGCTAGGGACAGAAAGTTGGCTGAAACCAGACGTAAACAGTAATGAAATCCTAAACTCAGATTGGAATGTATACCGCAGAGACAGGCTGGACAGTGAAGGAGGAGGCGTGTTTATAGCGATAAGAAGTGCAATAGTATCGAAGGAAATTGACGGGGATCCGAAATGTGAAATGATTTGGGTGAAGGTCACGGTTAAAGCAGGCTCAAACATGGTAATTGGATGTCTCTATAGGCCCCCTGGCTCAGCAGCTGTTGTGGCTGAGCACCTGAAGGATAATTTGGAAAATATTTCGAGTAGATTTCCCCACCATGTTATAGTTCTGGGTGTAGATTTTAATTTGCCGGATATAGACTGGGAGACTCAAACGTTCATAACGGGTGGCAGGGACAAAGAATACCCTGAAATTTTTTTAAGTGCTTTATCTGAAAACTACCTTGAGCAGTTAAACAGAGAACCGACTCGTGGCGATAACATATTAGACCTTCTAGTGACAAACAGACCCGAACTATTTGAAACAGTTAACGCAGAACGGGGAATCAGCGATCATAAACCGGTTACTGCATCGATGATTTCAGCCGTAAATAAAATATTAAAAAAGGTAGGAAGATTTTTCTGTTTAGCAAAAGTGACAAAAAGCAGATCACAGAGTACCTGACGGCTCAACACAAGTTTTGTCTCAAGTACAGATAGTGTTGAGGATCAGTGGACAAAGTTCAAAACCATCGTACAACATGCGTTAGATGAGTATGTGCCAAGCAAGATCGTAAGAGATGGGAAAGAGTCACCGTGGTACAGCAACCGAGTTAGAAAACTGCTGCGGAAGCAAAGGGAACTTCACAGCAAACATAAACATAGCCAAAGCCTTGCAGACAAACAAAAATTACGCGAAGCGAAATGTAGTGTGAGGAGGGCTATGCGAGAGGCGTTCAATGAATTCGAAAGTAAAGTTTTATGTACTGACTTAGCAGAAAATCGTAAGAAATTTTGGTCTTATGTCAAAGCGGTAGGTGGATCAAAACAAAATGTCCAGACACTCTGTGACCAAAATGGTACTGAAACAGAGGATGACAGACTAAAGGGCGAAATACTAAATGTCTTTTTCCAAAGTTGTTTCACAGAGGAAGACGGCACTATAGTTCCTGATCTAGACTGTCGCACAGATGACAAAATGGTAGATATCGAAATAGACGACAGAGGGATAGAGAAACAATTAAAATAGCTCAAAAGAGGAAAGGCCTCTGGACCTTATGGGATACCAGTTCGATTTTACACAGATTACGCGAAGGAACTTGCCCCCATTCTTGCAGCGGTGTACCGTAGGTCTCTAGAAGAGCGTAGCGTTCCAAAGGATTGGAAAAGGGCACAGGTCATCCCCGTTTTCAAGAAGGGACGTCGAACAGATGTACAGAACTATAGACCTATACCTCTAACGTCGATCAGTTGTAGAATTTTGGAACACGTATTATGTTCGAGTATAATGACTTTTCTGGAGACTAGAAATCTACTCTATAGGAATCAGCATGGGTTTCGAAAAAGACGGTCATGTGAAACCCAGCTCGCGCTATTCGTCCACGAGACTCAGAGGGCCATAGACACGGGTTCACAGGTAGATGCCGTGTTTCTTGACTTCCGCAAGGCGTTCGATACAGTTCCCCACAGTCGTTTAACGAGCAAAGTAAGAGCATATGGACTATCAGACCAATTGTGTGATTGGATTGAAGAGTTCCTAGATAACAGAACGCAGCATGTCATTCTCAATGGAGAGAAGTTTTCCGAAGTGAGAGTGATTTCAGGTGTACCGCAGGGGAGTGTCATAGGACCGTTGCTATTCACAGTATACATAAATTACATTGTGGATGACATCGGAAGTTCACTGAGGCTTTTTGCAGATGATGCTGTGGTGTATCGAGAGGTTATAGCAATGGAAAATTGTACTGAAATGCAGGAGGATCTGCAGCGAATTGACGCATGGTGCAGGGAATGGAAATTGAATCTCAATGTAGACAAGTGTAATGTGCTGCGAATACATAGAAAGATAGATCCCTTATCATTTAGCTACAAAATAGCAGGTCAGCAACTGGAAGCAGTAAATTCCATAAATTATCTGGGAGTACGCATTAGAAGTGATTTGAAATGGAATGATCATATAAAGTTGATCGTCGGTAAAGCAGATGCCAGACTGAGACTCATTGGAAGAATCCTAAGGAAATGCAATCCGAAAACAAAGGAAGTAGGTTACAGTACGCTTGTTCGCCCACTGCTTGAATACTGCTCAGCAGTGTGGGATCCGTACCAGATAGGGTTGATAGAAGAGATAGAGAAGATCCAACGGAGAGCAGCGCGCTTCGTTACAGGATCATTTAGTAATCGCGAAAGCGTTATGGAGATGATAGATAAACTCCAGTGGAAGACTTTGCAGGAGAGACGCTCAGTAGCTCGGTCCGGGCTTTTGTTGAAGTTTGAGAACATACCTTCATCGAAGAGTCAAGCAGTATATTGCTCCCTCCTACGTATATCTCACGAAGAGACCATGAGGATAAAGTCAGAGAGATTAAAGCCCACGCAGAAGCATACCGACAATCCTTCTTTCCACGAACAATACGAGATTGGAATAGAAGGTAGAATCGATAGAGGTACTCAGGGTACCCTCCGCCACACACCGTCAGGTGGCTTGCGGAGTATGGATGTAGATGTAGACTTAGGAGGCCCAGTTAAAGAAACAAACTTTATTCCTACTGTATTTGCACTGCTCCCTAATAAGAAAAAAGACACATGTTCGTCTGTTTGGTGAGTGGTGTCCAAAAGAAGTGAATGTCGATTTTGAGGCAGCTGCGATGTCGGCCATTCGTCAAGTTTTTCCCACACTTGAAATAAATGGATGCTATTTCCATATGAAGAAGAGTTTATGGAGAAGAATTCAAGTTCTCGGTCTAACTGAGGAGTATCGCCAGAACGTGTATGTAAGACTTCATTCACTTCAGCATGTGTGCCGCGCTGGCATTTGTAAATCCGGAGGACGTAAGCAATGTATGGGTTGAGATTCATGCAGAAGCTCCTGATTTCGGAAGGCTCTCTCAATTTTTTGACTACTTTGTGGACAACTGGCTAGAGAATGAGGATATCCTAATAGAAATGTGGAACTGCTACGGAAAAAGGCACCGAACGAGGAATGCTGTTGAAGGGTGGCACAACAAAATAAATAGTGATATTGGAAACCCTCACCCTAGAATCACCTATTTGGTGGAGTGCTTGAAAAAGGAAGCAGAGCTCACAAACTGCATGTATATGAATTGGAAATGAATGTTGAAGGTAAGAAGAGGAAGAAGAAATACTTGAAGCTGGACGATAGGATAGAGAGAATCGTAAAGAATTATGAAGAGACTGGCAACATTAGGCCTTGCTTGAAAGTCATTGCCCATATTCAGTAACTGGACTAAAATACGTTAAAAATAATGAAAACTATGAAGATCACTGGGTCCTCGCAGATTACTGAGTTAAAATTATTAAAACATTGAAGCAGCATTATCGGCGCTAATATTAAGTTGTAATTGTAAATAAAGTGTACGTTAGTTCAGCCTGTTTAAGCTGATTTTAAACACACCAAAGTGGTAAATGGTCATTTATCATTTTGATAGTCCAAAGCCTGTGCAAAGTGTGATGTGAATCAGCCTTTATTGTAAAAATTAAAGAGTATTTGAAGCCTGACAAAAGTATCCCTAAATAGCTTAACTATGTAACTAGCTGGTCCCAGCTCGGTTCACTAGCGTGTAATCAAGAAGCAGTGAAATTTGGCTTATCGAAGCCAACATTAAACATCACTCAAATGATCTTCCTGCAACCAGAATTTACAGTTACATCCAACTTTTTTTCAACAGCAGTTTCCTATATAAGTAAGAGCTCCTATTGTTGTCACGTTAAGATAACTTTTTTCTACCTTCTAATATTATGGCCATACTATTAAATAACTGTCAGTTTTAAAATGATTTTCGGAAGCTTCAGAGTCGCAACTATCAACTAAAATATCGTTGTTTCTTAAACTGATAGTATACGCTTTTGTAAAAGAAAATGGGAACTGAACCTTTGAATTGCATCTAAAATTGACATTCCAAAACTGATCTGAACCTAAGGTTGACAATTTTGGCACCTCAAATATTTTTTTTAAATTTAAGTTTAGCTGCAAACATTTACAGCAGATGTAAATCTACTTAAGTACATTTAGATATAGCCCTTTAAAATTAAAATTCCTTACTAAATTGTTGATCAACTTTAAACAGTCCACAACTGAAACTAGGCAAGTAGCTTACTTTAAACAGGCCACAACTGAAACTAGGCAAGTAGCTTACTATTGAAAATTAATTGTTACTAAAGAACATCAGAAACAAATGTATTTGACCTACTTTTCTTATAAATTACAGAATTTTTGAAAAGATATTTGGTCATTTCCTTTGTCACTGACAGTTCAGGCACCTCTGCAACATCAGTTATTTGATAGTGTAATTTGAGTTGCTTTACAACACCAGGGATATCTTCTTCTATATTATGTTTGCAGCTGTTCTCATTTCGAATTCTGGAATATTTACTTCGTCTTCTTTGGTGAAGGAATTTCGGAAAACTGCACTTAGTAACTCCACTTTAGTGGCACTGTCATCAGTAACATTATCGTTGCTGTCGTGCAGTAAAGGTACTTACGGAAACTTTCCGCTAGTTTACTTAACATAGGACCAGAGTCTCTTTGGATTTTCCGCCACATTTCTAGAGAGAGTTTCGTTGTGGAAACTATTAAATGCATCTCGCATTGAAATCCGTACCAGATTTCGAGCCTCAGTAAAACTTCACCAATCTTGGAGATTTTGCATTCGTCTAAATTATACGTGCCTTTTTCGCTGTTCCTGCAGCAGCTTTCTGTCGTGTTTTGTGTACTATGGGGGAACAGTTCCGTCGCTTATTAATTTATTTGGTATGAATCTCTCGAGTGCTGTTGATACTATTTCTTTGACCTTAAGCCACATATGGTCTTCACTTACATAGTTTTGAAGGATTGGAGACTGTCTCTTAGAAAGACGTCAACCGAATTTTTAGCTGTTTTTATAAATAGATATATTTCGCGTTTAGTTTTAGTGAATTTCTTTGTTACGGAAGTGAGCCTCTCTACGACTGCGTGTTCACTAATCCCTGTATCCGTCATGATGCTCAGGATTATTTGTGGCTAAAAGGTTAAGTGTGTTTTCGTAACCATTTACAATTGGAATGGCCTCGTGAGCTAATTGTTCAAAATATTTAAAAAAAGCATTTAAAACAATTATGGAACTTGTCTTCTATGTACAACAGGACCTGAAAATATATTTTTGTCAACATACGGAAGATAGATTGAAGTAACTGCCAACTATAATTGTATGAGTAGGGTACCTATTTGTGATGAGACTCAAGTTTTCTTTGAACTATTCAGCAACTGTTTCATCTGAGTCCGGGGGCCGGTAAAAAGAGCCAGTTATTAATTTATTCCGGTTGTCGAATATAACCTCTGCTCATACTAAGTCACAGGAACTATTTGCTTCAATGTCGCTTGAGAGTTGGAACATAGATTACATTATTTTTCCTTAAGTTGTGCTTCTTGTTTCTGTTGTAGTGCAGATCATTACAATTACGACTTTTCCCTCCAAAACCTAGGATGCTTTCTCTGTGACCCTGTAATTACCAGAGCTAAACAATGTAAAACAACTACGTACGTTACAAGCATAGCATTCTGTATTACTTCATTTCCTTATTTCAAACATTTTAAAATTGTGCGTCGACTTTAGATGACATGCCAGTCATAGACGTTCTTATGTCTATTTAGTGAACGTATTTTCTGTCATATTTTGAACATTCTCCCGCTACACTTTGTTAATATATGTTTCGCTGCAAGGGATATCGCATTTTAGAGAGTAAATTAATATGGAGTATGTCGTTCTTCTTTTCAAACATTCACATACACATTTCTTCTTCCCTTATTGTCTTTTAGGCATGCAGTTGTAGCAATTAAAGTAGGCAAAAATGCAGTGATCAAAAAGAAATGATTAGCGTACATTCGCACTCTCTTTACATAATTCTTTTCTTGTTGCTCCCATGGCGATGGACTGTTTCTATCGTAATCAGTAAGCGTGAAAGGAAGATACCATTCAGACAGAGGGATCTATATTTATACTTGGCAGAACTAATTATATACTGACATAATAGTCGGTATTGCTTTCGTTTCCCAAAAGTTATAAATACTTCGATTTAAGAAAATAAGCTCTGTATATCGCCAAGATGGCGAAGAAGAATGTCCCTTACGTACTGATTGTATCGAGTAAGATGCGGAGACGGCGGTTTGAAAGCGGACAGAAGTAGTACGAGGCAGGGCTTCCCTTACCTGAGGGATCGCTACCTGGCGAAGGGGCAAGTGTGGCAAATGTCCGGCGTGGCAGATGTCCGGCATTCCCGAGGGAGGACTCGAACCTCCGCCGGGACCAGCCGCACAGTCCATGACTGCAGCGCCCTAGACAGCTCGGGGAGTGGACAAAAGGACTTCAAAATTACTTCTACGAAAGTTAGGTGGCGGATATTTTTGGACGCTGAAAGCACATACCTGAATCTGTTAAATGAAAAAAAAGAACAGTATTTAATAAGGAAAAAATGAAAAAAAAAGAACAGTATTTAATAAGGAAAATCACAACTAGCAATATAAACACAAATTTTGTTGCAAAGCATCGCTACAAAACTCATAATCAGTCAGGGCCATAAACAGCGTGTTAATTGAAAGTGTTGTCGGGCAGGAGAAGTCAGTCCACTGCAGTAGTACACACGTAGTTAATTTGACTACTGCGGAGTGGCTGGTACATTTGTCGGGGCTTCACTTCCGACGACAGACGGTGGCGCTTCACATAGACAGAAGGTGGACAGGGAGGGGTAGGGGAGGAGGGAGCTGCGAGGAGACTCTCGTAGTTGTCGGTTCTCTTCTCGCTCCAAGACACTTTTTCTGCTACCAAAGAACCCAAATTCCTGCTGCATTCCACCTAACTTTCGGAAGATCGTTCCATGAAGGGGGACATACCGCATCGTAATTTTTCTGAAAAAATTCCTCGCGAATCGTGTCTCCGGTTGGCTGCAGACCCGGTTTCTCTATGCTTAAAGCGGCTGTAGCTACGTGACACCTCAGTTCCCAATGCGTGCTGTGCTGAAGGAGCTACATCCACACGTATACTCCGCAAGTCGCTGCACTGTGTGAATTCAGGTTTTCCTTGCGGATTGTTGCCGGCTGGAAGCACCGTCCAGATTTTGCAATGTTTCTGCAAGCTGACCTGTCGGAAACCTTAGACGGTATCTGCTCCACTGAGAACAGCAACAACTTATCTTGCTGAAATCTTGCAAAGTCATGACGGGCTACCGGGCAGGCTGCACGTTAGCGGAGAGTACTTTGTATCATTATTATCGAATTCCTGTCTTATTGGATTAGCGTCCTATTCGCGAATCCGATTCCTATTCGCATCCTAGAAATTTTTATCTTATTGGATGAGCGAGGTAAAATGGCTTCCTACACGCCTATATAGACGGCCTGACCTCCCTGACGTTATTTTCGCGATATGATTGTGGTACAGGCTTCCTCGAATAACTGTTCTCTAAATGTACGAACAGAATTTGGGAGAACAAAGTCATCTTTCTTCCAGAGATTTCCATTTATGTTCTCCGAGCATGCCTGTTTTAATTTCGTGTGGTTTGTACCGACATGCTACACACATAAAAAAAGTTTCGCATCACCCCGTTTCAAGAACTCCTGAAGATAGATGTTGACTGTGGATATTGTATCACAGACGCAGTTCTTTTGACTGTTCAGAGATGTCACTAAACCCGCCGAAAGATGTAAACAACCATGCTGAGCAGCGCCTATTAGACGGAGGGAGTCCGACAGCCGATCAGTTCCAGTCATTCCACCAGGAAGTAGGTACCCGGCTCGTGTTGTCTGTAGTTCAACCATGTGTAGACGGTCAATACCGCGGTTCGATCGCGTCCGCATTGTTACTTTGTGCCAGGAGTCTCGGAGTGAACCAAAGCGATGTTGTCCGGACACGGAGGAGATACAGAGAGCTGTCGATGACATGCCTCGCTCAGGCCGCCAGAGGGCTACTACTGCAGTGGATGACCGCTACCTAGGGATTATGGTTCGGAGGAACCCTAACAGCAACGCCACCATGTTGAATAATGCTTTTCGTGCAGCCACAGGACGTCGTGTTACGACTCAAACTGTGCGCAATAGGCTGCATGATGCGCAACTTCACTCCCGACGTCCATGACGAGGTCCATCTTTGCAACCAGAACACCATGAAACGCGGTACAGATGGGCACAACAATATACCGAATGGACCGCTCAGGATTATCAGCACGTTCTCTTCACCGATGAGTATGACAGTCGTCGGAGACGTGTTTGGAGGCTACCCGGTCAAGCTGAACGTCTTACACACACTGTCCAGCGATGGCAGCAAGGTGGAGGTTCCCTGATGTTTTCGGTTGGCATTATGTGGGGCCGTCGTACGCCGCTGGTAGTTATGGAACGCGCCGTAACGGCTGTACAATACGTGAATGCTATCCTCCGACCGATAGTACAACCATATCGGCAGCATATTGGCGAGGCATTCATCTTCATGGACGACAATTCGCGCCCTCATCGTGCACATCTTGTGAATGACTTCCTTCAGGATAACAATATCGCTCGACTAGAGTGATCATCATGAACTTTATCGAACATGCCTGGGATAGATTGAAAAGGGCTGTTTATGGACGACGTGACCCAACAACCACTCTGAGGTATCTACGCCTAATCGCCGTTGAGGAGTGGGGTAATCTGGACCAACAGTGCCTAGGTGATCTTGTGGATAGTATGCCACGACGAATACAGGCATGCATCAATGCAAGAGGACGTGCTACTGGGTGTTAGAGGTACCGGTGCATACAGCAGTCTGGACCACCACATCTGAAGGTCTCGCTGTATGGTGGTACAACATGCAATGTGTGGTTTTCATGAGCAATAAAAAGGGTGGAAATGATGCTGATGTTCATCTCTATTCCAATTTTCTGTACAGGTTCTGGAATTCTCGGAACCGAGGTGATGCAAACTTTTATTGTGTGTGTGTGTGTGTGTGTGTGTGTGTGTGTGTGTGTGTGTGTGTGTGTGGTTCCAGTACCGCCTCTCTCTGAATTGTCAGATGTGACTTTTGCATCTTTGAGAATGCGTGTCTCTTCTTGAGCCCGTATGCTTTAATGTTATTTGATTTTAAGACGTTGGCAACGCCATGTCTTTCTTTATTTCAAGATATACGTGGACAAAATTTTATGTACGCTTGCAGATGTGATCCATCTATGTAAGTAAATAAAAAGCTGTTTTGTGCGTTTTATCAACGAAGCATCTTTAGTGTCCTCTAATTCATGTTTCTTTTATATATATAAAACTGCGTTATGTATTGATTTCAGATAAGTTACTACATTTATGTTTATATTATTCTCATATTGATAGCTGAGAAACAAGTCTTTGGAGTTCAAGTTTCGTAACGTTAAATTACTACTTGGTTATATTTACAATTGTGTGACCTTATTATTCCGTATCTGTCGTCCTGGAGTGTACATAATTGGTCTGCGTAGTTCAGGATGCCCAATTTTCGGCATTTTCGAACACATTTAAATTGAACACTTCACCTACACTTGAGTACTGCTGCCGGCCGCAGTGGCCGTGCGGTTCTAGGCGCTACACCTTGGAACCGGGCGACCGCTACGGTCGCAGGTTCGAATCCTGCCTCGGGCATGGATGTGTGTGATGTCCTTAGGCTAGTTAGGTTTAATTAGTTCTAAGTTCTAGGCGACTGATGACCTTAGAAGTTAAGTCGCATAGTGCTCAGAGCCATTTGAACCATTTTGAGTACTGCTTGTGTGTTTACTATCTATAGTGTAGCCAGCTGTCGCCATGTGTTTTCTGTTCGTCTTTTGTTTGTGTTGTTGTGTTTTTGTTTTAGTTTAGTGTTGATTTGTTTGTTGTGTGTATGTTTTATTGTATGTGGCGTGACCTGCTCTCTGAAAAGGAGCTTTTTGAGTAGAGGAATAATTCTTTTTAGTGTCTATGTTGTGAGGTTAAGTTGTTATTGAGTCTGGTTGTACAGCTAGATTTCTGGGTCACCGACAACCGCAAATTTAAATTGCGGTCAGGTAGGACAAAACCCTCACTCTATGCTAGCCCTGGTATACACACAATCACATGCAACAGCTATATTAATTTCTACATAGATGAGAGCAGAGAAACTTTCTCACACGGTTTAAACAAAACATTTTAAATAGCGATAACAACCAGTCGAAATGTTTTCTCCACCGAAAAGAACGTCAACACACGGTAGATACAACTTAACACGCATTGCAGTACTTCATAAAATTCCGATGGGCTCTGCCACGAACATTCTCGAGGAACTTGAAATTTATGTAGACATAATAAACCAACCGCAAGACACATTGAACGAACAGATAGATCTTAAACCTCAATACTATTTAAAAAAATTATTTAAATATTCGAAAAAGAAAACGGATAAATTCAAAGCGCAGTGCACAACCAAATATGACCCACATCAAAATAAAACCTTAACGCCGTTGCTCATACGTACTCTGGAAACGTAAGTAAGAGTGTCAGTACAATGGGTACGAGAATGTCATAAGTTACGAAGAATTATCGAAAATAGAAGTTAACAAAACCGTACACGTCAAATAAGAAACGCTTACCCAGCAAACACGTACAAATTAATAGCACCTACAAGCGCTATGAACATAGCTACTACGAACATACAGCAACTGTAGAAATACTCTTACCCAAATAATGTATGTATCAATTGTATAACAGTGCTTATACTTCGTAAACATGGAATTGTGGCTGCAAAACTGACAAATTACTGTCTTAACAAATTAATTACTACCTTAATTCAGCAAACACAGAACAATGGTCAAAATAGAGTTGCCAGCGATGTTATATGTCTGTCGGTCCATCTAGACAATATAAAGGGTCAACGGAAATTCCCGTTACAAACTAGTAGTACTTGTAGGAGAGACTGAGTAGACGATATTTTTAATTGACGTACCGTTTCCGTGTTACAGCCCTTTGAAAACATGATTGCTAGGTTGGCACACAACGGGGTAGTCATGTGGAACGTGCTTATGTCGGATCAGCTGATGTCATTTGACGTCCATCCCACCTCTCTCACCTGCTTCCAGCCGCGTTCACGTGTCTGCGAGTGTTAGAATAACACTGGCGAGCACACGTTTGCAAAATACACCGACATAATTCTATGCGATGTGGGTGTGCTGGTACGCGTAAAGATTTCACTTTTTCGTTGTAGACAGGGAACCTCACATCAATGAATGTACCATGTTACGACAGTGGGTGGAATATGAAACGCCATTAAATGTTCATGTGTTCCACACTGTAGTTCATATCATGACACGCTGAAGAATGTAGCGTGATTTATGTATGACGTTGGTTTGCAGTGCACTATGGGAAAATTAGCTAATAGCCACTGAAATAAAGCGTTTGTTTCAAACAAAAAACAGCCCTATGTTAGGAAATAACTTATTTCGTGAGATCTGTCGTGGCTGTGGATCCAATTATAAGAAAGACTGTGGGTGTGCATTTTCATTTTTACATACACGGAGCCCCTTCATATAAGCACGAGAAGGGGGAACGAAAGACCTGTAAAGTGGTCATAGATCAGTGATAATGCAGAGTAAATGTGCGAGACCATACTAAAAGCTAAATTCTGCTACATGCGAATAAGAACACTTTCCCCGACGACTCGCGCCATCTCTGTCGGCGCAGACAACTTTTGTTCCCCTGCAGTGTAGCGCCCATTGACCTCAGGTAGCTGAGCTGAGGACTGTAAAAATAAATGAGACGCGGCCCGGAGTGGTGTTTGGCGGACGGCGGCTCGCAGTGATGAGCAGCGGAGGATGGGGAGGAGGTAACGTGTGATATGTGGGCTGGCGGCTTCGTTAGCCGGCGGGCCGCGGCTGGGGGAGCGCCGCCCTTTGTGTGTTTCCTTCTCCCTGCTGCTGCTGCTGCTGCCGGCTGCCTGCTTCTCACACACTATGAATCACCGAGCAGTACTTGCCTGCCGTCACTTCCTCGTTCAAAGAAATTATCTCTCACCAATCACATCTATTTTCTCTCATTGCGCCATGCTACTGACCGTGGTGTCGCAATGGACTCGCATTCGGGAAGACGGCTGTTCAAATCCCAGGGTGGTCATGAAGATTTAGATTTCCCGTAGTTTCACCGAATAACTTTAAGAAAATACTTGAATGGTTCCCGTGAAAAGGACAGGACCACTTTTTCCCCAAGCTGAGTTTGTGCTACGTGTGTAATGAACTCGTTGACGGACGTTAATTCCTTATCTTCCTTTTCTTTATCATTGTGCTATACCTTTTCTGCATAGTAACTACGGTTTTCACACTCGGGGAAAAGCGTGTAGATAGCGAAGAAGGGCGTCCAATAAGTAATGAAACACAATTTTTTCGGCCAGTTTTGGTTGAAAAGGTGCGGAATTTGTTGTGAGACGTCGTGGAATATTCCCGCTTAAGCGCCTATAGTTTCACGAAGTTCCGATAGGTGGCGGCGATATACAGCCTTCAAAAGGACGTCTGTAACGGAGATGCGTTCGAGGCAGAGACCTCTCATCGACTTTCTTTTAGTGGGAAACCAGAGCATCACAGATAACATAGGCGTCTGCAGAATGTCTACGGAGACCTAGCACCGAGAAAAAGCACTGTACGTCGTTGGCCGAGGCGTTTGTCATCATCCCAAACCTGTCCCTCCCGCGTGGCAGCAGCTGCGACTTTGCAGTGTTGGAAAATGTTCGTCGCCACAACAATGCAAACGAAGTTCTCCTTCTCCGTGGCAACGCAAGGCCTCACTCAACTCTGCATACCCGAGACGAGCTCACAAAACTTAATTGGAGTGTTCTTCGTCATCCATCCTACAACCCAGATCTCGCACCTTCTAACTTCCACCTTTTGACCCAATGAAGGATACATTCCGCGTGAAGCAATGGGGAGGTTACTGATGGCGCAAGACGTTGGATCCGTCGTCGACCAGTGGAGTGGTACCATGCGGGCTCATATGCCCTCTCAGTAATGTAGCGCGAGGCCGTCGCGTTGGCCGAAGACTGTGTTGAAAAGTGAGGTTTTTTAGCCAAAAGACTGGGGAATACTACAGTGTACTGGAATCCTGAATAAAACCAATCTACTTTTAGAAAAAAGGGTTGTTTTACTTATTGAAAGCCCCTTGCAGGCACCAATATGAAACTCGCACCAATAGGCGTCAGTTAGACCTGGAAGAACAAACAGCGTGGCACATTGAGTGCCGACGTGGTTTTGCTTCCACCCAAGTCCGATAACCCGTGACCAATTTCACAGAGAAATAGTGAAATCATTTGATCGTCTCCTGTGAAGCACTTAGGATAACCACCTGTTGCCTGTGATGAAAAAATCCCTCGTCGAGAGTATTGAAATCGACGAGACCTATGAAGATACCGGCGCATCGTAGATCGGGCAGATTTCAAAGATGAATGTTTTCATAAGCTTGCCCATCGGTACGATAAATGTCTTTCTGTCACAGGAAACAGTGCTGAGAAGTACATTAGTGTTGTAACTCTAATACGTTCGGTGAGAAATTCGTTCGCTGTTTTCGTGTTGTGGCCGGCCGAAGTGGCCGTGCGGTTAAAGGCGCTATAGTCTGGAACCGCAAGACCGCTACGGTCGCAGGTTCGAATCCTGCCTCGGGCATGGATGTTTGTGATGTCCTTAGGTTTAACTAGTTCTAAGTTCTAGGGGACTAATGACCTCAGAAGTTGAGTCCCATAGTGCTCAGAGCCATTTGAGCCATTTCGTGTTGTCTTAGAATTCAAAGGGATGTTAATTAGCGAAACGCCTTCGCTACTGGCGTCTCCGAGCTATATCCTACTGTTGACATGTTCTGGGCTCATCTTTGCTTTTTGTTGAGGGTTCGTATAAAAATTTAAGACGTACGCTGTTGTAACTCTTTACAACTAAAATTACTGTATTTGCAAACTCCACGAGTGCGATGTCGGACTTTATTGCACTTTAGCATATGTCATAATTTTAAAAAATCGGATGGTTTGTTACATGGCATTGTCACATGGTCCATCTCCAGTGGCTGGGTGTATAACGTTTCAGGCATCCTTTGTACGTATAGGAGCACATCACTGGAAATATTTGCCAGTTGAAAGCAACTGGACGTCTTGGTAACGTTTAAAGGTTTGTTAGTATATTTGGGGGACAGATTTAAGTCGGAAGCATCTAAATGAAGGCAGATTAGCGCTTATGTTCACGTCGATGACGAAGTCATTAGAGTTAGGGCAAATACTCGGATACAGAATGAGCTGCGAATAAAACTGGCCTCTCGTGTTCAAATGAAATTTTACGGTATCGTTAAGCTCGGTGTAGGGAAACGGAGGAAAATATAAACCGTGATTGGAGGAGGGTAATTCGCATCCCTTGTGCTAACCGCTGCGCCAACTCTCACAGCCTTAGTCTGAAATAAAGGCTGCTATCAAAACCTGTAGGTTTTAAATCTTTGTTTGTGTAGCGCCTATTTCTGTTTCTTCTTCGAACCGCTATACTAAGGCAGCTACCATTTTTTTCTTTGTCACCACGTGGTATACTTGTTATTTCACAGAAAAATTAAATTTACTTTAGCTGATTCTTACCAGTATACATGCGCACTCCATGGGAGCACACATCGCATGAGGAGGAAAACAGCGTGTCACCACTGCTAGTGTCCCGGAACAAAAGGCAAACGCTCCTCCTGGTGAGCGTAAAATTAGAGCATTTAACTGTGGATGGTTTTAAACAGGTCATAGCGACTCGTTTCATTCTTACAGTGATAAACAAATAAACTCCGCCGGAAGAGACCTTGAAGGCCCAACAGTAGCGACCAGCCGCCGTGTCTTCAGTCCGTAGGCGTCACCGGATGCGGATACGGAGGGACATGGGGTCAGCACACCGCTCTCCCGGCCGTTATCAGTTTTCGTGATCGATGTCGCTACTTCTCAGTCAAGTAGCTCTTCAGTTAGCCTCACAAGGGCTGTGTGTATTCCGCTTGCCAACAGCACTCGGCAGTCTCGGATCGTGACCATCCAAGTGCTAACAAAGCCCGACATCGCTTAACTTTGGTGATCTGACGTGAACCAGTGTTGCCACTTTGGCAAGGCCGTTGGCATTGTTATGGTATTAGTTGTTGCAATTTACCTTTGGGTTCTTTGTTGTACAGAGAATTTGATCGAAGAGCCGAATACATAACCAGCTCAACTTTGCTAACGTATCGAATGCTCTGTAAAGCATTGTCTCCCATTGCTCCACGATTCCTTTTGGTGTACACTTACTTGCTAACTGCTAGTTTTCTTTCATCGATTATCTTAATTTGGCTGTATAGATTAACACATTTAGTGGTTCCAGAGTTAATATGTTACAATTCTTTCGATGGCTCTGTACAGGGTTTGCCGATAAATATTTTTAGTGTCCTTGTGAGATGATTGTATGCCTCAAAATACAAAACAAATGTTTACACCTAGTATAACGCGTACCTCTTGAGAGATGAGAATTTGACCAGTGTTATGTCTACTCATATAATGCCTCAGTCTACCCTGCAAGAGAGTAGAGTGTACCAGATAAACTTTGCGAAAATCCTCTTCGTGGGTTAATGATGTGCCCTACATCGTAGGGGATAATGGTCGCTTTGAAAAAGTTGTTTCATAGTAAGTGTGTGTACAGGTATTGCATTTTATGTGTGTGTGTGTGTGTGTGTGTGTGTGTGTGTGTGAGAGAGAGAGAGAGAGAGAGAGAGAGAGAGAGAGGGATTTTTTTTTACCTCAAAAAAAGGCGTTTATTACAATTTACATCTGCCATTCGTTCCTTGCCTTGATTCGTGTAGAAAATCTGCACACCTCAGAAAATAACACACTTGATATGTAGCATACAGATGATACAAAGGCCAAGGTTAGAATACCAATATCTTATCATGAAACTGAAAGATTCTTCAGGGACTGCTCTATAATAAGGAAACTGACTGTAGCCATGTCTAGTGCGCCACGCAGAAAGAATCAACTCCTGGTTCTTTCCGCATCTGCGTAAGAGCCGTACAACAGATTGTTTCAGTAATAACAGCGGAAAAAGATATTCGCCAGCAGCGCCATCCCGAGTATAAAGGTGCTGTAGTTAAGACACTGGATTCATGTTGTAGATGCGTATGTTTCAAATCCCCACCCGGGAGAGCTAAGTTATGTTTTTTATTGGTTCTCAAAATCACTTCACGTCAGTGCTTTGATTTTGATGTGGAAGGGACATTGAATTTTAACTTTATTAATTTTCTAGTACTTACAATAACCGTAAACGTTAATACACTGACGATGTGATATTTATAAGAATCATAGTGTGCCTTTAAAGGACACACATTGCTGAAGAAGTGAGTGGAGAACAGTTGTGTGGTAGCTGGACTAATAGCCTGGGGCAGCTGGTAGGACGCATCGTGTATAAAACAGCAGACCCGAGCCGACAGAGCAATTGATCAGCTGCCCTGTCCTTATCCATGCACATATAAAATTCCGGCAGGCTTTCTTTGAATTATTCAACACGATTTTTTTTAACCATTGCAGACGCCTAGGTTTGCATACATCTGTATGTGGAATGTTACCTATCGATGGTACCAGTGATGTATTCGAGACATTTTCGGTAGCATACCCCACAGTGGATGGAAATTGTCCTGTGTATGTGACGCATTCATAAAATGTTACAAATTTGTGCTCAATAACAGATAACTGCCAGAAACTTAGTCTTTTCATATTTATGTACCCGATAGTCATCACAAAAGCGTACGTGTATATGGCACATTGAGGAGGCCTGTGTACCCCTGCGTTTAAATTTATCTGTCAGAACAGTCACACCAAACGCACAGTTGTCTGTCACTCACTACGTCAGTGCTAGAGCAGAAGTCCGTTAAGGGATCTGATATAATCGACAGCTGAGCTCTTAAATTTCTGCGTGAATACTTCCTGGAGGGATCTATACGATAGTGGTCATGTTAGCATTACTCCCGAATATTTTAGTATTTCCCCATACTTTGCGCTGTTCCCATTCAACGAGTTACAGCTTTCGTTTTGCCTGGTTGTGACTGACGGTGGATGAAGGCTTTGGAATTGTCTCAAATCAAATCCACCAAAGGAGCACGGAACGATAATGCGCAGTGACTGTGGTATTTGACTTCTGTTCAGTTGGTATCTTGTTAAGTTTCTGGCTAAAGATCATTCAGAGAAAAACTGGGATGGCTATTTGGAACGCCCACATTCAGTGCGTTCGATCGTTCTTTAACGGCTGAAATTCTCTCTGAAATTGTAACATGGCAATTAGGGGGCACCAAGAGTTGTAAGTATAATGTACAACAATCAGTAAAACGAGTCCATATCCTAGAAGGAAGTAAATGGAAAATCTGTGTGGAGGAACAAATTACTACTGACTGTAAATTTCAATGAATGCAGTTGCACTTAAGAATCAATGGTACATGAGAGTCAGACGTGCACATTTTTGCGTGTTATTTAATACAGAGTTTCATCCACTATACAGTTTTAATTACAACGCTCGTGAATTTGCTGTTTTTACCAAGGCTAATTATGTGACTTCATTTATAGTGATACCTCGCTTGAGAATACATTAAACCTAATAAATGTTCCAATTTGATTCATTTGTCGTTATTTCAGATGTTTGCGTTGACAAAGTACCTCAGGAACATGAAACTGATTTCAAGGCAGTCCATTGTAAGTTGTTATTTGTCTACTGAAATTACAATGCAATTGCTTTTGGTATGCAACGAACCAGTTTCATGGAGTATACATAAAAACACGTCGTCATCTATGTACACCAACTATACATACGCATACGTACACATGAATGCATGAAGATACGATCAGCATCTTCTTCCTCTTCTTCTTATTGGACATCATTATTATCTACGTCAATTCTTGGTCCTTGTGTTCAGTTCCCTCCCTTCACAACTAACCTCGCCACCTCGTAGTAGATCCGCGCAATAATCGTATTCCTTTTGGTATATATTAAATTATGGCTTTCGTTATTCTCTTATTTGCTGTCCGATTTACATGTTCTTTCATCGTCTCGGACATTGTTTTATTATTTCAGTAATATTTTGAATTTTTCATTGTGTACCAATATCTTCGTTTTCTTCCATGCCCGTAAAACTGGGACGGTTATGTATCACAAAAATGTCATTTCATTGCCTATATTTTTCGTTCGTCTTTGTTGTGTTGGCAGAAGAGCCAACACCGTGTTACTAGTGGAGGCCGAAATGCACGCGTTTTAGCTCACGCAGGCTGGCGTGAGGAGGGAAGGACTATACTGACGTGAGGTCGGGAACATGACAAGGAATTAGAATTCAGAAAGCGGACGTAATTAGTTTGATACTTACCTTTAATCCGTTAATGATGAACGTCGGTTTTGACGATACATGATTCACAATATTATCTGTTCACAATACATGCATAGTAACTGAATATGGCGCCTTGATAGGTCGTAGCAAATGACGTAGCTGAAGGCTATGCTAAACTGTCGTCTCTGCAAATGAGAGCGTATGTAGACAGTGAACCATCGCTAGCTAAGTCGGCTATCCAACTGGGGCGAGTGCTAGGGAGTCTCTCTAGACTAGACCTGGCGTGTGGCGGCGCTCGGTCTGCAATCACTGATAGTGGCGACACGCGGGTCCCTTCGTACACTAACGGACCGCGGCCGATTAAAAGGCTACCACCTAGCAAGTGTGGTGTCTGGCGGTCACACCACAGTCTTTTCTCCTTAAAACGCTTTTCTCACTGCCATACAGAAAAGCTGGTAATGGCATTGCCTCATAAAATTTAAGAAGGGTCTGTTAATGAAATTTTCTTTCCAGTGCTCGTCGTAGACACCATAGTCATACTGCCTTAGGGGAACAGTGGTTGTCTTGCAAATTTGTGTCTAATAGTAGGTGATTTATAAGTTCTTTCATACTGACCTTCAGCGTCATTTCCGACCGCCAGTTATTGTTTGCTACTCGGGTGTCGCGTCTGGAGTTGGTCGTTATCTGTCCGGTTCCTCGTAATTTTTTACTAGTTTTCCGGTGCAGACTTCTCCGATTCATTTATGGTGTTCTACCGTCCTGCAACAACAAAGAAACAACTTTTTTAGGGTATATTGCTCTTGTCACTGGACAGGGAAAACGTTCATTCATTACCATGCATAAAAATCTTCTTGAGTTGATGCATAAGAGATACTTTACTTTTTTTCTCTAAATTGAATTACATAACATTGAAGGTGTAAAGTACCGTTTGGGACACCCAGTATTTGATTTCGTTTGTGACGAAATATACAGAAAATATTTCCAGTGGATAAGCTGTACGGAACAGAAAAATCTCTGCTTGATACCCAAACTACATACACTAATGGACCATTATCCATTTTTTTCTTGTTACGTAGTGAATTCGTGTGAAAAAGTGTACATTTACAATTTGCGTTTAATCGCAGGTGCAACATAGTAACTCCTAAGTATCAGCTGTGTGCCAGTTGTAAACAGGAAACATTTACTCTCTCCGTGGGTGGCGGTCAGGTTAATTGGTTTTTAATTATCCGGGTGTAAGATGAAGGTGGCTGTCGACAGTATGAGAAGTGCGTTTTCGCCTGTATGTAGGCAGCGTTCCATGTGAATGTGAGTCTCTGCAAAGTTACGATCATTTTTTCGGCGGCCATGTAATCAGAAGTCGAGCGCTAACTCAGTTGAATAAATGTGGGGAAATAAATCGCCACGAAATTGTCGAAGGAATCATTCCGGCACTCAACGTATCATAACCAAAAATGACTTAAATCCAGATAGCCGAATGGAGATTTTAAACCAGCTCAGCCTCTGCTGTGAATAACATACGAGAAACGTTCAGGAAATAATGCAACACACTTTTTCACCAAAGGAGGTTGATTTTATTCAGGATTCCACTACACCATGTTATTCCCCAGTCCTTTGACTACAAAACCCAATCTTTCAACTTGTTCTCCGACCAGTGCGACGGCCTTACGCCATCGTACTGGGAGGGTCTCTGTGTCCGCATGGTACAACTCTACTGGTCGACGCCGCAGCCAACGACTTGTTATATCAATAGCCCCCGCATCATCTACCTACTGTATACATCATTGGCACAAACATATAGAAGGTGCAAGATGAGGGCTGTTGCGTGGATCGGGAGAGACAGTCCAATGAAGTTTCTGAGGTGCGCAGACTCGTGTGAGGCCTTACGTTATCATGGAGAAGGAAAAGTTTGTTTGCATTTTAGTGGCGAAGAACACTCTGAAGTCGTTTCTTCAATTTCCTGAGGGTTGCACAGTACATTTCCGAGTTGATGAGGAAGGACATCAAACAGAATAACCCCTTCCGAGGCCCTGAAGACTGTCGCCATGACTTTATCGGATGAGGATGCGGCTTTGAACTTTTTCTTCGGAGGAGAGGTGATTTGGCGCCACTCCATGGGTTGACGTTTTGTTTCCGGTTCGACGTGCTTAACCCATGTTTCATCACCGGTGACGATGTTCGACAAAAGATTGGCACGCTCAGCGTCGTACCGCGCAAGCAAATCCGTACTGACGGTCCTTAGTTGCTCTTTATGGTCTTCTTTCAGGCGGTGAGGAACCTAGCGGGCACACACCTTCGAATACTCCAACTGGTGGACGAGTGTGTCAGCACTGCCAACAGAGTCGTCCAGTGATTCCTCGATCATCTCGAATGAGAGTGTCCACACGTTTCAGGAGTGACAGCCGTGTGCGGCCTGCCGGCACCCGGTAGATTGGACAGGCTTGCGCGACCTCGTTGCGATGACGATAGACGTGTGGCACGACGACTCACCGTGCTCTTGTTCACTGCCAGCTGTCCGTAGACATAGTGCAAGCTCCTATGAATATCTGCAGTGGCCTGGCTTTCCGTCAAAATAAACTTAATGATAGCTCTCTGATTAGAACGCACTTCCATTACAAACGACATTTTGAGCGCTACGCATAGCGCCGCCACCTACCGGAACTTCATGAAACTATAGGGGCTGAAGCGGGAATATACCGCGATGTTCCACAACAAAGTCTGCATTTTTTCAACCCAAAGTAGCCGAGAAAATAACGTGTTGCATTAATTATGGAACGTCCCTCGTACCTATCGTGATTCAAGCTCTTTCGAATTGGTACCAATTGTTATTAGTATCCTCTGAAGAATGGCCCAGGCTGGCCGGCGTGGCCGAGCGGTTCTAGACGCTTCAGTCTATAACCGCACGACCGCTACGGTCGCAGGTTCGAATCCTACCTCGGGCATGGACGTGTGTGATGTCCTTAGGTTAGTTAGGTTTAAGTAGTTTTAAGTTCTAGGGGACTGATGACCTCAGATGTTAAGTCCCGTAACGCTCAGAGCCATGTGAACCATTTGAATTTGAAGAAAGGCCCAACAAGTCATTCAGCGGAGAAATAAATAGGTTGCTGTCTGTAAACTCTGTATACTGGCTTTATACATCGCAGTCATTGAGAACCCTGAACAGAAGATCTCCTTTACCTGCCTCTTATGTTCGTACTGCTGGCCAGAATTTCAACTGTATCCTTCCTACGTTCCGAATCCTAGTTCTGCAACTTCATATTGTATTTGTCCACCGTTTGATGTTTTCTTTTTGACCTAGGCTTCAATTTTGTCGAAGCGATGAACAACTGGAAATATAATTTTCCTGTAAAAAAGACGTTATTTATTGGACAGCCGTTGTTACTTTACACTTCGTCTGTGTGTCCGCGCCCGGTAGCTGAATGGTCTGCGTGACGGATTGTCAATCCTCTGGGCCTGGGTTCGATTCCCGGCTGGGTCGGGGAATTTTCTCCGCCCAGGGAGTGGGTGTTGTGCTGTTATCATCCTCCTTTCATCCTCCAATGACTGTAGGTCGCCGAAGTGGCGTCAAATTGAAAGACCGGCACCCGGCGAACGGTCTGCCCGAAAGAGGGCCCTAGCCATACGATTAAATAAATAGTTTGTATATGTAACAATAATTCTTGTAGTTTTAATTAACTGCCGTGAAACTTTGAGAACTGTACAATAGTCAGTGTTGTAAACGAAAAGACTGCACTGACTCATAAAGGAAAATACAGGTGTAATGTTTACACTTTCTCCTGTCATCAGAATTCTCTTCTAAAAATGGCTCTGAGCACTATGGGACTCAACTGCTGTGGTCATAAGTCCCCTAGAACTTAGAACTACTTAAACCTAACTAACCTAAGGACAGCACACAACACCCAGCCATCACGAGGCAGAGAAAATCCCTGACCCCGCCGGGAATCGAACCCGGGAACCCGGGCGTGGGAAGCGAGAACGCTACCGCACGACCACGAGATGCGGGCGAATTCTCTTCTAATGTTAATAAATAGTTTGCAGCTTCCAGGAACATACAGGCGAGTGGTACTACTAGGTTCGATGTCAACGATTGTCTCGAAAATCTTAGAGACATTGTGTATACAAATAACTGAAAAGCATTGCAGGTATATTTTGACTTGATGTTATGGAGGTAGCTGTGGTCCTCAACAGAGCTTTAGCACGCTAAAACGACGGTCTTACTGTACCAATTTTACGACTGCTTCTACAAACGTGAGGTCCTTACACTTTGATACCTCATACTGCAGGTTGTAAAACACCTATAGATGCTTATATCAGGAACTGTAAGCGCAAGTAGATTGAGTTACAATTTCTATACCTGTAGTTACCAATGTTCAAATGTGTGTGAATTCCTATGGGGTCAAACTGCTGAGGTCATCGGTCCCTAGACTTACACACTACTTAAACTAACTTATGCTAAGAACAACACACACACACACACACACACACACACACACACACACACACACACACACACACACACCCTTGCTCGAGGAAGGACGCGAACCTCCGGCGGAAGGAACCGCGCAATCAGTGACATGGTGCCTCTAACCGCGCGGCCACTTCGCGCGGCTGTAGTTACATTGTACATACTAATTAGCATGTACTGCACGTTACGGACGAAAATAACTTTCGCGCCGACAGCTATCTCGTTTAATGACCAACAGCGCAAGAGAAAGATAAAAACGTTATATCAGAGCGAAGTTCTACAACTGTTCCAAACCGTTCGTTGCCACGTATGCGGGACAGAGAGAATTCTCAGACCTGCAGATACTGTCAGAGATCGTGTTCTAAAGCACTCACAAAACAGCCTTGTAAATTGCTATTGATGCAAATCACCGCACGATCGAATATGCATGTAATCTCACAGGCATAAACACACTGCACGAGCTGAGGATTTCTCAGTGAATAGTGCCAACTGGTGACTCGTAACCAAAATGGTAGAAGAGCAGCAGCAGACGTTTTTAATACCTACAAAATGAGAGGTTTTGGCCTTCGAAAGCAGCAGATGTGGTGTGAGATGCCGGGGGCGGCGGCAGCTGCGCACGCTGATGTCAGCTCGAGGCGCACCTGACGTCATTAGCCATGCGCTTAGAATTCCCTCAGCGCTCGTCGCAGCCGGCCGTGTCGAGCCAACTGCGTATGTGCGGCCTTACCTGTCCTTAATGATGCTGCGCATGCCACCCGTGTCGCCCTCTGTCTGGCGTGGCCACGCACTGCAGTTTCCACGGCCACAGCGTGCTCTCCGTTTTCGTCCCGACAAGGATGAAATTATGCTTATTGCTGGATTATAGCAGCCACAATAGATTTTCGTTCTTTGTAAACGCCCTACCGCATTTGTACGTGAAATACACTGATGCGCCAAAGAAACTGGAATAGACAGGCGTATTCAAATACAGAGATATGTAAACAGGCAGAATACGGAGCTGCGGTCAGCAACGCCTATATAAGACAAGTGTGTGGCGCAGTTGTTGGATCGTTTCCTGCTGCGACTATGGCAGGTTATCAAGATTTAAGTGAGTTTAAACGTGCTGTTAGAGTCGGCGCACGACCAATGGGACACAGCACCTCCGAGGTAACGATGAAGTCGGGATTTTCCGGTACGACCATTCCACGAGTGTACCGTGAATATCAGGAATCCGGTAAAACATCAAATCTCCGACGCTGCTGCGGCCGGATAAAGATCCCGAAAGAACGGGACCAACGACGATTGAAGAGAATCGTTCAACGTGACAGAAGTGCAGCCCTTCCGCAAATTGCTGCAGATTTCAACGCTGGGCCACCAACAAGAATCAGCGTGCGAACCATTTGACGAAACGTCATCGATACGGGCTTTCGGAGGCGAAGGCCCACCCGTGTACCCTTGATAATTGCACGACACAAAGCTTTACGCCTGGGCTGGGTTCGTCAACACCGAAATTCGACTGTTGATGACTGGAAACATGTTGCCTGGTCAGACGAGTCTCCTTTCAAATTGTATCGAGCGAATGGTCATATACGGGTATGGAGACAACCTCATGAATCCATGGACCCTGCAGGTCAGCAGGGGACTGTTCAAGCTGGTGGTGGCTCTGTAATGGTGTGGAGCGTGTGCAGTTGTAGTGATATGGGACCCCTGATACGTCTAGATACGACTCTGACGGGTGACACGTACGTAACCATCCTGTCTGATCACCTGCATCCCTTCATGTGCTTTGTGCATTCCGATGGACTTGGGCAATTTTAACAGGACAGTGTGAATAGCTGACACATCCAGAATTGCTACAGAGTGTCTCGAGGAACACTCTTCTGAGTTTAAACACTTCCGCTGCCCACCAAACTCCCCAACCATGAACATTATAGAGCATATATGGGATGCGTATCAACCTGCTGTTCAGAAGAGATCTCCATCCCCTCGTACTCTTACGCATTTACGGACAGCCCTGCATAATTCGCGGTGTCAGTGCCCTCGAGCACTACTTCATACAATACTCGAGTCCTTGCCAAGTCGTGTCGAGTCACTTCTGCGTGCTCGTGAGCGCCCTACACGATATTAAGCAGGTGTACCAATTTCTTTGGCTCGTCAGTGTACATTCGCAGTAGCGAATATGGACAAACGTCAGCTGCATAATGGAATGCTGTCAATGAAAGTTTGCGCCGGATCGGGACATTAGCCAGGATTTTCCGCTTATCGCGAATAGTCGCCTAACCATTAGGCTACCCGAGCACGACTAGTGACCAGATCCAAACTTCCGTATGTCGTCAACCATGTGCATAGACCTGCACTCGTTTATTTATTATGTACATTCCCGTATAGGGGAGACATTTTAATTGTACCAGCGGATAAATAATACACTGTAGTACCTGTGTTTTTCACAAGCACGATGCAGTGTTCCTTGCATCGACTTCTGAACAAAACAGGCACTATAATACCGTTCCTGCTGCATTTGAGTCGTAACTAGATACTCCAGTGCTACGATGGTGTGCAAAACTTAGGGATGAAAGTATCTTTCGCATGGTGAGACGCAACCAAGTAACATAGCTCGATGAAACTTGGAACATATATAGAAAGAATTGCTACAGTACACCACAGAGGGTAACTGAAAGAAATACGCAGTGACGCCAAGAGAAATGACACTTTTATTCATATACAGTAATTGCACTGTAGTCAATGCGATTAATGATGATCCCGTGGTCATTATAAAAGACGGGACATGATTCTTAATAGGGTGTGTGATCACTGCGTACGGCAATGCTCGCTCTGCAACTTGCTGCCATGCTGGCTACAAGATTCGTAAGGAGTCCTCGTAGTACGGCTGTTGTGTCTAGACAAGACAGCCTAGACACAATGAGAGGAAGCCGAAAGGCACGCGCTAAGCCAAAGCAGGGTGCGTGAGGTCTGAAACAGGATACGTAATGAATGCTATAAAGAAAAGTACGTAGCTTCTGGAATACTTAACTTTAATCCATCCTTTTGGTACATCTGGAGATTGTGGCGATACAAGTGAGACTCTTTAGATACATGCAATGTTACTAATGGCGCCTTGCTAGGTCGTAGCCATTGACTTAGCTGAAGGCTATTCTAACTATTGGCTCGGCTAATGAGCAATGCTTCATCCATGTAATCTCTAGCAAAGTCGTCCGTACAACTGGGGCGAGTGCTAGTCAGTCTCTCGAGACCTGCCTTGTGGTGGCGCTCGGTCTGCGATCACACAGTGGCGACACGCGGGTCCGACATGTACTAATGGACCGCGGCCGATTTAAAACTACCACCTAGCAAGTGTGGTGTCTGGCGGTGACACCACAACGGCTTTCCATTCTTCCACCAGCGGTTGAGAACTGCTGGATTGCTGTTGGTGCACGTGGACGTGCTACAATACGTCTACTCAACACATCCCACACGTGCTCGATGTGATGTAAGTCGGGGAAACGGGCGGTCCAGTTCATTCGCCAGCGCTGTTCGATGCGGTAACATATTTTCATCCACAGAAATGAATCCTGGGCCAAATGCATCCCTGAAAAGACGCATCTGAGGAAGCAGTAAAGGTTCAAAAAACGTTGCCCGGTGAGAGTACCGTGTTCAAAAATGTGGCGATCAGCAAGCCCAGGCAGCATTATCCTCCCCGTAGTGTAACATCTGGACCACAGAAAGTATCACGTTCGACATTGCTGGACGTCCTCTGATGTGGCTCGTGGTGGAAACACGTAATGCACCCAGGAACAGTATCGATCGTTATCTTTTTGGTGTTCCGGGTGCTGTGGTGTGGAGAGGCATAATGTTGCACGATCGTACTGACCTACAAATCTTCGAACACGATATAGACTCACCGGCCAACGTTATTGTGACACTATACTGTGCGTTTTTTCAGACTCTGACTTCATTTTCGTGGGTGACAATAGCAAATGGCAGCATTCAACAGCGCAGGTGGAGAAGGTGTTGGAACGAGAGGATATTCGGCGAATGGACTGGTTTGCCCGTTCCATAGACTTAAATCCCATCGAGCACGTGTTGGATGCGTCGAGGGGACGTGGTGGTGCACGTCCGCATGCACCATCAACCATCCAACATTTTCCAATGGTGCTGGTGGAGGAATGGGGAGCCACCGCAGGAACTCGTTACTGGAAGTACGATGCAGAGCTTGCTCTGCCCTCCGCAGTAATCACACAGCCCATTAAGAACCATGTCACGCCTTTTGTTATGTCCAGCGGACCATCTTGTATCGCGGTGACTTCGGTATAATTACTATCTTTAAATAAAAACGTCATTTTTGTTCGTCTCGTAGCGTATTTCTTTCAGTTATCTTCTGTTTTGTGCTGCAACAGTTCTTTCTATGTATGGTCGAGTGCATCGAGCCATGTTATTTAGCAGAGACATACAAAGCGAAAGTTAGTTTAGTCTTTAAGTTAGCACACCAGTGTACTTTACTTCTAAAATGTTCCTCAAAGTGTGGGAACTGATTTTGTATGGAGTGAGGGGAAAGTATTAACATCGGAATGATCAGGAAGTTATTTTTTTGTCCTTTATTTAACGGAAAAGAAGTGGAGTTTATTAGAGGAAAAGAGAAGTATAAATGCTGTTCTATTTGCTCATTTAACAAAATCTATGTGCTTCGCAACTACCCTGATCCCGCAAAATTAGTAAACTTCTAAACTACTATACATAGTCTCTTTCTTTCAGTAGCAAAGCCAATCTGTAACACAGTCAGTGGCTTGTGACTGAACATCGACTTAATTTTTTGGACAGAAACAGGTATGTGGCGTTACTCATTCGTAAGTTTTCGTTTTTACAAGTGTTGAAGTGCAGTAATTGTTTTCCATAAGCGTGTGATGGAAGGGAGCCAATACAACAGTTTCGCGCGTTTTAATTGGCTTGGAAAATATTTTTAAACGCGTCGTCTTAAAGCATTCCATCCTCCTTATGATTTCCCTGACACCGATAAGGCAATCTTACTCATTTTTTTTTTTTTATTAAGACATGTACGATGAAACTGATAACCACACTTCACCGTGCTCAGCAAATCGGAAAAATTAATTTACAACTACTATTCGCTTAAAACTGCTAAAACCCGTAACATTTACTTTATCAGATTAAAAATATCGGTTCAGGCCTAGAATGCCGTCCGCTTTGCGAACACTGGTGGTTATACTTGCCAATAGGAATATGCTACTTGCAGATTTCACGATAAATCGTAGAACAAATTATAAAATGACCGTCGGGTGCCATCTCGTGTGCTCTGTTCGTAAGTAACTACTTCAGCATCATAGTACGTTGCTGAGTGTAATTCTGTTTTACGCATTGTGCCTGTAATTTCATTCGACTCTTGATTGTGCTCATACGTTTAGATTTGTAGTCTGGCGCCAACTGAGTGCTCCATGACACACTCTTTTCACAAAAGAAATTCTGTTATATGTGTATTTCAATCGCACTTCCACCTTTATTACAGCCTTTGAATTTGGTCTAATGCGTTACAATCACTTCAGCATAATGTATTAGGTCCGCAGCTCGTGGTCTAGAGGCTAGTGTTGCTGCCTCTGGATCACCGGGTCCCGATATGGATTCCCGGCCGGGTTGGGGATTTTCTCTGAACGGGGACTGGGTATTTGTGTTGTCCTCATCATTCGTGACAGTGGCTAAAATCGTCTGTGTAAAAAATTGGAGTATATAAAAATTGGGACTTCGTTCGGTTGCTGATGACCGCGTAGTTGAGCGCCCCACAATCCAATCATCATCTTAATGTAATAGCTCGATGCACAAAATAAAATCAGAATTTTAATTTCGCTATCTTTTGTTTTTCAACCTAAACTGATACATTCGGAAACTACATTAAAATTTGTGTTGCGTCTTCGCTGTCGTTAGCAAACGTGTTGTTTGACATATTATCTCATTGAAAACCGTGTTTCGCTGCCATACTGTCAAGATGTGAAACTTTTTTTGCTCTCTTGTGTAACTCTCGAGATAGAAACAGTGTTTAATCACATCAAGGATATTTGCGGCAGTCTACGTGCGATTTGAAATGTTGGTATGGTAGCAAGCATTAGTTTTTGCCGCGCGCTGGAGAGATCTGACAATAGAAAGTAGGACAAGGAGGACGTGGTCTCTTAACGCCGAGTTTTCATGCCGACTATAAAGGTGTTCCTTCTTCTGACATTCGTTATTTGTTCCTTGGTACCACTTTTTCGTAGCCATTATATAGCAGGACAAAACGTTTCGCCGATGCTCCCTGTGTTTGAAAATAGAGTAGGGTAGAGAAAGATAAGGGATGGCTTATCAGAAGTCTAGTTGTCAGTACAAGTCAGAATAAGACTGAAAATAATTTCACTCTACATCATACAACCAACTCGCGCCAGGAGTAAATGGCGGCAATTTTTTTCTGTAAAAAGAAAGTAAAGTTATATCTGCGTACCCTTAATCCTTACCTGTAGACCAAGTTATGGTGTTCTGCGTTCAGAAGTGTTGCAATTCCCTAAAACCACTAAACAACCTATATACGTATCATGTCAGTAAACAGAACATGTAATATTGATTAGGGTAATGATAAGTGTGTTATTGCAAACAGTGATTCGGTAGATCCAGCCGATAATGAGAGAGTGATTGCAACGAATCGTGTTTCTTGTACGAAGACGTCCAGGAAGATTAGCCATTGAAGATGAAACCGATAACGAAGACAGTACGACTCATCGAAACAATGAATTTCTAAAGAAGAAAATAACAAGCTAAAAATCTGTGAGTGTATGGAGATTTCTGGCGTAAGAGCACCAATTTTAGAACAGTTAGTGGAAGTAGGAGAGAGTTAGACTTCCGACAATGTGTTTTTAACGATGACATTGGCGGAACGCTGAACAGTGATTAGCGAAAGTACAAGAAAGAAAATTGATAAGACATGGATCCTTATCAATTTTAATGAAATTAAAATATAATTTGCATTATGCATAATAATGGCGCAAGTAAGAAACCAAACGTTCAGTTGTAGTGGTCTAAAAGAGCCGTCATAGAAAACCATGACATTCAGGAAAACCATGACATCGAAAAGATTTTTTGCAAATCAGCACGTTTTTACGTACTGAAAATAACAATATGACTGACAATTTGGATAAATTATGTGAAGTCACTCGTGTGGTTAACTATTTTAATAAAAAATTCAAGGAAGTATATACACACATCGAAAACCATTTTGCATCACCTCGGTTCCGAGAGTTCGGAACCTGTACAGAAAATTGGAATAGAGATCAACATAAACATCGTTTCCATCCTTTTTATTTCTCATGAAAACCGCACATTGCATGTTCTACCACCATACACCGAGACCTTCTGAGGTGGTGGTCCAGATGGCTGTACACATCAGTACCTGTAACACCCAGTAGCACGTCCTCTTGCATTGATGCATGCCTGTATTCGTCGTGGCATACTATCCACAAGTTCCTCAAGGCACTGTTGGTCCAGATTGTCCTACTCCTCAACGGCGATTCGGCGTAGATCCCTCAGAGTGGTTGGTGGGTCATGTCTTCCACAAACAGCCCTTTTCAATCTACCCCAGGCGTGTTCGATAGCGTTCATGTCTGGAGAACATGCTGGCCACTCTAGTCGAGCCATGTTGTTGTCCTGAAGGAAATCATTCACAAGATGTGCATGGTGGGGGCGCGAATTATCGTCCATGAAGACGAATGCCTCGCCAATATGCGGCCGATATGGTTGCAGTGTCGGTCATGGCATTCACGCATGGTACAGCTGTTACGGTGCCTTCCATGACTAGCAACGGCGTACGTCGGCCCCACATAATGCCACCCCAAAACAGCAGGGAACCTCCACCTTGCTGCCATTGCTGGACAGTGTGTCTAAGGCTTTCATCCTGACCGGGTTGCCTCCAAACACGTCTCCGACGATTGTCTGGTTGAAGGCATATGCCACACTCACCGGTGAAGAGAACGTGATGCCACTCCTGAGCGGTCCATTCGGCATGTTGTTGGGCCCGTCTGTAACGCGGTGTATGGTGTCGTGATTGCAAACATGCACCTTGCCATGGACGTCGGGAGTGAAGTTGGGCATCATGCAGCCTATTGCGCACAGTTTGAGTCGTAATACGACGTCCTGTGGCTGCCCGAAAAGCATTGTTCAACATGGTGGCGTTGCTGTCATGGTTCCTCCGAGCCATAATCCATAGGTAGCGGTCATCCACTGTAATAGTAGCCCTTGGGCGGCCTAAGCGAGGCATGTCATCGACAGTTCCTGTCTCTCGGTGTCTCCTCCAGGTCCGAACAACATCTCTTTGGTTCATTCCGAGACGCCTGGACACTTTCCTTGTTGAGAGCCCTTCCTGGCACAAAGTAACAATGCGGATGCGATCGAACCACGGTATTGACCTTCTAGGTGTGGTTGAACTACAGACAACACGAGCCGTGTACCTTCTTCCTGATCGAATGACTGGAACTAATCTGCTGTCGGACCCCCTCCGTCTAATAGGCGCTGCTCATGCATTGTTGTTTACATCTTTGGGCGGGTTTAGTGACATCTCTGAACAATCAAATGGTTCAAATGGCTCTGAGCACTATGGGACTTAACATCTATGGTCATCAGCCCCCTAGAACTTAGAACTACTTAAACCTAACTAACCTAAGAACATCACACAACACCCAGTCATCACGAGGCAGAGAAAATCCCTGACCCCGCCGGGAATCGAACTCGGGAACTCGGGCGCGGGAAGCGAGAACGCTACCGCACTCTGAACAATCAAAGGGACTTTGTCTGTGATACAATATCCAGTCAACGTCTAGCTTCTGGAGTTCTGGGAACCATGGTGACGCAAAACTTTTTTTGATGTGTGTATAATGAAAGAGAACATAGCAATAGATAAATCGTTAATGAAATTTAAGGGATGCATGTCTTGTAAATAGTGTTATTCTTCGAAGAGTGAGCGATTTGGGATAAACTTTTATAAATGTGCAATAATTTTCAAAATATATTCGGTAAAAGAGATCTTGATTGTAATGCGTATGAGACTACAGTGATGCAGTTGCCAAATTAAGTAATAAAAATGGATGCACTTTGTATGTGGATAATAAGTATTCTTCGCCGAAACTGTTTGTGGCTTTAGTTGAAAGTTGAACTACTGCTTGAGTCAGTTTACCCCCGCTCTTACCATGCTGTATCACAGTGAAGGTGTCTTTTTCCAGATAGCCCGGAAATGTACTCTTACCGTCCGCCTCACGACGTGCCGAAATTTCGGTACATCTCGCGTGGCCTGAACGTTATATTATCCATAACAACCTTTAGACGGCAGGAATCTATTTCTTTGGTGTCGTGCTTTGGGATGTTTCTAATCTTGACGCCTGTTTTTGCATTTTGAGCACAATTTCTCTGATCTGCTTAAAAAGCCCCGAGCGACCCTTTTCTAAGCAAGAAAGCTGAAGCTGCATTTGATTGATGTGGAAGTGCAATGTAAATGATAATTGCATCAAATTTTTCGTGCTACGTATAATGATTAGGTCATGGACATACACAGGAAACGCGGTTCCCGTAAAACCGTGCTTGTGGATGTTTGCGAGATTCCCTATAAGATCTTACTAATACTTTACAAGGGCCGGCCGAAGTGGCCGTGCGGTTAAAGGCGCTGCAGTCTGGAACCGCAAGACCGCAGGTTCGAATCCTGCCTGGGGCATGGATGTTAGTGATGTCCTTAGGTTAGTTAGGTGTAACTAGTTCTAAGTTCTAGGGGACTCATGACCTCAGCAGTTGAGTCCCATAGTGCTCAGAGCCATTTGAACCATTTTTGAACTTTACAAGGAGTGGCATATAAATTGCTACGCCTTTGCGATCTCGTAGAAGAATTGCCACCTTTCGGCCCTAGAGATGGAGATAATACTTAGAAAAACTGAAGGAAGGTCTTATGAAGTTGCTGATCTTCGAAGTCATTAATACGAGTATTTCGCGTCTTTTGTAGTATCGTCCTCAGCTGGTAGCGCGCTGTTCTACGCTCCCGTCAACGGAAATAAATATTTGTTTGGCATGCAGGCTGTGAAATTTCCGCCGACGTAGAGCTGCATGTCGGAGTCGCTGAGCGCGTCGCTTGTGGCGCCTGCTTAAGCACCTCTTGCCTAATCTCCGCTCCTGGTCTTTTTTGTTCGACGTTTCGATGCTGCTAGTCACTCCGGCGAAGGACGCGCCGCTACCAATGCAGCCTGCGGGAAACTCTGTTGTTCTCCTGCAGCGTAGTGCTAACAAGGAGAATCTGTGCATTCACAAATGTTAACTTTGTCTCTTTTGTAACGGCATTTACCACGATAAACTTTAAGTAGTGCGTCCCTGAATAACTCAACTTACACTGGTCGAATTTCCCATCGCAACTGTGACTGTATTAAAAGAAATTGATTTTATCACTGCAAGTAAATTTCTGAGTGTACGTGCTGCTTTTTCTTACTAAAATTTCAGAAGCGCGTCAAATTCATGAAGATTTCCTACAAAGATCTATGTCTGTCTTACCAGCGAGTTCAGACACAACTCTCCAGATGCGTTAGGTTGCCATTACCTGGGTAGTCCTAGCCGCCAACGATGTCCCAGGAATATATCTTAGCGCTCCTGGCGTCCTTCCTTCGAATCAAAGAGCTTCTCTAACGGTCACCGTCATCATGACCACCATCAATAGTTAATTACAGTTCGAAAGACATTGCCATAAAATTGACCTCACCCAAAATAGCTCTGTACAGAGGTAATAATGTCCAGTATTTAGTCTTACTCTAGCGTCGGAATCACACAAGAATTCGCGTAGCAGATTTATTTTGATTTAATATACATACTCTAAGACAAAAAAAAGACGCATAACGAAGGAATCATCCGAATGAGACCTAAATCGATAGATGTGATGCATATGTACAGAAAAACAAATTATTACAATTTCAGAAAAAAAGCACAGGTCACATCAATATTCAAGAAAGTTAGTAGGAGTAATCCACTAAATTACAGGCCCATATCGTCAACGTCGATATGCAGGAGGATTTTAGAACATACACTCCGGGAAATGGAAAAAAGAACACATTGACACCGGTGTGTCAGACCCACCATACTTGCTCCGGACACTGCGAGAGGGCTGTACAAGCAATGATCACACGCACGGCACAGCGGACACACCAGGAACCGCGGTGTTGGCCGTCGAATGGCACTAGCTGCGCAGCACTTGTGCATCGCCGCCGTCAGTGTCAGCCAGTTTCCCGTGGCATACGGAGCTCCATCGCAGTCTTTAACACTGGTAGCATGCCGCGACAGCGTGGACGTGAACTGTATGTGCAGTTGACGGACTTTGAGCGAGGGCGTATAGTGGGCATGCGGGAGGCCGGGTGGACGTACCTCCGAATTGCTCAACACGTGGGGCGTGAGGTCTCCACAGTACATCCATGTTGTCGCCAGTGGTCGGCGGAAGGTGCACGTGCCCGTCGACCTGGGACCGGACCGCAGCGACGCACGGATGCACGCCAAGACCGTAGGATCCTACGCAGTGCCGTAGGGGACCGCACCGCCACTTCCCAGCAAATTAGGGACACTGTTGCTCCTGGGGTATCGGCGAGGACCATTCGCAACCGTCTCCATGAAGCTGGGCTACGGTCCCGCACACCGTTAGGCCGTCTTCCGCTCACGCCCCAACATCGTGCAGCCCGCCTCCAGTGGTGTCGCGACAGGCGTGAATGGAGGGACGAATGGAGCCGTGTCGTCTTCAGCGATGAGAGTCGCTTCTGCCTTGGTGCCAATGATGGTCGTATGCGTGTTTGGCGCCGTGCAGGTGAGCGCCACAATCAGGACTGCATACGACCGAGGCACACAGGGCCAACACCCGGCATCATGGTGTGGGGAGCGATCTCCTACACTGGCCGTACACCACTGGTGATCGTCGAGGGGACACTGAATAGTGCACGGTACATCCAAACCGTCATCGAACCCATCGTTCTACCATTCCTAAACCGGCAAGGGAACTTGCTGTTCCAACAGGACAATGCACGTCCGCATGTATCCCGTGCCACCCAACGTGCTCTAGAAGGTGTAAGTCAACTACCCTGGCCAGCAAGATCTCCGGATCTGTCCCCCATTGAGCATGTTTGGGACTGGACGAAGCGTCGTCTCACGCGGTCTGCACGTCCAGCACGAACGCTGGTCCAACTGAGGCGCCAGGTGGAAATGGCATGGCAAGCCGTTCCACAGGACTACATCCAGCATCTCTACGATCGTCTCCATGGGAGAATAGCAGCCTGCATTGCTGCGAAAGGTGGATATACACTGTACTAGTGCCGACATTGTGCATGCTCTGTTGCCTGTGTGTATGTGCCTGTGGTTCTGTCAGTGTGATCATGTGATGTATCTGACCCCAGGAATGTGTCAATAAAGTTTCCCCTTCCTGGGACAATGAATTCACGGTGTTCTTATTTCAATTTCCAGGAGTGTATATTGTGTTAGAACATTAGGAATTACCTAGAAAGAAACGGTCTATTGACACACAGTCAACGTGGGTTTAGAAAATGTCGTTACCGTGAAACACAACTAGCTCTTTATTCACATGAAGTGCTGAGTGCTATTGACAAGGGATTTCAGATCGATTCCGTATTCCTGGATTTCCGGAAGGCTTCTGACACTGTACCACACACGCGGCTCGTAGTGAAACTGCGTACTTATGGAATATCGTCTCAGTTATGTGACGGGATTTCCGGTTTCCTGTCAGAGAGGTCACAGTTCGTAGTAATTGACGGAAAGTCATCGAGTAAAACGTAAGTGATTTCATTCGTTCCCGAGGTAATGTTATAGGCCCTTTGCTGTTTCTTATCTATATAAACGATTTGGGAGACAATCTGAGCAGCCGTCGTCGGTTGTTTGCAGATGACGCTGTCGTTTATCGGCCAAAAGTCATCGGAAGATCAAAATAAACTGCAAAACGATTTAGAAAAAATATCAAAATTATGCGAAAAGTGGCAGTTGACCCTAAATAACGAAAAGTGTGAGGTCATCCACATGAATGCTAAAAGGAACTCGTTAAACTTCGGTTACACGATAAATCAGTCTAATCTAAAAGCCTTAAATTCAACTAAATACTTAGGTATTACAATTACGAACAACTTAAATTGGAAGGAACACATAGGAAATGTTGTGGGGGAAGGCTAACCAAAGGCTGCGTTTTATTGGCAGGACACTTAGAAACAGTAACAGACCTACTAAAGAGACTGCCTACACTACGCTTATCTGTCCTCTTTTAGAATACTGCTGCGCGGTGTGGGATCCTTACCAGATAGGACTGACGGAGTACATCGAAAAAGTTCAAAGAAAGGCAGCACGGTTTGATTATCGCGAAATGTGGAAGAGAGTGTCACAGACATGATACATGATTTGGGCTGGAAATCATTAAAAGAAAGGCGTTTTTCCTTGCGGCGGAATCTTCTCACGAAATTCCAATCACCGATTTTCTCCTCTGAATGCGAAAATATTTTGTAGACGCCGACCTACGTAGGGAGGAACGATCACCACGATAAAATAAGGGAAATCAGAGCTCGTACGGAAAGATGTAGGTGTTCATTCTTTCCGCGCGCTATACGAGATTTGAATAATAGAGAATTGTGAATGTGGTTCGATGAACCCTCTGCCAGGCAGTTAAATGTGATTTGCAGAGTATCCATGTTAATGTAGATATGTTCAACACAAAGAGCTTCATATACTGAGCAAATCAATACCAAGTTGGTCCACCTGTAGCCCTTATAAAAGCAGTTATTCGGCTTGGCAATGATTGATAGAGTTGTTGGATGTACTCTTGACAGATAGCGTGCAAATTCTGTCCAATTGGCGAGTTAGATCGTCAAAATACCGAACTGATTGGATGGCCCTGCCCATAGTGCTCCAGACGTTATCAATTGGGGAGAGATCCGGCGACCTTGTTGGCCGAGGTAGCCGATCGGTTCTAGGCGCTCCAGTCCGGAACCGCGCTGCTGCCACGGTCGCAGGTTCGAATCCTGCCTCGGACATGGATGTGTGTGATGTCCTTAGGTTTAAGTTGTTCTAAGTCTAGGGGACTAATGACCTCAGATGTTGAGTCCCATAGTGCTCAGAACCATTTGAACCAACCTTGTTGGCCGAGGTAGGGTTTGGCAAGCACAAAGACAAGCAATAGAAACTCTCGCAGTGTGCGGGTGGACATGTTCTTGCCGAAATGTAAGCTCAGGATGGCTTGCCATGAGGGGCAACAAAACGGGGAGTAGCATATCGTCGATCTATCGCTGTGCTGTAATGGTGCCGCGGATGACAATCTAAGGGGTTCTACTAATAAATGACGTATTGTGGGCGACAGCCTGGATGGTATCTCAGCACTGGCTGAGGGGTCTCCAGACACGTCTTCCGCCTGGAATCTCATTGGCTGTGTCATCAGTGATGAGCCCTGTTGACCAGCGAAGACGTCTCTGGAGACGCCCCGGACAGTGGTGGGTTACAAACCTGACTGTCACCGTACGTGCCGAGAAACAGAAGTGATGGTCTGGGGTGTCATTTCTCTATATAGCAGGACACAGTCGACAGCCATGCGCAACATCCTTACAGCACATTGATACGTCGGCGATATTGTACGCCCGTTTGTGTTTCCCTTCGTACCAAGCGATCCTAGCCTTACGTTTCAGCAAAATAATGCTCTCCCACACTCGGTGACGGCTTGTCTTCGTGCTTGCTAAACCACGCCTCTGACAGCAAGGTTGCCCGATCTCTCCCCACTTGACGACGTTTGGAGCAGTATGTGCAAGACCCTCACACCCGCTCGGGATTTTGAAGATTTAATGTACCAACTGGACAAAATTTGGCTCGATATCCCCCAGGAGGACATCCAACAACACTGTCAGTCAGTGGCAAGCCGACGAACTGCTTGCATATGAACGAGAGGTGGACCAACGCGTTATTGACTTACTCAGTTTGTGAAGCTCTTTCTCTTGGACAAATCGTCCATTGTTTTCTGAAATTGTAATCATTTGTTTGTCTGTGCATTTACATCACATCTACCAATTTCCGTCCCATTCGGATAATTCCGTCGTGGTGCGTCGTTTCTCTTGTCGTACAGTATATAGCGTGAGTCGCTAATAAAATAAGTGCAGTGTCACATGACATTCCAAAGAGACGTGTTTAGCCCTATGCACACTTTTATGACTCTTCTCCTTCTCTAGGAGTAGCAGGAAACAAGGGAGGAATATTAGGATTTAGCTTCGCGTCAACGACGAGGCGATTAGCGACGGGTTATACTTGATGAGTGAGAAAAGACGGCGAAATAAATTGAACGTATGCTTCTCAAACGAATTATTCTGGCTTTAAGAGGTTTAGGAAAATCACGGAATACCTGAAATTGGATAACCGAGCGGGGATTTGAACAGCTGTCTGCGGAACACGAGTTCAGTGTCGGACCACTGCGCCTCGTCGTTTCTTAGTTTCTTAGAGCGACCGTGCATTATTTTAGTTGTTATTTCTGTGGTCAGCTGAAGTGTACCAACGCGCGAACCCTTGCTCATGTGTAATAGGATTACCCACGATCGGTTTACTGAAATCCAGTGTGTCATTCTCGAAATTCTTTCAGTTCTAGATGTATGTGAGTCTTCTGCTTCTCCTTTTCCTTTAAGTTTATTAAATAGGCTGCTATTATAAATGTTTGAATAGCAGTGGAAGAGGCCGGCACTGGAAGAGCCTGTTGGAAGACGGGAGTCTAATTGGCGCCCATTATTTCCGTATGCTAATGAGTTTTGCAAATGGAGCGATACTTTACCACGGGAACAGTGTAACGGACGGGAAACGAGGCGGGCGCATCCATTTGCTTGGCTGTTTCTCTTTCATTAAAACAAGACTTCGTTACCCCCGTCCTTCCCGCCGACACGCGAATGAACGAAGACAGTGGTTGCTAAGGGTAGGTGCAGACGCGAAGGAGATGTTGATATCCGCTGCGTTTTAACGTTGGTGCTTTTAGGCACGTGAATCTGTCATCAGGTATGTAACACGTCTGTCAAGACCTGACTTAACTTAGCTTTTGGTGGCACCTGTATAAAATCGAAATGCCCACGTTTTTAATTCCAAACACTAGATGACATACTTTATTCGCTATTCCAAACTTATAGCTGAGAACTTTCGTGATAACGTACAATAACAGTAACAATTCATTGTGTTCCTAAATTATGCGTACATTCATGAAGAACGGAATTAGAGACAGCTGCTATGGGGAGATAGCTGCTCTTACAGCTTAACACGCAGCGCCATATAGTACGAGACAGGTGAGCCAGACACGTATTCAGTCCGCGTAGCGGATTAACGACTAGGCGGTGTTATACGCTCGATGAGGTAAATACTGGACTGGTTCACAATCTCTGCCTCCGAAAATGCGATACACAAACAGTTAAACACAGATCAATGTTTACATGATTCACAATAAGATGGTGCACACGACTACGTAGCAGTTTTTCTGATAACTGTGGCAAAATGAAGAGCATCAAGTGACAAAGTTAAAATAATAAACATAAATTTGTCGAGTCATGAATAAACGTACGATGCTATAAGCGGCAGGAAGGAAGGAAATACTGTCAAATGACACTGAAGTAACAAAAGTCATGGATAGTGGGGGGGGGGGGGGGGGTTGGGTTGTTTGGGGGAAGAGACCAAACAGCGAGGTCATCGGTCTCATCGAATTAGGGAAGGACGGGGAAGGTAGTCGGCCGTGCCCTTTCAAAGGAACCATCCCGGCATTTGCCTGGAGCGATTTAGGGAAATCACGGAAAACCTAAATCTGGATGGCCGGACGCGGGATTGAACCGTCGTCCTCCCGAATGCGACTCCAGTGTGCTAACCACTGCGCCACCTCGCTCGGTCATGGATAGTGATATGCACATACACAGATGCAGTAGTATCGCGTACACATGGTACAAAAGGGCAGAGCTTCCATTTGTACTCAGGTGATTAATGTGAAAAGGTTTGCCGGCCGTTGTGGCCGAGCGGTTCTAGGCGCTTCAGTCCTGAACCGCACTGCTGATACGGTCGCAGATTCGAATCCAGTCTCGGGTATGGATGTGTGTGATGTCCTTAGGTTGGTTAGGTTTAAGTAGTTCTAAGTTCTAGGGGACTGATGACCTCAGATGTTAAGTCCCATAGTGCTCTGAACCATTTGAGCCATTTTGAAAAGGTTTCCGACGTGATTCTGACCGCGCGACGGAAGTTAACAGACTTTGAACGCGGAATAGTAGTTGGAGCTAGACCCATGGAACTTTCCATTTCGGAAATCATTAGGGAATTCAGTATTCAGAGATGCACAGTGTAAGAGTGTGCCAAGAATACCAAATTCAGGCATTACCTCTCACCAACGGCCTTCACGTAACGGCGCACAGCAGTGTCGTTCGTGTTAAAGTTGTCAGCTCTAATAGAAAAGCAACACTGCGTGAAATAACCGCAGAAATAAACGTGGGACGTACGACGGACATACTCGTTCAAACATTTCGCCAAAATTTGGCGTTAATGGGCTATGGTAGCAGACGACCGACGCGAGTGCCTTTGCTAGCAGCACATCGCTTGCAGCGCCTCTCCTTAGCTCGTGGCCATAGACGACTGGGAAACTGTGGCTTGGTCAGATGAGTCCGATTTGAATAGGTAAGAGCTGTTGGTAGGTTTCGAGTGTGGCGCAGACCCCACGAAGCCACGGACCCAAGTTTTCAACAAGGCACGTTGCAAGCTGGAGGTGGCTCCATATTGTTGTGGGCTGTGTTTACATGGTATGGACTGGGTCCTCTGGCCCTATTGAACGATCATTGACTGGAAATGGTTGCTTTAGACTACTTGGAGACCCTCTGCGGCCATTTAAGGGCTTCATGTTGCCAAACAACGATGGTGTTTTCATGGATGACAATGCGCCACGTCAAAACATTCTTGACGGTTCGAGCGAATGATTTGACCACTCAGATCGCCCAAAACTGATCTCTCTGAACATTGATGGGACGGTTCATGCACAAAATCCTGCACAGGGAGCGCTTTCGCAATTATGGACGGTTACAAAGGCAGCATGGCTCAATATTTTTTCAGGGGACTCCAACGACTTGTGGAGCCCATGCCAGGTCAAGCTGAAAAGGGGGTCCGACACAATATTACGAGGTGTCGCAGAACTTTGGTCATCTCAGTGTACAAGTCATTAGTTAATGCGGGATGTCATGCATTATAAAATAGTTTCATATCACTTTATCACGCTCACGATACACTGTTGAGTGCAATGAACTGTTTGTTTTCTTAAATTATTCCGATATTCTGTTTATTTTCAAGGGAATGAAATCCAATGTATTAAGCTTTACGATATCTGCAACAGTAGAGTAAAGTACTGAGTGCATAAAAAGAGCTCTGTGACTGCGCCTATCTGCAAACTGAAGGAGATTTCAAATGGTTCAAATGGCTCTGAGCACTATGGGACTTAACTTCTAAGGTCATCAGTCCCCTAGAACTTTCAACTACTTAAACCTAACTAACCTAAGGACATCACACACATCCATGCCCGAGGCAGGATTCGAACCTGCGACCGTAGCGGTCGCGCGGTTCCAGACTGAAGCGCCTAGAACCGCTCGGCCACCTCGGCCGGCAAGGAGATTTCCATGCGAGAAATTGTAGCGAGGAGATCCATGTTGATAGCTCGCACTGTGCGGTTACAACGAAAAGAGGGGAGACTACGAAGTGGCCTTGTATGTAGGGGGAGAGGCCAGGGCCTACCTACCAGTCCTCCTAGTCACGACACACGCTATCAGCCTTCAGAACTTACCTTTCTGCGCTCACTTCTTGATTTTGTTCAGAAATAATTTCAGATTTTGCCGAAGGGGCGCGGAGAAACCACGACAGTGACGCGGAAAATCGTTGTCAAGCTACCTCTACATCAACACTCCTCAAGCTACCTGATGGTATCTGGCCGAGGGTACTTCTGGCACCACTATTGGTTCTCCTTTCCGTGTTCCAATTGCCCGTAAACCTCTGTACTAGCTCTAATTTCTCAAATTTTCTCGTTGTGGTCTTTTCGAGAGGCATATGTGGAAGGAAGTTAGAGTAGTATCTTCTACGACTTTTCTCGGAAAGTACTCTCCCGGGATTTCAATAGTAAACCAGTCTGCGATGTACAACACCTCTCTTGTGGCGTCTGCCATTGGAGTTGGTTGAGCATTTGTGTAACGCTCTGGCGCCCACTAAACGAGCCTGTGACGAAACACATTGCTTTTCAGTACTGTTAGTTCTACCTGGTAATGACTCCAGAGCAATTCGCAATACTCAAGAATCGACCGAACAAGTGTTCTGCAAGCCACTTCTTTCGTGGATGAGTTACATTCCATTAGATACTCCGTATAAATCTCGGTTTAGCATTTGCTTTTCCTACTGTCATTTTATGTGATCATTCCACTTAAGGCCTCTCGGATTTGTTACTCCTAGATATTTTACGTTAGACACTGTTTCCAACAGTTTCTCATCAATGCTGTAATTCTACAGTATTAGATTTCTTCTTCTATCTATGCGCATTTAGTTACAATTGCCACTCGTTGCACCATTCATCAACCCTCTGTAGGTCCTTCTGCAAATAGCTACAGTCCTCTAACGTGCCTACCTCCTTACACATAACCGCATCATCCGACATAACCTACTTGATAATTTACGTATATTGTAAACATTAACGGCCTATTACATTTCCTTGGGGTGCTCATGAAATTACCTTTGCACTCTCGATTTTGTTCTGTTAAGAGCTTCAGGGAAAGCTTGCAATTCTTGTAGCTTCAGGGAAAGCTTGCAATTCTTGTCCGAGTCTGGGTAAGCTCCTGTATAATTTTTTTCACTAAACGGCCGTGCGGGACCGTGTGAAGTGCATTCCTGAAGTCTAGGAACACATCAACCTGAGCGCTTACGTCTCCAGCACTGTGGATCTCATGGAGGGACAGAGGGTGAGTGTCGCAAGATCTCTGTTTGTGGAATCCATTTTGAATTTTATGGGTGTGGGTTTCGTTCTCAAAAAACGTCATGGTATGGGAGCATAAAACAAGTTCAGTAATTCTACAATAGATTGACGTGAACTATATAGGCTTATAATTATACGCATCTGTCCTACGACTCTTCGAAAACGGGAATGACCCTCACTTTTTTCTTGTCGCTAGAAATTTTTCATTTCTCCAGCGACCTACGATAAACTGCTGCTAGTACGGGAGCAATTTCTTTTGCATAATCCATGTAGAATGATATATAGGTGTCTCATCTGGTCCTGATGCCTTTCTACTTCTAAGCGACGGTAACTGCTTTTTTGTTCTTCGATCATATCTGCCGTTTCGATGTTCGCACGATGGTTGAGATGAGCGACCGTACTGCGATTTTCGACTGTGAAACAATTTTGGAAGACCGAATTCCTCAGATCTGCGTTAACAGTGAATAGAATAGATATATAAAAAAATGTCGGATGGCTCTCAGTTTGGCAGAAGTCTTTAGAGTTGACACCACTGCGGATTGCATGTTAAATTCGATGTTTATTTAATCAAGCAGTTTCTCATTTAGCGTCATGAAGCTGTGTAGATTATATTCCATCACGGAGACATCTGAAGCGATTGTCAGAAATGAACACTAGGGATAATGTTAATAGCTAACAACGCTAACCAGTAGGCGACCGAAGTGGCCGCTGGAATGATTCGGATGGAGACGCGAAATCGGCTATGCAGTGCTTACAAATTGCCTCTAAACGGCTGTAACCTGGACATCGTGATGAGGAACATCACTTATCCTGTGAGGGCGACGCTACGAGTCTCGTGGCGTTTCTTCGATATACTCGTGTCTTGCTATTGTGGGCTACGGGTCCAGCGTTTGGGCTCATAGAGCCAGAAAGATAAAGACAGCACAGGCTCTAGGCGAGCACAGAGAAGTGTACTCTTGCGCGTGACTGGCGCGTATAGAACAACACTGACTCAGGTGCTGCCGGTGATATTAGGCTTGCTGGCAGTAACAAGTAGAGACGCACAGAACAGGCTCAAAAAGTGCGACCATTACAGAAACGCATTTGGAAATGAAAAAAATCTGTAAAATAATAAGGAATGAGGAACTGTGCCATAAGCTGAACTCACTGACAGCTAAAATATCAGCCTATAAATTGCAAGCCTAGGTGGATGAGAGAGAATCAAGAGGAGACCGTACATCATGATAACGAGTCGCGCCACGACAGAATGTCCACCTACATCAGCCTTCTGGAAGCAGTTAGGAGATGAGCCTCGAGGAGGACCAAGAAGGATTTCCTGAGACCCTGACAGCCATATCCCAATCTGTGCACCTTGGGTGGAAACAGCAGCGCTGCCGCCGTGAATCCAGAGTTGCAACTCAGCACGCCAGGGGCTAACCATCTAGACAAATAAGAGATCCAGCTTGGTTCTGATACCAAGTACAGTAGTGTAGTGTAGTGTAGTGTAGTGCTGTGTTGTATAGTATTACTGTCGAGAATTGTGTAACAGACTAGTACCGTGAGCGTTCTGAATTCCGGATGAACAGGTATCCGTGCGCCAGGTGGCCAAATGGTAGCATGTAGACTTTCTTAGTTACTTTTTACTGTTTTAAGCTATTATTTTTCTTTTATGTAGGTATTCTATTTAGCGTTTTCCCTCTCAAACAGTATATTGCTTAGTTATTAACAACACATTTGAAATTACACTGAAGAGCCAAAGAAATTGGTACATCTGCCTCATATCGCGTAGGGCCCTCGCGTCACGCAGAAGTGCCGCAACACGACTTGGCATGGACTCGACTAATGTGTGAAGTAATGCTGGAGGGAACTGACACCATCAATCATGCAGGGCTGTTCATAAATCTGTAATAGTACGTGGGGGTGGAGATCTCTCCTGTACAGCACGTTGCAAGGCATCTCAGATATGCTCAATAATGTTCATGTCTGGTGAGTATGGTGGCCAGCGGAAGTGTTTAAACTCAGAAGAACGTTCCTAGAGCTACTCTTCAGCAATTCTGGACGTGTGGGGTGTCACGGTGTCCTTCTGGAATTGCCCAAGTCCGTAGGAATATACAATGGACACGAATGGATGCAGGTGATCAGACAGGATGCTTACGTACGTGTCACCTGTCAGAGTCGTATCTAGACGTATCAGGGGTCCCGTATCACTACAAATGCACACACCCCACACCATTACAGAGCTTCCACCAGCTTGAACAGTCCCCTGCTGACATGCAGGGTCCATGGATTCATGAGGTTGTTTCCATACCCGTACACGTCCATCCGCTCGAAACAATTTGAAACGAGACTCGTCCGACCAGTCAACATGTTTCCAGCCATCAACTGTCCAGTGTCGGTGCTGATGGGCTCAGGCGAGGCGTAAAGCTTTGTGTCGTGCAGTCATCAAGGGTACACGGGTGGGCCTTCGCCTCCGAAAGCCCATATTGATGACGTTTCGTCGAATGGTTCGCACGCTGACACTAGCTGGTGGCCCAGCATTGAAATCTGCAGCAATCTGCGAGAGGGTTGCACTTCTGTCACGTTGAACAGTCGTCGTTGGTCTCGTTCTTGCAGGATCTTTTTCTGGCCGAAGCAATATTGGAGATTTGATATTTTATCGGATTCCTGATATTCATGGTACACTCGTGAAATGGTCGCACGAGAAAATCCCCACTTCGTTGCTACTTCGGAGTTGCTGTGTCCCATCGCTCGTGCGCCGACAATAACAGCACGTTCAAACTCACTTAAATCTTGATAATGTGCCATTGTAGCAGTAATGACCGATCTAACAACTGCACCAGTCACTTGTTGTCTTTTATATGCGCTTTGCCGACCGCAGCGCCGTATTCTGCCCGTTTACATATCTCTGTATTTGAATACGCATGCTTATAACAGTTTCTGCGGCGCTCCAGCGTATGTTAAAATATTGTGTGTTATATTGATGTCACTTCATGTAGATAACAGATTAAAAGAAAATAGCAAATAAAAAAAAGTTCAGAGAGGAAATGCTTACACGGATGGTGGAGCCTTTACTTGGTATGGTGCGTGACTTGGCGCGTCCAGGTTGAGGGGACAGGGGGCGTGGTGATCTGTCATCCGCCACAAGGGGACACGCGGCCTCGATTCACACCACATCCGTCTCGCCGGCCATTACGCTGCAGCAAATTGTTTCTGCTGTGGTGCTCGTTTTTAATGGGCGAAGCACCTGTCGCTTCCATTGCATAACTGCAGTCGCGGCCCGCCGCTTGCTCAACCGGAAGAAACTCACTTCGTTGTTAATAGACATTTTGTTGTTTTAGACTGTCCGACGTTATTTCCGTTACGTTAGAAATATTTTATCAGCAATAGTCATCAGTCACAGTTGTTAATTTTTTTTTAAACAGGCCAATAAAAGCGACACGTCCAGTTTGAGAGATTATACTGATATTTTTGTGATTTAAATCCGCTCATCACCTAACAGTAAAGGAACAACATCGTCGTCAACTTGCTGAAAATAGCTTCTCATGCGGGGATTTATGTTTGTCTTCTGTACCGGTGACAAACTACCACTTTCGCAGCTGCACGTCACGAAATTTAATGTTTTATTGTTCAAATACTGCATTTGAGTGTCAGTTGATTTAGATGCAACTCTCAAAAACGTGAGTTTAGTGCCTGGAAAGCGTTTCAACTCCGAAACGCAACGGATTTAAATAGAAAAACAGTATAGATTGTGACTGAAGACGTCATATTGCCGAGCGGTCTAAGGCGCTGCATTCATGGACCGTGCGGCTGGTCCCGGCGGAGGTTCGAGTCGAGTCCTCCCTCGGGCATCGGTGTGTGTGTGTGTGTGTGTGTGTGTGTGTGTGTGTGTGTGTGTGTGTGTGTGCTTGTCTTAGGACTACAGATGTGAGATACTGTAATGACACTGTGGAAATGGAATGCAGTTTCGAATTCGGGACAAAGTCCACGTTTACATCCACACGACTAACATTCAGTTCACAGTTAAGTACCTAGCAGAAGGTTCGTTGAACCACATTGATTGTTCTCTACGGTTTCACTCTCAACAAGCGCCCAGGAAAAACACTTAAATATTTCCGTGCGAACTCTAATTTATCCTAATTTATTACGATGTTCTTTTCTCCATGTGTAGGCGGACGCCAACAAAATAATTTCCATTCGGAGGAGAAAGTTGGTGACTGAAATTTCGTGAAAAGACATTGCAACAATGAAAACCCCTTTTGTTTTAACGATTGGCACTCTAGCCCACCTGCCATATACATGACTCCCTCACCTGTGTTTCGCAATAACACACAACGAATAGCCCTCCTCGAACTTTTTCGATGTTCGCCGACTGTCCTATCTGGTAAGGTTCTCATACTGCATTACATATCATCACGGACAACGCAGTGGCCAACGGGCTTCACATAACGACCGATAGCAGCGACGTTTGTGTACACTTGTCAGCGCTATCAAACAAGCAACACTGCGTGAAATAACTGCAGAAATCGATGTGGGACGTACGACGAACGTATCCGTTAGGACTGTGCGGCGTAATTTGACGTTAATGGGCTACGGCAGCAGACGACCGGCGCGAGTTCCCTATGCTAACAGCACATCACTGCAGCGCCTGTCCTGAGATCGTGGCCATATCGGTTGGATCCTAGACGACTGGAAAACCGTAGCCTGGTCGGATGAGTCCAAATTTCAGTTGGTAAGAGCAGATGGTAGGTTTCGAGTGTGGCGCAGACCCCACGAAGCCGTGTACCCAAGTTGTCAAGAAGTCACTGTGCAAGCTGGAAGTAGCTCAATAATGACGCTGGTTGTTTTACACGGAATCGACTGGATCCTCTGGTCCAATTGAACCGATCATTGACTGGAAATGGTTGTGTTTGGTTACTTGGAGACCATATGCAGTCATTCACGGATTACATGTTCCCAAACAACGGCGGAATTTTTATGGATGACAACGCGCCATGGCAGAACGTTCCGGACAGCTCGAGCGAATGGTTAGGTCACCCAGATCGGCTGGCGTGCATCCAAATCAAATGGCTCTGAGCACTATGGGACTTAACAGCTGAGGTCATCAGTTTCCTAGAACTTAGAACTACTTAAACCTAACCAACCTAAAGACATCACACACATCCATGCCTGAGGCAGGATTCGAACCTGCGACCGTAGTGGTCGACCGGTTCCAGACTGAAGCGCCTAGAACCGCTCGGCCACACAGACCGGCGGCGTGCATTCTGTCGAACATTTACGGGACATAATCTAGTGGTCAGTTCAAACAGTTTGGCAGTTACGGACGACTATAGAGAGAGCATGGCTCATTGTTTCTGCTGGGGACTTACAGCGACTTGTTGAGTCCAAGCCATGTAGAGCTGCTGCAATGCGACAGGCAAGAAGTGGTCCGACGCGACAATAGGAGATATGCCATGGCTTTTATCACCTCAGTGTATGCTAGGCCGAGATTCCTTCGGAGAATCTTAAGGAAATGTTGTTCGTCCACGAAAGAAGTGGTTAACAAAAAAAAAAAGAGCGAGTATTAAAGTATTGGTCTCTGCCTGGGGCTGGAGAGAGAGAGAGAGAGAGAGAGAGAGAGAGAGAGAGAGAGAGAGAGAGAGATGCGGGATCCATGGAAGAGCTGCGAGTTTCGTTTCGGGCTCGTTAAGTCGGCGGCGGGAGAGCGTTACGCAAAAGCTCAACAAGAGCTATAAGAGAGCCATTGTGAACTGCGAAGAAGTTTGCTGTTGAAAGGCTGAGAATGTACGTTCGGATGAGAGTCGAGCAACATACGATCTCCTCCCACGTAAGTTTCACAATGAGAATTTCCGAGAAGTCGGAGCTAATACTGAGGTTTAATGGCAGTCATCCTCGTCGCACAGCTTAGGCAAACGGACAGGTAACGGGAGAGAAGTGAGAGGTACAAGGAGTACTCTATTCCACACACGGTTAGACTGGCTTAGAGATGAACGAATAGCACCGAATGTGAGGATTTGCGTCGTCGGAGCAGCGAGGGTGAAGAATGGGTGTTGCGCAACGCGGCGCGCGGTGTCAGGAGGTGAGTGACGTAGCCACAGCCACAGCCAGAGGCGGGGCAGCCGCCGCCTGTTGCGCCTCGCGGCTCGGCCTCATCCTGCTGACGTCACGCTCACGCTGGCGCGCCAGCGGCGTTGCCGCTTTCCAGGGCCCGGTTGCCCGCTTCCAGCTGACATCGCCACCTGATATCTCGCCGGCCGTTTCCGGCCCCGCCGCGGCTCGGCTGACACGGCGTGCTCCTAGGCTGGTTTCACCTGAGCAGGGAGACGCCAGCGACCATTGAGTCACTAGCACTTTCAGTACTTCCACATGACCTACTCAATGGCAGCTTTCCTCGGATGTTAACAGAATTCGACATTACCGAGCGAGGTGGCGCAGTGGTTAGCACACTGGACTCGCATTCGGGAGGACGACGGTTCAATCCCGTCTCCAGCCATCCTGATTTAGGTTTTCCGTGATTTCCCTAAATCGTTTCAGGCAAATGCTGGGATGGTTCCTTTCAAAGGGCAAGGCTGATTTCCTTCCCCATCCTTCCCTAACCCGAGCTAGCGCTCCGTCTCTAACGACCTCGTTGTCGACGGGACGTTAAACAACACTAACCAAACCAACAGAATTCGACATTGTTGGAGTATCAGTGGCAAATGTTATATATTTAAATACGCATCAGTATGAAATGACGTGAAATAAATTGCACAGACACGCTGCTAGATTCATATCAGATAGACACAACCCATACGAAAATGTGACAAACCTGTTGAAGAAACTTAATGGGAATCGTTGGAGAGGGTCGACGTCCTTTCACACTGTTGGGTGACTTCAGACATCCAGTACTTCAAATAGATTGTGCAAATCTACAGTCTCTATCGTACGGGTCAAGGAAATAAAATAAACACGAAAGGAATCAACCTAGGAGTATCTGAATATATGTAAATGTGTTTTCCTACCTCCCTGTATCGGTGAACATGGACGGGTACTTAGGTTTAGTCCCTCTCTACATAAAAAATATGTACCACTGTGTCAGTACAGCATTAAGTAAACCCGCATCTCGTGGTCGTGCGGTAGCGTTCTCGCTTCCCACGCCCGGGTTCCCGGGTTCGATTCCCGGCAGGGTCAGGGATTTTCTCTGCCTCGTGATGACTGGGTGTTGTGTGCTGTCCTTAGGTTAGATAAAATTGTTAGATGGGCAAAAATTCAGTTAAGTCGTAACAAGACTCGCTTAGCCCAGCAAACACTCCCCTATTTCTGGGGAGACAACGTGCACACAAAGACGTTGGCTAATTTATTGTGAGCCGGCCGGAGTGGCCGTGCGGTTCTGGGCGCTACAGTCTGGAGCCGAGCGACCGCTCCGGTCGCAGGTTCGAATCCTGCCTCGGGCATGGATGTGTGTGATGTCCTTAGGTTAGTTAGGTTTAATTAGTTCTAAGTTCTAGGCGACTGATGACCTCAGAAGTTAAGTCGCATAGTGCTCAGAGCCATTTGAACCATTTAAGCCATTATTTATTGTGATAGTATGATTTCAAAACGAACATTAAATTCAGTGTTCGATCGAAAATGTTGGCATATACAGGGTGTTAGGGACATAAGTGGAGATTTTTCTATTTATGACTAAGTACAGTGTACTGGAAAACGTTACATCAGTATTTATTTCATTTTCAGACTAATAGTTACAGCTATTAAAAAATGTATGTTTCTACGTTGGTTAATACCTCCATGTACCAACGGCACAGGCCAGCCATTGGTGTTTATTTTTCCCCGGGTAAGTCCCATAGGGCCCAGAGCCATTTGAACCATTTTTTGTCTTCGTGCTTGCCAAATCTCTACCTTAGCCAAGAAGGTCGCGAGATCTCTCTTTAATTGAGAACGTTTGGAGTATTATGCCGAGGGCCATCTAACAAGCTCGGGATTTTGATTATCGGACGCGCCAATTAAACAGAATTCAGCACGATATCCCTCGGGAGGGCATCCAACGACTCTAGAAATCAGTGCCAATCCGAATAACTGGTTGCCTAAGGAGCAGAGGTGGTCCCAACGTGTTACTGGCTTACTCAATTTGTGAAGCTCATTCTCTTGAATAAATCATCCAACTTTTCTGAAACTGTAATAATTTGTTTGTCTGTACATATATATCACTTCTACTGATTTCCTTCCCATTCAGATAATTCCTTCGTGGTCGTCGTCTTTTTGGTCTTAAAGTCCAGTTTATACTAGTGTATTTACCTGTAATGAACTTTGTTACAAAGGAGTTTGATCCTGCTCTCCGAGAGCAACATGGTAAACCTGAACAAAGGAAGAGTAGTATGTGGCTGTGACACTTTAGCGACTGTGAATGAATTGTGACGAGTTAAAACTGTCTGACGGATAGGGAGTCTAATCTAGATACGTTCCTTGTTTGGCGTTCTCCTGTTGTACCGTACTGGTCACAAAGTAAGTGTGAAACGTCCAGAGGTGTTAATCTGAAAGGCGATACCGCTGTGATTTGTCGCGGGCGTAGCGGCGAGGCCCTGGCTTGGCGCGTCGCGTATGTAATTGCGGGCAGAGCACGTAGATCATAATCGCGGCCATCCGCATCCGCCGAGGTCGCCGGCCCCTGCAGTCGGTCAGTGCGCTCAGCTCCCCTCCGCCGTGTGTTGTCTGCCGTCAGTCATTTACCTGTCACACTTGTACGCCTAGGAAGTGGTAAATGAGCACTTATGTTCTCAATACGGGAGGGGCGTTCAGTGATACAACACATTTTTTTCTGAAATCAGATTGGTTTTATTCCGAATTCCAATACACCAAATTATTCCTCTCTCTTTTGGCTACAAAACCCTATTTTTCAACATAATTTCCCTTCAATGCGACGGCCTTACGCCGCTCTTCCAACGTGCAGTTAAGCAACGAGGTCTTCGATTGTGATCCGTCGATCACCTCGAATGAGTGTGTACACACGTTTCATCATGGGAGGAGATACAGTTGTGTGCGGCAGGGTGGCACGTGGAAGATCGGATGGGTTAGCACGACGTTGTTGCGGTGATGGCAGACGCCTCGTCCAACTACTCACCGTGCTTTTGTTCACTGCCAGGTCTCCGTAGACATTATCCAGGCGCCTATCAATATCTGCGATGCTCCGGGTTTCCACGAAAAGGAGCCAATGACAGCTCTATGCGTCACCTCCTTTACAGACACCATTTTGAAGGCTATGTACAGCGCCACCGCCTATCGGTACCTCATGAAACTATAAAGGTTGAAGCGGGAATATTCCACAATGTCCCACAGTTCCGCATTTTTTTTTTTTCAACTGAAATTGGCCGAGGAAAAAAGTGTTGCATTACTTATTGAACGCCCATCGTATATTATTGTCCTAGTGAATAACCGCGGATGTTCCCTGACATTGTTTGCGGATGTGCTATTGCGTATACGGAAGTCGTAATGGTAGGAAATTGTAATGCATGACGGCCTGCAAAGGGTCGGCGCTTGGTGCAAGTTTTGGCAATTGACCCTCACCATAAACGATAGACTCGTTATTTTTCTATTCCACGATTGCCGAAAAACGACCGGAAGCGATCAGATTCATTAAATATTTGGGAGAATGCATATCGACCGATTTTAAGCGGAACGACCAGATAAAAGTAACGGGAGGATAGGTAGATGACAGACGGGAAGTAGCCTACAAAACTCTATGTGACCAGTATTTGAATATTACTCTTCAGTATGTGACTGTTATCAGAAGGGATTGACATGAAAAATAGAGCGGATGCAAAGGAAAGCAGCACGCTTCGTTTCAGGTTCATTTAGTAAGCACGAAAGCGCCACAAAAATGTTATGCCAACTCTAGTGGTAGACAGAAAAAGAAAGGCGTTTAGAATACTCGACTAATATATTACCCCCTCATAACTTTGTTGTTGTTGTTGTGGTCTTCAGTCAGAACACTAATTTCATGTAGTCTATCTTGTGCAACTCTCATCATCTCTGCATAACTGCTGCAAGGTAAATGTTTAACACACACACACACACACACACACACACACACACACACACACGCTTCCCTCAATTACAAAAGTGACGATTCCTTGACGCGTCAGGATGTGTCCTACCAATCAATCACTACTTTTAGTCATATAGTGCCGTAAATTTCTTTCTTCACTCAGTTAGACCAGTACATCATGGCGTTAATCTGCCTAGTCACCTAATCGTCTTTCTTCTGTAACGCCATGTTTCAAAAGCTTTTATTCTTTTCTTGTCTGCACTATTTATCGTCCGCGTTTGACTTCCGTACGAGGCTACAGTATTGCCAGTCTGCATTTTCTATCGTATCTACTTGTGCCAACATAAGTTACTTTGCTGCGCGGATAGTAACACTCATGCATTACTATTAGTGTCTCGTTTCCTAATCTAGTTCTTGATTTGCTTCACCTACATTCCATTACCCTCTTCTTACTTTTGCTGATGTTTATGTTATAACCTCTTTTTCAGGAGACTATTTACTCAGCCCTTTGCCGTCTTTGATAGTATTATAATGTCACTAAGAAACGAAAAAATATTTATTTCTTCTCCGTGAACTTCAAATCCCATTTCCAATTTCTCCTTGATTTCATTCACTGCTTCCCAAGTTACACACTGAATAACAAGGATAGGTTATAGCCCTGTCTCACTCCGTTCCCAACTACTGCATTCCTTTTATATCCTTCGACTATATTGACTACATTCTGATTTCTGTACCTGTTGTAGATAACGTTTTGATCACTGTATTTTACTCTTAATATCTTTAGAATTTCAAATAGTGCATTGCAGTCAACAGTGTGAATAGATTTTTGTAAGATAGCCCCACAAAAAGGAGTCACATGTGTTCATATCTGGAATAAATCAATAATTCAAAAACAATCTTAATCGCATTTATTATTATTATTATTATTATTATTATTATACCGCCAACCGGTTTCAACCCGACGTAGGGGTCATCTTCTGGGCGTTTACACCATTGGTGGACTGCTGGTGGTGTCACTCCTGTCTACATAGTTGATAGTTTCCTGCGGTTATGTAGACAGGAGTGACACTACTAGCAGTCGACCAATGGTGTAAACGCCCAGAATATGACCCCTACGTCGGGTTGAAACTGGTTGGCGGTATAATAATAATAATAATAATAATAATAATAATAATAATTATTATTATTATTATTATTATTATTATTATTATTATTATTATAAATGCGATTAAGACTGTTTTTGAATTATTGATTAATCATACTAATCGCTGCTTCTCTCCACAACCATGTTGTCCAAAAATCTGGAGTAAATGGCGACCAATCGAGGCCCACGCCAGTGGCCTCCGGGTGAGCCACAATGCGGTCCCCAAAGTGCTCCTCAAGGACATCAAACACACCACTGCTTCGATGGGGTCGAGCTCCGTCTTGCATGAACCACATCTTGTCGAAATCAGGGTCACTTTAGATGACTGGGGATGAAATCACCTTCCAAAAACTTCGCGTACCGTTCGGTAGTCACCGTGCCGTCAAGGAGTATCATACAGATAATTCCGTGACTGGACATTGCACACCACACGGTCACCTGTTGAGGGTGAAGAGACTTCTCGATCGCGAAATGCGGATTCTCAGTCCCCCTAATGCGCCAGCTTTGTTTATTGACGAGCCCATCCGAATGAAAGTGGCCTTCGTCGCTAAACCAAACCATACTAATTCATATCATGCCCCGCTGCAAACTGTTCTGTTTGAACATCCCATCGCAAACCGTTCAGAAGTTATGACGATTTTATTTCATATAATTCAGTAGTTGTCACCCTGTAAATAAGTCGCGTCATTATTTTGCAAACATGACGTATTAAACTTAGAGCGCGGTGTTGTGTATATCGCGAAAAGACCGTGTAGGTAAAAAAATTCAAACTCACTCGCAAGGTTACCAGCACTCGTTCATCCCAAGCACCATTCGCTACAAGAACAGGAGAGGGAGAACTGACAGCGGTAGACAATAAGGTGTCTTGCAAAGTAGAGCTGTAGATGCCGATATATTCTCGTTGTTTAGTAAAATAAAAATCAATCCTGCCTCTCCTACATCTTCCACATAAGGCATACTCCTTCTGTAACAAGTACCGAACACTCGCTCGTTCCGTTTAAAACTGCAGAATATAAGACGATGTAGCTGACATGACCTATAATAGTCAAGAAAGCACACGTGGTATTTGTGATAGACGTTGTTAACAAGAATTATCGGTGCCTTTTTTTTAAAATAATGCAGTGCTGCATAGAACAGTGATTGATGACTATATCTCGACAAGATTAACGAAGAGTGAGAGTTGACCATGGAAGGGGGCAACGTTGTCCCGTTTTAGCGTGCATTATTGAGTTCACTTCACATTGTCTTAATAGTAGTATCAGTCTTTTGAACATCTGTTGCGTAAATTAACCATGCCGCATGGGGAAACAATGCAAAACGAATCGCAGCAGATAAGTCACCAGTCGCAAACGTCGTCTTCAACTGACTATGGTAACCGGCACTTAAGGTAGGAGAGCCATATAACAATTAACGAAACGAAACGCGCTACCAACCTCGTTCTGCGGTTGATAGCTGCTACGCTGGCTGTATCCTGTAAATAAACTGTCAGTCATTTTGTTGTTATGATACAGGTTACAGATACGCCACCTAATATACATTTATTGTCTATATACGAAGTACACAACAGAATCGCATTGGCTCCTCGTTCGTTTTCTCAAAAGAAACCGAAATGTCCAAACCGTGTTTGAATAAACCATGACAACAGTTGCTGATTCAACAATCCAGGACTATTTTCACTGTAGTTCGAAAGCCTCAGTAACATGCATCTTTTCAATGCGCTATTATCAATGCTGCAATGTACGTGACTTCCCATACAAGCCTAGAGACGCTTTCACTTTCGCATTCAGAGCCTATGGCACTCCTTGGAAAGTTTATGGTGCAACAAGACGATCACATCCGCCATGGATGTTCCCCATGTGCTCTATGGTACTCACTACTGGACACTCCGCTGCTTAAATGTGTTTCCTGCCCAAGATAACCACGCCGATGTCCGCTACTCGCACCCTTGAACGATCAGGGTGGGACTCTAACCCCTCGCCTGTGGCTTATGGGGCAGTGACGCCATCCCGAGACCACAGAGACTGGCAGGATTCGAAGTGTGTTTCTCGTGACCTGTACCGAGTCGTCTGATCGGACTTACAAGGGGAGGCCGCCAATTGTGAAATTCAGATCCGATTCATACTGCGTATAATAAAAGCTCATGGCCAGAGGTGTAATGTGGCAAAGCACCAAGATGCACTTCTCAGCCGTTCTCGATAAAATCGACAGTTAAAAGAAACCACCGCGGTGAAATACTCTCTACGATTAGTAATTTTCTACAGCGTGGTGGTCCAGCGGTAAGCGCTCGGGTTCGTAATCCGAAGGTCGCCGGATCGAATCTCGCTCCATGCAACTTTTTTTTTAGTATTTGTTTTTTGTAATTCATATATATATATATATATATATATATATATATATATATATATTTTTTTTCCCGGCAATCAGTTGCAACAATTATGCATATAATAAGTTGTTGAAAGTCGTTTGTCGTGGAAAAACTGGCGACTTCGAACATCATTTTTTTCCGCAAACAAAGTTGTATTTCACAAATGTTATTAATTGTCTTCATAATGTTAACCACGTATAGTTAACGGAAGACGTAGAAACGAATACGTATAGCGTAAGTCAAACGTTCGAATTAGAATAGAGACCCCACGAACACAAACTTGCTGTGGCAGGTATGAAATATAAACTCCGTTACTCACTCGTTACACTTGAAGGACAGATGTTGAATGGGCCGAAACGAGCCGCCCCATAACAGCGTAGTTGCCTGCTAACTTCGAAAGAAGGTAGATGCGGTCCCTAGCGCAACTTATAACATCGTCGAAAATTAGTGCGGACGGGAGAGCTTTGGTACACCCTGTTAAACAAACGGAAAAATGGAGGCGGTACAATTGGAGAGCGATCCGCCTTCACCAACATGCATAAGCAATTCATTAATAGTTTATATATATTTGAATTGCAAAAAACTAATAATAAAAAAATATTGCATGGCGCGAGATTCGATCCAGCGACCTTCGGATTACGAACCCCAGCGCTTACCGCTGCGCTATGACGCTGTAGAAAATCATTAATCGTAGAGAGTATTTCACCGCAACGGTTTCTTTTAACTGTCGATTTTCTCGACAACGGCTGAGAAGTGCATCTTGGTGCTTTGCCACATTACACCTCTGGCCATGAGCTTTTATTATGCGCAGTATGAATCGAATCTGAATTTCACAATTGGCGGCCTCCCCTTGTTAGTGGCTCCTGTGGCACTGCTGAGACCTTGCAGTCGTACAAGGCCGCAACGAATGAGTGGCCAGATATCGGTCATCACGTGGGAATTTGAGGCGCCGGTGAGCTTGGCTCACCTAAATTGTTACCCTGCCTGCCTCACTGTAGCGATTCCGAAACCGACGGAGACATTAGAAACAACACGACTAACTCGGCGATTAGAAGTAAATAACCACGCGGTGCTGAACATTTTACCGTAATATCTGAGGGATATGGGGTGAGCGCACATCTCTCCCCGTCGTAAATGTCATCTTTCGAAACCAGAGCCACTATTTTTCTTGAAGTAACTCTTCAGTTCTCATAACGAGACAGCGAATCCCGTTTTCCTTCTCCAGCCTTCTTGGCAGTGCCGCGGATCAAACAAGTTAGATACAATGCTCAATGAGCTATTGAAGCGGACAGGAAACGAAGATGGTGTACGTCATTCTATTCTTACAATGTATTGTTACAAACCAATAATGCAAAAGAAAGTTTTTTTAAATTTTCTGGCATCCGTCTTTTTCACGTGGAGCAGTTGATTCAAAGTAATCTAAACCTCGATATGACAGGGACTTCATTATTTTACTTCGCACTGTAATTTTTCAAAGCAACCTTATGTAAGCATTTTGTATAAAATAGATACGCGTCGTTTTCAATGAAAGTTTACTTATCCACACCGATTTACCTAAATATCAGTTATGACGGTGATGTTCTTCATTCTATCAATGCGCGAGTGAAGCCTTGCAGCTAAGTGAATTAACAGAAAAATGTAATTTGTCACAAATAATTATCGCTGACGGGGCTCTTACAATGTAAGATAAAAAAAAAGAGAACCCACAAAATGGTCATAATCTTATCCATGCTGCGATATTTATCAGCGATATCTCTCATTGCACTGGGACTTCCCCGTTTATTGCTCGTACGAGCTTACCACACAAAAAGAAAATTCATTGTATTAATGCTGACATATATGATGGATTGAACTAGAATCTTGCATCCTAATGAATATATGCCCACGCCCACCCTATCTTTGTGAGTGACACTGCTTCATGTTAAAGGGATAAGTTAGTTTCGAGCAAGATTGAGTAATTACGAACTTTAGATATTAACGTAGTAGGTATTCAGTTCGATTAGATGCTAAGATGACATTCGAGTGCTTCGTAAGCTCTTTTAATCTACTGGACAGCAAACATTCCATTGCGAGAATGAAACATACACTGCGCAACACAATTAAAGGATCATTTTTTCGAAACCCCGTAATTCTCTCCCTTTATGACACAGAGGTTTGAAATTTCACTCAAAGGTGCCCACGGTGGAAAAGCATGGCGCCTTGTAACCTCACCCTCACCCTCGGTGACGCCTCAAACAGCAAGGAGTCGACACACGCAAAAAAAGGAAAAAGGAAAGCTCAGAAGTTCACGTGACGTGTAACGTGGATTATTAATGTATTATTGGCACAAAATTTCAACACAATACTGCCAAACGCCACCGTAGACGTGTTACAGCATGGGAATGTCGTCACATCCCCTCTTATCCACATTTCTCCTTTTGATGCCTCTGCGACGTAGGTCAGAACAGCGACGTACAGCGCTGAAGTAACGCGGTTTTCTTATGAGTGGCCGAGGAAAACATTCAAGTCACACCACCGCTTAGAATCAGCATGAAAAGGCCGCAGGGTGTGTCATAAAGGTCTTCAGTGGAACCACTTCTTTCCCTCGGGCGTTGGGCCGGCCAGTGTGGCCAAGCGGTTATAGGCGCTACAGTCTGGAACCGCGCGACCGCTACGGTCGCAGGTTCGAATCCTGCCTCGGGCATGGATGTGTGTGATGTCCTTAGGTTTGTTAGGTTTAAGTAGTTCTAAGTTCTAGGGGACTGATGATCTTAGAAGTCAAGTCCCATAGTGCTCAGAGCCATTTGAACCAAACCCTCGGGCGTTGATTCCCACACATGCGACAGTTGGCAGTACGATGAGGATCAGGACGACATACTTGACAACTTTTGACGTTGCTGACCCCCCCCCCCCCCCTCCCAGATGATTCAATACTCCTGTTACGAAATCGGATCGTACCCCTTTGGAGTGTAGCGGGAGAGCAATTTTTGCTCTGGTGCATATGTTGGAGCTACTAGGGACCATTCAAAACCATTCGACAAAGTTTGAACGTGACGTTGACACATCCGTGAATAAAACGGCCAAGAGACCTTCTACGATCGCCAGATCGGCGATACCCACGGTGCCACCCGCCTGATTTTGTCGAGCACTTTAAAAATGTACCTCTCGAAGTCATAGCTGCGTGCATGCAGGCAACCCCTGACACCTCTGCGATGCCGCGTGTCCGTTACCGGGGGCTACAGCGGTAGTGTAGAACAGTGCACCACCATCCAGACAGTTCTCACTCATTATTGCAAGCAACAGATAAGAAATTGAAGGTGACTATCGTGTACTTTCGGAAGGCATAAGACTCTCATTGTTTGATACTCATTAACCTGGGTACTTAAGGAACTGGGTTTGGTCAATAAGAATAAAGAAAAAAAATATTTAGCAGACCATTTGAAATACAACCTCCAAAGTAAAATGTGTAGGGTAGATATCTGAGCCCGCACTTGAATTAGATCAGGGGTGAGCCAAGCGGATGGATTCAACTTCTACTTTATTCCAGAGAAAGTTACTTGCGAGTAACTTCGCTTTTAGGACGTGACACTTTACAGATAGGCTGTGGAAAAGGAAAACTGTTTTCTTCAAAGCCATGGAAAACAGTGTGTGTTGCACTGAAGGTATTTTCCTCATTTATTAAGCGCAGCTATTGAGAATCGAACTGGGTAATTACCTTTAAAGTAGCAGTAAATTAAAGGAACGATAGTTTCTCAGAACGAAACAAAGGACTCTTATTGGGAACAGCTATTGAATTTTCCTGTATTCACGACGCTATAATGAGGACTCTACTTATGTCATGCAATAGCTTTGTTTGATCGATTGTCCAAACGCAAGTATTGTACGAGATTCTCTGATGCAGTGACAGATGAATGAGTGAATCTAGCCATAGAAGTGAGGAAGCATTGCCAGCTGCACGTTCACAACAACAAAAAGACGCCTGTTCCATTATCCCTCTTTTTCACCTTGTTGTTAAGAGCAGATCGATATCTTATGACGACTAGTCATGCATTTATCACAGGTTCAAATGGCTCTGAGCACTATGCGACGTAACGTCTGAGTTCATCAGTCACCTAGAACTTTGAACTAATTAAACCTAACTAACGTAAGGACATCACACACATCCATGCCCGAGGCAGGATTCGAACCTGCGACCGTAGCAGTCACGCGGTTCCAGACTGTAGCGCTCAGAACTACACGGCCGGCTTTATCACAGGTGCAAGGACAGGATGCAAGAACCGTTTGATTTACTGTCACAGACTCATTAAATGAAAAACAGAACAGAAAACTCGGTGGGCTGTATGAGGTCATTCTTATAGACGTCACGCTTTACTTAGCACGAATTGGTTGTACTGCTTTCGTTTCTTCAGTATTTGTTAAATAGGAACGGTCCCGAGGCTTCCTGTACTGGATCATAGAGCTCCCTGTTCGCACCAACACATAGGAAATATCGTGGCAACGTCGGAAATGCACTTTAAGCGAAAAATGATAAACTTTGGAGAACAATAATCTGGTGCACGCTGTGCCGCATCTGCCGTTCAGTTCGAGGTCATTCCAGTCGATCGACGCTGTAGCATTTATTACACGTTAGTAGTTTCGAGTTCGAATATTCTGTAGCTTATTAAGATTTGTCTACAATCTCTGCACTTAGTTTAGCGATTTGATGACCACACTTCGCGATTGAAAAAGGTGCCACTGTGTCGTTCCTCCTCCTTGACGAAAGTGACGGTGCTCTCGGAATCTTAGGTAAGTATCGTTTTTGTAAGCTTTAGCATATAGCTCGGCTCCATAGTAATTCCGAGATAGATTGAGATATCCATTTGGTAGGTAGCATGTCATAGGTACCTATTGTCATTGTCGTTTAATTGGCTCTGAGCACTATGGGACTCAACTGCTGAGGTCATCAGTCCCCTAGAACTTAGAACTACTTAAACCTAACTAACCTAAGGACACCACAAACATCCATGCCCGAGGCAGGATTCGAACCTGCGACCGTAGCGGTCTTGCGGTTCCAGACTGCAGCGCCTTTAACCGCACGGCCACTTCGGCCGGCACATTGTCGTTATGAGATGCACACTTAATTTTCATATTAATGTAGGAAATGGAGAAAGGTGTGACATTCTGCGAGGGAGCGGCTAGAAACGCTCGCCGTGTCCCCCGTAGGATTGGTTCAAATGGCTCTGAGCACTATGGGACTTAACTTCTGAGGTCATCATTCCCCTAGAACTTAGAACTACTTAAACCTAACTAACCTAAGGATATCACACACATCCATGCCCGAGGCAGGATTCGAACCTGCGACCGTAGCGGTCGCACGGTTCCGGACTGTAGCGCCTAGAACCGCTCGACCACTCCGGCCGGCCCCCGTAGGGATGCAGTCCCCTACCTGGTGCACAGTTCTCGCTCTCAAGCTGTGAGGCCTCTGCAGCTCATTAAGGAGCATCCAGAGAGCGGTTTAAGCGTCCACTCGGGCAATTTTTTTCCGATAAAGGTCGCCATTCTCGCCCAAGTTTCGATCCAGACAGCCTCTTACCTGGTAAGTAATGGGCTCTAGCCTGAACGATCTTCTACGTAGTATCAGAAATTTTATGTCGTAATGTCAACAAATTCACTGAACATACATTTTCCTTCCGATGACGAGTCATTTTTTTCAGTTCACGTCTCGGAAACATTGCTTAAGAAGTCTGACATATTATTCTACTTAGTGAACATTTTGTGTTTCGTTTCTCATAGGACACTCCTCAACAATGCTGTAATCAGTGGTTCTCAAAGATTTACCTCTGTCATTATACGATTGTTTTCCATAAGAACTAAGGAAAACACTACCTGTTATTTGCTACTGAGGAAGGATTTACAAAGGCGAGTCACAATTTAGGTTATCACATTTAGTTTATTGCCCTTTACTGGTTTCGGGCGCCTACGCGCTCATGTACGGAAGGTGGACATTCAGTTCATAACATACACTTCCAATTTGTTTTGTGTAATATAATACACACATCAAAAAAGTTTTGCACCACCCGGTTCCCCGAACTTCCGAAGATAGACGTTGATTATGGATGTTTTATCACATACACAGTCGCTTTGATTGTTCAGAGATCTCACTAAACCCGCCCAAAGATGTAAACAACCATGCATGAGCAGCGCCTATTAGATGGAGGGGGTCCGACAGACTATCAGTTCCCGTCAGTCCACCCCGAAGGAGGTACACGGCTCGTGTTCTCTGTAGTTCAACCATGCGTAGACGGTCAATACATCAGTTCGATCGCATCCGCATAGTTACTTTGCGCCAGGAAGGGCTCTCAGCAAGGAGTGAACCAAAGCTATGTTGTTCGGACATGGAGGAGATGCAGAGAGACTGGAACTGTCGACGACATGCCTCGCTCAGGCCGGCCAAGGGCTACCACTGCAGTGGATGACCGCTACCTACGGATTATAGCTCGGAGGAACCCGGACAGCAACGCCACCATGTTGAATAACGCTTTTCGTGCAGCCACAGGACGTCGTGTTTCGACACAAACTGTGCGCAATAGGCTGCATGACGTGCAACTTCACTCCCGACGTCAATGGCGAGGTCCATCTTTGCAACCACAACACCATGCAGCGCGATACGGATGGGCCCAACAATATGCCCAATGGGCCACTCAGGATTGGCATCACGTTCTCTTCACCGATGAGTGTCGCATATTCCTTCAAGCAGACAATCGTCGGACACGTGTTTGGAGGTAAGCCGGTCAGGCTTAACGCCTTAGACACAGTGCCCAGCGAGTGCAGCAAGGTGGAGATTTCCTAATGTTTTGGGGTGGCATTATGTGGGGCCGACATACGCCGCTGATGGTCATGAAAGGCGCCATAATGGCTGTAGGATACGTGAATGCCATCCTCCAATCGATAGTACAACCATATCGGCAGAATATTGGCGAGGCATTCGTCTTCATGGACGACAATTCGCGCCCCCACCATGCACATCTTGTGAATAACTTCCTTCAGGATAACGACATCGCTCAACTAGAGTGGCCAGCATGTTCTCCAAACATGAACCCTATCGAACATACCTGGGATAGACTGGAAAGGGCTATTTATGAACGATGTGACCCACCAACCACTCTGAGGGATCTATGCCGAATCGCCGATGAGGAGTGGGACAATCTGGACCAACAGTGACTTGATGAACTTGTGGATAGTATGCCACGACGAATACAGGCATGCATCAATGCAAGAGGACGTACTACTAGGTTTTAGAGGTACCAGTGTGTTCAGCAATCTGGACCACCACCTAAGAAGGTCTCGCTGTGTGGTGGTACAACATGCAATGTGTGGTTTTCATGAGCAATAAAAAGGGCAGAAATGATATTTATGTTGATCTCTATTCCAGTTTTCTGTACAGGTTCTGGAACTCTAGGAACCGAGGCGATGCAAACCTTTTTTTGATGTGTGTAAATGTGCGTCTTCTACATCTACATACATACCCCGCAATCCACCATACGGTGCGTGGCGGAGGGTACCTCGTACCACAACTAGCATCTTCTCTCCCTTTTCCACTCCCAAACAGAACGAGGGAAAAATGACTGCCTATATGCCTCTGTACGAGACCTAATCTCTCTTATCTTATCTTTGTGGTCTTTCCGCAAAATATAAGTTAGCGGCAGTAAAATTGTACTGCAGTCAGCCTCAAATGCTGGTTCTCTAAATTTCCTCAGTAGCGATTCACGAAAAGAACGCCTCCTTTCCTCCAGAGACTCCCACCCGAGTTCCTGAAGCATTTCCGTAACACTCGCGTGATGATCAAACCTACCAGTAACAAATCTAGGAGCCCGCCTCTGAATTGCTTCTATTTCCTCCCTCAATCCGACCTGATAGGGAACCCAAACGCTCGAGCAGTACTCAAAAATAGGTCGTATTAGTGTTTTATAAGCGGTCTCCTTTACAGATGAACCACATCTCCCCAAAATACTACCAATGAACCGAAGACGACTATCCACTTCCCCCACAACTGCCATTACATGCTCGTTCCAACTCATATCGCTCTGGAATGTTACGCCTAAATATTTAATCGACGTGGCTGTGTCAAGCGCTACACTACTAATGGAGTATTCAAATATTACGGGATTCTTTTTCCTATTCATCTGCATTAATTTACATTTATCTATATTTAGAGTTAGGCCGGCCGGTGTGGTCGTGCGGTTCTAGGCGCTTCAGTCTGGAACCGCGTGATCGCTACGCTCGCAGGTTCGAATCCTGCCTCGGGCATGGATGTGTACGATATCCTTAGGTTAGTTAGGTTTAAGTAGTTCTAGGTTCTAGGGGACTGATGACCACAGATGCTAAGTCCCATAGTGCTCAGAGCCATTTGAACCATTTTATATTTATAGTTAGCTGCCATTCTTTACACCAATCAAAAATCCTGTCCAAGTCAACTTGTATCCTCCTACAGTCACTCAACGACAACACCTTCCCCTACACCAGAGCATCATCAGCAAACATCAGTCTTCAGTAGATGAATATGAAAATACCCGAAACGCATAGGGATTAATAACATAAATTTGATAACTTAAACAGTTCTACTGGCAGTCTTCACCGGAGCCACGGGTAACATCAGGATTGTGCCGGGTCAATTTCTTGGCTCATTTAGTACTCGTAACAAATTTAAATGACGTAATACCGGTAACTTTGAAACCTGTTTGCGTAAAACGCTGTTGTTCATAGAGTAGGTGACTAATGAAATCTGCAGCAAAATTTAAAAAAATGTAAAGACTACGGTGGATGCATTAAGTGGCAGAATATGGTAGTGAATTTCGTTTAAACGAATGAAGCATACGGTTCATCGCTAGAATTTGAAGGGCTTCGTTCGTCTGCTGTTGACGACGTTTAAGCAAATGCTCTTGGACTATAGGAATAAGTTCGTCAGCACGAGATCGCTGTAGTTATTTAACAAAATCCATTTGGTGGTTTACCATAGCGCTAGGAAAACCGTACATGTGATTCCGAGAACCACCATAACAGGGAATGAATAAGCATGCTACACTTGTTTCAGTACACGTTATGCAAGCATCGCGACTGCCACACTATAGAATTTATATTATCTTTCGAATTGTATTTGTAATGATATATTTCACGCACTTCTGTTGAGTAGAAGCGAACAGTGGGGGCTGAAATTGAACCGAACAAAAAATATTTGTGCACAGATATTACAGTGCCTTGTGCGGTGTAAATTGGACGTGGGAAGACGTACGTACTCTCAAATAGCCTATCATCATTTTAGTTTATTTCAGAACCAAATAAGGGCGCCCGTTGTGACCGCATTAATTTTCAGTCTGACAATACGAACGTGAAAAATGCATCTATGATGCCACACGAGTTAGAAGGAAGCAGCATTTTCTGAACTGGCGGACCGAGGCTATCCGTTTAGTACGCCACACGCCTCCGCCAAGCTCCGTCGCGGCTGCTTTTCGCTTTCTCTTACACGCTCCACTGCAGTTAAGTTATTGATTGGAAGTTGGCTCTGCACCAGAATTTTAATTTTTTCGGACGAGCGTGTGGCAGCAATTCTAGTCATTTCGTCTCTGAATTTCCAGTTGTAACAAATTCGTTAGTGAATTTGTAACAGGAAACTGTACGTTGTGATCAGTGCAGTCCGGTGGGAAGTATTACGACATAGACGCAAAGATGCAATGCTCTAAGGATAATAGAATATTTACATCCTAAATTCAATACTACTTCTCCACATATGTTTCACAGCATTTTTCTACTCCCTTCGTTGACATGCGTTGCCTTGGCAGACCATATGCGGCTTATTTAGTATTTGGTAGTAATACATTATGTATGTTCTATGAGTGTCGTATAATGATTATTCGATGTTGGGTGTGGGAATAAGGGAGAACACGCTATAGCGTAAATGAGAGGGAAAGAATTTCTGCGATCAAGATTTCACGGTGCACCATGCTCTACTCTAAGGGACCATTGGACATGTGAGCATCATACCGCTCTTAGCCGATATTAATGTCTGTTTCCGAACCGTAGACACGACTTATCCTTCAAGTAACGCCTTATTTGTCCTCGATACTGCACTGGTGTGTTGTTAAGGAGTGCGATGCGTTGTACATGTCTGTCTGTATGCATGCATGCATGTCCGAAGGAACATTGCAACGTACTTCTTGCCAACATAGGCAGTGCAATGTCGTATTATCGTATTTATCCGCCGATACCAAGCAGCTACTTGCAATTAAAATGTCCTCCCCTGTACGGGAATCACCTAATTTGTGAGAGTACAGATTGTGACACATGAACAAAGACCTAAGTTCAGGTCTGGCCCTAAGTCGTGCACTGATAGTCAAAGCGGTTAAGGCGAGCTCTCGCATAAAGTTGGAAGTCCGGGTTCGAGTCCCGATCTGCCACAAAGTTTCATTGTCGTCATTCCATTATACAGTTGATGGATGTCTGTAATCTCAACTGCGAATTCATTTCATTTGCAGCAAGAACATGGGGCTCAACAAGTTGACGTTCTTAACGTTCCATGAGGCGTGCTCGGATGACGTAAATAGTAGGCTATATACTCCCGCGAAAAATAGGGATCGGAACTTGAACCCCTGTCCGAAAACAGTTTTGTCTCAAGCTTGTGAGGCGGCTAACTTTTTCAACTCAAATAACTTTTGACTCGTTAAAGCTATTTGCAGTGTCTCTTCACCTAGATAAACAGAGACCAGGGCCCCACGAAGCAGAGACGAACACATTTTCGCAGTTTCCTTAATCACCGAGATACGCAGTTCAGCCTTTTTTCTTTTTTTTTAATGTAAATATCGGATTATTTGAGACTGAGTAGCAGATCTGTGTAAGGTAAAATCAGTAATACAACTCTTTTGTTTGTCTGACGAGAAATTATGGAGTAAAAATACATTAAATATTGGGGTTATTGTGGTTTTGTTGCGTTCCACTCGAAGATCACTCCAGAGCGTCGTAAACATGACGTTTCGCTTGACTAGGTGGCATTAGTTTCCGCGGCGAGTGGCGTAAACTTGTCGGCGTCGCACCATTCAAACGGCCGTAACAACACAAGAATCAGAATATTCAATGTAATTCGCCTCCAAAAGAGTTGTATCACTGAATATTTTGTTCGTGCAAATCGGCTATTCATGCACAAAAAAAAAAAAAAAATTACGCCAGCAGTTCCATTCGACTAGGTGAAAAGAGATTATAAATTTCATGGACGACTCAAAATTTATTTGACCCGAAAAAGTTACATACTTTACCACGTGTATGAAAACAGGTGTTCCACCTGACCAAGAGAAGTGGCGCTGGGGTAAGACACTGTCCTCGTGTTCTGGAGGTCGGCGGTTCAAGTCCCCGTCCGGCCATCCAGATTTATGTTTTACTCGATTTCCTTAAATTGCTTAAGGTCACTTCCAGCATACAGTGACACACATAATTATTCGGACACTTCGGACTCTCATTAATAACTAGCCTTTGCGACACACTGGCTCTACGATTTGAAGAAAATATGGTACACGTAAAGTAGTTGTTAATATGCCTGTTCACAGAGTCATCGCCACGGTAAAATGTTTACGTTTGGACACCAGTGACCCTGGAACCTCGGACTCTGTTGATGTGCGTCAACAAAGTTATTCTGACACACTCAGTTGTCCTCCAGAGGTTGTGTGTAGAGGAGCCACGAAGTGTGCATGTAAACATTCAGCAAGGTGGTATGCTGGATACAGCCGAAATAACGATGGGCCGCAGAGGAAGAGGGGGCACATACGAACAATAGTAGCTAGTAATTTTTCATCATGCTAAAGGCAAAAGTTGTAAAACTGCTGAAATCTTACAAGTGAAGAACAGGACAGTTTCCGACGCAATCAGCACATTCCGGGAGGAAGACAGGATTGCCACTCCATCGCATACGGGACATTTAAGAACGTTATAAGTGCGGAAGACTGTTATATCATCAGAAAAACAGAAAAGGTCCAAAGCTCACTACTGAGATTGCCAAAGACATCGGAAAAGACGTGCATTCCGAAACAATACGAAGGCTGCTCAGAACAGGTAACATTCACGGCCGTATTGCAAGAAGGAAGCCTTTCATTAGTAAAATAAATCGCCGAAAGAGTATACTGTATGCCAAATAGCATCTTAGTGACGACAATATGTGGTGGAATGACGTTATATTTGCTGACAAGAGTAAATTTACCATACACTACTGGCCATTAAAATTGCTACACCAAGAAGAAATGCAGATGATAAACGAGTATTCATTGGACAAATATATTATACTTGAACTGACATGTGATTACATTTCCACGCAATTTGGGTACATAGATCCTGAGAAATCAGTACCCAGAACAACCACCTCAGACCGTAATAACGGCCTTCATACGCCTGGGCATTGGGTCAAACAGAGCTTGGATGGAATGTACAAGTACAGCTGCCGATGCAGCTTCAACACGATACCACAGTTCATCAAGAGTAGTGACTGGCGTATTGTGACGAGCCAGTTGCTCGGCCACCATTGACCAGACGTTTTCAGCTGGTGAGAGATCTGGAGAATGTGCTGGCCAGGGCACCAGTCGAACATTTTCTGTATCCAGAAAGGCCCGTACAGGACCTGCAACATGCGGTCGTGCATTATCCTGCTGAAATGTAGGGTTTCACAGGAATCGAATGAAGGGTAGAGCCACGGGTCGAAACACATCTGAAATGTAACGTCCACTGTTCAAAGTGCTGTCATTGCGAACAAGAGGTGACTTAGACGTGTAAGCAATGGTACCCCATACCATCACGCCGGCTGATACGCCAGTAAGGCGATGACGAATACACGCTTCCAATCTGCGTTCACCGCGATGTCGCCAAACACTGATTCGACCATCATGATGCTGTAAACAGAACCTGGATTCATCCGAAAAAATGACGTTTTGCCATTCGTGTACCCAGGTTCTTCGTTGAGTACACCATCGCAGGCGCTCCTGTCTGTGATGCAGCGCCAAGGGTAACCGCAGCCATGGTCTCCGAGCTGATAGTCCATGCTGCTGCAAACGTCGTCGAACGGTTCGTGCAGATGGTTGTCTTGCAAGCGTCGCCATCTGTTGACTCAGGGATGGAGACGTGGCTGTACGATCCGTTACAGCCATGCGGATAAGATGCTTGTCATCTCGACTGCTAGTGATACGAGGCCGCTGGGATCCAGTACGGCGTTCCGTATTACCCTCCTGAACCCACCGATTCCATATTCTGCTAACAGTCACTGGATCTCGACCAACGCGAGCAGCAATGTCGCGATACGCTAAACCGCAATCGCGATAGGCTACAATCCGACGTTTATCAAAGTCGGATACGTGATGGTACGCATTTATCCTCCTTACACGAGGCATCACACGCCCGGGTTCCCGGGTTCGATTCCCGGCGGGGTCAGGGATTTTCTCTGCCTCGTGATGGCTGGGTGTTGTGTGATGTCCTTAGGTTAGTTAGGTTTAAGTAGTTCTAAGTTCTAGGGGACTGATGACCATAGATGTTAAGTCCCATAGTGCTCAGAACCGTTTGAACGAGGCATCACAACAACGTTTCACCAGGTTACGCCGGTCAACTGCTGTTTGTGTATGAGAAATGGGTTGGAAACTTTCCTCATGTCAGTACGCTGTAGGTGTCGCCACCTGCGCCAACCTTGTGTGGGTGCTCTGAAAAGCTAGTCATTTGCATATCACAGCATCTTCTTCCTGTCGGTTAAATTTCGCGTCTGTAGCACGTCATCTTCGTGGTGTAGCAATTTCAACGGCCAATAGTGTATTTCAGTCTGATGGGCGACCTAATGTTGAGATTCAAGAGGAAAAATCTCGAAGCTACTGTGAAGAATGGCGGTGGACATGTAACGGCGTGGGGATGCATGTGGCGAATGGAGTTGGTGAACTGGTTTTTATTGAAGATAAAATGGACTTATTTCACTACTTCTGAATACTGAGGAACAATTTGCAAAAGAGTGCCGAAAACCTTAGGATTGGCGAACATTTTATGTTATATCAAGATGACGACTCGAAACATACGGCCTGGAGTATGAGTATATGGCTATTGTTTAACTGTTCAAAGGTGATGCATTCACTTCTGTCACCAGACTTGAATGTGATTGAGAATCTTTCGAACAAACTAGATAAGGAAATAAGGAAAACTCCAGTCACATCTAGAGAACAGCTGAAAAACAGACTGCAAGAAGACTGGCAGAAAATATCTCTCGAGTACACCCGGAAATTATTGGAGGGCATTCCAAATCGTCTCGGTGAAGTAATTAAGATAAAAGGAATGCGTAGCAGGTACTCAGCTTTTGGACAGAAAGATGTCCAAATAAGTTTGTGCAATATAGGTTTTGTTTTTTGATTATGTTTGTTAATTCTTATGTTTCTATTTGCAGTGTTCTGTAAACTTACTGTCCGCCTGCTTAGCTGAGTGGTAACTTGTTTGCCTGCCATGCCCGGGTTCGATTTCCGGCCGGGTTGGAGATCTTTTTATTTATTTATTTCCACCCGTAGACTTGGAGTTGTGTTGTCCTCATCGTCATCTCATCGCCACCGACTCGCAAATCGCCCAATTTGGCGTCACCTGAAATAAGACTCACAAGTCGGCGGCCGAACTGCCCCTGTTGGGGACTCCCGATCAACAGTGCCATACGATCATTACGTCATTCATTTCGAAGCACGGTGGGCATTTAGTTTTTACATTCCTTACAGGAACTTTTATTTACTTTATACTAATCCTTTACTATTACCGAAATCAGTAGAATGAAGGGAAATTCAATGCATCATGTTTGTCCGAATAATTATGAGTGAGTGCCATCGAAAGAGCACGGCTATTCCCCTTCCCCTTCCATCCACAATACGAGCTTTTGCTCCGTCTCTAACGACCTTGCCGTCGATGGAGAGTTATGTCCTAATCTCCCTACGTTTCTTGCTTGCTTTCTACCTGCAATGAGTTGCTAAATGTGTTACCCGTACTCGTGTCCCTCGTAAGTGAAAAGTCGTTGCGTTATATTGTGGCAATAGCAAAAGGGTTGCTTGGCATTCTTTTTCGTTCATCCCTTTTTGTTGGATAAAATGACCCGGACTCGTTGGCAGATGCTGCTGATATGTGGCTGGTGCCGCACGGGAGAGAAAGAAAGTTGGCGCGGAGCGGTAGAATGGCGCACCGGCTCAGCTCGGACAAATCGCTCGTGCGGATGGTGCGCGCCGGCAGCGGACAATGCGGTTTGCAGCCGGCAACTTGGCCAGACAGGTCGCGGCCCGGGAACAATACTGCCCGCATCCTGGGCAGCCGTGCTACAGTCGCGACCGCTAGTATTCGTACCCTGGGCTCGTAGAATTCCACATCGTCAACAAACTGTTGCGTTACTTGTATTGCCATCAATACAGGACAGTAATATCTACCTCCACTGTTCTGGAAAAACAAAGGACGTATTACAGATAATCTTACCCTTGTATGTTTTTAGTCATTTTTGAGATCATTTCTCCCAGAGTACAGCGTTTTTTTTTATATTTTAAAAATGAACATGGACAGCCACAACGGCAAGCAACTTTTTTTTAATGTTGTCAGTTGTAATGGATGAACACTTAACGTTCTTGGAGTCGTAACGCTTGCTCCGTTCACAGCCACCGTCTACAATCAGTGTGTGACTTCTGAAGATGGTGTAAGACAGACCGAAACCGGTAACCTCATAAAAAAAGTTTCTTGCGGTTGTCATTGTTGATGTTCACTTTTTTTGTATCTTTTTATCCATTGGTCCGCAGCTCGTGGTCTCGCGGTAGCGTACTCGCTTCCCGAGCACGGGGTCCCGGGTTCGATTCTCGGCGGGGTCATTAATTTGCATCTGCCTGGAGATGACTGGGTGTTGCTGTGTCGTCGTCATCACCATCATCATCATTATGATCATTCATCCCTATTACGGTCGGAGGAAGGCAATGGCAAACCACCTCCGCTAAGACCTTGCCTCGTACGGCGGTGCGAGTCTCCCGGACTGAAGGGCCTAGAACCGCAGACGGCCGCTGTGGCCGAGCGGCCCTAGGCGCTTCAGTCCGGAACCGCGCTGGTGCTGCGGTCGCAGGTTCGAATCCTGCCTCGGGCATGGATGTGTGTGATGTCCTTAGGTTAGTTAGGTTTAAGTAGTTCTAAGTTCTAGGGGACTGATGACCTCGGATGTTAAGTCCCATAGTGCTCAGAGCCATTTGAACCTATAACCGCACGGTCACAGTGGTCGGCCGTCCCATTACTGTTCGATTGGATTCACGTCGGGCGATCTGGGTGACCAAATCATTTGCTCGAATTCTGCAGAATGTTCTTCAAACCAGTCGCCAACACTTGTGGCCCGGTGACATTACGCATTATTGTTTTGGAACATGAATCGTTGGAGATGGTCTACAAGTAGCCGAACATAACCATTTCCAGTCAGTGATCGACCAGAGGACCCAGTCCGTTCCATGTAAACACAGCCTGCTTGCCCCACTGTAGGACCACCACCAGCTTGCACACTGCCTTGTTGACAGCTTCACTCCATGGCATCGTGGGGTCTGCACCAAACTCTAAACCTGCCATCAGCTCTCACCAGGACTCGTCTGACCAGACCACGGTTTTTCTGTCGTTTAGGGTCCAACAGATATGGCCACGAGCTCAGGAGAATCGCTGCAGGCGATGTCGTGCTGTTACCAAAGGCACTTCCGTCGGTCGTCTACTGCCATAGTCCATTAACGCCAAATTTCGCGGCTCCGCCCTAACGGATACGTACGTCGTATGTCCCACATTGATTTCTGCCGTTATTTCACTCAGTGTTGCCTGACTGTTAGCCGTGACAACTCTAAGCAATCGCAACTGCTCTCGGTCGCTAAATGAAGGCCGTCGGCCACTGGGTTGTCCGTGGTGAGAGGTAATGCCTGGAATTTAGTATTCGTGGCGCGCTCTTGACACTGTGGATCTCAGAATATTGACTTCCGTAATGATTTCCGAAATGGAATGTCCCAAGTGTCTAGTTCCAGCTACCATTCCTCGTTCAAAGTCTGTTAACTCCCGTCCTGCGGCCATCATCACGCCGGAAACTTGGTCGCCTGAATTACCTGAGCACAAATGACAGCTCCATCAATGCACTGCCCTTTTATACCTTGTCTGAGCGATACTGCCGTCCCCTGTATATGTGCATATCGTTAGCCCATGACTTCTGTCCTCTCAGCGTACATTTTGTTGCAGTTTATTGGTTGTGCAGAAAGCTACGCTTATATCAGAAACACGTCATTGCATTCATCCCACAACCAGGCTCTTGTGCAGTGCCTTTCCTCCATAGTTTCTGGCACCTAGTTTCGTGGTTCATGACGGCGATGTTCGATTATTTATATAGAATGAGGTAACGGAGTGGTGAAGTTATTGGACTAACACTCGAGGGGGAGGGGTCAGATTTCCGGTCCGCCCATCCAGGTCTAGGGTTCCTGTGGTTTCCCTAAATTACTTAAGTGGATTGCCAGAAAAATGTCTTTTTAACTGCGGTGACCGATTTCCTGCCCCATCCTTACCGAAACAGTGTTCCACCTATCATGACCTCGCCGTGGATGGAAGTTAAACCAGTATCTCCTTTTCTTATATTTTTCGAGCATTTGTTTGCTCTCAGTTCGTCTGTGGCGAATGAAAATAATTGATACGTCTTGCTGTTATTGCAAGTTTACGTCGTTTACTGGCAGTGTGCTCTGTAAGCTATTTCATAAAATCGCTGTCGTTTCCGTGAACATAATGTAAATGTGACCGGCCGGTGTGGCCGAGCGGTTCTAGGCGCTTCAGTCTGGAACCGCGCGACCGCTACGGTCGCGGGTTTGAATCCTTCCTGGGGCATGGATGTGTGTTATGTCCTTAGGTTAGTTAATTTCAAGTAGTTCTAATTCTAGGGGACTGATGATCTCAGATGTTAAGTCCCATAGTGCTTAGATCCATTTGAATTTTTGTAAAATGTGCCGAACCTCTGTTTAGAAGGAAGAACGCGTGAAGTCCTTAATCTTGCCGCAATAAAATAAGTTGTTATCCAGTAGTAAAGCGTGATTTCAGAGACTTCTAAAAATTGTCAACGTTCACATTGTTTTGATCAGTAATACGGGAAAGCAGACAGGAGGGAGGCAGCGCAGATGTCAGCTCTGGGCTGACAACTGCGGGGGTCGTGGCTCGAATTCCGATATTACGCGGTTGCTACAGTTTACCTGCGGTGTACTCAAGTAAGACCAGGCAACGAGCAGCGTATTTCTTTGAATAACTCGTATCGTGCACCGGTTAGCCACTAAAACCAAAGAGGAAAAACGGCTATTTTAACACCTCTGCCCGTGACGTGGCGGTAGATGTAGCTACAGCTACAGCGCCGGCGGGTCTGCGGCCATCAGTATATCGTATTCACACCGGTCCCTGTGTTGACGAAGCACGGCAGGGATCGGATTCTCTTCCTGGGCGATCAGGTGACGCTAATTCCGTCACACAACGTGAAAGTTTCTGTTCGTTTTCGTCGGAGAACATGCAGTTTCCGTGTCCATTGTCTTTTAAGTGCTTACATATTTCCGTGTGAGTCCATTGGCTTCACTGTAGTTGAAATTTCAGAACACAGCTACAATAATAAATCAAACGTCGTGTAATCAGTGTTTATTAACCATCCTGCACGTTTCCAGAGTGAGATTTTCACTCTGTAGCGGAGTGTGCGCTGATATGAAACTTCCTGGCAGATTAATACTGTGTGCCGGACCGAGACTCGAACTCGGGACCTTTGCCTTTCGCGGGCAAGTGCTCTACCAACTGAGCTACCCGAGCACGACTCACGCCCCATCCTCACAGATTTACTTCCGCCAGTACCTCGTCTCCTATCTTCCGAACTTTACAGAAGCTCTCCTGCGAACCTTGTAGAACTGTTGTTGTTGTTGTTGTTGTCTTCAGTCCTGCGACTGGTTTGATGCAGCTGTCCATGCTACTCTATCCTGTGCAAGCTTCTTCATCTCCCACTACCTGCTGCAACCTACATCCTTCTGAATCTGTTTAGTGTATTCATCTCTTGGTCTCCCTCTACGATTTTTACCCTCCACGCTGCCCTCCAATACTAAATTGGTGATCCCTCGATGTCTCAGAACATGTCCTACCAACCGATCACTTCTTCTAGTCAAGTTGTGCCACAAGCTCCTCTTCTCCCCAATTCTATTCCATACCTCCTAATTAGTTATGTGATCAACCCATCTAATCTTCAGCATTCTTCTGTAGCACCACTTTTCGAAAGCCTCTATTCTCTTCTTGTCTAAGCTATTTATCGTCCATGTTTCACTTCAAAAATGGCTCTGAGCATTATGCGACTTAACATTTGAGGTCATGAGTCCCCTAGAACTTAGAACTACTTAAACCTAAATAACCTAAGGACATCACACACATCCATGCCCGAGGCAGGATTCGAACCTGCGACCGTAGCGGTTCCAGACTGCAGCGCCTAGAACCGCTCGGCCACACCGGCCGGCCGTTTCACTTCCATACATGGCTACACTCCATACAAATACTTTCAGAAACGACTTCCTGACACTTAAATCAATACTCGATGTTAACAAATTTCTCTTCCTAAGAGCCATTGCCAGTCTACATTTTATATCCTCTCTACTTCGACCATCATCAGTTATTTTGCTCCCCAAATAGCAAAACTCCTTCACTACTTTAAGTGTCTCATTTCCTAATCTAATTCCCTCAGCATCACCCGACTTAATTCGACTACATTCCATTATCCTCGTTTTGCTTTTGTTGATGTTCATCTTATGCCATCCTTTCAAAACACTGTCCATTCCGTTCAACTGCTCTTCCAAGTCCTTTGCTGTCTCTGACAGAATTACAATGTCATCGGCGAACCTAAAAGTTTTTATTTCTTCTCCATGGATTTTAATACCTACTCCGAACTTTTCTTTTGTTTCCTTTATTGCGTGCTCAATATACAGATTGAATAACATCGGGGATAGGCTACAACCCTGTCTCACTCCCTTCCCAACCACTGCTTCCCTTTCATACCCCTCGACTCTTATAACTACCATCTGCTTTCTGTACAAGTTGTAAATAGCCTTTATCACTCCTGAAAGAAAGGATATTGCGGAGACATGGCTTAGCCGCAGCCTCGGCGATGTTTCCAGAATGAGATTTTCACTCTGCAGCGGAGTGTGCGCTGATATGAAACTTCGTGGCAGATTAAAACTTTGTGCCGGACCGAGACTCGAACTCGGGACCTTTGCCTTTCGCGAGCAAGTGCTCTACCAACTGAGCTACCCAAGCACGACTCACGCCCCGTCCTCACAGCTTTACTTCCGCCAAAAGTAAGTAAGCAAAGCTGTGAGGACGGGGCGTGAGTCGTGCTTAGATAGCTCAGTTGGTAGAGCACTTGCTCGCGAAAGGCAAAGGTCCCGAGTTCGAGTCTCGGTCCGACACACAGTTTTAATCTGGCAGGAAGTTTCATCCTGCACGTGTTATTGCTGGATTTTCTGCAGAGCAAAACATGTCCATAGTGAGTTATTTATAAAAATGGTATTCGCACGAATATTTTGGCAGTACGCTGCTCTGTTAGTGTCCACATACGCTGTTCATATATTTTTGTATGTCGTATATACTAGTTTCAAGCGCTGATCGTGCAAGTAAGGTTACAAGGCGAACCATTGTCGTCTGTGTGTGAGCACGGCCTATTTTCGACGTCAACGGGCAATAACCACTCACATACGGCAGGTGCAGCACTAGCAGTGGAGGACATGTTGTAATGGTACTTGAATTAGGTAACCATTACGGCACCTCAACTTAACCTCTCGATACCAGCAATATTCTACTGTTTTTTTCTGTAAAGTAGTTAACATACTCCTGAGACAACATTCAGATTTGATTTCATTAATCTAGAGGTACTTTGATACATCTATATGTTTATGTTGCAATGATATTATTCTTATGTGTATTCTTTCTTTTGTCACTATGATCTTTGACGTTTTTTGTAACTCTGATTTTTGGCGCGTAAGCGGTTATTAGTTTTGTTTTGTTAGAGTGTCGGACCTTGAGAAAGTCAAGTCTTGGACGTCATGTTGGAAAGACGCATATTGTAGTCAGCTTTTAAAATGTGAACTTTAACAGTGAGGAAGATGTTTTCAAGTATGTTTTGTATTGTGAAGTGATGTTTTGTGTGTTACGTGATATTGCAACAAAAGCAAAAAAAGGAAGTGTAACTTAAATTCGGAGTGCTGATTATTTTTTTACATCACCATTGTGCTAACTTTCAAAGGTTTAATCTTCAAGAATGGTTTGCGAAACACATCTATAAAACTTTTGAATATAGCAGAATAAAACTTAGGCCTCTTCGCATCCGAGCTTGGAATCACCACCACCTAGATTTTCGACGATTGAGCCATGATTTTACAACGAGAAAACGAAAAGATGAGTGCCTAGTTTATTTATTATTACATGAAATGACTTTATTAACTGTGCTCTAATGACACCTGCCACATAATAACTTTGTTGTTGCCCTAAAATGCAGTATTTAGCAGCGTAAGCAACACCACAATCATTATTATATTTTGACGTTTGTTGTGGTAGGGTTGTTAGAATGTAAACGGTGTCGAGAGGGTGGTTTGGGGGGGGGGGGGGGCACGGAAAACAGTGCAGTCGCCGTCGTAATGCGCGTACGGAGCGATTTATTTGATGTCCAAAAGGGCATAATCATTGGCTTACCGGCCAAAGGTGGAAGCATTTCCGAAACGGCTATGTTTGTAAATTGTTCGGCGGCCGTCGTAGTTAAAGTGTATCGTGCATGGCAAAATGATGCTATCCAAAACCAGCGCCGAGGCAGCTACGGTGCCGTACGTGACAGGGATGAACGACAGCTGTGGAGATTTGTACTGGCTAATAGACATGTAGCTATTGAGCAACAGACGGCCCGGATGAATCGAGGAGCTACCAACAATATCTCCTCGACGACTGTTCAGCGAACTCCGTATGGGTCTCTACAGCAGGCGCCTGGTTCGTGCATTCATGCTGAATGCCGTTCATTGACGACGAAGACTGGAGTTTGCACGCGCAACTGGTCGTTCACTGGAGTGGCAACAGACGGCCTTTACAAATGAATCACATTTGTACTTTATCACTGTACGTACGTTGTCACGGGCTATAGAATTCTATTAACGATAATGCGTCATTCCATTCTACAAAGAAACTATGGCTAATTTGATAAACTATACTGGAGAAGGAAATCGGTTGTGCCGCTGGACCTGATGGGATACCAGTTCGATTTTACACAGAGTACGCGAAGGAACTTGCCCCCCTTCTTGCAGCGGAAAAGGGCACAGGTCATCCCCGTTTTCAAGAAGGGACGTCGAACAGATGAGCGGAACTATAGACCTATATCTCTAACGTCGATCAGTTGTAGAATTTTGGAACACGTATTATGTTCGAGTATAATGACTTTTCTGGAGACTAGAAATCTACTCTGTAGGAATCAGCATGGGTTTCGAAAAAGACGATCGTGTGAAACCCAGCTCGCGCTATTCGTCCACGAGACTCAGAGGGCCATAGACACGGGTTCCCAGGTAGATGCCGTGTTTCTTGACTTCCTCAAGGCGTTCGATACAGTTTCCCACAGTCGTTTAATGAACAAAGTAAGAGCATATGGACTATCAGACCAATTGTGTGAATGGATTGAAGAGTTCCTAGATAACAGAACGCAGCGTGTCATTCTCAATGGAGAGAAGTTTTCCGAAGTAAGAGTGATTTCAGGTGTGCCGCAAGGGAGTGTCATAGGACCGTTGCTATTCACAATATACATAAATGACCTTATGGATGACATCGGAAGTTCACTGAGACTTTTTGCAGATGATGCTGTGGTATATAGAGAGGTTATAACAATGGAAAATTGTACTGAAATGCAGGAGGATCTGCAGCGAATTGACGCATGGTACAGGGAATCGCAATTGAATCTCAATGTAGACAAGTGTAATGTGCTGCGAATACATAGAAAGAAAGATCTCTTATCATTTAGCTACAATATAGCAGGTCAGGAAATGGAAGCAGTTTATTGGTTCACATGGCTCTGAGCACTATGGGACTCAACTACTGAGGTCATTAGTCCCCTAGAACTTAGAACTAGTTAAACCTAACTAACCTAAGGACATCACAAACATCCATGCCCGAGGCAGGATTCGAACCTGCGACCGTGGCGGTCTTGCGGTTCCAGACTGCAGCGGAAGCAGGTTATATCATAAATTATCTGGGAGTAGGCATTAGGAGTGATTTAAAATGGAATGATCATATAAAGTTGATGGTCGGTAAAGCAGATGCCAGACAGATTCATTGGAAGAATCTTAAGGAAATGCAATCCGAAAACAAAGGAAGTAAGTTACAGTACGCTTGTTCGCCCACTGTTTGAATACTGCTCAGCAGTGTGGGATCCGTACCAGATAGGGATGATAGAAGAGATAGAGAAAATCCAACGGAGAGCAGCGCGCTTCGTTACGGGATCATTTAGTAATCGCGAAAGCGTTACGGAGATGATAGAGAAACTCCAGTGGAAGACTCTGCAGGAGAGACGCTCAGTAGCTCGGTACGGGCTTTTGTTGAAGTTTCGAGAACATACCTTCACCGAGGAGTCAAGCAGTATATTGCTCCCTCCTACGTATATCTCGCGAAGAGACCATGAGGATAAAATCAGAGAGATTAGAGCCCACACAGAGGCATACCGACAATCCTTCTTTCCACGACGAATACGAGACTGGAATAGAAGGGAGAACCAAAGAGGTACTCAAGGTACCCTCCGCCACACACCGTCAGGTGGCTTGCGGAGTATGGATGTAGATGTAGATTATTCGAAGAACAATAACAGTTTTCGACGAAGTGTTCAGGGAATACCTAAATGAGTGTAATCAGATGTGAATTTGACCTCGTCCTCTGTGAAAGTGAGCTTAGATCGTTAATACCGTGTACGGGTCGGGAGTAGTATTAAATTTTATGTTGAAGTTATACCGTCTAGAGGAAGTGATGGGAACGACGAGCAAAGTAACATAATAACGGAAACCGCATGAGAGTAATTGGCAATAAAGTGTAGAAGCGGGAGTAGCAGGAAAGAAAAGCTTTATTCGAAGAGAAAGGTAGACGAGGGCATGTAGCAGGATTGATGAAGATAGGTGAGGATGCAAAGTGCTTTTCTGCGACCAGCTGTAGTCAACAGCGGCGCTTGGGCTCGTTGCGGCGTAGGCGGTTAGCGCTCCCAAGAGGGCTCGTTAGCGGCGCCACACTCCAATTGTTATCGGCAAATAATTTCTGACGTCCATTAAAGCCTAGCGGGAGATTTGTGCTGTCTTTAGAAGAGCCGAAAAAGCCAACAGTTTCCAGGCGTTCCAACCTTCTGCGGCCCAAAGATAAACGAGGCATTGGCAAAAACGCAATTATAACCACATTCGCTGCCATGCTGACGTAGACCTTACACAGATCCTCAAAAAACATTAGACAGATGATAGAATAATTTGTGTCGTAGTGAAATGACATGGTGCACTGATCTGTCCGAGCCATTCGTAAGCGCTAGGCTGTGTTAGCTATGATTTACGATAGGGGAAAATGTATTGGTGCTTCAGGGAAGAACCCTTCCATCTGCGAAGATGTGCAGACATCAACATGCCACGCATCACAAGTGTTGCGGCAATATTGCGTTGGAAGAGTATGACAACCCACCGTGGGCAGTGTCTATCAGTAGACTAACGCCGCTCCCTAATTGTAATCAACGACGACCTGCAAGAACTGAGCAAAGCAAGATACAAGACACACGCTCATGGAATTTCAGAAGATGATCTCCGATATTCTTCATACTCTTTGCTAATCTTGTTTTCCAATTCTAATGTTATTTTTTCATTCCTTCCCGTTCTGTTGTGTACCCAATTCGCAATCTCATTGCAATCGTTATTTTCACTACAGTCAGCTTATCAGCCGTATACTACAGGCTTTCCGTTTCCTATGATGACAGGACTACTCTTTTTTGAAACTTGTGGGTTAGATTTTCTGGCATTTTTTCAGATAACTCACTGGACAACGATTTTTTTTCAGTTTCTCCATGCTGTGTTCTGTTTTTAAAGTCGTTTCAAACAACTTTCTTGATATGTTAGCCATATCATCATAATAGGCATTTCACCTGCATCCAGGTCGTAATTTGCCTAAAATGTGAGTGCCTGTCTGATGACATTAAATGAGTTTTTTTACTTTCGTTCTTGGTTTTCATTATCAGTTTCCAGCTCCGTTGCTGTAATTGTTCCAGAATGCTGCTACAGTCGCAAAGAATCATTATTCTGTTCCATAGCTAGTTGCCAGACATAGCTGCTTCTTTTATTACCATTATTTCTGCAACGTATGCAAGTAGTGCAGTTATGAAAATTATTCCTCCTTTCTGCAACGCAGAGCACTAATATGCGCAACCACTCCCTCGTATGTTGTAGATACATTACATAAAGTCAGCAAAACATGCTCACCTCTTTCAGGTAATTATCACACCGTTACTAACGTTTATCTGTTGAATGAAACTGGCTGGTTCATAAAAGTCGAATGGATAACACAGTGTTGTTTTTGGAGAAAAGAACATTCCGATTACGGAAGTGGTGATTGACTTATTGAAAGTCCAATTTTTTATTTTTGATACGACTTTTTTATGATGCAGTTATAACCGCTCTCGGTCTTCAAAGGCCATATTCAGATGCTACAACAGAACAGAAAAGTTTAAATAAGGACGTGAAGCAAGTGCAGTTATTTTCACCCCGTCTGCTTACGAGCTTAATGAAGTGCTATTAACATGCATATCGTTCATAACTATGAGCGGCGTTTGAAGAACAAGTATTCATGCATTGTCGATTAAACATAAAATCAGAAATCAGGGAATTATATACATATACCCAAGTGCACTTACTTCCCCACTCCTTGCGCTAGATGCGCACGTCTACAAGACAATCTTCAATCCATAAAATATATCACTTATTACAATAATCTTCCATCAAATATAAAAGTAGATACAGGCCCTTAAAACAGTAAAACCTATTTAGAAGAAAGAAGCTCCTACAATAAAAGAGACAGATTAGCAATCTCTGTGGTCTCTTCTAAGCTCATATGCAGTGGCGTAAAAACCTAGCAGCGCCATCGGACACGGAAAAATGCACCTCACCGGTTGATACTCCGTGCCACCCAAGGGCTACTGCTGCAGTGGATGACCGCTACCTACGGATTATGGCTCGGAGGAACCCTAACAGCAACGCCACCATGTTGAATAATGCTTTTCGTGCAGCCACATGACGTCGTGTTACGACACAAACTGTGCGCAATAGGCTGCATGATGCTCCCGACGTCGATGGCGAGGTCCACTTTGCAACCACGACACCATGCAGCGCTTTACGGATGGGCCCAACAACATGCCGAATGGACCGTTCAGGATTGGCATCACGTTCTCTTCACCGATGACTTTCCCATATGCCTTAAACCAGACAATCGTCGGAGACGTGTTTGGAGGTAACCCGGTCAGGCTGAACGCCTTTGACACACTGTCCAGCGAGTGCAACAAGCTGGAGGTTCCTTGATGTTTTGGGGTGGCATTATGTGGGACCGTCGTACGCCGCTGGTAGTCGTGGAACGCGGCGTGACGGCTGTACAGTACGTGAATGTCATCCTCCGACCGATAGTGCAACCATATCGGCAGAATACTGGCGAAGTATTAGTCTTCATCGACGACAATTTGCGCCCCCATCGTGCACATCTTGTGAATAACTTCCTTCAGGATAACGACATCGCTCAACTAGAGTGGCCAGCATGTTCTCCAAACATGAACCCTATCGGACATACCTGGGATGGATTGATAACGGCTGTTTATGGACGACGTGGCCCACCAGCCACTCTGAGGGATCTATGCCGAATCGCCGTTGAGGAGTGGGATAATCTGGACCAACAGAGCCTTGATGAACCTGGGGATTGTATGCCACGACAAATAAAGGCATGCGTCAATGCAAGAGGACGTGCTACTGGGTATTATAGGTAACGGTGTGTACAGCAATCTGGACTACCACCTCTGAAGGTCTCGCTGTATGGTGGTACAACATGCAATGTGTGGTTTCCATGAGCAACAAAAAGGGCGGAAATGATGTTTATGTCGATCTCTATTCCAGTTTTCTGTACAGGTTCCGGAACTCTCGGAACCGAGGTGATGCAAAACTTTTTTTGATGTATTTCATGAATAACTTATTGAAATATTATTGTAATAATTGTCATGTTTTATGGTTTTTACGACTGATGATTGTCTTACAAAGGACGCGTGCATTTAGCGCAGAGGGTGGGTAAGGAAAAGTACACTTGGTTGTATGTATATAATTCCCACATTTCTGATTTCATCTTTAGTTGAAACTCATGAGCACTTTTTCATCGGACGCCGGCCATAGGAATGAACCATATGCATGTTAATAGCACTTTATTAAGCAGATAGGTAGACCTAGTGAAAATAATTACACTAGTTTCAGGTTTAATTTAAGCTTTTCTTTTGTCTATTGTAGCACCCGAAAATCGCCTGTTAAGGCGGAAGCTGGGTATAATTAAATTACAAAAAGTACCTTATAATGTTGTTTGTACGTCTTTGCTATACTAATATCCATAGGACGGTGCAGTTTGTGCTACTCGAGTATTGTAGTTAAAAATCTCACCGCCATTTTCGTTAACAAAGAGACAACATTCTTGCTGTGGTGTGCGACGACACTAAGCTGTTATGCGGGTAACAGACCACATGTGCATTTCGCTGAACTGGCGTCCAGTTGAATGGGTTGTGCTCGCAAGCCACACGACAACAGATAAAACCAGGAACTCTGCTTGATGATTAATGTGAATGAACCTTAGCGATTAGAAAATTATGGTTCGTTGCTAGCACCAACAGCAAATAAAAACTTATTAAATGTTGCCTATTCTATTCTCTGGTCGAAAGTCCAAGTGAAAATTCACACGTTAAACTTACGTGCGGTATCCACTGTGTTAACAGGCGGTATTATGTTGGTTCAGGGGAGTTTCTGCACTTCTTGCTCCGAGGCAAAAAAAGTTATATTTTCGCTCTGGCATAAGCAGATAAGATCATTAAACGTTTATGGCTTTACCTTATTGTAGACATTGCTTCAGGTAACACTCTTAGTAGGCGGTTTAGAGTGAATGAATTTTATCTGTAGAAAATAGGATTAACAGCTAGCTGAGCATATTGTTCGTAACTGCAGGGGATGTGTGTAAATGACATTTCTTTCTCTTAAAGTTGTGGCTCCATATGATTACATTTATCTTTGCAAGCTGTTGAAGTTTCTCACCGCTTTATAACAAGCATCGGTGATACTTTTACCACGAAAGCCACTTCTCTGTTGTTCACTTCGGTATATCCGGAAGTTATGAAGTTTCTCCGTATACAACTAATTGCTACAAATTCGTGTAGCAGGCATCCGAGCATATCTGCAGTAAATGTATATTTTACCGAAACAGTTGGTTCATTGTGTACTGTGCGCAGCATAGTCAATAAGGCGACACGTGCGCTGCCGGCGGAGCTAACACATGCTCAGCACGTGCATGCCTCATTGCTCCCACACTCCCGGGCCCAACACTTGACAACAGATCTTAAGGGGGAACAACAGGGTGACGGTCCAAAATATTGCTCAAATTCAGGATATATTTTTTTCTCCGTGCGGGAATGTAGTAGACAAATAGGATTTGTTGCAATTAACAAAGCATACATTGAAGTTTTTATTAGTATTTTTTGTTGAAAAATATTAATAGCTTCACCATGTAATTGGGATTTTCCCGAGACACCTCTGAAAAGAGGTAGATGGACGGTTGTCGCTGTAACTCTGGTTGTGGTTATCTGAAACACCAAACTAGTCCATATAGGTGTCATTTTAATTTTAGTTCATCATACACATTTGGAAAAGAAAAACTTTTTGGTGAAATTATAGGTACTTGGAAAGATGGCAATTTTTGGAACCCTCTTTTGTGGCTAAAAAAACACTAAGTATCAACATGAAAACTATCGGCTACGATGAACTGAAGAGAATTCAGTTTGCTTCAAGGGAGACCAAAATTAATTAAAATCAGATTAAAATTGTAGCGTGGGCGACGACAATCAAGCCGAAAAACATGGTTTTGAGAAAAACACGTATAAAATTGGACAAGTATTTATCAAATAAAAAAAGGGACAAAGTTTGAAACTTGCGGGGTATCATCGATGCATGCTCCATAATTGTCGCCCCGGCTAGTGAATGGCCGCTTTCTGCTGCTTTGACCAAGTAAGCCCTCATTTTCGTCCTCAAAGCCCTTTTCGTCACAGAGCGTATAGCCGCTGGCGTCTTTATCTTCACAGAATCGGCACCACGATTATGATTTGAAGGGCGTTTGCCATGTGCATTTGTGCAGTATGGCTTACATTGAATAGACATATGGCCAAATTTGAAGCGATGTTGGCCGGCCGCGGTGGTCTAGCGGTTCAGGCGCACAGTCCGGCACCGCACGACTGCTACGGTCGCAGGTTCGAATCCTGCCTCTGGCATGGATGTGTGTGATGTCCTTAGGTTAGTTAGGTTTAAGTAGTTCTAAGTTCTAGGGGACTGATGACCACAGATGTTAAGTCCCGTAGTGCTCAGAGCCATTTGAACCTTTTTTATGAGACTATCAAAACTTTCGTTCACATTTTGAGTAAAAACGCCCAAACAACGATGCAGAAAATATGATTTACTGAAATCTGTATAAATAAGTGTGATGGCACCGATAACGACTTGTGGCTCTTATTTAAACGCTCACAGAATCGTTACTTTGTGGAGTTCGCGCATAATATTTTGGGGAATAATTCTTCAATGTATATGCATTCGAGTTCCGTAATTAAAAAAAATATTCGAGGTTTTTTCGACCGTCACCCTGCTGCCGTTCCCCCCAGATAATATTTAATGTTTATACAGTTGGACTTCATCTTTCATTGACACGTGTCTCGTAACGTATTCAGATATTATTTAAAGGAAAGAATGCAGCATAGAAAAACTTGGAACAATAAAATTCCAAAATGGGAGAAATTAATGAGAATGTCAATAATAAGCACACAGTACAAAAATTCACTTCAGTTGACAAATCTTGAGATGGAAACAGGGAAAGAGGGACTTTCCGGTCATATCACGTTAGCGGGCTCTACACAATGGCACTCACCTGGAATTATTTGAGAAAACTAAACACCGAACTATCAACCAGGCTGTGTACTCTTTACATGATCATCTTTCGTACTTTATTTTAGTGACAAAAAGTGACCGTAATACAATCTGACTAAAATACTCATATCAACATCGTTGTCTAATATACGAATATGGTGTCTGTTCTTTCTGACATGTCAGAAAGAACAGACACCATATTCATGTAAGTATATAGTTCTGGCAATAGCGGCCATGACCATCCTCTTCTGTGCGGATGCACACATATTACCCGAACTCTTACGGAACTTGGTAAGAATGTCTTCCACGAGTAATGAGTGTGTTGGGTAGGGACACTATGAATGTAGTGTGTGGACATATAAGGTGAGAATGTGAGTCTTGTGGGAGGCGTAAGCGAGATAGTCCCTGCAGTCGCACTATCCTCTGTGCCCTCGGTGGCTCAGATGGATAGAGCGTCTGACATGTAAGCAGCAAATCCCGGGTTCGAGTGCCGGTCGGGGGCGCACATTTTCATCTGTCCCCGTTGACATATATCAACGCTCGTCAGCAACTGAAGGTATTAATATTTAATTCTTCAGAATTATTAATGCGAGCGAGATGGCGCAGTGGCTAGCACACTGGACTCGCATTCGGAAGGGGTGCGGTTCAAACCCGCGTCCAGCCATCCTGATTTAGGCTTTCCCTGATTTCCCTAAATCGCTTTAGCCAAATACCCGGATGGTTCCTTTGAAAGGGCACGTCCGTCATACTTCCCCATTCTTCCCTAATCCAATGAGACCGATGACCTCGCTGTCTGGTCCCCTCCCCTCGAATCAACGAACCAGTTATTAATGACTTACGCTCTTGAGAGATATGGATGCTGTGTTGCTACAGCAGCTTCATGGGAGTTTCTATTTAAAGTATCCGAAATCGAGCTCTGAAAAGAACGTAATTCTCTAAACCAATTTGGTAACAAGTAGCTGTAAATTCCGTACCAGTACTAGCAGATTTATATATTCAGCCTTCTGGTCGGTACTGGTGGTGGCGAGAGATCAGTGGTCCTGGCTACGTACAACAACGGCATCTGTGAACGCACTGAATGAGCACGGGGACGTGGACCGTGGTGCGAAACTAACTTTGCCGTAATCCGGCTTAGAGCCGTCTGCTTCGCAGTGGTGCATTTACAGGGCTGGAAACGCCGTCTGCGTAACTTTTTGTCCCGTAGCTGTTTCCTTAACGCTAATTGTGCAACGCTGCTGCAGCTGTACTGTCAACGCGAGATTTCTTCTCATTCTGCAGGCTCTTTTCATTGTCTTTTATTTTCAACTTGCTACGAGATGTGGGCAAGACGTCCAACTTGCAGGTATGTAAAATTCCGCAGGCTTCGCTTTTGATGGAAGAGAGCTACAAAAGACAATGAAATTAATTAAAATCTGGAGTTCCTCTCGTCGGGTGTATCCATATCTCGTTTATTTTAGGACAGCTGATGTTCTTAGTAAGCTCAAACGATTCATCAGATAGTCAGGAGCTTGCTTAGTTTGTTCGCTGAGGATACTGTTGTGTACAGAAGTGTCATCACCATACGGTTGTAAGTAACTGTAAAACGACTCAGGCGTAATTCCGCTTACTGTACTGCTGTAGATAGGGATAAATAAATATAACGCTCATAAGAAAGATATAGTACGTGGAAGCATCCGAATAAAAGACTTCTGCCTGTATAAGCCGATAGACAATTTGATTCCGCTTGTCACTTGATAGCAGTAACATCTATAAATACTTCTAAAATGCACTGTTCTGAAAAGGTTAATGGTAGAACCTACCTGTAAATTATTATGTGACTAGGCGGTACATGTGTGGATGAACAGAAACTCCAAGTGTTGCTGTTTAGTAAACGGAAGTTCAGGCACAAAATAGTAAACTGTTCCATCGCAAATGAAGAGAGATGAAACTATTTCGCCGCGCGGAGTGGCCACGCACTGATTGTGCGGCCACTCCCGCACTTCAGTTGGAAAGACCACATACATAATATTGTGGGGAAGGCGAGCCAAAGGTTGCGTTTCATTGGCAGAACACTTAGAAGATGTAACAAGTATACCAAAGAGACAGCGTACACTACACTCGTTCGTCCTCTGTTAGAATATTGCTGCGCGGTGTGGGATCCTTACCAGGTGGGACTGACGGAGGACATCGAAAGGGTGCAAAAAAGGGCAGCTCGTTTCGTATAATCACGTAATAGGGGAGAGAGTGTGGCAGATATGATACGCGAGTTGGGATGGAAGTCATTAAAGCAAAGACGTTTTTCGTCGCGGCGAGATCTATTTACGAAATTTCAGTCACCAACTTTCTCTTCCGAATGCGAAAATATTTTGTTGAGCCCAACCTACATAGGTAGGAATGATCATCAAAATAAAATAAGAGCTCGAACAGAAAGGTTTGTGTGTTCGTTTTTCCCGCGCGCTGTTCGGGAGTGGAATGGTAGAGAGATAGTATGTTTGTGGTACGATGAACCCTCTCCCAAGCACTTAAATGTGAATTGCAGAGTAATCCTGTAGATGTAGATGTAGAGGTTAGAGTCCTTAGGAATTTAAACTCCTTTGAACATGAATCTGCTTCACGAGACGAGTTCGGGTTTATTGTATGGTGCTATTTCGCTATTTTGCTTAAGCTGAGAAACACCATTGTGGGGTGTCGGGTTAAATAATCCTCTTCGCCGTTTCTACAAGAGTCTGAAAACTATTTTTGTGGTCAACCAGAAAGCGATGGGGAACATACAGACCATAATTTCTCATGTGTAAGTCCACATTCTTGTTGTACTCAGTGAAAGAACATGTTGTTATTTGCTATTTACTCAGCAGGATCAGGAACGATGATTATAAATACAAGTTTTGAGCTCTAACTGATTAATATATTCAATAAAAGTTCACACACACATAATAATATTACTGATGATAATAATAATAATAATAATATCTGTAGTGTTGACAGATTGCAAACACTACGCACATTATTTAAGGGAGGCGGCCATTAAGCAAGCAGGCGGACTTGATGGTCTGAAACAGGATACTTCATAAATGCTATAAAGAAAAGAACGTAGCTGCTGGAATACTTAACTTTAATCCACCATTTGTATACAGCGTTCTTGATGAGACATTTCATACGATAACTATCAAACCATCAATTGATATGTAAGGCTAATGGCGCCTTGCTAGGTCGTAGCCATGGACTTAGCTGCAGGCTATTCAAACTATCTGCTCGGCTAATGAGCGATGCTTCGTCAGTGTAGTCGCTAGCAATGTCGTCCGTACAACTGGGCCGAGTGCTAGTCCGTATCTCGAGACCTGCCTTGTGGTGGCGCTCGGTCTGCGATCACACAGTGGCGACACGCGGGTCCGACATGTACTAATGGACCGCGGCCGATTTAAAGCTACCACCTAGCAAGTGTGGTGTCTGGCGGTGACACCACAATATCCCTATCATAAACAGCAATGATTAGATCAGAGGCGACCTCTGGGGTAAGTTCCAAGTATAATAGTCTACCACCTGACTTCTAATCATCAAAGTTAATTGCTCGCCACTTGCTAGACGTTTTGTCAACATTATTGACGACACACAGAGAGTTACTACCGTGAAAACTAAGCGATCCAGCACGGTGTGCAGTCCTCGCGAGTTCACTTTTTACTTTTACCCACAACGCATGTGGTAGCTGCCTGGCTGTGATGTCATCAGAGACGCAGCGTATACCGGCGTTTGACCGACGCGGGCAGATTGATAGCTCCGTGCGAAGTACCTGCCTCAACTCGTTTTTGTGTAGGTTAGAGTACAGCATCACCGACGGTTGGCGGTCTTATTGTTTTGGTGTAAGTTTAAAATTCTTCTGTCGTGCAATGACATCATTGGAGTGCCTGTGCAAGGTGTGGCGGTCTGGCTGGAAGTCCCGTACCATTCTCCGACAGTGGAAGTTCAAGGAAGCTCGCAAGAGGGAACACAACTACACAAGTAATGACACGGGTGCTCGTACCATAGACAATGCATTTTGAGTGGTCGTATCTGCCTCAACTGCCTCTCTGTCCGTATTCTCTTATGGGCACAGCGGAAAGGAGAACGGATCATTTGCTCAAATGGCTGTAAGCACTATGGGACTTAATTTCTGAGGTCATCTGTCCCCTATAACTTAGAACTACTTACACCTAACTAACTTAAGGACATCACACACATCCATGCCAAAGGCAGGATTCGAGCCTGCGACCGTAGCAGTCGCGCGGTTCCGGACTGAGTCGCCTAGAACCGCTCGGCCACCACGGCCGGCGGAACATTTGCTGCCAACCGCTATAGGCACAGGTAGCAGCATCTAAATGGCCACTTTCTCGAACACGTAGTATTCGTAATGGTTATATGAATGGAGTTTGCTTTAGTTACTAAAAAAGGCTCAGCTCGACTGCGTTTAAACTTTGCCGGCTAGAGTTCTTAGAATGGAACCGACAGTAGAACATGAAACATGACCTAAGAACTACTTCTTTAAGAGTTCTTGTGTTGATTATTATTTACATCAAAGTCTTGAAACTAGGTGCAGATGTATTATTTAATGAATCTAATCAAGTACTGCGATCAGAACTTTCCATCACTAATACTGGCAGGCACTCCGTCTTCAGGCCACAAGTGGCCCATCGGGACCATGATGCGGATAGGAAGGGCGTGTGGTCAGCACACCGCCCTCCCGGTCGTTATGATGGTTTTCTTTGACCGGAGCCGCTACTAATCGGTCGAGTAGCTCCTCAATTGGCATCACGAGGCTGAGTGCACCCCGAAAAATGGCAACAGCGCATGGCGGCCCGGATGGTCATCCATCCAAGTGCTTAACTTCGGTCATCCGACGGGGAGGGGTGTCTCCACTGCGGCAAGGCCGTTGCCATCAATAATACAAATGATACTTAATGTGTTACGAATAAAGACGTTTCTGTCCCAGATTTGGTTTTTAGTAAATAACTTGGAAACAATTAGAGGTAGCTTAATGGGGCCACATAGTTAATGTTCTTATATCAAACTGACGCTACATACGAATTTTCGTCTTTCTTTGTCTAATATTTAACGCCTTCAATTTGTCGTAAATTTTTGACGAAAATATTGCTCCTATCAAGTTGAGACTCGTTACTTTTAATTGTTACATACATTTGCACATTCTAAGCAGTTTTTGGGTTTCTAGCCTCCTTATTTAGCGCCACTTATTTTAATCTTAAAACAATGTGTATGGCTAAACTTACTCATCGGATTTATTCTGAGATTTAACTGTTTTAACATCAATATAATGAAGCATATATTGCTAGAGTTTGGAAAAATCATTTCAGTTTTCAGTTTCAGTCTTAGATTATGACGCAATGCTATGGCACAGGCGCATTATGGTGACGTGGCGCTGGTAATATGAGCTGGGGAAGCCCCGACACACTCGCTCGCCTCTATTTCTCAAATGACAGAGCATTTGTCTCGCCACACCATGTTCAGCGAAGTTTACATCTTACAGACCGAATCCCTGAGCACAGAACTTAAGGGCACATTCTCCTCACAGCTTATGAAATAAGCGATTTTCACGATATTTTTTGGAAAACTGATGAAGGCATCAACGTAAATCTTTTTGCACATTATTTATTGATAGTTGGGAACATTTTTTTAAAGAAATTTAACCATCATTAAGCCCACCATCCGAGGAGTTAAATGAAGTTGCTCTGTCTTAGCCGGCCGCAGTGGACGAGCGGTTGTAGGCGCTTCAGTCTGGAACCGCGCGACCGCTACGGTCGCAGGTTCGAATCCTGCCTCGGGCATGGAAATGTGTGATGTCCTTAGGTTAGTTAGGTGTAATTAGTTCTAAGTTCTAGGGGACTGATGACCTCAGATTTTAAGTCCTATAGTGCTCAGAGCCATTTGAACCGGTTTTTTGCTCTGTCGAAAATGAGGTGTGTCGATGGTGGAAGTCCTGCAGTCTGCAAATCTTACCTGAAATAAAAAACTGAATAATGTTCTTAATCTACAGGACATTGCGCATTGAGTAATAGCATTTTTTTTTTTTTTTGTAATTTGAGAAAATATTAAAATAGCGGACGTTTGTAAGAAAGATGTAGTTCTGTTGTGTGTCTTTGTGCACTTTTTTTGCAATAACTAATGAACAAATTAAAATAAAAAATTAGCTTGTTTCTCCTTGTGGCTATACCCGATGAGTAATTCAGCCAATTTTCAGAAAAACACCTTTATTAGTGTGCCCACAATCTATTCCATAAGCTGATACACGCTGATGGAATGGATTGCTGGTAGGCTGACTGAGGAGAACGCACCCTTAGTTGCGTAGATCTAAAATTGTATCAATAGATCTAAAATTGTATCAAAAACTCCACGAAATGGGGTGAAAATGATCCAGTAAGTCTCCCTCTCCCTCTCCCTCCTCCTCCCCATCACACTCCCGCCCACCCTAGTCGAAAGGCGGCCGAAATGAGAACAATGGCAGTTTACCCCCAACTCTGCGGTGCATTCCAACCGCTGCACGTCAGTGTTTTGACAACGCACCGAGGGATGAACAGGTAGGAGGATGAATGTTCAAAACAGGTTTGTTGGGACACCCAGAACATTAAAAGCCCCTCGTGAAGAAGAAAACCACAACAGTGCCCGATCAGAGGAAACATGTCAGGCAGCCGAGAAAAGAATTTTTAATGTGGTCCCTTATGTCCCAGCGAAATCTACAGAAGAACGGGTTATATCAAAGGTTGTGTTTACCCTATTTATATGCCCTTTTCTCAGTCAGATGAAGGACCAAACCGTGGGAAGTTGGTCACAGAAACATTTTTGATTGCGTAACAGCTAAAAGTTACGGAAGTTGCTGTGTTCAGAATATTTCCGATGCATTTCGGACTCTTACTTGCTCTTCGGTCACTGCATACAGTAAACAGCTTCGGTAAAGATTAATAGAAGTATTGCAAAAATGTTGCCATAAACCAGTACCAAAACAAAGAGTGACAAAATTCTCCGAATAATTGGACAACAGCACAGAATGTGACAACCTCGAACACCGACGCTAATAAGTTGTGTAGTCACAATATTTTGTTCAAAGTGTTAATTACTGTCAAGGTTGTTCGTATGCAGTGCAAGGCGAAATGGATCGCTAATAGCAATAAAAAAATCAACAAATTTTGTGGATGCTAGATGTGGTTAGTCATCGTAGATGAAAGAGCCGATATGTGCAATACATTTTAAAAGACGAAGTATGTGTCTGACTCTAGTTCGAGTTATTTCGCACGAACTGAAAACTTTGTCATAATGTGGAAAAGCATTGTAAATCATTAACTTCAAAGTAAAAGGAAGACGCACTCGACAGGCAAGTGCCTAAAGCAACCATTAGTATGAGTTCGTATGTCAGCTGGAGGATCACAAGTCACAAAAGTTTGTTTCTGCAATACGCGGTTCGATTTGTTTATTTCTTAGGCATCACGAGAAGCCTGTAATAAACCATTTGGTCTCTTGGACAAATACCAGAGATGTAAAAATGTAATACTGAAGAGCTGTTCGTTCAGGGATTTCCCATTAGCCTATTTTTGTAGACTGTAAATTACTTCTGCCGCACATGTGCTCAAGTATTTAAATTTCATTATTTTTACTTAAGACTTGGCGATTATTTCTTTAGACCACCAAGACTATAGATCAGTAGACTTCGTGATGACTGGCTGAAATTTGAAGACACGACACAAAGAACACAAAAGAAGCTGGAAGTATGAGAATAGACGTTCCACTTGTACAAAACATTTAAATAAGCTTACGAATGGGCCAAAGGACTTGGAATATGATGTGAAGGACAAACAGGTGAAGAACTGTAACAGATGTCACCTAACATTGCCAGAAAATAATCACATAGAAACAGCTGTCGCACACTGTTAGAGAACGTAAAAAAATGATCAAACTCGCTGATTATGTTAGCAACAGAAACTAACGATCTAAAATAAAAACAGAACACAGCCATGGGATAGTATAGTTATTTATTGGTCCAATAATCAGTTTAATGATAGAGGATTTGTCTACTTATTACAGGGAAAAAACATAAATCATAAAGGCATACGTACACCGAAGAGCCAAAACATTATGACCACCTCCTCAACAACGTTTGGAACGCAATAAAGCAGCGATTCTGCGTGCCATGGATTCGACAGGACCTTTGTGGGGTTTTGGATTACCGTTTCACAAAATACCGACGCACATATCACGCAATTGTCGTAAATTATTGGCCGGTGATTGACGCTAACGCCGGACAGCGTTCCACATGTGTCCATCGGGTTCAGATAAGGCAAATTTGATGGCCAAGACATGAACGTGAGCTCATCATACTCCTCTGACCAGTGTATTACGATTATGGCCTTGTGATACGGACAGTCGGGGAAGACATCAAGTGTGGAGCGATGCAGATGGTCCACAATAATTTTCACGTAGTTCATAGCTGTCACGAAGCTTTCGTTTAGTGCCTCAAGTCCCATGAAAGCGGAGTTGAATGTCCCTCATAGCATAACATTGCCCAGTGCGGTGCTTGTTTCGGGGAGCTGTTCGCATGGATGAGAGCGTGCCGGGACACGACCACCGACCTGGCGTTCCAACCATGGTTCTCCCGACGTTCCTGTGGATCCACGGTTCTATCTTTGTGATTCTGTGCCTACTGCAAACGTAGCTGACCACGTCACTGGTACGACAGGAGTACACGTAAGGGTCGATTGCTGCGGAAGCCCATGCTCAACATAGTGCGCCGAACGGTGTTCTAAATGCTTAAGCCTGCACAAGCATTGTACTGTGTCGTCAGATCTGTCACAGATCGCCACCTGTCCTGCTCTACATAGCAGGCAAATCTTTGACCTCCACGTTGTGTCGATGAGATCAGGACGCTCAACACATTGTGGCGTACTCGTGCTTTCACCGTCCAACCACTGTTCATACATGCTTAGGACAGCAGCAAGAGAGCAGCCGACCAGCTCCGCCATTTCCGAGATACCCGTTCTCAAGCGCCGGGCCATAAAAATATGGCCTGCGTCGCTGTCGATAACGTCAGTAGATTCCCCCTTTGCGGCCCATATCGTCGTTTAAGTGATTACCCATTCGTCCCTGCACCGCTTACAGGCATTCATTACCGCGTCACATGCGTGCTACGCCACTAAGCGAAATTCAGTTTCACTGTGGGGCAGTGGTCCATAATGTTTCGATTCACCAGTTGTAGACAGGGTGTTCCAGCCGCAATGGTCACTATTCAGTGATTTGACAGGAAAGCTAATTTGAAGTAAAGAACTTCATGTGGCCGTATGCCCTGTTCTGAAGGGTTTTCGAGACAGAACACATTTAATTTGTATTTCTAATTTATGTCCACTAATCAGCATGATTTTAGAAAGCATTATGCTGCTCGAGTGTTTGGGATCTGTACCAGGTCGCATTAAAAGAAGGCATCGAAGCAATTCATGGGTGGGCTGTTAATGTTTCTTACCGGTAGGTTCGGACAACACCCAAGTATTACGGTGATGCTTCGGGAACTCAAATAGGAATTCCTGGAGGGAAGGCGACGTTCTTTTCGACGAATACTATTGAGAAAATGTAGGGAACCGGCATTTGAGGCTGACTGCAGAACGATCCTATTGCCATTAACATACTTTACATTTCGCGTAAGAACTACGGAGATAAGACACGAGAAATTAGGACTCATACCGAGGTAAATAGATAGTAGTTTTTCCGACGCTCTATTTATGAATGGAACAGGAAAGGAAAATGTTCAGATGTGTGTGAATTCCTAAGGAACCAAACTGCTGAGGTCATCGGTCCCTAGACTTGTTCACAGAAAGTCACATAGATTTAAAAAATCGCCAAAATGTTCGGCGAAAGTCGTTTCAAGTTGTTACTACCCTGAAATAATAGCCCAACGCCAGAACTGTTGAGAACTGCGTTTTTACGTCTGTAGTGCATCTATAGAAAACCAAATCACGTATTGCAGCCCACAGAAAATGATATAGGAACGAAAGAAGCGAAACGTGTATGGCAGACACTTGAAACGCTCTCTGTTTAGTCACTAAGTCCGTCCCCACATAAAACAGAAGACGTTTAATGACAGTTGACTGTCTTCTAAGTTGGTCTTAATTTTCGCGACGGACGAAGTCGTTCGTTGTTCGTGCCGGGTACCTACAGAAACTTGTCTGGAGAGGGAGCAGCTCGTTCAGGGAATTAACGGAGGGCGCGCATTGTGAGGCGGCAGTCGCGCTGCTACGGCGATCGCCGTTCTGATACTGAAGCAGGTCGAGAGCTGGTGACGTCACCGGCTGCACGGCTGCCCTCTCCAGCGCCGCGGGCCGCCTTCCTCCAGCCGGAGAATCGTTCTGTCCCCTTTCGCTCCTGCACAAGTGGCTCCCGCCGTCGCTTCGTGAATGTGCCAGCCCGTTGCTTTGAAGCAACGTGCTTTACATCCAGTGCAAACTGTGAATTGCCTCGCCAGAAAGGGCAGCAGCAGCGATCAGGCTTCGAGGATTTCCTTTGATGGAACGTGGCGGGACGGTGCTCTTATGCCCGACAGTCAAATTTGCCTTTCACGCGTTGCACACACAGAGCCTGTAAACTGCACACGGCTTTACTCTTCGACGATAGAGAAATTTACTCACTAATAAGTCATCGCCACATGAAAAGTTACGGCTTACTCGGCGTGATTGGCATCAGCGATACGGATATTTACGGTATGCCATTTCCACTACCGACATTGTCGCATAATTTTATTCGTACGAATAAAATTGTAAACGCTACCGAAAGACATTTTTGTCTACCATTTGAGATGTAAAATGCTTTTTTATTCCAGTCTCTGATCACAAATGAATTATTTAGACGATGACGGGTTTCAGTCTGTAATGACCATCTTTAGATCTAAAATATATAAATATATACATCTAGTGAACAGTGTGTCTTTTAACATAAAACAGCAATATGTATCACAATATGCTGTCATACACCAGGGAAATGTACAGATAAAATATGATATAACGTACCTTTTTTGCACCATGTCCTAAAGTGATACGGCCATAATGGCATCGTCAAAACATATAAATATAATCAGCATAGCATCGTCACATAGATTTAAAATATGGTGTAGAATAGGCGACATCGTCCACATATCATTATTGCCAACAAGCTACTGAGGTACAGTAGCCTCCAGAAACCTGTTTGCCTACACCCTTCCTAGATGTCGCTACTGTGGGCTTGCTTATATGTAGTCATCATTTACGCAAAAACATAATCTGATAAAAGCACATTAGATAAAATGCATGTTGCAGACTTATTAGAATTGATGACTATCATAGAAACCAATTGTGATACATTAAAAGATGAATGCAGTAACCATGTAAAATTATTAAAAGAAAATATATGAAGAGTATAGGTCCGACCCTTTTTTTTATCTAGGCAGGGTGTAGGCAAACAGGTTTCTGGAGGCTACTGTACCTCAGTAGCTAGTTGGCAATAATGATATGTGGACGATGTCGCCTATTCTACACCATATTTTAAATCTATGTGACGATGGTATGCTGATTATATTTATATGTTTTGACGATGCCATTATGGCCGTATCACTTTAGGACATGGTGCAAAAAAGGTACGTTATACCATATTTTATCTGTATATTTCCGTGGTGTATGACAGTATATTGTGATACATATTGCTGTTTTATGTTAAAAGACACACTGCTCACTAGATGTATATATAAATATATTTTAGATCTGAAGATGGTCATTACAGACTGAAACCAGTCATCGTCTAAAGAATTCATTTGTGGTCAGAGACTGGAATAAAAAAGCATTGTACAGTATTGGATCACTGTTTGTACACGCGATTATGTCGCAGTTGGTGAAACATTTGAGATGTATTTAAAAAAATGTTTTGTAAATAGATACCTTCATTCTGACACCTGTTGGAAGCTACCGGTTCAAACAAAGCTATGTTATCGTACATATTCCATCAGGTTAGAAGCTATACATTTTATAATGTAACTACATGTTTTGAAGCCGGTCATGCGCTACCAGAGAAGAAAATAGTAGCTGTGTGGAAAAAAGTTATACGCAGATTTCTAAGTTCATGTATGGCCCAGAACATTCGAGCATCAAGTTAAAGGTGTAGTTTATTTCTGATGTAAAAAAGGGGCGCTGTTGTGCGATTTACCGTCACATAAACAACAGGCTACACTTTTCCTTTCAAAGCTCACTGCTGTCCAGAAACAGTTTGCAAGCTACGCATGCCGTCCCTGTTGATCTCCGTAAGTTTAATCTCGTTCATAAGTCTACAATTTACATCAGATAGTTTTTGTTAACTGTGAAACAACGCTTTCTCCATCTCTATCTTTTCAAATATCTTTCGGTAGATATCTACAGATGAGCCAGAAATTAAAAAAGTATTTCATTAGTTGATTGCTTACTTCCTTTTGTAGCTGTAATTAATTTAATAAATTCGATAACTTACGAATATTGTGAAAGAAAAAGAGAAAGACAAGTTTCTACCAATTTTTAAACTGTTGTGAAATAATCTGTTACAAGTTTTAGTGTGTATTATAGAATAACTTTGTGGCTTTAGAACATGTGGAAAATACAGCCTGTTAGCTGCAAACCGAAATGCTTGCGTAGTGTTAATGCTCGCGTTAGGCCTACAAAACCCTACGAGTGAAGGAGGTTACCACCGCTTAACATATAAATTACTGCAACTGTGCTTGATTTCACTGTAAAAGTTTTTGCGAGTAGCTGCTTCTGTGGCTAAAACAGTTATGTTTCCTTTTGATTTATGTGCTGTATCTGTTTAATTGGAAATTTTTGTTTATGTATTTTCGTACGCTGAAATCCATTTTGTGTTGTGCTGATTGTAATTGTGAATGGGTAATATTCGACCTTTGCTTACGTTTTCTGCCATCCAAGTCCCGTTTTAATGATGAAGAAATATAAAATCACTTTATTTGCACCGTGATTAGGTTTCGATGACTGGCTGTAGGTTCCCATATAACTAGGCGAGTCGATTCTCATATGGGACGAAGGCAACGGTTCACCACCTCCAATAAAAGCACCTATGACCTAATAGAACGTCCCACTAGCGATTATCTGTTAGCGGAACTGCAGACTAGCTGCTTTCCGACTGGGGTGAAAATACTTCAGAATGTATTATCTTTAAAGTATTATACTGCCATATATCTTCTATCATGCTTATATAAAAGGTAGTAACACGCTCCAGCTTTTACAAAAGGTAGGATAAAAGCGCACAACCAAATATTTTATAAAAGGTCTCTTCTAGAAGATCTATGACATAGTTATTTTATAGTTTAATACGGGTCTGTCTGGTTCTCTCAGATGCAGAATCTTCCTAAAAATGGAGAATTTCTTATCGAAAGCGGAAACAACGAGATTATCTAAAAAAAAAAAGATGCGTCTAACATATCAGTAGTCTCGCAGGCAAAAAAATTCCAATCGGTAAGATGTAAGGTAGTGGGAGTAAACAGTTCGATATTGCTCTGATAGTGCCTATGAAAAATGGAAATGCGATAGACGGCTGTTATTGGTATTTCCGCGTCGCTTCAGGTTACTAAATATTCATGTGCAGACAGCTCTACAACGAAAATATTTAGCAATTCTTTGGTGTAATTTACTATCACATGCCCTTACGGTAGGAAAGAAAGTAAGATAATAGCTCAGCGTGATGTCGACGACGGTGTCATTAGAGGCAAAGCACAGTCTCGGTTTGGGGAAGGAAATCAGCCTTGCCCTATGAAAGAAACCGTCCCGTCAGTCGACTTAGGTTATTTAGGGAAATCGCGGCAAATGTAGATGGCCGGACGGGAATTTGAACCGCCGTATTCTCGGATACGAAACCAATGTCTTACCACTGCGCCACCTAGTTAGGTTGTTCTAATGGGCAGTTCTGTGCCATCGACCAATGGTACATAGCAAAACGTACAAAACGACGTGAAATCTCGCCACCTCTATATCACCTTTATAGTGAAAGTCCCACTACGTTTTTCAGCATATGCGGAAATTGACAAATTGCTTTTGCAAGCTGTGTATGGGCTAGTACCGCTCGTCACAGGCCGAATGTACGGGGCATGGCACTAAAAGAGAAGATTCCGAATTGTTTTCTGTGTAATTTTCGCTCGCAAACATGATACAAACCGACCATCTTACGTTGTCCTGGACGAAAACACATTCGTCGCCACAGTAGTGGGTTCTTAAATTTGTTGCTGGAGGAGGACGAGTAGACACTACAACACACACAAAATATTATTAGATCACTTTATTATAACTTGAGCAAGATGAAATACTTAGCTTTGCAACAATCCATGGCCACAGGAATGTCATATGTACTTGTCATTGACAATGAACACAGATGCATCGCTAGATGCAGTACAAGATAATAGTTTCTTCTCTCAAAGTGCTATTCACTACAAACTTCCCTTCATGGTTCTGTGTAATGCAGCTTTCGCAGTGCTGGCTGTAGTGACAGGATACTGTCGTCTTGAGCGATGATTACAGAGTGGCCAGTGCGACGCAAGCAAGCATGCTACAGCGGTGACGTACGTGTCTACGCCGTTACTCACTCGTTGCGTTTGTGGTTGCGTCGCGAGGTATCAATGCTGTCACGCGTCCACGTTCTTCGGACGACACCACATTTTATCGTTGCGTTTCTCGTGAATACGTTACATAAAAGGGTTTCATACTACTGTCTTCTGTGAAACACCGAATGTTTGTCGGCCGAGCGGTTCTAGGCACTTCAGTCCGGAACCGCGCTGCTGCTACGGTGGCAGGTTCGAATCCTGCCTCGGGCATGGATATGAGTGATATCCTTAAGTTAGTTAGGTTTAAGTAGTTCTAAGTCTAGGGTACTGATGACCTCAGTTGTTAAGTCCCATAGTGATTAGAGCCATTTTTGAACCGAATGTATGTGTTTCCATTCCTTATTCGCAAGGACATGACCTCATATTATTGGTTAGTTGGTTGGTTGATTTGGGGGATAGGAGCAAACAGCGAGGTCATCGGTTCCATCGGATTAGGGAAGAATATCCGACGTGCCCTTTCAAAGGAACCATAGCAGCGTTTGCCTGAAGCGATTTGAGTAAATCACCGAAAACCTGAATCAGGAAGTCAAGACGCGGGTTTCAACCATCGTCCTCCCGAATGCGAGTCCAGTGTGCTAACCACTGCGCCACCTCACTCGGTCATTTTTTAAGGAGAGAAAAAAAGCACATGCGAGATCTCGGCCCCAACAGTCGATCGTGCGTGAAAATTTCGACCGTAATTCCGATAGTATACTGTTATGCTCTCGAAGGTACAGCTTTTAAACTTTCGTCCGCACCATTTGTTTATCAATCGCTGCGCCCCACTGCAACCACTTAATGCCCGAGTACGAAGTACTGTTCATTGTAGTAGCAGCCAGAGCTCTCCTACTCGTGTAATGGTGTAGTTCAGGGTAGAGGCGGAGAAGGTGAACACATCTGTCCAACGTGTTTTGAAATCTTCTTCGAGAAGACATGTTATTTCAAGCGAAAAATAGTAATTAATATGAATATGTAATACGTCAACCTCGCGCACGTATTTTAACAGTATTCTCGTATTGACGTTCTGCAGCTATATATATTCTTAAAAAATAAAATGGATAAATCTGAGCAACCGAAGAATTATTATGAAATGAAGTTAATGACTTTCGATTTACAATTTAATCATGCCAATCACTTTGAAGAATAGTGCATCTCCTCTAAATTTACTTAACTGTAATTGTGCCATCTGTAAAATCTACAGAAAATAACGCACATCAGCGATGTTAATAACTGAATAGCGCTACGCTTCTTCTTTAATGACACACTCATTCGTTTCATTCATTTACATTGCACTAGTGAAGCGCCACATAAAAATGTTAAAAGCAAAGAAATTTCTGGCACCAACTGTTGGTTAGGAACCGTGCACTTCGACGTAATGAACAAAGCTTGGTAACAACGTCAAAATGTTATTTCACAAACGTTTTACTCTCTCCACTTCTCAGTAACTTCGCAGTTTCCACCTAGGCCTTAAACGGCTGCAGTGGGGCGGAATGGTTGACAAACAAACAGTGCGCGCGTATGTTTAAAAAACTGTACTTCGGAACGTTATAACTGCATACTATCAGAATTATGGCCCGAATTTTCGCGTGGTATCGATTGATGGAGCTGATATATTGCTGGTATGCCTTTTCCTCCTTAAAATATGAGGTCGAGTTGGTGATGTTTCCTTGTTAGACTTGCTTCAGCACCTTCATGACATCTTCCGTAAGTCCCGTTTTATTCATGGGAAAAAAAGGTATACGTTTCACTGTTTTTGTATGCTATTGTCTGAGGCTAAATTACTTTAATACCTGCGTTCATTTTTTTATATGTTTGTTCATTTTTTAAGACTTGTGTTTAATATGTCGACATGTGATTTTACGATTTATGCCCTACCAGGATGTCATTTTCCAAGTAATGAAAAACAGTCGAACTCGTTTTCGCAGCAACAATTATTTTCTTAGAAATTATTTTACTTAGTAACCGTAGTGGATATGCTGAAACTAAATTCTTCCGACGCATTGTGCTTCCTGAGTGCCGTGTTTGTTATAATTTGTAACATTAATACTGTCACAGGTTTTACCATTCACTGCTTTCTCGTTTCGTCAGTTCACAACAAGAAAATGAATGGAGAATGCAATAGACTACATCTGCTGCTTACTCGTTTATTGTGTTTTGCTGTGTCTGTTGTGGCGCTAATTTTGAATGTTAAGTCAAAGTTTGCGTAGTAGAGAACGTAGTTAATCGTACGTAAAAATCTGTGCCAGAACAGAAAGAAGAAATTAAACTTTAGTCAACATAATATGAGACGGCTCTGTATGTTTCTTTCTCTGCTCACGCGCTTGTGCGTCTGCGAGCAGGTTGTGTGTGTGTGTGTGTGTGTGTGTGTGTGTGTGTGAGAGAGAGAGAGAGAGAGAGAGAGAGAGAGAGAGAGAGAGGGAGGGAGGGGGGGCGGAGGGAGGGAGGAAGCGAATTTGTTGAAACCGTAATGACGACAAACAGCAGCCGGCGAGCGTTAGCGCAGTGGGCCTGCTAATCTGTAGCTTAGAGCTTGTACGCGCAGCCGGGATAAGATTAGTGTGCAGACGGCTCGCAGATAACGCGTTTATCTGCCACACCGAACACCCCGAATTTGCCTGTCCTCCCGTCAACACCAGTGCTGCATATTCTGCAGTTCAACCAGCCTCCAGATGCGGTGGCAGTATTAATAGCCCCGTTTATGTCTTGGCTCTGGAACGAATACGAAATTTTTGTACGAAATAAAAGGGAAAACGCACATTACAGGTTTTCTAAAACAAGTGTATTTAATGGTAATATTCTCGTTAGGTTGGACCTGTCGTGACATGATGGAAGCCAGAGGGGCCTCTATAACATCCTCGCAATATATGTAATGACCTGGCTAAGTGCCCAACAAGAGTATTATCAGTTAATAAGCCGAGAAAGGTTAGATAGTCGCATCAACCGTATTTAATGCTTCACTTTTCAATACAAGACTTTCCGTTTTGGAAACAAAGGTTTATGAGAATTCTGTGAGTTGTTAGAAATGTCTGCTACAGATGCAAGTAAATGCGTTTAAAAATAAGTCATAACTGTAGCAACTGGCAGATATACCAGATTACTTCTTTCCAGACTTTGACAGAATTCTATGTGACTTCGAGAAAGAAGACATGGAAACTAACCAAAAGAAATCAAATATTGGCTGGTTCATTTGTGATTGTTTGGTAGGAAAAACATGACGTTTTCCAGGAAGAAACTATATGTGTGTCATAATCTACTGCTAGTCGTCTCGTAACAGTTTTATTACTTTGCCTAACACGAATGATTTATATTAACTGTTATGTATGAGGCGGAACTATGGGCCTCATGGAAAAAGGGTGACCCGGTTGAGTCACGCATCTTGACTTAGTCTGATCACGAGGTGTGGCCATTAAATGCACGCGTTGATCACGTAGGCTGACGTGAGGAGCAATGAACTACACTTGACCGGACGTATCTGGAACATCTTAGGTGATTAGAAAGTTAGTAGACAGGAATACAATTAAACACTTAGCTTTAATTCAGCATCAGCGGTGAACGTCGATCTTGACTTTGTACAATAATATTTACAAGTGCAGTTATAGACTGAACTGCGAATACTTCTTTACAATTCTGATTGCTTCACACATATACGTCAATTGTCAATGCATAAACTGTATGTGGCGCCTGGCTAGGTCGTAGCTACTGACTTAGCTAAAGGCTATGCTAACTAGCGTCTCTGCAAATGAGATCTCTGAAGCTATAACAAGTGAACCATTCCTATTAAAGTCGGCTGCAGAAATGGCCAGTGCGCTAGCTCGTCTCGTAAGACCAGCCGAGTGGCGGCGCTCGGTCTGCTAGCGATGACAGTGGCGACTCGCGGGTCCGATGTGTTCTGACGGACCGCGGCCGATTTGAAACCTACAACCTAGCAAGTGTGGTGCCTTGCGGTGACACATTAACAAGTTCAAGTCTTAATGACATCATGCGGAAAAAATTAAGAAGATTCAATATATAAACAACCTGAAGTAAGTACTACAGAAAACTCGATCGTAGCTACTGTATCGAAGGTTGAGGACAAGTAAAACTGTCTTCATTCCGAAGCTTGGCTTGAATACAGCACTGCTTTATTACACACTGTATTGTTGGAAGTGGCAGGCTATCTCGACGCAGCGAAGGACCTGCCCCACAGACACATTGTATTTCACTACTCTTATACTCGGAAAAGCCGTAGATGTAATTACAAAAAAATGGTTCAAATGGCTCTGAGCACTATGGGACTTACCTGCTGAGGACATCAGTCCCCTAGAACTTAGATCTACTTAAATCTAACTAACCTAAGGACATCACACACATCCATGGCCGAGGCAGGATTCGAACCTGCGACCGCAGCGGTCGCGCGGTTCCGAACTGTAGTGCCTAGCACCGCTCAGCCACTCCAACCGGCCATGGGACTTAACATCTGAGGTCTTCAGTCCCCTAGAACTTCGCACTACTTAAACCTAACTAACCTAAGGACATCACACGCATCCATGACCGAGGCAGGATTCGAACCTGCGACCGCAGCGGCCGCGCGGTTCCAGACTGTAGCGCCTAGAACCGCTCGGCCACTCCGGCCGGCAGATGTAATTACACCCCAAGACAAAAAAAGAAGACGCACGGTGATAGAACTATCAGAATGGGATAGAAATCGGTAGATGGGATACACATGTGCAAACTCCTCTGGTCTTCATGAAAGCAGTTATTCGGCTTGGCAATGATTGATAGAGTTGTTGGATGTGCTCTTGACAGATATCGTGGCAAATTCTGTCCTCCTGTCGTGTTAAATCGTCAAAATCCCGATCTGGTTGGAGGGCCCTGCCCATAATGCTCCAGACGTTCTCAACTGCGGAAAGACATGGTGATCTTGCTGGCCAAGGTAGGGCTTGGCAAGCACGAAGACAAGCCGTAGAGCCGTTCGCTGTAGCCGAGCAGTTCTAGACGCTTCAGTCCGGAACCGCGCTGCTGCTGTGGTCGCAGGTTCGAATCCTGCTACAGGCATGGATGTATGTGATGTCCTTAGGTTAGTTAGGTTTAAGTAGTTCTAAGTTCTAGGGGACTGATGACATCAGATCTTAAGTCCCATAGTGCTCAGAGCCATTTGAACCATTTGATGGTCTTAGCTGCCATTTCTGCTTGAGAACTGACATGCACAACGTTTTGCGCAACCGAAGTGCAACACAGCAGGAGCCGACAGTGCCGGGCTCCCAAAGGTGGATTGATGGGGGAAGCAGTCCCGTCTGCTCATGGTAAAATTTCAAGTATTTTAAATTGCACTATACACGAGACTTCCATTAGAACTACTGACGGCCTTGGGAGAGCCAGTCCTGACAAACCTCTACCATCTGGTGAGCAAGATGTATGAGACAGGCAAAATATCCTCAGACTTCAAGAATAATATAATAATTCCAATCCCAAAGAAAGCAGGTGTTGACAGATGTGAAAATTACCGACTATCAGTTTAATAAGTCACGGATGCAAAATACTAACGCGAATTCTTTACAGACGAATGGAAAAGCTGGTAGAAGCCGACCTCGGGGAAGATCAGTTTGGATTCCGTAGAAATATTGGAACACGTGAGGCAATACTGAACTTACTACGACTTATCTTAGAAGTTAGATTAAGGAAAGGCAAACCTACGTTTCTAACATTTGTAGACTTAGAGAAAGCTTTTGACAATGTTGACTGGAATACTCTCTTTCAAATTCTAAAGGTGGCGGGGGTAAAATACAGGGAGCGAAAGGCTATTTACAATTTGTACAGAAATCAGATGGCAGTTATAAGAGTCGACGGACATGAAAGGGAAGCAGTGGTTGGGAAGGGAGTGAGACAGGGTTGTAGCCTCTCCCCGATGTTATTCAATCTGTATATTGAGCAAGCACTAAAGGAAACAAAAGAAAAGTTCGGAGTAGGTATTAAAATCTATGGAGAAGAAATAAAAACTTTGAGGTTCGCCGATGACATTGTAATTCTGTCAGAGACAGCAAATGACTTGGAAGAGCAGTTGAACGGAATGGACAGTGTCTTGAAAGGAGGATATAAGATGAACATCAACAAAAGCAAAACAAGGATAATGGAATGTAGTCGAATTAAGTCGGGTGATGCTGAGGAAATTAGATTAGGAAATGAGATTCTTAAAGTAGTAAAGGAGTTTTGCTATTTGGGGAGCAAAATAACTGATGATGGTCGAAGTAGAGAGGATATAAAATATAGACTGGCAATGGCAAGGAAAGCGTTTCTGAAGAAGAGAAATTTGTTAACATCGAGTATAGATTTAAGTGTCAGGAAGTGGTTTCTGAAAGTATTTGTATGGAGTGTAGCCATGTATGGAAGTGAAACATGGACGATAAATAGTTTCGACAAGAAGAGAATAGAAGCTTTCGAAATGTGGTGCTACAGAAGAATGCTGAAGATTAGATGGGTAGATCACATAACTAATGAGGAGGTATTGAACAGAATTGGAGAGAAGAGGAGTTTGTGGCACAACTTGACAAAAAGAAGGGACCGGTTAGTAGGACATGTTCTGAGGCATCAAGAGATCACCAATTTGGTATTGGAGGGCAGCGTGGAGGGTAAAAATCGTAGAGGGAGACCAAGAGATGAATACACTAAGCAGATTCAGAAGGATGTAGGTTGCAGTAAGTACTGGGAGATGAAGAAGCTTGCACAGGATAGGGTAGCATGGAGAGCTGCATCAAACCAGTCTCAGGGCTGAAGACCACAACAACGACATACAAGAGACTGCACGCAGTAGAATAAACTGAAATTGTTAACTAAGACAGTGTGTCCTTAGATGTGTAAACCCATAATGAACATAAGCAATTTACTTGCGGAATCGTATCTGAACTAATCTTAACTTATGTGGGACCATTTGCATCAGGGATCCAGTCTCCATTGTTCATTAGTGTATCGTGTTCATACATGGTAGATACGGCTGATACAGTAATCCTCCCAATACTTGGCATCGGTTTGCTCTGTCTCCAGCACTTTCCTTACTAGTTCTTAATTGCAAAATTAATGTTATCTCGTGTCTCTTGTCACTAGGTGTTCGGTATGTCGTCGCTGCTTACAGTCAGTTCTGTGTGCTCAGTATTAACTTATTAACTGTTTTCCGTTTTTCGAATCTTTCTGTTGTTTCGACCCTGACATCTCTGATATCAGTCACGAACCACTGAATTTAAATCCAACATGCGGGGAGTCTAGCCGTGTGGACAAGACAAATCCGATTACAGTCTCCAAACAATTTTTCTTCTTTCAGCGAGAAAGCCGCCAATCCGTCGTCACCGAAACCGGCGAGAGCTGGAAATGTCCGCAGCCGTACCTAGAATTTGCAACAGAGGGATTAGCGGAGTGTGGGCTGCAGCATTATCGCTCTGCTGCAGCTTGCCCGTCACACTGAGTATGCTTTGTGTTTTACACGGTTCGCTGCTTCTGCGAGCGACAAAGACAAAACGTTCACTGGACTCATCGCACTGAATTGAGCCTCGTCATACGTGTTATTAATGGCTGACGTCACTGTGTACATTTTTCAGACCTTTGTGAACGGTTCGCTGTTTTGAATCTGGGAGCCGAGGGCGCTTGTGTGTCAGTCGTTTGGTCACAATATGGAACGAAGATACACTACTGGCCATTAAAATTGTTACACCACGAAGATGACGTGCTACAGACGCGAAATTTAACCGACAGGAAGAAGATGCTGTGATATGCAAATGATTGGCTTTTCAGAGCCTTCACACAAGATTGGCGCCGGTGGCGACACTTACAACTTGCTGACATGAGACAAAATTTCCAACCGATTTCTCACACACAAACAGCAGTTGACCAGCGTTGCCTGGTGAAACGTTGTTGTGATGCCTCGTGTAAGGAGAAGAAATGCGTACCATCACGTTTCCGACTTTGATAAACATCGGATTGTAGCCTACCGCGATTTCGGTTTATCGTATCGCGACATAGCTGCTCGCATTGGTCGAGATCCGATGACTGTTAGCAGAATATGGAATCGGTGGGTTCAGGAGGGTAATACGGAACGCCGTGCTGGATCCCAACGGCCTCGTATCACTAGCAGTCGAGGTGACAGGTATCTTATCCGCATGGCTGTAACAGATCGTGCAGCCACGTCTCGATCCCTGAGTCAACAGATGGGGACGTCTGCAAGACAACAACCATCTACACGAACAGTTCGACGACGTTTGCGGCAGCATGGACTATCAGCTCGGAGACCACGGCTGCGGTTACCCTTGACGCTGCATCACAGACAGGAGCGCCTGCGATGTTGTACTCAACGACGAACCTGGGTGCACGAATGGCAAAACGTCATTTTTTCGGATGAATCCAGGTTATGTTTACAGCATCATGATGATCGCCTCCGTGTTTGGCGACATCGCGGTGAACGCACATTGGAAGCGTGTATTCGTCATCGCCATACTGGCGTATCACCCGTCTCGTCAATGGTGGCCGAGCAACTGGCTCGTCACAATACGCCAGTCACTACTCTTGATGAACTGTGATATCGTGTTGTAGCTGCATGGGCAGCTGTACCTGTACACGCCATCCAAGCTCTGTTTTACTCAATGCCCAGGCATATCAAGGCCGTTATTACGGCCTGAGATGGTTGTTCTGGGTACTGATTTCTCAGGATCTATGTACCCAAATTGCGTGAAAATGTAATCACATGTCAGTTCTAGTATAATATATTTGTCCAATGAATACCCGTTTATCATCTGCATTTCTTCTTGGTGTAGCAATTTTAATGGCCATTAGTGTATAATTATGACCTTACGACAGAATTCATCTTCCACGCTTATAGAGCATGTGGATAAACACAAGTTGTGGTGCTTTAACACTCTTAACTGCAAATTTCCAGATGACTGAGTGAGCTGCGTCATTATACAGCAAATTTTTTCGAGGAACAGTACCGACAAAATTTAGAGAACCGGCATTCGAAGCTGACTGCAGCATGATTCTACTCCTGCCAACGTACATTTTGCGTATGGACCGTGAAGATAAGAGAAATTAGAACTTATATATAACCGTTTTGCCCTATCTCTATTTGCGAGTGGAAGAGGAAGGGAAATGACTAGTGGTGGTACAAGGTACCTCCGCCACGCACCATACGTTGGCTTGAGGAGTATGTATGTAGATGTAGCTGTATCTCTCCGTATACTAAAGATATCACTTCTACGAACTTAGGCGTTAATCATAACCTTTGTTCACTATGAAGATGGGGAAAAAAACCGCGTCCGATACTGAACCCCAAGAAGTCATATGGGATAGGCACGCCGTATTCAAAGTGAATTAGGGACCACTTTAGTGATGCAGGTCACGCCACAGTGCCTGAAAGTACATTGTTACTGTATCAGAAACCAGTAAAAGATGTCGGCATCATCCGGTTGAGTACCTGGAAGGAACAGAACAGGCAATGCAAGCAATTTCTCTTGTATATACGCAATTAGAAAGTTAGGTACATATTTCCACCCAAACTAAAACGAGACTAAGCCATTTATCTTGCCGAATCTCTCATACTGTGCTTCAGACGGTTCAACACGACAAGAAAATAATCATAAGTGTTTCCTCCTAGGATTGCCGGCCGCTGTGGCCGAGCGGTTCTCGGCATTCAGTAAGGAAGCGCGCTGCTGCTACGGTCACAGGTTCGAATCCTTCCTCGGGTATGGATGTGTGTTACGTCCTTAGGTTGGTTAGGCTTAAGCAGTTCTAAGTCTAGGGGACTGATGACCTCAGATGTAGAGTCCCATAGTGCTTAGAGCCATTTGAACCTCAAGGGATTCCTTGTTTGTCCTTCACTGTTGGAGTTCGCACTAGCCGTGTCCTTCCTGTTGTCATCTCGCCGCCTCATTCTGGATCTTCCTCTTTCTGTTGTTCAATTTATTGTCCTGCCGAATTCTATCCTAGGATGTGTCTCATTCTTCATTCTTGCTGTCAGGCATATACTGTTACACTTCATAGTCGCTATTTTGAAATGCTCCGATTTTGGTGTCCCTGTGGACAGAAATATAATTGGAGACGACATATTTAGCTTAATTGAGGATTTGGCAGATAATCGGCAAAAGTGTCTTTCATACGTAAGATTTACGCAAATGGTACAGAGAAATTGTAGAAAACCCTGATTTCTCGGCTAGTAATGAATTCGCGATGGCTCTCCAGGACACATCAGTGTGTAGCACTATGCCTTTTCCTCTGGTCCACCATTTAGTGTGACTAACATTTTGTTACAGAGGGTCATTATGCTGAAGGGTTGAATCTTAAAGAGACGATGTGGAGACTGCTCACGCCCACAGGTGTACGGAACCGAAGAGTGGGTCGTATGTAGTAACTGGATGTCTGCATCAGCAGTACGATGTCTTACGATACGTCAGGACGTACACCCAGTTTACTGAAAGAAAACGAAACAGATTAAAGGAGCGCAAAACTGTGAAACATCAGAATGACATAACACGGGAAACAAGAATACTTATAAACATACAGTAAAAGAATGTACTAAATATTTTAAAAATTAGTAATAGAAAAGAATAGGGGAGGATATGGGCTATTTCCTGTTAATAGGAACAATGTCGTGTTAGTAGGGAACACGCCTTCATCTAGACTGATGTAGGAAAACAATGGAAAACGAAAATCCAACAACCCTCTTCACATGAACTGCTTGAGATTTTCAAATGAATTGTAGTGATTTGCAGTTACCATAGTACACTCAAGTAGGCCAGATGTCATATACGAATGCTAATAATTTCTGTTCTTGCTGTTGTTGTTGGTGTCTTCAATTCGAAGACTTGTTTGGTGTAGCTCTCCGCGTTAGCCTATCCAGAACTGACTACTGTTCGACCAACTTCATTGAATAGAATCTCCATAACACAATTATGTGAATGTGAACTATTCATGCACGTGAAGAAAGGAGTTTTTCAGGAGAAAAACTTCGATCTTGCTTAGGGTTGCAAACTATTTTGGACTGTATTTAAGAAGATTCTCGCAAAAGATACATCGTTGCATTGTCTTGTGTTAACAGAATGGATTCAGATGTTCCTTTTTTAGAAAAAAAAGCATTTTCTCGATAGAAAATTCGATAAACGAGCACATGCGCTGTGAGAGTAGTGTAAGAATCACCAGCTCGTTAAGTAGACGCATACACTAGCTACGTGAATTGACACCGTGTATGGCTCGCTTTTGGTTTAAAAATATTCTTTCTGATTAGTTGAGTTTACCCCAAAGTTTGTTCCATATTGCGTTAAAGAATGGCAGTACGCAAAGTAAGCAAGTTTGTTTGACGCTGATGCTGACTGAGGACAATGTTGTGCAGGTAAAGGTAGTCGCAGACGTCTTCTGTAGGTGGCTGTATATGTGCGCCTTCCAGATGAACTTTACATCTGCCTTCAGTCGCAAAAGGCTGGTTTGTTCTTCTGAATTGTGCTTAATAATCTGCGTTTACCCTGTTCTACTGGAATGAAGGGTAAGCCTATTAGCAGCAAACAAAAACTGTTCGTCCCCAGGACTTCAGGTTCTGGCCTGTATGAGTAAGACTAGAACTTGTATCATTCTCCGTCCAGACAGCTTTTTAATATGGAATTCTAAGAAACACTCCAGACCTTGCGGATTTTTATATTCATATAGGATAGTGGCAAAGTTGAGGTTCAAGGCCGACAACGAGGTCATTGGGTACGTAGTACAATCACAGATTTGGCATGTCTTGGCAAAGAAATCCTCTGTATTATTTTCAAGTGAACCATCTCAGGTTTTTTTTCTTTTATTTTTACCAGCTTAATGAAAATATGGAAGACATATATCTGGGTGGCCAGAAGGGCATTTCAACCCAACTACTTCCAAATCTTAAACCAGTGCTGGTGTGATATATTGTAAATCTGATTAATGTCCAAATATTGCATAAAACAGATAGCACCAGCAGATACTAAGATTCCACATATATATTCCTGTCTCGCCAACCTTTGAATTACACACGTTAAATGCACAAATTGCGACATCCAGAAGAGGTGGCGCAGTGGTAAGACAATGCAATCACTTCGGGAGGACGGCAGTTTACATTCCTTTCCGGCCATCCGAGTTTCCTGTTATTTCCCTAAATCGCACAAGGACATGCCGACTTCTTGGATTTTTCTCTGTTTCGAACGATATTATCGATGGGACGTTAAACCCTAATCTTTCGTTTTGGCAGATTGTGGTTGTCTGCATCTCAGCGTGTAGTTCTCAGATGTGTAACATGATGAATGTAACGTCACAGAAGAGTCAAGAAATGATATGTTGCGTTCTTAAAGATTAAGAAGGAGATGGAAGAGAGGCAGAAACGGAAGCTGGAGTCTCCCTCCTGACGCCAAACAACAGCCGATCCGGGTCTCCATGCCAGTGCCACCGTATTCTAGTCAATACCTCAGAGGCTTCCACCAGTGTTACAGAACATCTAAAATAGTAAGCCACTATATTGAAGTATATTTCGTGTGTTCTACATGTTCATGTCGTAAATTAAAAAGAAGTGATACTAACAACTTTTTGGTCAAGTTAAACACAAGTGGCAAGAGCTGAAGTTGGCCACCCTGGTTATTATTCCGGCTTTGTGCCGTCGAGAAAAGCGGCGACCGCCGGGGTCTAGTTGTGAAGCCACAGCGGAACGTGGTGTAGTGTTTCCGTAAACAAGGAGACCCTACAGCCAACCGGTTTTTTTGGCGTCGTGTTCGCACTTGAGCTCGGTTTGCGGTCCGTGCAAGTAGCTGCAACTGGCGTAACAGGAGGCCCTTAAACAAGAGAGACTTTTTTCAAAATAATTTTCTGTGACTCGAGGGACGATCAGATCTCTAAGAATTACAGGTTTGTCGGGTTTTCCTTGGCGGTCTGTCACAGCCAGTGATCTTTTCCTTTGACAAAAGTAGTATCTGTGAGAACTGGAGTGTTTTTAGAAGTTTAAATTTCATATGCAGAACTCAATTTCTTCTAGCTAGTTACTCATTCAGAGTCGGTCGCCAGTTAATGACGTGAATCATCTGTCAATAACTTAGTGTACATATCTTGACTCACATTTAATTGTCAATGATACAATTTTACTTCTGAAAATGACAGCTTCATACTTTGCTTGACCTGCGGTTTGAGGTTCATATGCTCAGTTTATGGAGGCCTTGTATTTTATTCTTCATTCAAGCCGGCGTTGTTACGCATCGAGACTACGCATACCCCGAGCGCCATTTCCGGCCGTACTGGCGACTGGCGTCGGCTGCATCGTGGCTCCGAACCTCGGCCTCATGCCGGCCGGACGCTGGCCTCTGTGCGTGCTTCCTCAGTCACGTCACATCTCTTCGCTAGCTGCCCGGTGCGCCCGTTTCTGTTTCGCACAGGGCTCCAACCTCAGTGTTCACGCTCTGCTGCGCGAGATAGAAACAAAAAGAAAAAGTTGAGGCTGTTCGGAAACTCCCGTTACAAACTTCTAGGACTTGTAGAGGAGAGTGAATGCATAACATTTTGGATACTGACAGGTTTCAGATAGATTGTATAATGGTAAGACACAGATTTAGGAACCAGGTTTTAAATTGTAAGACATTTCCAGGGGCAGATATGGACTCTGACCAAAATTTATTGTTTATGAACTGTAGATTAAAACTGAAGAAACTGCAAAAAGGTGGGAATTTAAGGAGATGGGACCTGGATAAACTGACTAAACCAGAGGTTGAACAGAGTTTCAGGGAGAGCATAAGGGAACAATTGACAGGAATGGGGGAAAGAAATGCAGTAGAAGAAGAGTGGGTAGCTTTGAGAGATGAAGTAGTGAAGGCAGCAGAGGATCAAGTAGGTAAAAAGACGAGGGCTAGTAGATATCCTTGGGTAATAGAAGAAATATTGAATTTAATTGATGAAAGGAGAAAACATAAAAACGCAGTAAATGAAGCAGGCAAAAGGGAATACAAACGTCTCAAACATGAGATCGAGTGGAAGTGTAAAATGGCTAAGCAGGGACGGCTAGAGGGCAAATTTAAGGATGTAGAGGCTTATCTCACTCGGGGTAAGATAGATACTGCCTACAGGAAAATTAAAGAGACCTTTGGAGATAAGAGAACCACTTGCATGAACATAAAGAGCTCAGATGGAAACCCAGTTCTAAGCAAAGAAGGGAAAGCAGAAAGGTGGAAGGAGTATATAGAGGGTCTATACAAGGGCGATGTACTTGAGGACAATATTATGGAAATGGAAGAGGATGTAGATGACGATGAAATGGTAAATATGATACTGCGTGAAGAGTTTGACAGAGCACTGAAAGACCTGAGTCGAAACAAGGCCCCAGGAGTAGACAACATTCCATTAGAACTACTGACGGCCTTGGGAGAGCCAGTCCTGACAAAACTCGTACATCTTGCTCACCAGATGGTAGAGACAGGTGAAATACCCTCAGACTTCAAGAAGAATATAATAATTCCAATCCCAAAGAAAGCAGGTGTTGACAGATGTGAAAATTACCGAACTATCAGTTTAATATGTCACGGATGCAAAATACTGACGCGAATTCTTTACAGACGAATGGAAAAGCTGGTAGAAGCCGACCTCGGGGAAGATCAGTTTGGATTCCGTGGAAATATTGGAACACATGAGGCAATACTGACCCTACGACTTATCTTAGAAGCTAGATTAAGGAAAGACAAACCTACGTTTCTAGCATTTGTTGACTTAGAGAAAGCTTTTGACAATGTTGACTGGAATACTCTCTTTCAAATTCTGAAGGTGGCAGGGGTAAAATACAGGGAGCGAAAGGCTATTTACAATTTGTACAGAAATCAGATGGCAGTTATAAGAGTCAACGGACATGAAAGGGAAGCAGTGGTTGGGAAGGGAGTGAGATAGGGTTGTAGCCTCTCCCCGATGTTATTCAATCTGTATATTGAGCAAGCAGTAAAGGAAACAACAGAAAAATTCGGAGTAGGTATTAAAATCCATGGAGAAGAAATAAAAACCTTGAGGTTCGCCGATGACATTGTAATTCTGTCAGAGACAGCAAAGGACTTGGAAGAGCAGTTGAACGGAATGGATACTGTGTTGAAAGGAGGATATAATATGAACATCAACAAAACCAAAACGAGGATAATGGAATGTAGTCGAATTAAGTCGGGTGATGCTGAGGGAATTAGATTCGGAAATGAGATTCTTAAAGTAGTAAAGGAGTTTTGCTATTTGGGGAGCAAAATAACTGATGAGGGTCGAAATAGAGAGGATATAAAATGTAGGCTGGCAATGGCAAGGAAAGCGTTTCTGAAGAAGAGAAATTTGTTAACATCCAGTATTGATTTAAGTGTCAGGAAGTGGTTTCTGAAAGTATTTGTATGGAGTGTAGCCATGTATGGAAGTGAAACATGGACGATAAATAGTTTGGACAAGAAGAGAATAGAAGCTTTCGAAATGTGGTGCTACAGAAGAATGCTGAAGATTAGATGGATAGATCAAATAACTAATGAGGAGGTATTGACTAGGATTGGGGAGAAGAAAAGTTTGTGGCACAATTTGACTAGAAGAAGGGATCGGTTGGTAGGACATTTTCTGAGGCATCAAGGGATCACCAATTTGGTATTGGAGGGCAGCGTGGAGGGTAAAAATCGTAGAGGGAGACCAAGAGATGAATATACTAAACAGAATCAGAAGGATGTAGGTTGCAGTAGGTACTGGGAGATGAAGAAGCTTGCACAGGATAGAGTAGCATAGAGAGCTGCATCAAACCAGTCTCAGGACTGAAGACCACAGCAGCAACAACAACAATAACAACAAACCCACATCCGGAAACGTTATGTTTCCGTTCTGGGACGTATTCAGTTAATCTTTGTAACGCGTCCACGTATGCTGAGGGAAAGAGAAAAGTCTTAAGAGTTGCTTGTCCTGGTGTGCAAAAGGTTAGTCAGGATGACGTGTATTGCGCTCTTGGTAGCTGGGCTGCTGCGTGCCCGTCAGAAAATGTGGTTTCAGCATGATTGTGCACCACCTCACTGCTCACGTGCGGTTTGGAGACATCTCGACAGACGATATGGTGCAAAATGGATAGGCCGAGGTGGTCCAACCACGTGGCCGCCGCGATCACCGGATTTAACTCCTAAGGACTACTATTTGTGGGGTTGTTGCGATGTTTAATTTACGAGACTCGTGTAGAGATAGAGGAAGGAAGAAGGACAGGCAGATTGGATATTCGACATCGAGGTCATTAGAGACGGAACGCAAGCTCGGATGGTGTCAAGGATGTGGAAGGAAATCGGCCGTGCCCTTTCAAAGGAATCATCCCGGCATTTGTCTGGAGCGATTTAGGGAAGTCACGGAAATTGTAAATCTGAATGGCCGGACGCGGATTTGAAACGTCGTCCTCCCGAGTGCGAGTCCAGTGTGCAAACCACTTCGGCACCTCGCTCGATAGGGAGACAGGAAGATCTGCTATCAAGATTTCTGGACGCTGCACTAGAAATTGAAGAGACACCAGGTGACATGGAGAGTATGTACCGGGACATGCTGCGTAGGTACAATGCCTGGAACAACGTTGGCGGTCGCCACATTGAGCCGCTGTTGTAATGCATCAGTACTGTTCTGTACGTTGGCGGTCGCCACATTGAGCCGCTGTTGTAATGCATCAGTACTGTTCTGTACGTATAGTATGCTGGGTACTAGTTTTTTATGATGTAATGTAAACATGTAATGTTAAAGTGTTAATACAAACAAATGTGCTTTAGTAATGAATGGATGTTTCGTTATCTTCCCTTTCGAACTATTACCTAATAATTGTTCTGCGTCACGCCTAATTCACTTCCTCAGGCAGGAGTGGATGAGTTAAACATCCGAATTGAAACCGTCGGATAACGGAAACGGACGTTCCGGACACAGCTTCCTATCTGGAATATTATGTACTCACTTCCCTTTAGAAGTCCAAGAAATTTGTAACGGGAATTTCCGAACACCCTGTAAATTCGTCGTTTCCGATTCTGTTTCGGTGTCTTGAGATGTTCGTTCACCAAGGAAAATTAAACAGTGTTGTTGTCATTCATAGCTGTACCGCATCTAAAATCAGTGACGTAGTCATTACTATTTTTGGTGCGCAAAGCAGCTTAAACTGCTAAAATACAGCAAGGCTTGAATCCGTGTCAAGTACTATACAGCATCTTCTCGTGAAGTAGCCCAACACTTGACCACACGGTCTGTCAAATCCTTTGAACAGAGTAAACTTCCTCCCGACTGCAAAAGAGCAGAGATCTCACCCATTCACGAAAAGGAAGTTCAAAATGTTCAAATGTGTGTGAAATCTTATGGGACTTAACTGCTAACGTCATCAGTCCCTAAGCTTACACACTACTTAACCTAAATTATCGTAAGGACAAACACACACACCCATGCCCGAGGAAGGACTCGAACCCCCGCCGGGACCAGCCGCACAGTCCATGATTGCAGCGCCTGAGACCGCTCGGCTAATCCCGCGCGGCAAGAAGGAAGTAACATTGGTTCACGGGAACTGCCGTCTTCTATCACTCACAACTAATTCTTTCGGAATAACATATTCTGAGTTCCATCATTAAGCCCTACCTACGTACCTACCTGCATTCTTAGAGCAAAATAAGCCGCCACTTAGAATTCTGCACTAGTTCGGAAATTGTTGAGCATGTAAAACTACACTCGCTCTCTTCATCCATTGTATCGTTAATGCCATAGTTAATTCGTTGTTGCCGGCCGGTGTGGCCGTGCGGTTCTAGGCGCTTTAGTCTGGAACCGCGTGACCGCTACGGTCGCAGGTTCAAATCCTGCCTCGGGAATGGATGTGTGTGATGTCCTTAGGTTAGTTAGGTTTAAGTAGTTCTAAGTTCTAGGGGACTGATGACCTCAGAAGTTAAGTCGCATAGTGCTCAGAGCCATTTGATTTTAATTCGTTGTTCCTAGGCTTTCAAATCTTTCGACTCAGCGCCGTATCGATGTTTTCTATAAAATAACATAACAAGGTTTGTGACTAGGTCGAAAATCCTCTTACGGGAGGGTCACAGGACGCCAATCTGGACAGAGCATCGTGTACGGACGCAGTAGTAATATCTGGCGTTTGCAATCACATGCATTTCGTGTATGATGCGGTTACGTATGCCTAAATTTTATCTGAGAGGAGTTGCAATAATGCTAGTTCGATTTCGAGGAAATATTAGCGTGACTGGCAAAGCAGAACAGAGTAGACGATGCGACAAATGGGACTGTTGGTGATCAAACAACGCCAGCTGGCACAAATCTCGTGGCTCTCCAAGCGGTATCTACCATGTGCCTGGGAACGGACAGCCATTCGGAAAAAGCTTTAGCGATCGCTTAGTGGAACAAACAAGGCGCTGTGTTTGCATGCGCCAGCAGGGCGGGTTATGTCACGTGCATACTTTTGTTGAATCTGCTTCCTCGGAGAAGTGGGACATAGGCATTGTAATATGAGTTTCAAGTGGTTTGACGTACTCATCGAGGTAACTATTAGAGATTTTCCTCAACTCGAGACTAGGTACGATAAGTTTTGTACAAAATATACTGTCCAGTCATATAAGCCAGAGTACAGGATAAACGATCCGCTGGATAACATCGGACGATGTTGGCGTATGATGCTGTAGCATATAGTAAAGTTTCGGTGGTAGCTGCACGCTTGCTGCAGGGACTGCCAGTTGACCCTTAATATAAGTAATTGTAACGGTTTGCCCGTATATCGGTGAAAAAACACGTTGCTATTAGAGTGCAGTAGTGACGATAATCAGTGGAAACAGCAACAACCGTAAAACTGACCAGATAAAACTAGCTGTACCGAAATAAAATGCCAAACTGACATTCGTCGGAAGAATCTTAAGGAAACGTAACTCCTCCACCTAGCAAGTAACTTACAAAACCCATTTTTGATTTAGACAAGAATATGCCGGGCAAGGTTATGAAGCATGGAAAAGACCCCCCACCGTGTTTTAACAAGCGTATGGGATAGTTGCTGCGGAAGCAAAGAGAATTTCGTCTCTGATTCAAGTGTGATCAAAGCCTAGTTGAGAAACAAAAGCTGAACAAAGCCGTAATGTACATAAGGAGAGGAATGAAAAATAAATTGAATGAATACGTAAGTAAAATTTTGTCAAACTGTGTGATCAAAACACGTGAGCAATTTTAATCATACTTAAAATCACTAAGCGGCTGGAAATCACCTATTCAGCTGCTCTGTGACTATTCTGATATGGAAATGGAAAATTACAGAGAGAAGACGGAAATAGTGAATTCGAACTTCCGAAACTGATTCACTGCGGGGGGTCGTAATACGGTTCCTTTTTTCAATCAATGCACGTATACCAGTATGGCAGACAGTGAAACAAATGATGGAAGAACAGAAAATCAACTAAAGCTGGTAAATATTGGGACGGCATTTGGACCACATCAGATACCTCTGAGATTCTACAGAGATTATACGAAAGTACCTGCTCTCCTTGTTGTAATAGTAATTTATGTTAGGTTGTTAGAGCAACGAAGGTTATCTGGGGATTAGAAAAATGCTCGTCATTGTCGCTTTCAAGAAGGGTTGTTGGACAGATGCGCTGAGGGCCGGTTCAAGGCCCAAGCGATACCAGAGGCCGCTCGAGACGCCAATTAGTGCGGCGCACCGGAGATGCCCATGTGCATAATTGTTATATGGGGTGTACCATAATTAGAAGCGAAAACTGACACGGCTGAAAGTACACGATAATAGGAGCAAAATTGTTCCAGTAAATACGGGTCTGCAAAGGATCCGTTTGCGAGGTAGCGGATGTACTGCTTGAACGCCACAAGAATTCAGATTTCCTTGCTGTGCACTAGACTGGTAAGAAATTACGTTTTATGTCAAACAAGTTGAGTTACTGTAAACCTACTGAGTGTTGTGTATCTAAACAGAAGAGCTGAAGAAACTGGTACACGTGCCTAATATCGTGTAGGGACCTCACGAGCACGCAGAAGTGCCGCAACACGGCATGGCATGGACTCAAATAATGTCTCAAGTATTGCTGGAAGGAATTGACACCCTCAATCCTGCAGGGCTGACCATAAATCCGTAAGAATACGAGGGGGTGGAGATCTCTACTTAGCAGCACGTTGCAAGGCATTCCGGATAGGCTCAATAACGTTCACGTCTGCGGAGTTTCGTGACAAGCGGAAGTGTTTGAACTTAGAAGAGTGTTCCTGGAGTCACACTTTAGCAATTCTGGACGTGTGGGATGTCGGATTGTCCTGCTGGAGTTGCTAAACTTCGTCGGAATGCACAATGGACATGAATGGACGCAGGTGATTAGACACGATATTAATGTACGTGTTACCTGTCAGGGTCGTATCTAGACCTATCAGGGGTCCCGTATCACTCCAACTGCACACGCCCCACACCATCACAGAGCCTCCACCAGCTTGAACAGTCCCCTGTTGACCTGCAGGTTCCATGGTTCTCTGTGCTATACTGCACCGTCTGTGACTGTGTACACAGCGATTGTGAATGTGGGACTACTCTGCAAACGCTTTCCCGCTTGATAGGTGCCCTGACGTCATTGCTGGCGTGGTTGTCCGTTGATCGGAATGCCATCTTCCGTGCAGAACACGATCGTAACGACATCTGTTGACAGTTTGTATGATTATATCGTAAATTAGACACAGGACGTGGAAATAGCAGTTAGTTGCTTTAATTTTGGACGCCATTGCAGCTGGATCGATAGCAAAATGATAATGCCAGTTTCACTAAAACTTATCCTCAGATTTGCAGTAGATAATCATGTCGAAAGCTCGTAGTTAATGACGGATAAAGTTGTTTTATTGCTTAATGAATAATAAAAAAATCTTATGTGGACAGAAAACTGGGGCGTAAAGTATTTGTTTTGTTACGTAGCTGTCCTTTGGTGATGTTGACTGGATCTAGAGACGAGAGGGAAGGTGCGAAGTGTGTCGGCAGGCGGCTGCGAGCAGAAGAATATATTCTTGGCGTGTGCGTCGCAGGGTGAGGCCGTAACGTCCTGCTCGAGCCAAACTGCCCGCCAGAATGGCGCTGATTCTCACGGACGCTCAAAATAAACAAAGCGTTTTGTAAGTCTAATGCCGCGCCACACAAGTGTAACAGTGTTTCTAAAAAATCATCTCGCTCGCTTGCCAAACCTTAGCGCGAATATTGCCAAAAAGTGCCGTGCAGGCATTGGACGTGCGTCTGTAGACTGTCCTGAGTGCTACAGAAATCGCGTGGTTAAGCTAAATCACTTCAGGCGACTGCTTTCAGCATCTTTATTTGTGTGAACTGTTACTTATTTTTTAATGACCTAGATGCTGAAGGGACGGTGAGTCAAATGAAGCATCCTTTCTTTTTTATTGTTATGCGTCTGTAGTAGCTTGTGCAGTAAAAAAATAAGTGTAGTGTTGCTTCCGAGGATGATCAGCCGGAAGTTGACAGAACAAGGGAAAAAAAACATAAACTGGACGAATTGTTGTTTCTGGTTGTTGCAAGTAGTACATATTACACACTGAATGCGAATTACGAATATAAAAGAGTAACGGACGTGCATTAAGGAACTTCCGAACATACATACAAAATTTTAACAGTAACTGATGAAAAAAAGGAAAAAATGTGATATAGTGTTACGATACTTGTTAAGCCTTACCGCTCCTTTCCACAAAAGTGAGCGGTAAATATGCTTTATTCGTAGGCCAGCCCAGCGTGACTTCTAATCGTTACTAAATGCGTACGTTATGACAGAGGTGAAACTGCAAGCAATCTGGGTTGGTTCAAGTGGCTCTGAGCACTATGGGACTTAACATCTTAGGTCATCAGTCGCCTAGAACTTAGAACTACTTAAACCTAACTAACCTAAGGACATCACACACATCCATACCCGAGGCAGGATTCGAACCTGCGACCGTAGCAGTCCCGCGGTTCCAGACTGCAGCGCCTAGAACCGCACGGCCACCGCGGCCGGCAGCAATCTGGGCTGTCATACGGTGGGCATTATCCTTTTCTTTCTGCAAAATGTTCCATCGCAAATTTAAACAATTATCTTACCGTACTACTCCACTTGCCAAGAGCTCTCGAATGCAAGCACGCGTCTCCGTATAGAAAAGTAACCTTCTGCTACTCCCTCTTCCGTATAATGTCCCGTATAAACTCTTGTTACGATATGAATTTCAGGAGTTCATTGAAATATTAGAGGCAGATACAATTTCAAGAGTCTAACACGACGGTAACAACACTGCTCATTTGATTAGGTGTGTGTGTGTGTGTGTGTGTGTGTGTGTGTGTGTGTGTGTGTGAGAGAGAGAGAGAGAGAGAGAGAGAGAGAGAAAGCAAGTTTTGCGTGGCTTTGTGTACAGCCGAAATGAGTTGCAAAGACGACTCGGCTGCAGCAGCGGCCAAGCACGTGGTTGCCCTGGCCGTCAGGAACAAACATGGCCACCAGCGGGTTAACGGATTCACGGCGTTTACTTAATTCGCCTACCCGCGAGCTACGCACCGTATTCGCTTTTCGGCATTGTTTAATTCCTCTTGTCTCGCAACATACAACATCGTTTTAAAAACATGCTTTTTTGAAGTAGAGTAGCCGTCGTTCAACAACGAGGCTTAGTCTGAGTTTTCCGTAGCGTTGTCGATGGAGTGGGCATTTACGAGGGCGTACTGAAAAATAATGCAGCCGATTTTTTTTTTGTGCGTGAGAAAACTCTTCAAGCTTTATAAAAAAAATAAACTTTCTTACATTCTACATCTTTATTCTTCGTATTTATATATTTATTTCTCAACACAGTCGCCCTGGCGACGAACACATTTCTCCCAGCGAGAGAGACCAGAGTTTTGATGATGATGATGATGATGATGATGATGTTTGGTTTGTGGGGCGCTCAACTGCGCACTTACCAGCGCCCGTACAAATTCCCAACCTTTTCTCAGTCCAATATCGCAACTTTCATGAATGATGATGAAATGATGAGCACAACACAAACACCCAATCATCTCGAGGTAGGGGAAAATCCCTGACCCCGCCGGGAATCGAACCCGGGACCCCGTGCTCGGGAAGCGAGAGCGAGAACGCGTCCGCGAGACCACGAACTGCGGACCTTTTCTTAAAATAAAATAAAATACAATAAATACCGTCACTGTAGAGTGTTTGACTTCGTCGACGGAGCCATAGCGTCCTCGAAGGTGTTCTTTATGTTTTGGAACAGATGAAAATCGGATAGGACCAAGGTGGGACTAAACGGACGATGATGGATGATAGTGAATCCAAGACGTCGGACTGTTGCTGATGTCGCAGCGTTCGTGTGTGGTCCGGCATTGTCATGCTGAAGGAGAGGGTGCTCCATATGTGGACGAACTCTTCAAACTGGAAACTCGATTACAGCACGCTGTTCCTCACGTACCAACACAGTTACGTTACAGACCGCCATGTTACACGATACAATTCAGAGTCCTCCACGGCAGAGGGCTGAAACTATGGACACATAAAAATAAAGATGTAGAATATTAATAACATATGTTCTATTTTAAAATCTTTCGGAGTTTTTACATAAAAAACTCCGATGTATTACTTTTCAGCACGCTCTCGAATTTTTTTTTGTTTTTTTTGTTTTGTTTTTTTTTGTTGTAAGGATTAAGAATAGAAGAAAGCAACGTATTGTAGGCTCCACAAAAGCAAAAGGGGCAGTTGTGATTTTTGTACTATGCATAAATATAATATTACGAACCTTCCATCCAAAGTGAGTTTTTGTGTCTGTTGTCAATCAAAGAGATTGGTTTCGGTGGGTCACTTCTAAGCCGGCGCCATATCTGAGCGTGTTTGGTCAGGAGGCTAGCTACCCTCTGTAATAATAATAATAATCATAATAAACTGAGTAATCGTTTCAACGACAGACTTAGAGATACGTCGTCTTACGTCCGCACAGAACCGCTCTCCCCTTAGAAGGAAAACGACGAACAAACAGTAAAAAAAAATGAAAAAATGTGGTAAAATGCTTAACTGTGGTCCTATAAGTCTCGAGTTCGATACCCCGTCACACCTAGGATACTTTTATCTGTCCCTTCTCATTTCTTCCCCTCCTGGAAATGCTTGACAATGTGAAAAGCGCCGAGATTTAAATGTAGGAAAAAAGATAGGACACACTACCTCGAATAGGAACACTCCTAATGAAGCACTGTGGTGTTCAAACCAGCCTTCGGCTTGGTGACAGCTATACCTATAGCGCATATGTCAGGACGTGTAACTCCAGTCTAGCAGAAGAGGGAACATGAAATAAAGAGGAAGATTGTTACACTAATAATCTTACTGGGAATAAAAACATTTTTGTCGTTCTTCAACCGTTTCCTGGCCTTATCCCCGGGGTTCACGTGATCAGCATGTTATCTGGATTTGGCAATGTTAGTGGCAGAGGGTGACCACCGGATGGATTTCCTGTCTCCACTCCACCAATCTCCCCCCCCCCCCCCTCCCACCCTCCACCCCCTCCCAGGACCCAAGCCAAGAGTGTGAACTATTCATGCATTAGTTAGTAAGTAGTGTAATAGTAAGGAAGTGAACTATTCACTCATCAATTGTGTATTGCTTGAGCCTCATGTTTTTCGTTTTAAATCTTATACGTATTTTATTTTATAGTTTCTAGTCCAAATTAAAAACTCGGTATATTTAAAATTAGTTTTATTTAAATATTTATTTTCTGCCTTATAGTCTTATATATGAATTTTTTCAGTCGATTTCAAACATTTTGATGAAATTGGAACAGAGATGCGTGGTAAATTTCAGATTTATTTCAGTTTCTTTTCACCTGACTCAACAAATATATTACTTCTGCCTCTGTATATCCACGAATAGGTCGCGAAGGTAAATATTAGAGAGATCTGAGCTCACAAGGAGGCTTACCAGCGATTGTTCTTCCCGCGAACGATTCGCGGGTGGAACAGGAAAAGGAGGAAATGGCAGTGGTACACAAAATATCCTCTGCCACACATCAAACAAGTGAGTTAATAAAATGGTTCTGAGCACTATGGGACTTAACATCTGAGGTCATGAGTCCCCTAGAACTTAGAACTACTTAAACCTAACTAACCTAAGGACATCACACACAGCCATGCCCGAAGCAGGATTGGAACCTGCGACCGTAGCTGTCGCGCGGTTCCAAACTGAAGCGCCTAGAACCGCTCGGCCACAACGGCCGGCAGCGAGTTAATATTCCATTGTCATCCAGTTGTACGCTATGTTTAAAATTTCACATGTCTAGCTTATCAGTAAGTTAGTTTCAGATAAACTGCAAAATTTGTACCGAACTGACCGATTGATCAGAAAGCGACCTAATAAAAAAAAAGGTGGTAAAATGATTAAAATTATGTTTATCCTATGTGGATGATTTGGGGAAAAATATATGGAACGTGTTACTGACTATTGTTGATATAGGAAAACAAGCACAACCCGGCACACCGATTGTTGTGCTGGAAGTGGAACTACAGAAGTGATTACAGTATCTGACCAGCGATCTTCAAATTGCTTTATGTGTTTCGGGTGCTTCGGGCGAAAAGTGCGAAGATTCCTTCACTAGTGCTACGGACCGTATCTTTACCGATCCTCGGCAACTGAGCTTTCCCCACTTCTAATAAGCATAATGACGTCGGGGCGTCAAACGAAAACATTTCTTCGTTCCTCCCTGACAGCCTGTTGTGGAGACAGAGATACCTCGGCTGTTAATGGAACGTCGGGAAACGAGCAGAGAGGATAGCCGCTTGATTTGCGCGGGCAGTGTGCTTGCGAGCTGCCTGCAGTCGGGCGGTAATTGGCATTTCCCGATACAGCGCGCCACCGCCTTCCTCGTGGCTCCGCATCGATTCCCAGGTAGATATCAGCTCGCCTGCTTCGCATTCCTTCCCCCGCCCAGCTAATTCGTTTGCTCCTCCCCTCTGGTGTGGGATGCAGCGCTGCTCCCATACCAATGGAGACGCAGATTTGGGAGCAGGATCGATCTACAATCGGTAGCATCACGCTTATTTGAACCGAAAGGAATCTACAGGGTGTCCAGAAAAGGACTCCCTGATTTCAAAATTAAATATCTCGAAAACAAAGATCGATAGAGGAATGCAGTAAACGGTATGTTTATTGTGAAAGCTGTAAGAAGTTTATACAACAGTTTGAAATAATAGTTACAAAAGCTGCTAACAGATGGCGCTGTAATCGCCATACGTAATGCCTAGTATAAATAGTGATCCGAAGCCCAGAGCGACCAGTTCCACTATTGAAACGTGAAAGGAGGTTAGCGTAACGAAGGAAGAGATTAAAACCATGCACTCCATTGAACAACGCGTTTTTCTGGTGCTAGAGTACCACAGGTTAGAAGAGAGTCCTACGGCAACAAGGCGAAGTTTTCAAGCACGATTTAATGTTCCAAAAGGACCCGATGCGAAAACCATTCGTACGCTCTTCGCAAAATTTCAACGAACAGGCAGCGTAACTGATGATCTAGTGGGGCATGTTGGCCGCAAGCAAACCGCAGTTACCCCTGAAAATATCGCCACAGTTTCTGGAATTATTCAGCGAAATCCAATGTCATCTGTCCGTAGAATTGCATCTGAGACTGGTTTGAAGCGTTCCAGCACGCAGAAAATACTGAGAAAGAGCCTACACATGTTTCCATTCAAAATGCAAACGCACCAGGCCATACCCGTACGAGCTGTGCAACAAAGGGTTGCCTTTGCTAATCAGATGCTCACAATGATTGATAGTGAAGGATTTTATGTTGGCTGCATCTGGTTTACAGATGAAGCACACTTCCACCTGAATGGATACGTGAATAAGCAGAACTGGCGATTTTGGGGTTCCGAAAAACCATATTGGTGTGAAGCGAAACTCCTGTATTCTCCTAAAGTTACTGTGTGGGCTGCAGTATGCAGCAGAGGCATTACTGGCCCTTTTTTCATTCGAGAAACGGTCACTGGTGCACTTTACGTTGCAATTTTGGAACAATTTGTCGCCACACAGCAAGCGTTAGAGGATCGACCAGGCACTGAATGGTTTATGCAAGATGGAGCCCGACCACATCGGACCGAACAAGTGTTTCGCTTTCTTGAGGAATACTATGGGAATCGAGTCATTGCTTTGGAATATCCCAAATTTACTGGTGCAGGCATGGATTGGCCTCCATATTCGCCGGATTTGACTCCCTGTGACTTTTTTTTGTGGGGCATAGTGAAAGACATGGTTCACCCGAAGCATCCCGCCACGCTGGACGAGCTTGAATCGGCGATCTCTGTGGCATGTGAATCCATTTCGGTTGAGACACTACGAAATGTGATGGCGAATTTCATTCTTCGTTTGCGCCACCTGTGTAGTGCCAATGGTGAACATTTTGAAAACATTGTGATGTGATTGTTTGCAAAGATTGTTTTCATACGATTATTTCACTTATGTATGCTGATATGAGCTGTACAGCGTACAGCGCCATCTGTTAGCAGCTTTTGTAACTATTATTTCAAACTGCTGTATAAACTTCTTACAGTTTTCACAATAAACATACCGTTTATTGCATTCCTCTATCGATCTTTGTATTCGAGATATTTAATTTTGAAATCAGGGAGCCCTTTTCTGGACACCCTGTAAGTAACTGTGAAGGCGGACGGTTTACGTTAGCCCTAACCTTTAGTGGTGAATATCAATTGAAATACTCAATTATCTGTTGCCAGTCATTTTATGTATAGTTAGAGTACGCGGTTCAGAGTTACACGTTCATCATCGGGCGAACTTATTAGAAAATAGAAGGACAGAAAAAAAATTGCAACGCCAAGAGGGATTTGAATGACATAAACGAAAGTTGGAAGGTATGTCTCTACATTTGGAAGATCATGTTTATTCAATTTCCCGCTGGTCGCATCAGAATGGCGCCAGTAGCGCCACTATGAGGATGCAAATCAAGTTTACTTTAAATACGCGCTGTAACGGTCGTGAGAGTTAGTTACCTTTGAGAGTTGACGTGGCGAGTTGAGGTCAGTCAAGAATGCCTTTAAGGCGATAAAGACGCCATTATCTACACCTCACTGAGTTTGAACGAGGTCGTGTAATAGGGCTACTAGAAGCTGGATGTTCCCTCTGCGATACTGCAGAAAGACGTGGCAAGAATCTAGCCGCTGTACATGATTCACGAGAATGTACGGTCGCAAGAAGACCGGGCTGCGGACGGTCACGTGGTACTACCGAGCGGGAAGACCATCGTGTTCGGCGTTTGGCTCTGGTGCATCGTTCTGCATCTGCAGCAGCAACAGGCACCACAGTGACAACGAACTGTTAACAAATCAGTTATTTCAAGGACAGCTCCGAGCCTGACGCCCTGTAGCGCGCTTTCCACTGTCCGCAAACCACCGCCATTTGCGGCTTCAGCGGTGTCAAGCGAGGGCTCATTGGACGTCAGGATGGAGGTCTGTTGTGTTTTCTGATGAAAGGTGGTTCTACCTCGGTGCTAGTAATGGCCGTGTGTTGGTCAGAAGGCGACTAGCTAGCGGCCTACAACCAAACTGTCTGCGTGCTAGACTCGCTGGACGTACACCTGGAGTTACGGTTTGGGTTGCGATTTCGTCTGAGAACAGGAGCTTTCTCGTGGTTAGCCCACGCACCATAACTGAAAATTTGTACGCCAGTCTGGTGATTCGACCTGTTGTGCTGCTATTCGTGAACATCATTCCAGGGAGTGTTTTCCAAAAGGATGACACTCGCCCACATACCGCTGTTGTAAAACAACGTGATCTACATTGTGTTGACATATAGCCTTGGCTTGCTCGATCACCAGTTCTGTCTCCAATCGAGACGTATGGGACATCATGCGACGACGACTCCAGCGTCATCCAATACTGTATTGACCTACCAAGTGCAACAGGCATTAAACTCCAGCCCACAAACTGACTTCCGGCACATGTACTACACAATGCATGCACGTTTGCATGCTTGCATTCTACATTCTGGCGGTTACACCGATTATTAATATACCATCATTTCACATTTTCAATGGCTTATCTCGCGCGTACATTAACCAATGATCTTGCAATGTTAATCACTTAAATATGTTACCTAGACAAATGTATTCCCGAAATTTCATCACTATACATCGTTTCTTTTTGTGTTGCGATTTTTTTCCGTCGGTGTAGTAACATAGACGTTTTTGGTTATCTTATGTTTTTTCACATAGAACTAGTGGAAATACGTATCTGGGAGCATAGGACGAAATATTATATTCTAGGAACATCTGACCGAACATTTACAATTAATAGATGCTTTTATTGGCTACAGGGTAGGTAAATAGTAACCTAAATATCTCTCAGTTGTTGCAGGCTCCTTTTTGCAATCGTGTCGACACTACACACGACAAATTTCTTAAACCGCTTCCAGCAGTGAAGATGTAAATAAACAATGATGAATACGTCAACATGGTCTCTGGACAAAATATTAGTCGCCTCAAAAGCGCACACAGGTCGCTTTGGAGCGTTGTGTATGTTGAAGACCTTGTACCAGTGGGACACGGCACCCTTCACCGTTGATGCAAGTCACGGCAGTCAAATAACATGTGCCGGTCACTTGCATGGAGTCAGCGCTGTAAGACGGGTCGACATAGGAATCTGCAGAATCGGAGGAAGGATGCATCGTGTTAGGAAGCGCCTATGACGAAGCGGTAAATTCAGTTACCCGGTTTGTTGGTGTTTATCGCAGACTGTACAATGTGTCTACAAGGAATGGTGTACCACATGCAACTATGTAACACGGCGCAAGAACAATGGTCGTAAGAAATCGTAACAGACAGAGACAGGAGACGAATTTCGCGCCTTGGCGATGAAAATCCGTTTCGAACTCGTTAGGGGTTGCTTCTGTCAGTGAATGCAGGAACCAGTTTCAGAGCGAACATTGCTAAGGGAGCTCCGTGCAGTTTCACAAATGGAGTGGGTAACTCCGAAATGGCCATTATCACAAGACACATAAAGCTCCGTATTCTGCAATGGGGCAAAAAACATAGTAACTGGACAATAGCTGACTGGTGGCTTGTAGTACGAGTCTCGATTTTGCCTCTGACCAAATGATGAGAGACGTAGAGTTCATCGCTGGCCAGAGGTGTTTCACTGATGTTTTGTGTCTGTTTTTCGTATCATGACTTCGATCCACTCATTCATGTCTTCATGAACATATCTCAGAACCTCCGTTACATGTTCGGTGATCAAGCGTTGCCCTCTCTTCCACATCTTGATGGCGCGTCTGCTGTGGACATTCAAATCTTTCGAGATGGTATCAGCTTCGTTCAAGGGTTGCACGCGTACGTTGCTGTTTTGATAAACACTCATACACCCTGTAATCACCTCAACTAGCCCGCTAAGTCACTTGATCTTAATCCCAAAGAAAATATGTGGGACTTTCCGGAATAGTGGTTGAAATGTAGCATTTAACACGGCCTCAGTTGGATAGTTCTACTGGATTTAATCATCAACAAGTGGTTTCAGGTGAATATACCATACCTGAATAAGCTTATAGACTCTCTTTGAGATCATTATCAAGGCTAGATGCTGTGTTCCACTGTTCAGCGTGATGTCTCATGGGGGTGACCAACTTTTTGTCCATTGGGCTCCAAACGCTCTTGTGTGCGTGCGTCTGCTTTACATTAATAAAGGTGATGGCCCATGGTGCATGAAACCTGTGAGATATCGACAGCGATTGGGAGCCATCCTGATCCCATGCCTCGCACTAGTACGCCAGGATAGGGCGGGGCGGACCATGGTAATGAAGGCGGGCTCTTTAGTAGATTTTTTCCACCTTCTAAGTATTCTGCCAAATATAATGCAGTCTTTGGTGCACCTTCCCAACAGCATTTTCAATGTTATGGTTCCAATTTAAGTTGTTCGTAATTATAATCTCTAGATATTTAGCTGAACCAACATTTTTAAATTTGTATGATTCGTCGTTTAACCGAAATTTAACAATTTTTAATACTCTTGTACAAGACCTCCCACTTTTTATATTTCTGGGTCAGTTGCCACTTTTCGCAGCATGTAGATCTTCTTTGCCCTGGCCTTTTCCCTTCTCTTCACGGAATCGACTTGTTAATCTGGATTTAAAAAAGTTAGTGGTATAGGGTGACCAGATGCTTTTCTATCGTGACAAAAAATAAAAAGACCTACAGCCGTCCTTATGATTTTAATTTATTTTGTCGCTGCCAGTTTCTACGCTTCATTGCATCATCTTTAGGCTGTTTTTGATCCGGTACAGGTTGAGATGATCCCCACGCATAACCCATCAGTTGCCAGCATTACTGGATACGCAGAAATGTGGCAGCACTCCAACCATCAACTGCGTTACCTCTGATGAGAAAGCATCGTGGTGCCATTTCGCTATAGGACATTGCTCGTTCACACGGTACGTATCTACGCGAAGTGCTTATGTGATGAAGTAACCCCGTGGCGAGCAGGTTCCCCAGATCTATCTATCCCTGATAGAACATTTGTGGAACCAGCTCAGCCGTCCATTGCGAGTATCCAGGATATCAGCACCAGTCATAATATTTATAAGCTAGATTGTCTCAAGGAAGGATACGCTCTTCCGAACCAAATACGAGCAAGTGCATGCATTCTGGCCAGAGAAGGTGCAACTTCATATGAATAAGTGGGATCATAGTGCCAAGTTCTTTGTTAATTTGACTCGATACTGTAATCGCTGCAATGACATCACATATCCTCTCCACCGATAAGTTTCATTTCGTTTCCTCCGCCCTTCTTGGTGCTCCTCGCTTGTTTGTGCTTCACTTTTTTGGTCAGGCAGTGTACCTTCATTTGTCATCTCTCCTGGTGTTCCAATTTTAATTATCACCCTGTTGAACACTGTTTTACTCAGAGGAGTATTATTATGCGGAATTCCATCTATAACATAAAGGTTGTGTCTAGTTAGAAAAAGTAAACTATTTCAAGACTTAGTTCTTATGACGCAGTATCTGAAACTATACGACAAGGAAGTGGTGTTTAATTCGTTGTTGTCTTAATTGACCTGTGGTTGACGTTGTTTCATTGTTTGAAAATTAATCGCGTCACTAGCGACATACCATCTGTTCAAAGGTATTGACGTGGCGGAAATAAACAGAAATTGGCGTGTGGTGACATCGTCGGCATTTGTTTGAGCCTTCTCGAATCATGCAGAGGGATTACCGATGCTAATGTTGACTTGATTATATGACAGTGTCCACTGCTATCGCACCGCGAATCAGATTGTGATTCCATCTCGTTCGCATTACAAATAGGTGTTTCATTGAAGAAGTGCAGATTATGCTAATGAGGTCCACTTCACAGAATCCATCAGTGTAAATAATTAACAAAGCACAGCTCTGTTCACTAACTATAGATGTCCAGAGCAGATAACTCAATGAAAGAAAAGCGTGAAGCGAAAAATGGCAGCTCTTTCAAGTTCAAAATTTTCGTTTCTTTTTGTTGCTTTGTTTCCATTTGAAGTGTGATACTTTTCAATTAATCTTCCGTTTATAATAATCCTGCAAGGTATTAAAGTAACCTACATATTTTGAAACGTAATTAAGTTTTATTTATCTTCAGAGTTATTCATTACTGGCTCTGGCTGCTTTCAGTTTAGTGTGTGTTCGAAACCGGTACTGTATAGGTTGTACGTGATAGGTAAATACTGATCACAATTCAGCTGGAAAAGGTATATTCCACATAAAGACTTCCATATGTACACGCAACTTCTTATCTATTCAGGAATATTAATTACCTTTTTGTTACATAGAAGCGATTTTTCACATCGTTTATTTCATCTTACAAGGCAGCAGGTTTTGTGCACCCCGCTTTTCTCCATGTTCTCCACACTCATTTCAGTCCTAGAGGACTTCCAGATCCTTTTTAAACCAAATTTCTCCTGCTATTTGCCTGGTGAGAGCTTTCCATATCCCAAAATGTAATTTGTCCTGCTAGTGATTCTATCATAACTAAATTTTACCTTTGAGGTGACCCTAGTTTATTTTTCCTCATACGTTAGTTGACGGACATAGTTCAGTGACATGCAATAGGTCCTTCAACTGTAAAAAGTGATGACCATATCAGAACAGTCTGTATTTGTGTTTTTTCAACGCTAGTGCTTTGCATTCTATAACCATGACAGTGCTAACTGATACAAGTCGATCGCAGATAGCTCGAGATAATGTGCCTTGTGTCGTTTGTAAAAATTTTGATTAGATGTGTTAATACCGTTGTACCAACTACCCCGTAGATAAAACGCAACAACAGCAGAAAAGAAAGAGATCTGCGCGATATTAGTGACGCAGCTGTATGCTTTGAAGTATATAGCAGTCGATGGTGGTGGTGTGTTGTAGATGACTACTCGTTCAAGTGGATAAATTAGGATGCTGTGTCGTATGAATAAATGTTGTGATCGATTCAACGCTAGTCATGAAAGTTTCTGAAGGTGTACAAAGCATCTGTTCCGTTATTTGAAACTTTTAAGAGTTGATTGGCTGAATTCAAATATGATCCTACGTGTTTTTTTTTTTTTTTCATGTTTTAGACGACTTACAAAACTTAATTATTTACTCTGATGGATTCTGTGAAGTGGACCTCATTAGCATAATCTGCACTTCTTCAATGAATTTAGTTTATATATATATATATATATATATATATATATATATATATATATATATATATATACAGGGTGAGTCACCTAACGTTACCGCTGGATATATTTCGTAAACCACATCAAATACTGACAAACCGATTCCACAGACCGAACGTGAGGAGAGGGGCTAGTGTAATTGTTTAATACAAATCATACAAAAATGCACGGAAGTATGTTTTTTAACACAAACCTACGTTTTTTTAAATAGAACCACGTTAGTTTTGTTAGCACATGTGAACATATAAACAAATACGTAATCAGTGCCGTTTGTTGCATTGTAAAATGTTAATTACATCCGGAGATATTGTAACCTAAAGTTGACGCTTGAGTACCACTCCTCCGTTGTTCGATCGTATGTATCGGAGAGCACCGAATTACGTAGGGATCCACAGGGAACGGTGATGGACCTTAGGTACAGAAGAGACTGTAACAGCACATTACGTCCACATGCTAACACTTTTTTATTGGTCTTTTTCACTGACGCACATGTGCATTACCATGAGGGGTGAGGTACACGTACACACGTGGTTTCCGTTTTCAATTACGGAGTGGAATAGAGTGTGTCCCGACATGTCAGGCCAATAGATGTTCAATGTGGTGGCCATCATTTGCTGCACACAATTGCAATCTCTGGCGTAACGAATGTCGTACACGCCGCAGTACATCTGGTGTAATGTCGCCGCAGGCTGCCACAATACATTGTTTCATATCCTCTGGGGATGTAAGCACATCGCGGTACACATTCTCCTTTAACGTACCCCACAGAAAGAAGTCCAGAGGTGTAAGATCAGGAGAAAGGGGTGGCCAATTTATGCGTCCTCCACGTCCAATGGAACGCCCGTTGAACATCGTGTCAAGGGTCAGCCTAGTGTTAATTGCGGAATGTGCAGGTGCACCATCATGCTGATACCACATACGTCGACGCGTTTCCAGTGGGACATTTGCGAGCAACGTTGGCAGATCATTCTGTAGAAACGCAATGTATGTTGCAGTGCTCTCCGATACACACGATCGAACAGCGGAGGAATGGTACTCAAGCGTCAACTTTAGGTTACAATATCTCCGGGTGTAATTAACATTTTACAATGCAACAAACGGCACTGATTACGTATTTGTTTATATGTTCAGGTGTGTTAACAAAACTAACGTGGTTCCATTTTAAAAAAACCTAGGTTTGTGTTAAAAAAACATACTTCCGTGCATTTTTGTATGGTTTGTATGAAACAATTACACCAGCCCCTCTCCTCACGTTCGGTCTGTGGAATCGGTTCGTCAGTATTTGATGTGGTTTACGAAATATATCCAGCGGTAACGTTAGGTGACTCACCCTGTATATATATATATATATATTTACTGTATGATTAAATGATGATGGCGTCCTCGTGGGTAAAATATTCCGGAGGTAAAATAGTCCCCCATTCGGATCTCCGGGCGGGGACTACTCAAGAGGATGTCGTTATCAGGAGAAAGAAAACTGGCATTCTACGGATCGGAGCGTGGAATGTCAGATCCCTTAATCGGGCAGGTAGGTTAGAAAATTTAAAAAGGGAAATGGATAGGTTGAAGTTAGATATAGTGGGAATTAGTGAAGTTCGGTGGCAGGAGGAACAAGACTTCTGGTCAGGTGACTACAGGGTTATAAACACAAAATCAAATAGGGGTAATGCAGGAGTAGGTTTAATAATGAATAGGAAAATAGGAATGCGGGTAAGCTACTACAAACAGCATAGTGAACGCATTATTGTGGCCAAGATAGATACGAAGCCCACACCTACTACAGTAGTACAAGTTTATATGCCAACTAGCTCTGCAGATGACGAAGAAATTGAAGAAATGTATGATGAAATAAAAGAAATTATTCAGATTGTGAAGGGAGACGAAAATTTAATAGTCATGGGTGACTGGAATTCGAGTGTAGGAAAAGGGAGAGAAGGAAACATAGTAGGTGAATATGGATTGGGGGACAGAAATGAAAGAGGAAGCCGCCTCGTAGAATTTTGCACAGAGCACAACATAATCATAACTAACACTTGGTTTAAGAATCATGAAAGAAGGTTGTATACATGGAAGAACCCTGGAGATACTAAAAGGTATCAGATAGATTATATAATGGTAAGACAGAGATTTAGGAACCAGGTTTTAAATTGTAAGACATTTCCAGGGGCAGATGTGGACTCTGACCACAATCTATTGGTTATGACCTGTAGATTAAAACTGAAGAAACTGCAAAAAGGTGGGAATTTAAGGAGATGGGACCTGGATAAACTGACTAAACCAGAGGTTGTACAGAGATTCAGGGAGAGCATAAGGGAGCAATTGACAGGAATGGGGGAAATAAATACAGTAGAAGAAGAATGGGTAGCTTTGAGGGATGAAGTAGTGAAGGCAGCAGTGGATCAAGTAGGTAAAAAGACGAGGGCTAGTAGAAATCCTTGGGTAACAGAAGAAATATTGAATTTAATTGATGAAAGGAGAAAATATAAAAATGCAGTAAGTGAAACAGGCAAAAAGGAATACAAACGTCTCAAAAATGAGATCGACAGGAAGTGCAAAATGGTTAAGCAGGGATGGCTAGAGGACAAATGTAAGGATGTAGAGGCCTATCTCACTAGGGGTAAGATAGATACCGCCTACAGGAAAATTAAAGAGACCTTTGGAGATAAGAGAACGACTTGTATGAATATCAAGAGCTCAGATGGAAATCCAGTTCTAAGCAAAAAAGGGAAAGCAGAAAGGTGGAAGGAGTATATAGAGGGTCTATACAAGGGCGATGTACTTGAGGACAATATTATGGAAATGGAAGAGGATGTAGATGAAGATGAAATGGGAGATATGATACTGCGTGAAGAGTTTGACAGAGCACTGAAAGACCTGAGTCGAAACAAGGCCCCCGGAGTAGACAATATTCCATTGGAACTACTGACGGCCGTGGGAGAGCCAGTCCTGACAAAACTCTACCATCTGGTGAGCAAGATGTATGAAACAGGCGAAATACCCACAGACTTCAAGAAGAATATAATAATTCCAATCCCAAAGAAAGCAGGTGTTGACAGATGTGAAAATTACCGAACTATCAGCTTAATAAGTCACAGCTGCAAAATACTAACACGAATTCTTTACAGACGAATGGAAAAACTAGTAGAAGCCAACCTCGGGGAAGATCAGTTTGGATTCCGTAGAAACACTGGAACACGTGAGGCAATACTGACCTTACGACTTATCTTAGAAGAAAGATTAAGGAAAGGCAAACCTACGTTTCTAGCATTTGTAGACTTAGAGAAAGCTTTTGACAATGTTGACTGGAATACTCTCTTTCAAATACTAAAGGTGGCAGGGGTAAAATACAGGGAGCGAAAGGCTATTTACAATTTGTACAGAAACCAGATGGCAGTTATAAGAGTCGAGGGACATGAAAGGGAAGCAGTGGTTGGGAAGGGAGTAAGACAGGGTTGTAGCCTCTCCCCGATGTTGTTCAATCTGTATATTGAGCAAGCAGTAAAGGAAACAAAAGAAAAATTCGGAGTAGGTATTAAAATTCATGGAGTAGAAATAAAAACTTTGAGGTTCGCCGATGACATTGTAATTCTGTCAGAGACAGCAAAGGACTTGGAAGAGCAGTTGAACGGAATGGACAGTGTCTTGAAAGGAGGATATAAGATGAACATCAACAAAAGCAAAACAAGGATAATGGAATGTAGTCTAATTAAGTCGGGTGATGCTGAGGGAATTAGATTAGGAAATGAGGCACTTAAAGTAGTAAAGGAGTTTTGCTATTTGGGGAGCAAAATAACTGATGATGGTCGAAGTAGAGAGGATATAAAATGTAGGCTGGCAATGGCAAGGAAAGCGTTTCTGAAGAAGAGAAATTTGTTAACATCCAGTATTGATTTAAGTGTCAGGAAGTCATTTCTGAAAGTATTCGTATGGAGTGTAGCCATGTATGGAAGTGAAACATGGACGATAAATAGTTTGGACAAGAAGAGAATAGAAGCTTTCGAAATGTGGTGCTACAGAAGAATGCTGAAGATTAGATGGGTAGATCACATAACTAATGAGGAAGTATGGAATAGGATTGGGGAGAAGAGAAGTTTGTGGCACAACTTGACCAGAAGAAGGGATCGGTTGGTAGGACATGTTCTGAGGCATCAAGGGATCACCAATTTAGTATTGGAGGGCAGCGTGGAGGGTAAAAATCGTAGAGGGAGACCAAGAGATGAATACACTAAGCAGATTCAGAAGGATGTAGGTTGCAGTAGGTACTGGGAGATGAAAAAGCTTGCACAGGATAGAGTAGCATGGAGAGCTGCATCAAACCAGTCTCAGGACTGAAGACCACAACAACAACATATATATATATATATATATATATATATATATATATATATATATATATACAAAAACTAAAGTCAAGTCACACACACACACACACACACACACACACACACACACACACACACACACACACACGCGCGCGCGCGCCTATATACACATACGTGTACAAAAACTGAAGTCCCACACACACACCGAGCGAGGTGGCGCAGTGGTTAGCACACTGGACTCGCATTCGGGAGGACGACGGTTCAATCCCGTCTCCGGCCATCCTGATTTAGGTTTTCCGTGATTTCCCTACATCGCTTCAGGCAAATGCCGGGATGGTTCCTTTGAAAGGGCACGGCCGATTTCCTTCCCCATCCTTCCCTCACCCGAGCTTGCGCTCCGTCTCTAATGACCTCGTTGTCGACGGGACGTTAAATACTAACCACCACCACCACCACCACCACCCACACACACACATATACACGTATATACACATACGTGTACAAAAATTAAAGTTTCATTGAAGAAGTGCAGATTATGCTAATGAGGTCCACTTCACAGAATCCATCAGTGTAAATAATTAACAAATCACAGCTCTGTTCTCTAACTACAAAGATCCAGAGCACATAACTCAGTGAAATAATATATAATCAGGCGATCGACATTGAAGAACGCTGATACCATAGGTTTATCACAGGTAAGAATATGGTAGATTTTACGTAAGGAATTAACTATGAGAAACGACTGTGTATGTTTGAACGCTGACCAAAATCAAACGCGTAATGGAATTTCTCGTGAATGTTTGGACATTTTTTAAAACGAATCCAACTGAGTTTGGTTGGCGATTCGTTACTCAGGATGGGAGGTAGCTGCACACCAGCAGCGAAACAGCGATCAAAGCAACGGGTGGCCCAACATCAAAATGCTGACATCAGTCTCCTCAGACAGGAAAGTATGGTCAGTGTTTTTCGGGATATGGAAAAAGGATTCATTGTATTGCTTACACTTACAGCGGATAAAAATGTAATTGTAGAAAGCTACGCAAATTTTCTTTACTAAAACTGTCGGAACAATACGCAACAGGCGGTGTGTATCGTAAGAAAAAAAAAAAAAACCTTCATCAGGAATTATGGCAATGGGGAAACTGAGGGATCAGAAGTACGAGATGCTGGGAAAACTGCCTTGTTCGCCCGTTTTAGCACCGTTTAACAACCACCTCTTCCCGCATCTGAAAAAAAGGTCTCCTATTGCCCGGCGTAGAGCAGCATCTTGATGTGGCATGGACTCCACAAGTCGTTGGAAGTCCCTTGCAGAAATACTGAGCCAGGCTGCATCTATAGCCGTCCATAATCGCGAAAGTGTTGCAGGTGCAGGATTTTGTGCACGAACGGACCTGTCGATTATACCCAATAAATGTTCGATGGGATTCGTGTCGTGCGATCTGGGTGGCCAGGTCATTCCCTGGAATTTTCCAGAATGTTCTCAAACCAGTCGCGAGCAATTGTGTCCGGGTGACATCGCCCATTGTCATCCATAAAAATTCCATCGTTGTTTGGGGACATGAAGTCCATGAATGGCTGCAAATGGATTCCAAGTAGCCGAACATAATCCTTTCCAGTCTATCATCGGTTCACTTGGTCATGAGGACCCAGTCTATTCCACGTAAACACAGCCCCACCATTACTGAGCAACCACTAGATTACTACTTGGGTCCATGGCTTCGTGGGGTCTGCGCCACACTCTAACCCCACCATCAGCTCTTACCAATTGAAATCGGGACTCGCCTGCCCCAGTCACAGTGTTCGTCGTCTAGGATCCAATCGATACGGTCACGAGCATAATAGAGGCGCTGTAGGCGATGTGCTGTTGTCAAAGGCACTCGCCTTGGTCTCTACTGCATTAGCCCATTAACGCCAAATTTCACCGCACTGTCATAACGGATACGTTCGTCGTACATCCCATTTGATTTCTGTTGTTATTTCACACAGTATTGTCTGTCTTCAGCTGTGGCAACTCTAAGCAAACACCGAAGCTCGCGGTCGGTAAATAGAGGCCGTCGTTCCCTGCGTTGTCCGCGGTGTGAGGTAATGCCTGAAATTTGGGATTCTCGGCACTTAATTGACACTGTGAATCTCTGAATGTTGAATTCCCTAACGATTGCCGAAATGGAATGCCCCATGCTTCTGACTCCAACTACCATTCCGTGTTCAAAGTGTGTCAATTTCCGTCGTGCGACCATAACCACATAAATCTCCTGAGTACAAATAACAGCTCTGCCAATGCACTGGGCTTTTATTTCTTGCGTACGCAATGCTACCGGCATCTGCAAGTGTATGTCGCTATCCTATGATTTCTGTCAACTCAGTGTAATGTTTATTTTGTATTTAGTTGTCAACTGCCTGTCTGCTTTCTAGGCTATCGTAAGACAACTTACAATTAAAGAGATGGTCGACACATCAGCGAGAGTTTCTAGTTGTATAAGGATCGCTTTTCCAAAGCTACGGCTATGTATGCATACAAAAAAAGCACAAATTGAATAAATATAGAAAGCAGCTATGAACATTGTACTTCAACATTAGAAGTATAAGCATGTACAGGCCAAAGGCAGTACAAAAGTGAATAGTAGCACAGACTGCTGTGTTGTATAGACAAAATAATTAGTGAATGTGTTGAAAAGGCTAAAAAATAAAGGAGGCAGAGGGAGGAAGAACTGTGGACGGGGAACAGTTATACTGTTTACGAAAAACATGTTATCCTAAGGTGAACAAATTTTAACTGGGGCTATTATTTTAGGAAGGGTGAATAATGGAACTGTATTTGATCCTTCAGTACTAATTCAGGAGTACGTGATTTGAGTTCACTGATTGCCAGACTCAATCCACGGCGATCAAATACCGTTTCTTCAATCACTCTAGCCAAAGTAACAGCAGCCAGTTAAAATTTCGTCACCGTAAGGTAATATGCTTTTTGTAAATAGAGTAAATGTCCCCCCCCCCCCCCCCAAGATTATACTTCTGATCTTTAAGTATAATGCTCATGTCTTCTCCATGTATTTAATATGCTTGAGTTTTTATTTAGATATGTAGTTGTAAAAGGTGACATAACTTTGGAAAAACAATATTTGTACAGTTGTAAACCCTCTGTGATGTTTATCTGTTTAGCCTTAAGTTGTATAAGCATGGTCTGGAAAGCGACAATTCACAACAGAGTATAAAATAAATATCATTGTAGAACATCAGCACTCAGTTTTTCAGTTTTTAATGTCTATGTTCTTCTACGTACCGACAGAATATTCGGCAAATGTTCATGTATTACAATTGACGAGTCTTCCCTATCGGCATATCAAATGGTTCAAATGGCTCTGAGCACTATGGGACTTAACATCTATGGTCATCAGTCCCCTAGAACTTAGAACTACTTAAACCTAACCAACCTAAGGACATCACATAACACCCAGTCATCACGAGGCAGAGAAATCGGCATATCCAAGCTGTGTTTATTCCAACAAGCCGCGAACTAGCATCTGTATTGTTGCTAATATTTGTCTCGGTTTTTTTCATTCCCGTTTCGTCCTCTTTCGTTTTTTCTTTTACTTCCATTTCATTCTCTCTCATTATCTCTTTGATAACTTTTAACTAGTCTTCCTCACTCTAATTAACTCGTACTTTTAGATTGCTTCTATGCTGCTGTCATTTGTTAATGTACCATTACTCCTAGTTGACGCAACTATTACAATATGAAAATGTTAATGGGCTGACATTATTGTAATGATTACATCAGTTGTTATTTTTTTTTCTTTTCTTTCTCCTTGTCCATTACTTGTATCTCTTGCTGTTTTAACGTGGCAAACAGAAACTGTGGAATATATGTAATAAAATTAGTCATCTGGCTGTATTTTCGTCACGTATAGAAAGCGGATACATTTACAAACTACAGCGTCATTGATTTTAATACAGGCTCTCCCTCTCCATCGTGGCGTTTTGAAGCACTCATTCTTTTATTTTACGAAAATTTACTGCATGATTTCTCGGTATAGAATTTGCTATACGTTGTCTGATGTATACAGTACACATTATGTAAAATCTTCGGTCAGTGTTTTCTTCCCTCAATTTTTTGTGAACGTGGATGCAGACGACGAGTCACTGAAAAGAATTCGGTTGTGTTTGTGTTGTTTGTAATAGGCGTCACAGAAGTAAAGCTGTAAAACTGACGTTGCCTTAAACCCTAGTTCAACACGAATCGGGTGGAAAGATCTTCATCACTGTCAGAAGCGTATTGCGCTGTTTCATCAGTTCGACTTCAGCGCTGAAGCGGCTGATCGGGAGTCACACGTCCCTTTCCAACCGGTGGAGTTGTTTCCACCATACGGATTCAAACCAGCCACTCCTCCACAAAAACTGCCGCCATTTAGTAAACTAATCGACAAAGGTTCGTGTCTTTTTGGCAGCGTAATGGGTTTAAACTGCACAGATGGCATAACGGTCACACGTTGGCGTCAAATACGTCTTCAACGTTGAGGTCTTTCGAGTTGGAGCCCTAGTTCAGATGAGAAAGGATGCGTAGTGATTGAGCTATGGTCTTGTTTCAAGGACCTGGCCTGGATCACGATTGGAATGATGCAGACACGACGCGGGAAATTCAAATGACGATGGCAGCTCTTGGTTGATTTTAGTACAGTACTTTCGCTAGTGCGCTTTGCACCACTTCGCTGGTGGCGTACGTCGAAGTAGTAGTTGTCTGAACCCCCCCCCCCCCCAGGTTAAGACTGCATGACTAGTTTTACCGCCAGCCGCAGGGTAACGCTAATAAGAGGCAGTCTGGTTGTGGCCGAGCCGCCGGCGTGCAAGCTGTTTGCTGCGGCCACCCACCATATATAGCCAGCCGCTGCCTGCACCAGGATCCGGTTCTGCCTTTCTTCTGTCTCGCCTGAGACGCGCGTTGATTTCGTATCAGCTGCTATATAGCTGTCGCTGCTCCCATCTCGCCGACGCGTCCCCAGCTCACATCTACAGCGAGGAAGGACGCGCCGCTACTGAGCACGATGGACTCGAATCCACAAAGACCTACTGTCGGATGACCAGTGCTCTTCGTTCGAATAACCTTGACGAGAAGCTTCAACAGTAGCAGGAAACAATATTAATAGATGTTTTATATAATCTAGGGACATCTGTGACTCCCGAAATAGCCTGAATAACTTTGATGATGGTTAATGACGGTAAATGGTGTATTGGAACGTTACTATCAGAGGAAATAACTTCTGGGAGGATGCAGGAGAAAAATTTCGTGCGAAATATTGTTTTCTCACTGTAGACCACAGAAGCGTCCCTAATATCAGGGAAGTGGGTTATGAACATGTATGAAGAAGGGCAGCACAGACGGATACAGGTTCATTTGACTCACAGGAAAGTGGCACGGAAATCCTGAAAAACCTGATCTGGCAGACACTTAATGATAGACGCCAATTATCCCACGAAAATTTACTTCCGAACTTTAAACAGCCAGGTTTAAATGAAGAAGAAACTTGCCTCAGCCCCCACGCACCATTCCCGCAGGGACGATGAAGACAAGATGAGAGTAATTACGGCGTACACGGGGGCATGTAAGCAGTCACTCTTCCCGCTATGTATGTGACATTCTGACGGGAAGGAACACCCAACACTTAGTACAGTGTTAAGTACCCTCTGCCACGCATATTACAGTGGTTCGCAGAGTATGTATGTAGATATACAAGGAAGAAAAATTAAGGTTAAACATCCCTACCTAACAGCTGGACGTCTATTCGCCTGCTCCGTAGCCGTAGTTCTCCCCTATCATGTATGGCCCGTGGTGCACCACAGTTGCTTCGGCGCAGGTTATGCATAGTTTCATTTCGCCATGCACGGTATACTTAAACCACGGCGATTCGCAAACGGTTTAAAACAACCCACGGCCCGAAAGCCGAAGATCGTGCCCTTTTGGATCTCAGATTAATCACTCCGTTTCCACATTACGACAACGACAGCTGTGTTTTCCGCGTTTTCTCGGATTTCTTTCCAAGTGCTCTCCCGCTTCGTCTAGTTGGCATAAAACCGATGCCCCTCCTTCCGAGGAACTGGCCGGAGAGTTAAGAGGCGATCGCAACCCGCCTCCTCGGTATTAGTTGCCGCACAACGTCGAACACAGCGCTTCTACGTGGGAAACGCTGGAAAACTGCAGGGTTCGACATGTCATCGTGCGTAATTTAAAACCGGTTTTTGTGGTGGAAGGCAGAATTTATGTATACATTCACCTCAATTTAGTGCCACCGGCGCTTGGTTTGACTAACGGAAACATAAATCTAGCTATAGCGAGAATTTTGCCATTATCATTGGTCGTATCGTTTTAAAAAACACTCGAAATGTAGAGATAGGTAATAAAATTAATCATATTTTCAGTTCTGTTGTTACTAATTCTATGCTGAAGTGATTCAGCACAATTTCCTCTTTCTTTTGTTACATGTGAAGAAGAAAATTGTGCGTAAACTCAAGCGTGCGGTTTGCAAATACAAAATTAGACTGAAGTTAATTATTAATCTAGATACACGAGATAAGATGTCCCCTCTTCGAGGACTGTGATTAATGGATTTCTGAGAAAGAAGCCCAAGTAATGTTGGCGAAATTCCCGGAGAGACAAATTAATTTTTCTACATCAATACGAACTTACAAATGTCTTAATTTTCTACTGACAAAGTCGTCGTACTTGATACCTTAATTTTTTCGGTGCTCTGTTATTTTCAGTATTCGTACGGTGAAAGCTAATTACTAATTTGCCTGTTTTACATTTGTTTCAGATGAACGTGAAGATGTACAGAAAAAGACATTTGCCAAATGGATCAACTCACAATTGATAAAGGTGAGTCTACTGTGAAAGTATGTATATTTATCACAAGCAGTTGAGCGGTTTCAAGCAGGAACTTGTCCTTTTTTATGCACAACATTATCCAAATGATCTGACTGAGTGTGAAAATGTAACTCTTTTATCGCTGACTGTTAATAGCACACGCAGGTGCTAGTTTATAAATCAGTGAGTATTTCCAGTCTCTACTCTAAATGAATAATTGAAAATCAAAGGCTATACTTACTATTGTTGATTTTCTCACAATCAATGTCAGAAGAACTGTTTTCATTGTGCCCATGGCTTACTTGTCAGTTTCTTGTTCAAGTCTTGCTTCTTTATAGTCGAAACTGCCGCAGATGGCTGTTTTTATATCATATTATCTCAGCTGTCAGCGTTCCGTAGTTGCCTGTGCTCTTCGCCTCCATCGTCTATCTAGTCTTCCACTTTGTCTTTTAGTTGACTACACCACTCTGTTGTAACCGTTCCCTATTCGAGAAATGTCTTTTAATACTCTGTCCGGATAACATTTTAATTGCTATTTGTTAGAAAATAAAAAAGAAGGAAGATTAGAATATGACGCCTCGACAGTGACGAGATATTTACAGTTGAGACACAAGCTGAAATTGGTCTCGGATGGAGATTGGAAATGGCAGCGTCCTTTTCAGAGCACCAATTAGTGCATTAAAGTGGTGTAGGCAGATTCCTGAAACCCTACAACGAGATCATCTGCCAGGGATTTGCAGGCCACTCCTCCAGAATACGAGTCCAGTGCCTTGCCACTGCGTCACTTCTGGTGGACGCTAAGCCGTAGTCTTCTTTCTTCTCTCGTGAGCCACAGTTTCTGGCGCGGGAGCACTCGAGTACCCTGCATGTTGAGTGCCTTCCGTGTCGTGCCCAGCAGCAAGTCCGAGTGTGACGACCTCAGTGTGTTTTACTTGGAGCTCTGTTCGGCGGGCTGTAGAAGATGAACTTAGTGGCGTACAACCTAAGAGGGCCACGGTATGTGCATAAGGAATCACGTCCATCCATTGCGCATTTTGCAGGTTGCGCCACAAGTTATCAAGTGTTTCCTGGAGAACTTCAACCACTGCGACATCTCACTGGTTCCTCCTTCATCGACCCATTTCGTCAATATTTTGTGATATTTCGTGGGTCAGTTCAGCATCAGCGGTGAACGTCTATCTTGGCTTTGTACAATAATATTTACAAGTGTAGTTATAGACTGAACTGCGAATACTTCTTTACAATTCTGATTGCTTCACTCATATACAGGGTGTTACAAAAAGGTACGGCCAAATTTTCAGGAAATATTCCTCACACACAAATAAAGAAAATATGTTATGTGGACATGTGTCCGGAAACGCTTAATTTCCATGTCAGAGCTCATTTTAGTTTCGTCAGTATGTACTGTACTTCCTCGATTCACCGACATGATTTCATACGGGATACTCTACCTGTGCTGCCAGAACATGTCCCTTTACAAGTACGACACAACATGTGGTTCATGCACGATGGAGCTCCTGCACATTTCAGTCGAAGTGTTCGTACGCTTCTCAACAACAGATTCGGTGACCGATGGATTGGTAGAGGCGGACAAATTCCATGGCATCCACGCTCTCCTGACCTCAACCCTCTTGACTTTCATTTATGGGGGCATTTGAAAGCTCTTGTCTACGCAACGCGGTACCAAATGTAGAGACTCTTCGTGCTCGTATTGGGGACGGCTATGATACAATACGCCAGTCTCCAGGGCTGCATCAGCGCATCAGGGATTTCATGCGACGGAGGGTGGATGCGTGTATCCTCGTTAACGGAGGACATTTTGAACATTTTCTGTAACAAAGTGTTTGAAGTCACGCTGGGACGTTCTGTTGCTGTGTGTTTCCATTCCATGATTAATGTGATTTGAAGAGAAGTAATAAAATGAGCTCTAACATGGAAAGTAAGCGTTTCCGGACACATGTCCACATAACATATTTTCTTTCTTTGTGTGTGAGGAATGTTTCCTGAAAGTATGGCCGTACCTTTTTGTAACACCCTGTAGATCAATTGTCAATGCATAACTGTATGTGCCGCCTGGCTAGGTCGCAGCTACTGACTTAGCTGAAGGCTATGCTAACTAGCGTCTCTGCAAATGAGATCTCTGAAGCTATAACAAGTGAACCATTCCTATTAAAGTCGGCTGCAGAAATGGCCAGTGCGCTAGCTCGTCTCGTAAGACCAGCCGAGTGGCGGCGCTCGGTCTGCTAGCGATGACAGTGGCGACTCGCTGGTCCGATGTGTACTGACGGACCGCGGCCGATTTGAAGCCTACAACCTAGCAAGTGTGGTGCCTTGCGGTGACACCACACTACTCATTTCTGTTCTTTTCATCGTCATCTACAGCATTTAATAATCTTAATTCTTCTATCTGGCAGTACTAGCATGTTCTTATCTGTCTCGGCTCTATCCATCTCTCTCGACAAAAGCAGTTTAGAAGTACTGTGTCAGCATTTGCATACCTTTCTTTCATATGCGTATTTGTCACTGTATTCACTTTCTTATTGTCACATTCTTAGGAGTGACTGTTACCCGTAGTTATAGCTCAGTTTTCGCTTTGCTTTACAGGTCTTTCTGTTTCAGTGGAAAGAGGAAAGAATGGGAAACATGATCCTTTTAACCTACCTATTAGTAGTGACCCATATATTTTCTAAAGCTCGTAGCATTTCTTTCCAACATGCTTAAATTTTCGTATTACACTTAATCCTCCGCAGAAATAAGAAACGTAGTTGTGCTACTTACACATGTGCAAGGCATTTAAGCAAGACTGATCAGAAATGTTGCTAAACGTCCATCATTTTCCGGAGATGTATTTCCGAACTGAGCGTTATGTACGAGGGTTGGAACTTAAATAGTGACAACTATTTGTTCACAACCGATACAAAAGAGTTACATGTTTGCACCTGTCCTTCAAACTAGTCACCAGCGTTTTTTAGGACCCGTTGCCAGCGATGTGGATGGCTTAGTATACCGTTAGCAGAGCCCGTTCTGTTGATTGTGCGAATGGAGCGATCTAAAGTTATGGTGATTCTCGTGTACAACTGTGATGGTGTTATCCTAACGCATTACGTTCCTCCACGGCAGACCTTCAGTGCACAGTATTACTGTTCGTTTTCGGAGCGTCATCTACGACCAGCTTTGCGAAAGAAGCGGCGACATTATCTGCGCAACCCACCATCATTTTGCACGACAATGGGCGGGCGCATGCAGCGCGAGGTGTGGCTGCTCTATTCGGTCAGTGGGACTGGGGAGTACTGTACCATCCACCATAATCCCCCGACTTAAGTCCTTGTGACATTGATTTGATTCCGAAGATGAAGGAACCACTTCGTGGCATTCGCTTCAGAACTGTTCCAGAGATTCGACAGGCAGTTTAGCGCTCCATTCGCACCATCAACAGAACAGACTCTGCTAACGGTATACTACGCCTTCCACATCGCTGGCAACGAGTTCTACACAACGATGGTGACTACTTTGAAGAACAGTAACAGGGGAAAACATGTAACTCTTTTGTATCGGTTGTGAATAAATAGTTGCCACTATTTAAGTTCCAACCCTCGTATGAGAATTCTTAGCACATAATGCGATAGTTTCTAAACAATTATATCTGCAGAATAATTAAATTAAGTCCGCCTGAGAATAATCAGAGCGCAAAGTTTCCAATGATTACGATGGATGGATGGTAGTGTGTCACAAGTAAACTAAATAGAAACTGAATTCAATGTTTTGGATACAGTGCCCGTATATGTGCTAAAAACACATTTGAATTTTTTGGGACAGAAATGATGTCGACCAATGCATTGCTTGCCTAACGATGCATGATTACGATTGACTGCATATGTTACTTAGCTGTGGCATGCCCAAGTCTTCAAGCTCCGGCACTGTCAGGGCACAGACAGGCCTCTGCAGAGTGCGGCAACTGATAGAACAGCACGGTTGTGGCTAATACCACGCACCGAGAAATCGCAAGCAATGAGCGGGTATGGCACCAGTCATGCTCGTAGCAGATGGCGTAGACTTGTCCAACAGGTCCACATGAACGGCGGTGCTCCAGCATCGAGCCAACACTGGACGCGGCTGTATGGACCACTACGAGCATGCAGGAAGATGACTGTGCTCACATTGTGAGATCCAGTATGCGCTAATAGCTGGTTATGACGGCAGTCTTGTATCTGTCGGCTTTACACGCGCATTACTGTTATAGTAGTATGCAATTTATGATCTGAAATGTCAGTTAATGGCCGAACATTGTGCTGTGTTTGAAGTCACACACACTGATGTTGCAGCATTTGACGTGAACGAGGTATACTGCAGTTGGTTGTTAGTTTCTGTTTCGCTTCACGGCTCAACACTGAAGGAGCTCAGCGTGATATTGACCTGTTGGACTGCACAAAGAGCGCTCTTCTGTTGCGTATATGCACGCCGTCTCTTTGCAGCTGTAACCACTGTTTGCCGGCACACTGTTATCTGCATCCTCAGAGTACGCATTATTTCATGTCATTCTTTGAATGCTGCAATTTCCATTAACATTAATGTAGTACATTAGTGGAAGATAGTATTATGAGCGCATGCGTTAACCTTGTGAGGGTACAAGATTTTATCGCAGGTACGTGGGTCTATTTCACTGTTGCAGAAGCACAGGTGTAACACGCAGGTGTAAGTCACGATTGACTGGAAAGAAGGAAGATTAGGGTTTAAAGCTCCGTCAATGAAGAGGTCATTAGAGACGGAGCACACGTTCGTATCCGTGAAGTTAATGGGTCCTGCTCTTCCAGAGAAACCATTCCGGCGTTTACCCTAAGTGATTTAGGGAAATCATGGAAAACGTTTACATGGATGGCTGGACGAGGATTTCAGTCACCGTTCTCCCGAATGCGAGTTCAGTGACTTACCACTGTGCTACAGCGCAGTTAGTCTTTGAGCAGTTCGTATTATAATAATTTTGCAGATCATTGAGTTATGTTGAGTGTTTCATTTCCGTTACCTCAAAGGTTTTATGATGTCGGACGAGTGCCGTATCATCCGCCTAGATGAAAGTTTCTTAGCTTTGTTCTTGCAAACTTTATGCGGTAACGAGGCCATCTCATTGCTCTAAGAGATACATATTGTTCGGAGCTTATTGTGCAACACGCATAGGATATTTGTCAAGCGATAATCTATTGCAGTAGCATATACACTATATGATCAAAAGTATCCGGACACAACTGGCTGAAAATGACTTAAAAGTTCCTCGCGCCCTCCATCGGTAATGCTGGAATTCAATATGTGGTGGCCCACCCTTGGCCTTGATGACAGCTTCCACTCATACAATCATACGTTCAATCAGGTGCTGGAAGGTTTCTTGAGGAATGGCAGCCCCTTCTTCACGGAGTGCTGCACTGAGGAGAGGTATCGCTGTCGATCGGTGAGGCCTGGCACGAAGTCGGCGTTCCAAAACATCCCAAAGGTGTGCTGTAGGATTCAGGCCAGGACTCTACGCAGGCCAGCCCATTAGAGGGATGTTATTGTCGTGTAACCACTCCGCCACAGGTCTTGCGTTATGCGTTATGAACAGGTGCTCGATCGCGTTGAAAGATGCAATCGCCATGCCCGAATTGCTCTTCAACTGTAGGAAGCAAGAAGGTGCTTCAAACATCAATGTTGGCCTGTGCTGTGATAGTGCCGCGCTAAACAACAAGTGCTGCAAGCCCCCTTCATGAAAAACACGACCACACCATAACACCACGGCCTCCTAATTTTACTGTTGGCACTACACACGCTGGCAGATGAAGTTCACTGGGCGTTGCCATACCCACACCCCGCCATCGGATCGCCACATTGTATACCGTGATTCGTCACTCCACACAATGGAAAAAAAAAGAAGGTTCAAATGTGTGTGAAATCTTATGGGACGTAACTGCTAAGGTCATCAGTCCCTAAGCTTACACACTACTTAACATAAATTATCCTAAGGACAAACACACACACCCATGCCCGAGGGAGGACTCGAATCTCCGACGGGACCAGCCGCACAGTCCATGACTGCAGCGCCTGAGACCGCTCGGCTAATCCCGCACGGCACACAATGTTCTTTCACTGTTCAATCGTCCAATGTTTACGCTCCTTACATCAAGCGAGGCTTCGTTTGGCATTTACTCGCGCGATGTGTGGCCTATGAGCAGCCGCTCCACCATGAAATCCAAGTTTTATCACCTCCCGCGAAATTGTTATCGTACTTGCAGTGGATCCTGATACAGTCTGTAATTCCTGTGTGATGGTCTGGATAGATGTCTGCCCCTTACACATTACGACCCTCTTCAATTGTCGGCGGTCTCAGTCAGTCAACAGTTAAGGTCGGCCTGTACGATTTTGTGCTGTACGTGTCCCTTCACGTTTCCACTTCACTATCACATCTGAAACAGTGGACGTACGGATGTTTAGGCGTGTGGAAATCTCGCGTACAAACGTATGACACAAGTGACACCCAATCACCTGACCACGTTCGAAGTCCGTTAGTTCCGTGGAGCGCCCCATTCTGCTCTCTCACGATGTCTAATGACTACTGAGGTTGCTGATAAGGAGTACCTGGCAGTAGATGACAGCACAATGTACGTACCATGAAAAACGTATGTTTCTGGGGGTGTCAGGATACTTTTTATCACATAGTGTATGTCCCCAACCAACTCCCACGTCTGTGTCATATGCCAGCATTAGATCAGGAAATATCACATGTGTCTTCTTATCTCCTTCAAATCCATCGTCAGTGTGTTGGATCACACGGGAACTCTGACAGATCGTGACCTGTAGGTAGAATCCACACTGCTGTAACAGCTGGACAAACATATTTCGAGATTTTTCCGTTCTCTCCAATAATTGACGAGAATCAAACAGGTATACGCTTTTTGGGATCGACGGCTTCTTTCCAGAGTAAAGTAAGGTTTCTCTTGTGTTCTGGTCTTACACATCTGATTATTAGGGCTTTCAATTACGGGTGAGCTATAATCTGTCGTGAGGTCGAGCCCTCAGCACCGGCGGCACCGCCGTTGCCCACGTTGGTCGCTCTGGCCGCAGTCTGTAGGTGAGGCAATACCTCACCGGCTCGACCACCTGACCACCCTAGTCATTTCGAAACGTCTCTCTTCTCTACCCGAATTAAAATGCCGCTAGTGTGTGTCTGACCTCGGCTTTCTTAACTGCTGCTATTTAGGCTAATGCAGGTATAGGAGCTGACGGCTTCACAATTTCCTGCTGAAGCGCCACGGATCTCAGAGCTGTTTACGAAGACGTGTCTGCTGCTGGATAAGCTGCTGCTTACTTAGTAACAGGTTTGTGTGACATATTCCTGGCGCGTTCGCTAGAAAATCTATAAATTTACCTTCGTACCTCATATATATTTGCATTTGTGAGACTCGCCTATTGATTATGTCTTACAAGGGGAGACCACGACGTTGGGATCACGGATCTACTTCAAACTTTCTCCACCACTAAAACAACATGGTGTACAGGTAGTAAGGTGCGAGAAAATCGCAAGACAAGGTTTACGCGTCTATTATGCAACTGATGTATCAGTACGAAGAAGCTGGCCGCAAGAAGTTGTTCTGGTCAAGTGATTAGCGTTCACGCGTTGCACGAGGGTCGTCGACAAGGCGACTGTTCGAATCCTGATAACACTTATTTTTTAATCTATATTTTTTTCATAACTGGTCGCATTATTTAATTTCTGTGACGTTTGAGAGGTAATATAATGAACAAAAAAACACGTTCATTTTCATAAAGTTGTAGTGAATTTGATATGTTATTTGACCATTTACTGTTTGTAATTAAATTTTCGAGGAGGAGGGACAGACTTTGAAAACCAAAGTCAAACCTCATAAATAATGATGCGAATGATTTTGTTCCTAATCAGTAATATTGTAAGTCATAATGTGTCAGACCACAAGAGTAATGTACAGTTTCTCGTCGGATGTCCTCTTGACATCACACGTTACACGATAGTATTTGTCATACATGGAAAACATGAATTGAAACTTCATGCAAATCCACTTTTTTTCATCACATTTTCTCTCCAACCTCATACAAATTAAATAGTATGATCAGTTACGAAAAAAAGATTAATATTAAGCATGATCTGGAGACGAACCTTCACCTCATACACGTTCGTCCTACGAAGCTCTAACGCTAATCGCTTGATCATCACGAACTCTGAAAAAAAAAATGTTCAGATGTGAGTGAAATCTTATGGGACTCAACTGCTAAGGTCACCACGTCAGTGGCTGGCAAGGCAACGCGTCTCTCTACACTTCGCCTTGTGTGTGTGTGTGTGTGTGTGTGTGTGTGTGTGTGTGTGTGTGAAATCTTATGGGACTTAACTGCTAAGGTCATCAGTCCCTAAGCTTGCACACTACTTACCCCAAATTATCCTAAGGACAAACACACACACACCCATGCCCGAGGGAGGACTCGAACCTCCGCCGGGACCAGCCGCACAGTCCATGACTGCAGCGCCTGAGACCGCTCGGCTAATCCCGCGCGGCACGAACTCTGACGTCTGCACCTACGCACAGAAACATAAGCCACATAATTCACACATAAAACATATCTCGCTATTTTCACGAAATTGCCAGAGTAGTGCAACTTATTACTTGCACATTATGTCATTTTAATGGCCTACTGAATGTGTACAAAGTTTGAAGTAAGTCTGCGAGCCCAACGTCGTGGCTTCCCCTTGTTAGTTGCAGGTTCAAATGTTTTGTGTGTTTCACTCGCACGTAATATGAGACCTCAACCTTGTTAGTTCTGACAGGATGACAGTTTCTTCTAGTTGAAAGGAGTTTCAGGATATTCCATCTTCTTCTGTTTCGAAGTCCCGTTATGCAGTAACTAATGAGCTACTCGTATCTGACCTACTGTCACTTGGCAGATCTTCTGACACTCATTTTTGGTCTTGTCTAGCAGCTACATGGGCAAATATATTCCTAGTACGCACCCAGAAAGAAAACATGAGTTTTTCACCCGTCTGAAGTGTTCTAACTGAAAATCAATTTTAAGTATAAAGACATTCAGACTTCTTAAAATTGATTCGAGCGTTATCAAGCTTGGAATACAGTATCTCATGCTTATTGTATTTTTTGGGACGGCTCCCAAACCCAAGGTCCTCGACGGTACTTTTTGGGCAGCCACCACAAATTGTATAAAGCGTGGGTAGTGACCAGGATGTAGCTATGTCTGTTGGCAGAAAAATAATTAATGACAAGAATTACGCCAGCTAGAATGAAGAGATAACTTATCTTTATTTCTGACGAAACGTGCACCAGCAATACAAGTCCAAGTAATACCCAAGAGTAATCCGTGTACTGAGCCTAATCGAATACAATAGCAAATATCACACTGCAATGTCTCCGCTATAAACTCCACGAAAGGCTAGCAATAACTGTGGCCAGCGATGTCACGGTCAGGGCGCGCGTGCGCGAGTTGGTTGGTTGGTTGGTTGGGTCCGTGGATACAACAGTATTACCCTTCTTTTCTCGAAAAGCTTTATCGGATAAAATGTATCTTTGGCAAACCATCAAGGACGAATGTGTGTCTCGCATCGCCATGAGTCTGTTGGAAAGCGGTGGAAAACATACCAACAACAGAACAGCTAGTGCGAAAAATCGTACTGTATTCATTGAATAGTGTTCTCATGTTGTTGTTGTGGTCTTCAGTCCTGAGACTGGTTTGATGCAGCTCTCCATGCTACTCTATCCTGTGCAAGCTCCTTCATCTTCCAGTACCTACTGCAACCTACATCCTTCTGAATCTGCTTAGTGTATTCATCTCTTGGTCTCCCTCTACGATTTTTACCCTCCACGCTGCCCTCCAATACTAAATTGGTGATCCCTTGATGCCTGAGAACATGTCCTACCAACCGATCCCTTCTTCTGGTCAAGTTGTGCCACAAACTTCTCTTCTCCCCAATCCTATTCAATACTTCCTCATTAGTTATGTGATCTACCCATCTAATCTTCAGCATTCTTCTGTAGCACCACATTTCGAAAGCTTCTATTCTCTTGTCCAATCGAGTTATCGTCCACGTTTCACTTCCATACATGGCTACACTCCATACAAATACTTTCAGAAATGACTTCCTGACATTTAAATCTATACTCGATGTTAACAAATTTCTCTTCTTCAGAAACACTTTCCTTGCCATTGCCAGTCTACATTTTATATCCTCTCTACTTCGACCATCATCAGTTATTTTGCTCCCCAAATAGCAAAACTCCTTCACTACTTTAAGTGTCTCATTTCCTAATCTAATTCCCTCAGCATCACCCGACTTAATTCGACTACATTCCATTATCCTCGTTTTGCTTTTGTTGATGTTCATCTTATATCCTCCTTTCAAGACACTGTCCATTCCATTCAACTACTCTTCCAAGTCCTTTGCTGTCTCTGACAGAATTACAATGTCACCAGTGAACCTCAAAGTTTTTATTTCTTATCCATGGATTTTAATAACTACTCCGAATTTTTCTTTTGTTTCCTTTACTGCTTGCTCAATATACAGATTGAATAACATCGGGGAGAGGCTACAACCCTATCTCACTCCCTTCCCAACCACTGCTTCCCTTTCATGTCCGGCGACTCTTATAACTGCCATCTGGTTTCTGTACAAATTGTAAATAGCCTTTCGCTCCCTGTATTTTACCCCTGCCACAACATTAACATTATTTTTACTGGAAAGTGTGTGGTACTTCGAGCGATCTGATAATACCTCAAAACAATATTTCTATCACTAAAGGAATGAATAAAACATAAGGGCGGAAACATGAATAAATGTATTATCTTTCCCTTCTAAAAGTAACCAGAAATCAAAACATATAAATTGCAAATAATCTCCTTGAGTATTTTTAATTGACAAAAAAAGACACACACAAACCAGTGAACCGACTGTGTGGAATGCATACATAGTTTTTTTTTTTTTTAGGAATAGTTGATTCTACGTCGAGTCAGGAAATTATTGGTATTCAGACATTATCAGAAAGCTTCTTAAAAAACCAAATTGACTGCACAGTTCGTTCAAAACAAGGCATAAATTCACATAAAACTTGCTTATAAATTTTGTGAATTGTTTTCAGTGCCAAAATTACGAATATTCTTGAGCTCCTTACATAGCTGCCACCTAAATCTGCTTGCACAGAGGTCTACAAGCATACCCGTGAAAGGATCGGGAAGAAATAGTAATGGCACTATAAAACATACCCTCTGCCACGCACATAACATGTAGATATAACTGTAGATATTTTGACCACGTTATGCTAGGTTCATTGTGTCTTTGTGGTCAGACGTAAACCCTACTTAAAATATAATGTACCTTGGTCGATGGAGTAGGATACAGGTACCAGAATTAGTTCGCATTGCTTGTGGTTTTCCGGGACGTCTCAGAGATGAAGTGTAAGATAATGACTATTTTGCTTTTAAAATTCCTAGAAAACACGCGAAGAGAGACGCCGGACATACCGCGAGAACGTGCTAATAAAACCCGGTACTTGGCACGCGCCATTTTCGAGAAAGAGGACAGTCGCGACAGGTAGTGACATCCTATGTTTCATCCTACAGCTTCTGGAAGTAACTTTCATTAATGCGATAAAAATTGTAATTCCTTTGAACAGATTCAAGATTTAATGTTATGGTACATCGCTCATTACCGTTATAAAACTCTGAAAGTGCCTTTCGTTAAATTTGTTTTCAAACACATCCACTATCGTGCCAAATTTCTCTTTCATTTTATGTGTGTTGCTTAACTTACCAAAAGACTTGAAAGGCTGTTTCGATGATATTCATGTGACCTCGGAGCAAGACATTCCAGATCCTTCCGTTTGATGATTTATGCTTTCTCCCACCCCGTGATCCAAGCATCAAGCTTCGCTCAGTGACTGCTTCTGCTGACCAAGTGCTACTGGTCGAAGCGAAAGAAATAGCTGCGTTCAGCTCCACAGTGTGACACCTGTCGAATGCATCCAACCGTTTTCTTGTTAAAAACGGTGTCTGTCTTGTACACAGTGTGATCGTGGTTTACATACTCAGCATATCTAATGAAATCATGTCACTTTAGGTTGTTAAGTTCAACGTATTAATAGATATCTTTCTGTTGGGAGAGCTGCACTACTGTTTGTAAAGAGCGAAACACTCTGAATCAATGATCTGCAACACGCCACGATAAGAGGACGTGTAGAACAGCGAAATAATAATGAGTGATTTAATTGGCAGGGGTGGCGTGCACGTAGGCCCAACAGCGCTCTCTTTTGTGTGACCGGACAGGTGAGCGTTACGCAACGCTCAGACGGCGTGGAGCCGTCATACGAAGTAGAAATGTGTAACCAAGTGCTACTATACTCACCGACATCACAGGGTGGAATATCGACATGTGAGTGCATTCGAACGGGGCAGAATGATTGGTCTCGGTGAGGCGTATGTGGAACCAGTAGAGAGAAGAGGGCCGTACACAGCGCCGACACAGTGTGATCACACCATGAGATGTCCGCTTGTCCGTAGCGGACAGAACAGCTTCGTCTACAGTGTTGGCGCGAAGTAGGAGCACTGCAACGGACGTAAACATGTCTGCGTCGACGCTTCGACGCCGTCTTATGCGGGTTGGACTGGTAGCATGCATGCTATTGCGTCGGCTTCCATTGACCAGAACCCACCAACGCTGCAGACTGCAATGGACACGTGAACGCTGCCACTGGCGCGCTGCGTGGCAAAATTCAGTTTTAAAACGAATCCCGCTTCAACTTGTCCTACAGTGATGGCCACTAACGCGTTCGACGCCAACGTGGTGAACATAATCCGGCAGAGTACACTGAAACGCCAAAGAAAGTCGTATACGCACGCGTATTCGAATAAAGAGATACGTAAACAGGCAGAGTACGGCGCTACGGCCGGCAACGCCTATATAAGACAACAAGTGTCTGGCGCAGTTGTCCGATCGGTTGCCACTGCTACAATGGCAGATTATCCGGATTTAAGTGAGTTAAACGTGGAGTTATAGTCTGCGCACGAGCGAATGGGACACATCATCTCCGAGTTAGCGATGAAGTGGAGATTTTCCCATAAGACCATTTCAGGAGTGTACCGTGAATATCAGGAATCCGCTAAAACATCAAATCTTCGGAATCCCTGAGGCCGGAAAATGATCCTGCAAGAATGGGACCAACGATGACTGAAGAGAATCGTTCAACGTGACAGAAGTGCAACCCTTCCGCACATTGCTGCAGATTTTAGTGCTGGGCCATCAACAAGTGTCAGCGTGCGAACTATTCGACGAAACAACATCGGTGTGGGCTTTCGGAGCCGAAGGCCCACTCGTGTACCCTTGATGACTGCACGACTCTAAGCTTTACGCCTCACCTGGGCCCGTCGATACCGACGTTGGACTGTTGATGACTGGAAATATGTTGCCTGGTCGGACGAGTCTCGTTTCAAATTGTATCGAGCGGATGGATGTGTACGGGTATGGAGACAACCTCTTGAATCCATAGACCCTGCGTGTCAGCAAGCGACTGTTGAAGCTGGTGGAGGCTGTGTAATGGTGTGGGACGTGCGCAGTTTGAGTGATGTGGAACTCAGGATACGTCTAGATACGACTCTGACAGGTGACACGTATGTAAACATCCTGATGACTTGCATCCATTCATGTCCATTGTGCATTCCGAGAGGTCCAGCAGGACAATGCGACACCTCATACATCCAGAATTGTTACAGAGTGTCTCCAGGAACACGCTTTCGAGTTTATCAGTTTCGCTGCCCACCAAACTCGTCAGAGATGAACATTATTGAGTATATCTGGGATGCGTTGTAAACGTGCTGTTCGGATGAGACCTCCACCCCCTCATACTCTTACGGATTTATGTACAGCCCTGCAGGATTCATGTTGTCAACTCCCTCCAGCACTTCTGCAGTCATTAGTCGAGTCCATGCCACATCGTGTTGCGGCACTTCTGCGTGCTCGCGGGAGCCCTACACGGTATTAGACAGGTGTACCAGTTTATTTGCCTCCTCAGTATGTATTGTTGAGCGGCATAGCGGGCGGACGCCAAGTGTGATGGTTTGGGGCACCAATGCTTATAACACGCGATCACCTTCTGCGTCTTGAAGACAATCTGAACAGCTACTGCTACCTCAGGGAGGTTTTAAAGTCCGAGGCACTGTCCCTCCGGCAGGCCGTTCCACGTGCCATATTTCAGCAGGTAAAAGTCCGGCCGCAGTGGCGGGTAATGTGCAAGCATTGCTCGAAGAATGATGGGTACCACCGCTTCCCTGGCCTGCCCGTTCGCCTGACAAGTCGGCCATCGAACATTTCTGGGATATGGCCGGTCGGCAAGTTGTTTGTTCAGGTCTACCACAGTTTATGCGTTGTGGACGGGCCTGCAAACCATGTGGCAGAGTATTCCCCAGCAGCATATTCAGGCGCTCATTTATTCCTCGCCACGACGTCTAGCGGCTCAGGCTGCAGTAATTACTTTTTTTAAATGTAGCTGTCAAAATATTGTGACTTTTTTACATTGAAGACAAGTGCCCACCACGAGATTAAAAACTGCCTGGTGGAGTTGCTGGCGCGTGTTGCTGTAAGGGAAGGATATAATCGGCGCAGAGACGAATGGCGAATCATTCTAGTTACGATGATGGCCGCAAATGTGGAAAACGACTTTAATAAAGGACACATTGTTATGGCCCGATTCCTGGGAACTGGCATCTCGGAATCTGCGAAGCTGGTCGGCTGTCGGGTGCATCTATGGAAAATGGTTGACAGCCGGCGAAACCACGAGCGAGCGAAAAGATGTTGAACGTCCACGCCCATTATAAAAAGTGGACAACAGAGGCTTGCCCACGCCATAAAGCAGAATAAGCGCCCGTCTGTGGTAGATCTGACGACATTGTACAATACTGGTGCTGAAACAAGCGTTTCGGAGTTTACCGTTTAGTGGACATCGTTGAACACGCGGCTTCGCAGCAGATAACCCGTACATGCTCTGATGTTGACCAACGACATGGTTAGTTGCGATTGCAGGGGGTACGCGTACTTTCGATGTTGGACCGTGGATCAGTGGAAACGGATCGCATGGCCGGATGCATCACTTGCAGTGTTACATCAGGTCGATTGTCGTGTCGGGATGCGGCGTTATCCAGGCGAACGGCTACGTGAAACACACACTAACCAACGGGTGCAGGCCGGAGGAGACAGAAGTTCGTTATGGAAGACATTCACCTGAGTTTCCATGGACTTGGGGGCAGTAATCGACGCCACCATGACAGGTGTGTGCTACGTTAACATTATGGCGGACCACCTGCATCACTCCACACATGATGTCTTCACTGACGGTGATGGCATATTCCAGCTGGATAGCTGTCTGTCTCACAATACCAGAATCGTGCAGCAGAGGTTTAAGGGGCATGATAGTGAACTCGTGTTGATGGCTTGGCTACCACATTCGCCTGGTCTGAACCCGATGGAATATATCTGTAAAGCTATCGGGTGCCAGCTCCGCGTCTACAAACCACCGGCCCGTAATTTACTGAACTTGCGAAGCCTGTGCACAGTTCGTTAGGAAACGATAGCTGGTTAAGCGCCCGTGCCATTGGATTTCCTCCTATACATCAGGACTGATGTTAGCCCTTTTCACTGTGTGTTGGACTATTACATACGTCTCATGCGTGTCGGAGCCTTTCCAAAGCATTGCGGCACATTGTACGCCGGGTGTCTGACGTATTTCAAGCTGAACGGGGATGATAACTTCACTGCAAAACGGAGTACATATAGCCTCTCCGTGATGTAACATCGTAAACTCCGCCAAGAGACTGCGTGATGCCCACAACCAAAGTACAAATAATACATTATGGGCGTACTGCACTGCTTTGCGTTTTGTGGAAAGCGCTCGCCGTTCTAAATAGAGTGTACGTCTTTCATATACAAGTAAGAGCAAATACTTGAAAGACAGGTGAGGGAGATAGCAACCACCTCATTCTTCCAAAGCGCTTCAATTTCGATTCCATTACCATTTTGGGCCACTAATGGTCATCTCCCGAAGGCTATATACTACATGATCAAAAGTGTCCAGGTACTCCTATATAATGTGGAACTGGCCACTAGTTATCACGGGAGATGCAACCGCCAGTGTAAAAGGCGGCGAAGTGTGTTGTGTTGTCAGCGGAGAGGCACTAACAGCAGAGTGGTCGGTCACGAGAGCTCACACCCAAACCTCCAGACGTTAAGACTCTCAGATCGGTACCAAACGCTATATGTAGATAGAGTGTCAACGAAAACACCGGTTTTGTTCGTAAACGGTAATTGAAAGTAACACCAGAACTACGGAGCACAGGAAAGGCAGATTTATTTATTTTTATTTACACGTCAAGTTCCGTAGGACCAAATTGAGGAGCAAATCTCCAAGGTTATGGAATCTGTCAGTACATGAAATTATAACATAAAAGTAATAATAGATAAAAGTAAAATGTTTATGAAACCGAAGAAAGTCAATCCGTAAGTTTAAGTAAACGCAATCAACAATGCAACAAGAATCAGCTTAATTTTTCAAGTAACTCCTCGACAGAATAGGAGTGGCCCATGAGGAAACTCTTCAGTTTCGATTTGATAGCGGGTGGATTACAGCTAAGATTTTTGAATTAGAGAGGTAGCTTACTGAAAATGGATGCAGCAGTACACTGCACACCTTTCTGCACAAGAGTGAAGGAAGTCCGATCCAAATACAGGTTTGATTTCTGCCGAGTATTAACTGAGTAAAAGCTGCTTATTCTTGGGAATAAGCTAATATTGTTAACAAGGAATGACAGTTCAAATGGCTCTGAGCACTATGGGACTCAACTGCTGAGGTCATTAGTCCCCTAGAACTTAGAACTAGTTAAACCTAACTAACCTAAGGACATCACAAACATCCATGCCCGAGGCAGGATTCGAACCTGCGACCGTAGCGGTCTTGCGGTTCCAGACTGCAGCGCCTGTAACCGCACGGCCACTTCGGCCGGCAAGGAATGACAGTAATGACCATATATACTGAGAGGCCAATGTCAAAATACCCAGACTCTTGAAAAGGGGTCGACAAGAGATTCGTGAACTTTGATCGAACCGCCCGTTTCTGAGCCAAAATTATCCTTGTAGAATGGGATGAGTTACCCCAAAATTTAATACCATACGACATAAGCGAATGAAAATAAACAAAGTACACTAATTTTCGTGTCGCACAATCACTCACTTCAGATACCTTTCGAATAGTAAAAATGGCAGCGTTAAGTCTTTGAACAAGATCTTGAACGTTGACTTTCCACGACAGTTTACTATCTATCTGAACACTTAGAAATTTGAACTGTTCAGTTTCACTAATTATATGCCCATTCTGTGACATTAAAACGTCAGGTTTTGTTGAATTGTGTGTTAGAAACTATAAAAACTGAGTCTTACTGTGATTTTGCGTTAGTTTGTTTTCTACAAGCCATAAACTTAGGTCATGAACTGCACTATTTGAAACCGAGCCATTGTTGCATACAACATCCTTTATTACCAAGCTAGTGTCGTCAGCAAACAGAAATATTTTAGAATTACCCGTAATACTAGAGGGCATATCATTTATATAAATAAGGAACAGGAGTGGCCCCAACACTGATCCCTGGGGCACCCCCCCTCCCCTCCCCCCACTTGACCGTACCCCACTCAGACCCCACATCACAGCCATTTTCAACATTGTGAATAATGATCTTTTGCTATCTGTTGCCAAAGTAAGAGGTGAACCAATTGTGAGCTACTCCCCGTATTCCACGATGCAATCAACAAAGGAGCTCTGATTAAGTCACCTGGCATCGACGGATTGCCGATAGAATTTTATCGCCCTTCCCTTGCGTTTATGGCGCACGGTGGACGACAGTGATTCATGAACTGTTGACTATGGGGAACGCCGTACAGCCGTCCTTTGTCAAGGGAATTATTATACCCATCCGCAAACCGACACCGGGAGTGACAACAGCACATTACCGTCCCCTAACTCTGCTTAACGCAAAATACAAAATTTTTGCACGACTCCTGGCCAGCATTCTATTTCCAGAACAGACAACTCCGGGGGGCTCAGTTAATACACAAATGGCCACAGGAGAACGTCGCGATTTAATTGTACTGGCAGCGGCGTGCAGACTCCGAGCCGCGGTGGTTGCCATTGATTTTGACATCGCATTAGGCAAGGTACGGCATCGTTTTCTGTTCTCAGTAATCAGCCAAATAGGTTTTTCACCTGCCTTTATCGATGTCTTCCGGCGTCTGTACGGTAGCGCAGAAACACTGATTCAGGTCAATGGCCGTGTGGCGGGACCAGTGACGATCCGTCGTTCCATAAGGCAAGGTTGTCCACTTTCGACACTAATCCATGCCATAAACCTGGAGCCACTCATCGGGAATCTGACTAGCCACCTTTTTGATCTCATTTTGCGACAGCACACTTTTCGATGTCGAGTGTATGCGGACGACCTACTACTCTTGGTCCGCTCACGGAATGAAACACAAATGGTTTTTGATTTGATATCAACGTATGGAACTGCAGCGGGCAGTAACATGAATGTGGCTAAGCCCTCGGTGATGTCCATTGGACGCGGCCTCTCACACGACGACTTAACACCTCTTCTGTATGTACAGAAACTACGATACCTTGGTCTCATTTTCACCTCCACCGTGCGCCGCTCCGCTGCCATCAATTTTCAGCGTACTCTCCAAATTATCCTCACGGCGGTGCAACAAAATCTCCCTCGCTCACTCGATTCTGTATAGCGCGTCGAATACCTCAATCAACATGTAGCGTCCAGAATGGTACACATCTAACAGGTACTCGCACTGCCACCAACTATTGTACGCAGCTTCAAGGCTGCGTTCAAATACTTTCTTACTGCCGGTACGCTTTTTAAGGTCCGCCTTGTCAGTGTGCGACTCCGAGCCGCGTCTTTGTACATGTCCACCACGCACAAGCAGTGGAACGGGGGGGGCCTTCCCTTACGCGCAGCTTGCTTGAAATTCTTACGCCCGCGACCACAACGCCACCAGTAGCGCTCGGACACATTAATCACCATCTGTCACACATTTCTGATTTCATCGTCGACTTCAGTTATGCTCACACGCGTCTTCGTCGAAATTTTTACACCCCACTACTTCGTTACATATCCAGCAACAACATCGAACACAGAAATCCATCAACGCGGTGGCCCACGGATCGGCGTCAAATCCACCAGCGCTTCCTTGCCTCCAACGTCTGGGCAACATGGTACCACGTCGCATGTGAAAAATTGGCCATCGTACTAACGGACACTCCACTTTGTTCAAAAAAATGGTTCAAATGGCTCTGAGCACTACGGGACTTCACATCTGAGGTCATCAGTCCCCTAGAACTTAGAACTACTTAAACCTAACTAACCTAAGGACATCACACACATCCATGCCCGAGGCAGGATTCGAACATGCGACCGTAGCGGTCGCGCGGTTCCAGACTGAAGCGCCTAGAACCGCTCAGCCACCACGACCGGCACACTTTGTTCAATTTGCCACCTCATGGATGACGATGCCCACGAACTTACTTGTGCTGCCACCAGTGACGTTTAGAAACTAGGTCGACAGTTCGTTGCCCATTACCTCCGCATTCTGCCGGATTCGATTGACCCGTGAACTTTTATCCATTCTGAGGATGCTTATTTCCTCGCCACCAAAAATCATGCGATTGTATGGGTCATGGGGTGGACGATCACCTACGTGTATAATGCTGGCGACAAATCACGCTTCGACTTCTGGCAGTACTTACAAACCACCTACACGCAATCTTTACGTCACCCCTGCTCAGTTGGATGGTGCCACACGCGGAAGACACTCCCGCCCCTCCCCCTCCCCCTCCCCCCCCCCCCCCCTGCTGACATCTGAGACTCTTCGCGCTACATTTATATATCGTAACCCACAGTGGATTAGGCGCATGGACAAGCGCCCCCTTTCTTTTATGCACTATACCAGAGCACGCTGGTCATTCTCTCAACTCTGCTGTCTCTTCATCCTTGGCTTCTATCCTCCTTTCGGTCGCTTCTTCCGAGTAGTGTTGCCGGGAACACCGTGGCCAGGCTTGGCATGTTGACCCCTGCCCACTTTGCCTCCACGCTCGATCTGCCGAGCAGATGCCTGCAAGTCTTATCATACCTTCGCACCTTTTTCTCTTTTTGTCTATGGTCTCACACCTCTTAGCTTACTTCAGTATTATTATTATTTTTTCCCACACCTTGTTAATGAAGACTTTTGCTCGCCTTGTTCGAGTGTAATGTCTCGTTTTGATTCCCCCGGAAGGATGGCCTCTGTTGTATTTATGCTGGTACAAATAAGGATACTTTGTTTGCTTACCCTGTTTCTGGTAAAAAAAATCCCACTAACACTTATTTTTCAATCTATATTTTTTTTTCGTCACTGGTCACGTTGTTTGACTTACATGACATTTGGGGTAAAGAAAGCTGTTAAAGCAGCAGCTCATGAGTTCAAGTCCCGGTCCGCCATTTCGTTACCAGACTGCCCTGTGCTGCTAACCGTCACGATTCCCCACCCAGACTTTCCCTTTCCTTCTGTTCCATAACGTCATGTTTGCATGTATGTGCCAGCTGTCTGACAGACGCTATATATATATATATATTTCTACGTTTTTTCTGTAAATAGGCTACCATCTATTCCAAAACGCAGCTTTGATTTTTCTCTGATTTCTATTTTGTGGATTTTTCTTGCTTTTGACTGAATTAAACAGAATCGAAAAAAGAAGAAAGGATCAGGAAAATTTACAAGCGCGGCATTGCAGCCAGCGAACCTTTGTGTTTAATGCTGAGCGAGGTGGCACAGTGGTCAGCACACTGGACTCGCATTCGGATGGACGACGGTTCAAATACCCGTTAGGCCATCCTGATTTATGTTTTTCGTGATTTCCCTAAATCACCGTGCACGGCCCATTTCCTTCTCCATCCTTTATTAATCCGAGCTTGTGCTGCGTCCCTAATAATCTCACTGTCGACGGATCGTTAAACACTAATCTTCCTTTCCTGATTCCGTGTTGAACAGGCGTTACACAAGGTTCCTATCCAAGAAATTCAATAAATACATACTGGTCAGAATGAACAAAAAATAGTGTTTCGCTCTAGAAAAAGCGTCCCGATCGTGACACTTGAATTAATTTCGTGGATCAGGATTTCTCACATTGTAGTTTGTTGGCATGCTGCGTGTTGAAGTTTAATTTCATTCAAAATTCGCATAGTTGGTTAGCCCTTGAGCAAAGCGAATTCGCAAAAAAAAAGTAAAAGTTTCTGCTGCAGAGTGGTTATATGCTTAATTTTTGGAAACGCGAATCAAGAAAAGGGAAGAAAATGAGGAACATGGGCAAAGCGGGAGAAATTTGTCTGAGAAGATGACACGTCTTTTGTGTCAAACTGGCAGCTAACTTGGAACAAGTAGAAGTGCACCTTGATAATATCAAAAGCCCGTTAACTTTTTGCTTGATTTATTCTACAGTTGCAATTCTATATTGTTAAATGACTGCTGGTCTCGGTGGCAAGTACCATCACCAGGCCATGCTCTGGCGAGTAATCGTAAAACTCGTTAACCCAAGACTGTATGTCTTCATATGGATGCTAAATGAACAATTGAATTTTGTTAGACATCGCCATTTTAGTAACAGTAGACTTTTCTTACCTCACGGCGTTTCATACAGAATTTATGTAACCCAATAACAATACAAAAGCCAGCTTAACTTTGACATTGAATAGGAGCTTCAACTTCTGCTCAGTTTTTATTTACCATACTTACGGACTGGTCTGCTCTGTAAATAAACAAAGGAGGGGGGCGTGAGTAAAGTGATGCGCTGTGGAGAAATGCCGTTCTCCACGCAAGAGACTATATCGTCAAGAAAAGTTTCTGTTATCATCTCTCGTACATTTCACGCGCTTCACCCGTATTCGTTTTTTCTATCATTTCTTTGATTCGCGTTTTTCAAAAGCTGACACAATACACTTTCGTATAAGAACATACATCTCTTCGAAGTCATTTCGCCGGCCGCTGGTGGCCGAGCGGTTCTAGGCACTTCAGTTCAGAACCGCGCGACTGCTACGGTCACAGGTTCGAATCCTGCCTCGGGCATGGATGTGTGTGATGTCCTTAGGTTAGTTAGGTTTAAGTAATTCTAAGTTCTAGGGGACTGATGACCTCAGATGTTAAGTGCCATATTCCTCAGAGCCATTTCTTGAAGTCATTTCACTCAAGAGCAGGCAAATTAGTAAAACATTGACGTACGGACCCCGAAGTGCGTATTAAAACGTGAATATTTGTCACTAAGGCCATCGTGCTTATACTTCAGTTGTTAGAGTATCGTAAGTTGTCCGGCTTGAGTGTTACAGCACTATAGATTGTAACGGTTGGATGAAACCGGCGCTAGTGCTTCTCAGACGTCAATACCATGGCGCAGTCCTGTCTTACTCGCGAGCTATTCCCGTACCTTGTACACAAACGGCCCGCTCATGAAACAGACTGATGTTCTCATCTGTAAAGTGCAGAACCCGCTGAATAGGAGGCGTGAAAACAATCCAGATATATTCTGGTGACACTAAAGCACAAGTGAGACAAATTACATTTTCTGTTTATTCCTTTCGCTTGTGGCCTAAGACAAATAGAGTGACCGAATTTTTAAGTTTTGAGACCCCACTGGCAATTACGATAGATATTTAATTACAGTTCTACTCACTCGATCAGTCTAACAAGCTGTTAGAAAGGATTTCTATTGGTAATAAAGTTAACACAAATTGTTTGTTAAAATCTCTGTAAATCTTAAAATATACACTGGTAACTAAAATTAAAGTAGCAAACTGCTGTTTCACGTCCTGGGTCTAATTAACGATATAATCATATAACCTGTCAACAGCTGTCGTTACGATCGTGTTCTGAACGGATAATGGCATTCCGCGCCAACAATGACGTCACGGCACCTGTCAACATGCCACCTGGACAGTCGAACAGTGGGTCAATGTTCTTTTCAAAAATGAGTTACGATTTGGTCCGAGGAGTGATTCTCCAAGCATTCAAATCTGGAAGGAAGGTGGAGGACGACTTCGGGACACAAGCATTGTGGAATGACACCGATATCGACGAGGATCCCTAATGGTATGGGCAAGGATTACGTTGACCACACTAACACCTCTTCGTGAAATTGTACAGTTAAATCGGCAAGGTTTAACTGCTGACAGGTGTCGTAACGAGATTTGAGGACCTCATGTGAAGTTTTTGCGAAGTGCTGCGGTCCCAGACTTCGTTTTGCTGGACGATAATGCACGACCTCATAGAGCACAGGCGGTTGATTTTTTTGGAAGCGAAAGATATTGCATGCATGGCGTGGCCTGCTCGCCCTCCCGATTTGAATCACATAGACTACGTCTGGGATGCACTAGCGAGACCTTTTGCATCACGTCAGCATCTACCAACCACTCTCCAAGATTTATGAGCAGCTCTGCGGGAAGAAGGGGCGTAGTTGCTTCAACATGAGATTGATGACGTCATTCACAGCATGTCCGGTTGTTGTTAGGACTGTATTTGTGCCAGAGGTGATCACACTCCATACTGAGCACATTAACCAGTTGTTAGAATGTGTGCAGATCCGTTAAGTTGGAAGAAAACGAAGAGCATTTTTGTCTACTGTTATGCATGTTGCAGTTGACTATGTTCTGTATACTTCACATTAGTTCTTGTTTACTATCACCTGTTTATGCAGTTTTGTGGCAAAATAAACGATGCCTTGCAAAATTTCCGTTTGTTGCTGTAATTTTGAACGCCAGTGTACATAACATTTATTTATCACAATAATTTTCCGTCTTCTTCATGTGCATCCACACTTGAAGCTGGAAGCTAACGCAAATTGTGAAATCTGTTCCAATGCATACCAATGCATACATAGGGTAGTGCGCAATAACAGCACAGCTAAAACTCACACCCGTGCCCAAGGCGAGATTCGAGCCCTCGACCTATGCAGCGATGCTACCGCACGCAGTTGTAGCTATTGCGAAGAACCGTAGGTCCATGCCAGGCACTGTAAAAACGAGTCATTGTGTCAGTATACCGGAATGCGGTTGCAGCGACGTTCTGAAGAGCAACGCATCGTACTCTTCTACATTCGATTCGCATAATGGTGACCTCGGACACAAAGTTGTCTTGAATATAAATTGTGCGTTGATGTAACGGCGGAGTGGCACAGTGCCCTATTCTCTAGATTGAATTTCAGTCACATGGTTGATATTTCTTCCATAACCATTACCGTCGGTCACAGGTTGTTGCGTGTTGCTAATTGGAGCCTTTTAACATTGAAGTCTCAATTTCTAACGTGGGAAAATGAGATAGATAGATAGATAGATAGAGAGAGAGAAAGAGAGAGAGAGAGAGAGAGAGAGAGAGAGAGAGAGAATATATCTGCTGACTGTGATGATCCATTGATTAACGGTGGAAGGCGATATAAATTCGTCACTTGACCCATTTACACCTCATACGCAGAGTATGCTGATGGTCTTTTGATTTTCAGTTGTCTTTTCAGTAAAAAAAATGTGAGCCTAAATCATTTGAAATCGTTGAATTTTGTGTAAAACAATATTGGAGGAAAAATCATAGTGATCCTGTTTGATTTCAAAATAGCACAATCAGATGGGAATATGTAGTATAACAGATATAGGTAGGATACCAGCATACGTCAAACAGCAGTATCAATGCGTAGGAAGTAAGTTGAAATAGACTTCTAAATTCAGATTGACGTTTTCTGCAGCTGTCCGTGTGAGCAGCTTACGAGGTAGGAGGAAGACAATGGCCCACCACCTTTAATATAAACGTGACTGGTGGAACAAGAAACGGTGTCTTAGAGTCCCTCTACAGTATTTACAACTCTGGCTACATCATCGACGAACAGCCGTGCATTTATTACTTTCAGATCAGTTTTCCTGCAGCTTCAGAGCTTTTTAAAACTGAAAAGACTTTCATCAGCCCTGTGTCTTACGTGGATACCGTCATTATACTTGAGCTCATCATTTGTAAAGCCAGTGAAGTAGAGTAGGTTCCACAAATCATGCAGCACATTATGTCCCAAAATCAAAATAATAAAAAACTGAAATAAAAGCCTGTGAAGTTTTCTCTTAAGGTGATAAACCTATAGGTAACCAATTTGGTCGTAAGATACTTACGTTCACGGGTTAATTTGTGCACCTGTGTAGCGTTATGACGTCACAAAACCAGCCTTTCGTTGGCGCCAACAGCCGCATAGGCGCAGAAAGTGCTGCGTTTGGTAAACTGACTTGGAATGTCTCTCTGTTCTGTGATCTGAAAGCTCTCTGCGTACAAACCTAATGTCGTCCCTACGCTTCTGTACGCCTCACAAAGTAGTTCTTCTTGGAGTTACATCAAGATAATCAACCGATTTCATCTAAGATTTTACACCTAAAGTGGAATGATAGTGTGAAAAATTCAATTTACCAAAGACGCCAAAACTTACAAGTTTCAGACTATCTTGCTGAATAAACAGCTCATGTGGATGGGTCATCACTTGCCGAAGATTATGTTCTGTCGTGTGCTACGACATGGCCGGCCGGTGTGGCCGAGCGGTTCTAGGCGCTTCAGCCTGCAACCGCGCGACCGCTACGGTCGCAGGTTCGAATCCTGGCTCGGGCATGGATGTGTGTGATGTCCTTAGGTTAGTTGGGTTTAAGTAGTTCTAAGTTCTAGGGGACTGATGACCTCAGATGTTAAGTCCCATAGTGGTCAGAGCCATATGAACCATTTTAGCTACGACATGAGAAGAGGAGGACTGGAGCATGGAGGCTTTGCTTTAAGCATGTAATCAAGCGGAACATGTTTCGCTAACCAGGGCATTGGATGACTTGAACAGTTCGCATTAGATCGATGTAAGTGGCACCGTATGGTACACCAGAAGGTGCAAGCCTATGAAGCGATGAAAACTGCAAACTCTGAACGACGAGAAAGCTCCAATAACAAAATAGGCCCAAAGCGATAGTACACCTAGAAATATAACGCGAATAACATCATCTAATGTAAATGCTGTCAAGGCGTCTTCAAGAACATAACTCTATTCACTTGCCATAGAACAACTGGATACACTTGCCATGCACAACACCATGACAGGATTAGGTTCCGATATAAACTACCTGCTGGAGCCGATCATAGCAAGGATTGTGCACAGAAAGATGCAAAATAAAGCACTTTGATATTCAAACCAACTTTCAACGAGAAAAGAGTTTACGATCTAATTTGTTCTACTCTGGACAAAAAAGTATAAGTCTGGAAACAGGAAAAAATAGAGTGTATGACCCTCTTAGAGGGAACAGTGCAAACTATTTGAGCAAAGGGGTATTAGCCTAACTGAATTCTTTAACTATAAGGTTTTATGTGTGTGTGTGTGTGTGTGTGTGTGTGTGTGTGTGTGTGTGTGTGTGTGTGTTTGTGTGTTTCAGGTTAACATGCACGGATATGAATAACCTTAGGGCAGAAGGATATAATTGTCTGCTGTCAAATCGTCGAAACTGGACGTCGACCGAAAGATGAGCGAATGTATCTGACAGTTCATAGTAAAATCAAACGCTTGGAGAATTTCCAAAAGCACAGTGCAATGTTTCAAAGAGGGTAATGGTGTTTCTGTGTGGCACGCGGGTAAATGCAGAAGAGGATAGTGGCAGCAGCAGCGTTACCGTATACAAGATAATGAGATTAAAGCGGTGGCCACGCTGGCGTGATTGAGGGCGGCTGCCGTCCATGGACACCATGTCCCACACGCGCCCTTTGTCGCACACTCACCTGGTCTGTTCCAGATAAAACGCTCTGTTCAGCTCACTCTCCCACATCTCACCCAGTCCAACTTCACACGCTTACGAAGTGTAGTCCCCCACCCATATATGCACATAGACACTGTTCCTCGACATAAACCATCCTGAAGAAAACACATGTTATACCGAAATTAATACCCGGCTTACCTTAACACATCCGTATCGTGTACCAGCTGACAATGTTCCCACATCCTACCAAACATATGGAATAACTTCACCAGTCCAATGTTTCTACATCTACTTAAATAGCTACATGTGTAGTCTGCAAACTACTGTTAAGTGCATGGCAGAGGGTAAATCCCATTGTTCCAGTTATTGAGTTTCCGCAAAATTGAATCCCAGTGCCCCGCGGTGTCCCTCGTCCTTGAGAATAGTGTCCTATTGACGTGCCTGTGTCATCTTGTCTCATCTTACTATCTCCACACTCTCCTTGCCCTTTCCCAGGGAAGTTTCAACCACCTTTCCTTCCCAGACCTGCAATTCAACCATACTGTCAGCTAGAAACTATGCTGTCTTTTCTTTTACAAAAGAAAACTCCACCTTATCATTCCCATTTATAATTGTGTCTCCTTCCAACTACATTCCGCTTCTGGACCCTTCTCAGTATTTATTCTATATCCTTTTCATATCGCTTTCCCTCAGATGCCATCTCCATCCATATTCCTTAGCCGGCCGGTGGGGCTGAGCGGTTCTAGGCGCTTCAGTCCGGAACCGCGCGACTGCTACGGTCGCAGGTTCGAATCCTGCCTCGGGCATGGATGTGTGTGATGTCCTTAGGTTAGTTGGGTTTAACTAGTTCTAAATTCTAGGGGACTAATGACCTCAGCAGTTGAGTCCCATAGTGCTCAGAGCCATTTGAACCATTTTGAACCTTAGGTTAGTTGGGTTTAAGTCGTTCTAAGTTCTAGGGGACTGATGACCTCAGATGTTAAGTCCCATTGTACTTTGAACCATATTCCCTATCTAGAAAATATCAGTAGCAGCCCACAACTCCATCAGACTCACCGGACTCAAGACCACACATATCACTCACATCTCTTCTGGCTTCAGATCTGTGGTGTGCGTCTATAAGACCTTCGGTACACACACCATCAGATTATTTGACTTGTCGCTCTAACGAAGTAGGCGAGTGTCAGAAATATGTCTCGTGGTCTTATCGTGGCGTGTTTATCTCCTGCCGTTAGGTCAGACGATAGAAATGCCACTTGCACGTTTAGAGTAGCAGATATTGACGGTGACCAACTTTAAACAGAACTTGATTAATTTTCACACACATTTATTAAAATAATAACAAGCATAGAAATAACTTAACTTTGTTCTGGATGCTATTTACAATTGACAATCTGAAGTTATTTGGTCTTGGTACGTTAATCTTATTCTCACATATCTCAGATACTTGACAAAGTGTCTATATATTTCTCTTCATGGCTATGTACAGGAATATGATAATCTTATTAGGCGCAGACTGAAACTTGACTATAGACTGGTACAGACTATTGCAGACTTGTACAGACTGGTGCAGACAAATGCAGACTGACTAATCGGAGGTCTGTACACTCGTTATAATATCTCGCGCGTTCAGGTATCACTGCGCGAATGTGATCCGCCAGGAGAAAATGTTCTACGTTAGCAGCAATCTCATTGGCTGCGTTACATATTAATACGCGGTTCGGCGGAAGCAGAATTTGGTCCTTCTGTAAGACAGCTCCATCTCGTAGTGCGGGGACGGACGAGCGCTGCGCCTGCACTGTTGTGCTTAGCGGGGCGCGCTCTATTGGGAAAGTTGTGTACGCGCTACGCGGAACTATGTACACAACAAGATCATCTTAATTTTTCTTAGCAATATATTTTCATTTATTATTATTGTTTTAATGGCTCTGAGCACTATGGGACTTAAAATATATGGTCATCAGTCCCCTAGAACTTAGAACTACCTAAACCTAACTAACCTAAGAGACACACACAACACCCAGTCATCACGAGGCAGAGAAAATCCCTGACCCCGCCGGGAATCGAACCCGGGAACCCGGGCGCGGGAAGAGAGAACGCTACCGCACGACCACCAGCTACGGACTCTTATTGTTTTATTCAAACGCTGAGTTCGCCTCCGTGGTTGAGCGTTCGGCGTGTCTGACTACAGTGCGAAGGATGTGGTTTCAGTTCCCAGTACTGTCAGGGATTTTTTTTTTTCGCGGTGGAAGGACTAGAAGGCGGTGCGATCAGCCTCGTGACGCCAATTGCGGAGCTACTTGACTTAGAACTATCAGCTCCATGGTATGGAAAGCTGATAGCGACCGAGCGAGCGGTGTGCTGACTGACCCCATGCACCTCTGCACTGCTTCCAAATGACGCCATGTTGCCGAGGATGATACGGCGGCTGGTCGGCTTCCTATTATCAACTATACCGGATCGCAGAATTGCTTGTTTATTATTATTATTATTATTATTATTAAGACTGGTATAGCAGCAATTATACACATCAGTGTGCAAGCAATTCGGCCAAACGATTTTGAATCCAGAGTTCCATTTTCTCAGTGGGATTACCCAACACAGTACTACAGTTCCGAAAGTCATAAAGTTCTTATTGTTCTCTCGGCCGTACTGGCGTTCACAAGTGTCTCAACAGCTATGACTGGAGTGAAGAAGATCCATAACATACACCAGTCTCGGATCAGTCTGGCATAATGCAATAACAGCTAATAGGACCCTATTTATTGCTACCCAGTCTGAATGCTGCACGTTACACACCTGTAGTTTGAGTTGCGTCGGAGATTGTACTTCTTGATGTCCGCGACAGGATGTGGTTTCAGCTCGACTTAGTTATTTATGTTTGTCAGTACATGAACGAGAGAGCCGCCATCGTTGGTTTTAAGGGGGTGGGGTTCTGTCTCATGGCCAGCACAGTCACTGGATTTGACTGCCACGGATGTATTCTCATTCGAGTTTCCCAAAGAAGTTGGTATATGAAACCCCTCTAGAAACTGAAGAGAAAGACCGGTGAGATAGCTGTTGCCCGCCTCATTTTACAGTAGACAGTAGGGATATTTGAGAGAGTTCGGCAAAATTTTAAGCGCCTGTGAAATGTATGCAATGCGACCGGCGGTAGTCACTTTGAACAGAAAAAAATTAAACACGCATTACCTACCACTCGTTACTTATCTCAAAACACGCAGTGTATAACCCTCTGTCCTCTTCATATACCGAGCGAGGTGGCGCAGTGGTTAGCACACTGGACTCGCATTCGGGAGGACGACGGTTCAATCCCGTCTCCGGCCATTCTGATTTAGGTTTTCCGTGATTTCCCTAAATCGCTTCAGGCAAATGCCGGGATGGTTCCTTTGAAAGGGCACGGCCGATTTCCTTCCCCATCCTTCCCTCACCCGAGCTTGCGCTCCGTCTCTAATGACCTCGTTGTCGACGGGACGTTAAACGCTAATTTCCTCCTCCTCCTCCTCCTCCTCCTCCTCCTCTTCATAATTTTGACCCCAACGACTGGGACACTCTGTATAGACGGGGGGCACTTGCTGATTCTGTACGTCCTTATGCAGTGGAAGTGATTACTGTGCACTTGAAGACGACAGTCACGACTAGGCAGAGAGGGTAATTATGTCACCTATTTAGGAGGCTGGTCACCAAATTGTTGTTCGACTAATTCTAGTGTACAGTTCGTCGGTGTGGGACACTTAATATGTTTAATTAACGGAAGAGATACAGAAGATTCTAAGAAGAGCTGCACAGTTCTTAGTGCAGATTGTTAGCGACAGTGAAAGCGTCGCAGAAAAGCGAGAGATGCAGCAAGAAAAGGATTACACATTTTTGCAATTTTCAGAAGTTCGGGAACCCACATTCCAGTGCGAGTTATAAGGATATTACTTACTACAACATGAATCTCTCGTGATGACCATGAAGGTAAAATTACAGTAATTCAGCCTTAAAAAGAAGAGGTATCGACAGTCTTTGTTCGCGTGTACCGTCCGCAAATAGAGCAGGAAGAGAGGACGGAGGAAGATGATTTCAGTATATCCTGTACCCTGGATTTCGTGCTGGAGACTTAGACGTGGAGGAAACCTGTGGCGGTGTTGCTGAAAGAGAAGCTGACGCTTTACGGAAGAAGGTACAGATATTAAATGTTTACCTGCAGGGAAAAAGAAGTCACAGCAGGAGGTGATTATATTTCCCTAAGATTTTTTCATTATTTTTGTAAGTTCTTCGCATAATTTCAGTAACGCAGCATCAACATCTACGTCAAGACGGCAGCATATTCTCGGGTTTCATGTCGCGCCAATTCTCGGTGTGTCATCGATGTTTCGAAACACGTTGAGAGCGCATGCCTTCCGAAACGTCACGGACACGTAGCAAATTAATGCGGTAATTTACCCGAAAATATTCGACTGAACTAATTCGCCGTGAAAACCTACGTATGGATCCTAGCTATCCATGTATACAAACACACACACACACACACACACACACACACACACACACACACAACTAAAGTTTTGTATCACCCATTTATTTCTAAATTCATGGCACGGAAAACAAAAATTGATTCTGAGGAATGCGTATATATTCATTTCCAATGTGTCCAGATCATTTCTATAACGACGAAATCGTCTGTTTCCCTTGCAGAGTTTTTCGCAGCGCGCCTGAGCAACGTAGTACATTGTGCAACGTCCCCTGGCTCGGATGCAAGCTTCAGTCAGTCGTTGCATATCATCGATCAGATTATGAAGCCAGCTCTGATCCGAATTATCTCTCTTCATTGGCGATTCGGCGTTAAGTGGCGCAGAGTACGTGGCCGTTGTCGACGTCCCAAAACAGCTCGCTTCAGAAATGGTTCAGGTGGCTCTGAGTACTATGGCACTTAACATCCGAGGTCATCAGTCCCCTAGAACGACTTAAACCTAACTAACCTAAGGACATCACAAACATCCATGCCCGAGGCAGGATTCGAACCTGCGACCGTAGCAGTCTCGCGGTTCCGGACTGAAGCGCCTAGAACCGCTCGGCCACCGCGGTCGGCCAGCTCGCTTCAGTCGATCCCACACATGATTCATTGGGTTCATGACCGTGGGACAGGCAGGCCTCTCCGTTCTGGTATCTTAGCCTGCTGAAAGAACATGTTCACAAGTACAGCACGATGAACACAAGTGTTGCCATCCGTCCATATGGAACGTGTCACCATAATTCTGTCGATACCATTCCACCACTGGTTGCAGAATCCCGTCCCTGTACAGCAGAGCAGTGAGGTTGCCCTCACCAACTCCGAGAGGTGTAGGTGGTCGGTCGGATATAATGCCAGCGCAGAACGTCTCTCCTCCACCACGTTGTGGCACACGTGGGACACAGCTTGGGAGGCGTTAGATATTACCGGGTTGTATCCAGAGAAGTTATCTGCGATTATCAGGGTACAAAAAAAAAAAAAAAGGTTCAAATGGCTCTGAGTACTACGGGACTTACCTTCTGAGGTCATCAGTCCCAAAGAACTTAGAACTAATTAAACCTAACTAACCTAAGGACATCACACACACCCATGCCGGAGGCAGGATTCGAACCTGCGACCGTAGCGGAACACGCGGTTCCAGACTGTAGTGCCTAGAACCGCTCGGTCACCCCTGCCGGCTCAGGGTACAAACAGATCAGAGTTTCGTCCGTAAACAAGAACCGACGCCAATCTTCGGGCGTCCATTCTGCGTGATGTCTCGCCCATCTGTAATGGAGGTCACGGTGTTTTGATGCACGACGTGGTACAATGTCATCGGGAATGTAGATTCACATCTCGTAACAGTTTGATGCGGTACATGACGTCCTGGAGCCTCTTCCAACGCCGAATTCAGTTCTGGAGCACTTGGCCCACAGTTCCTTTGACTCAAAACTCGCAGATATAGATCATCCTTTCCACTTGTCGAACGTGGACGGGCTGTGCGACGTAAATCCTCAACACTGTTCACCAGTTAGAACCGATTCGATGTCTGCACCACACCATCTTCCTTGGTTGACAAGCCTTCAGCGCGTAACGTGATGATGCGGACCCCATCCTTAGTCGCGATTGTCCTTCGTGGCATAACGGATGTTCACTCTACTGCTCCACAGACGTTTCCGATGCGTCACGACTGGTGCCTTACTTTCACAGGAAATTCTGCCATCCATTCGAGTGCAGTAGGTAGCACCCCTGGTAGCTGTGCGTATGTGTACAAACAACGTCAGAGATGACCTTCCGGTCAGTACATGAACAGTCACAATAACAACACACTTGCACGACCCTTCGGATTTATGTACTAGCCTCCCGGTGATTTCGACTTTGGAGTTTGTGCTTACAACTGGTAGAAGAGAACTGGGATGAGATGAGAGAACTGAGTATACACTGCCTAACAACAAAGTAAAGCACCCTGAAGGGGAATAGAAAACGAAATTAAATGTCACGGTTCGAGATGATATGTAATGTTATTTCAGTGATTACGGTATCGATTCAAATTTACAGAGAACGTGGCTTTATGAGCCCACTTTTAAGGATGGTGTTGCGTCCCCCTCTCGCCTGGATGCATGCGCCGATTCGCTTAGGAATTGTGTCATAAAGCTGGCTCACAACTGTTGTAACTGGTCTCTGATATCCCGTACACCGACATTGGGACAGAGGTGATGTCTTAGCTGTTCTCACGCATGTTCTATCGGGGACAGATCTAGGGCTTTTCCTGTCCACGGGAGTACCTCATCATCCCGCAGGCACTTCATACAAACGTGTAAAAAGTGCGGAAGAGTATTGTCATATTGAAGAATGGCTCCGATATTGTTGTGTGAGAGTTAACATATAGGGACACAAGTTGCCCGTGACGTTCCATTGTGTACCCAGAGTTGGCTCAATCACTATCACCTGTGAGCTGGTCATATCTCATAGCTCCCCATACAACGACGGCAGGAGTAACAGCACTGTGCCTCCCCAAAACATGGGGACATTGGAACGTCTCACCAGGTCGCCCCCATACTCGCCGCCGGAGTAGTATAGAAACCTGATTAATCGCTGGAGACAATAGGACGCGTTCATCACCAGTCAGTCCTTACCAATCACCGTAGCCTACACATAATTCGGTAATTTCCTAGTCCTGCTGCCGCTAGTCTCCGACCAATGATGCGATATGACACAGAATGTTGCAGGGAGTCCATTACTTGTTCTCGGACGGCAGTCGCAGATGTGTAGCGGTTACGATGTGTATCGTGCTTAGTATGGCGATCTTCCCTTGTGGTGGTCAGACGTGGTCGAATGGAACCTTGACGACGAGTGTATGCCTGCCCCCAGGTTCCCACTTAGTACAGCGTCGTGTCACTGTTATGCCCGAATGTTCCACAAGTCTAGATATTGCTCTGGTCGACAAGCCGGCCGATTGGACACCCATAATGATGCCCTCACAAATTCTGTCGGGTGCTGATAACGCTGTCTTAAACCTGTACGCGGCATCTCCGTGCCCCTTATAGAGATCAGTCAACATCTGAAGGTGTTCACACACATTATACACTGAAGCACCACAGAAACTAGAATAGGTACGCATATTCAAATACAGAGATATGTAAACAGGCAGAATATGGCGCTGCGGTCGGCAACGCCTATATAAAGCAAGTGTCTGACACAGTTGTTAGATCGGTTGGTAATCAAGATTTAAGTGAGTTTGAACGTAGTTGTATAGTCGTCGCACGAGCGATTGGACACAGCATCTCCTAGGTAGCGATGAAGTGGGGATTTTCCAGTACGATCATTTCACGAGTCTACCCTGAGTATCAGGACTCCGGCAAAACATTGTATCTCTGACATCGCTGCGGCCGGAAAAAGATCCTGAAAGAACAGGACTAACGATGACTGAAGAGAATAGTTCAACATGACAGAAGTGCAACACTTCCGCAGATTGCTGCAGATTTCAATGCCGAGCCATCAAGCAGTGTCAGCGTACGAACCATTCAACGAAACATCAATATGGGCCTTCGGAGCCGAAGGCCCACTCGTGTACCCTAAATCACTGCACGACACAAAGATTTACACCTCGCCTGGGCCCATCAACACTGACTTTGTACTGTTGATGACTGGAAACATGTTGCCTGGTGGGACGGGTCTCGTTTCAAATTGTATCGAGCGGATGGACATTTACGGGTATGGAGATAACCTCATGATTCCACAGACCTTGTATGTCATCAGGGGACTGTTCAAGCTGGTGGAGGCTCTGTAATGGTGTGGGAGTGTATAGTTGGCGTGATATGGGACCCCTTATACGTCTAGATACGACTCTGACTGGTGACAGGTATGGAAGCATCCTATCTGATGACCTGCAATCATTCATGTCCATTGTGCATTCCGACGGACTTGGTCAATTCCATCAGGATGATGCGACACCTCATACGTCCAGAATAGCTACAGAGTAGCTCCAGGAACACTCTTCTGAGTTTAAACACTTCCACTGGCCACCAAACTCCCCAGACATGAACATTATTGAGCATATGTAGAAGGCCTTGCAACGTGCTGTTCAAAAGAGATCTCCATCCCCTCGTACGCTTGCGGATTCATGGACAGCCGTGTGTCAGTTCCCTCCAGCACTTGTGCGTGCTCGCGTGGGCCCTACACGATATTAGGGAGGTGTATCAGTTTCTTTGGCTTGTCAGTGTATATCCTACTACGTCTGGTAACAACGCTAAACACATACAACACTAATGCACTCTACCGATGGTGTGTACGTTACGTATACGAAGTTACGTTGACAGCTGACCATGTGTTTTGGGGACTTCACTTTTTTTTCTTTTGTCAAGCAGTGTATTCCGCAACCGCTGCCATTAACACCATCATCGTTGTGTGTGTTGTATTGATACGTGTGTTGGATCGGCACAGAGGCGGTTGCCAAGGAATCCTGAGATACAAAACAAAACTAAAGAGAAACACACGTAATATATACGTAACTCTGGTTTACTAAACTTGAGTTGAGCAAGTTCAACTATAGTCGAAACTATTCCGCGAGACAGGTAGATTCGTCATATACAGTCACAACAGAAGCTGACTAGTAAGGCATCGAATGCGCAGATAGAACGCTACGAACAGACGGAGCGGCGTCTTCTTTAATCGGTTGCGTGGTGGCGCTAGACACGCGTTCTGCAGAGGGTGTCTCGGAGCCGGCCGCAGATTGGTACTGCCAACTTCTCGACGTGGAGTACCTCGCATGGTATCGATAGCATACGACACCATGTATTAACGATACTTACACCGCGTATTAATAATACTTACGCTATATCAATCTGAGACATCCCTTGTGCACACTGCAGACGCGTTCTAACTTCGAACTTAAATAATTTATCTTAAACGTTTCATTCACGCCGTGTCATACGTTTTGCTCTAAAATAGCGTTTCGTCGAATTCAGCACACTCCGTTATAAATTTCGCTGTATTTGAGATATGAAAACCACTGCATTGCGTAACAAAGTCTTAACCTATGAACAGCACATCTTGATGCCCGAACTGAGTGGAATTGTGAGACTGGTTCTAAGAAATCGCTTTCTTCCTGAAGTCTTTCTTGCTCTGTGTTGTGTACTTGTATAATAATTACAATTCTGTTGTATGAACTTCTTGTGGGGTTAAAAATGCGGTACAGATGCAAAGGGGTACGCAGTGAGGGGCAGATAGGTCCCCGGCCCCTCTCCAACCCCCCCCCCCCCCCCCCTCCAAGCCATCAGAACAAACTCGCATCCTGCCCGCGAGACAGACAGACGTGTCTGCTCAGAATAACTTTAAAGAAAATTAGAACATGTTAGGGATGTTGACTATTAGTAAGTGTACCTGTTTCTCGTGAACCCTCAAATGTATGCCGCTATTCACCACGAAACTAGCGCAGATCCTGGTTACACTCTTGCTCAGCTGTAGAAACTTCATTTAATGCGACAAGTGTTTCTAAATAATTTTTGTTTGCTTGTGTTTCAGAGCACGCAGCCACCGATCACAGACTTATTTGTCGACCTCCAGGATGGCAACAGGTTGCTGGCTCTGCTCGAAGTGCTCACGGGCAAACAATATGCAAGTATCCAATTGCCATAAACATCAGTAGTTGCTCTGTTTATGCTCTGAAATGCAGTTTTGATCCTAAAATACAATTCTCTCCACTGATACATTTTTCTTTTTCTTTTGTTTTTCCTATCAGAAACGGGAAAAAGGTCGAATGAGGGTGCACCATCTAAACAATGTGAACAAGGCACTGCAGATCTTGGAGCAAAACAATGTAAGTAACGGCTATTAAAACTTGCAGTAAAGTTGCTTTGCACTGAGTTCTTCAAGAGCTCTAATTCTAAAATATAATACAGTATTTATTATTGTTATTATTATTATTATTTCTTTCCTTTCTCAGACGTTATGTCTGGTCAAAAATGGAAAGTGACGCGGACCTTGATCAAGCGTGACTTCCTTTTAACTGAACGGTATATGTTGCATTGCATTTAGGAATTTTCGGGTAATTGAACATGTATCAATAATTACAGATTTCTGTAGTTGTATATATTCGTTTGGATGTAGCTGTATTGCGTTGATTTACTGGTGGATATTGTGTGGTATGACTCCTGTAGTTGATAGTATAATAGGTATAATGTAAACTTTATTATTATTATTATTATTATTATTGTTGATGGAAATCTCTCGGGTTTCCAGCCGGGTGGCAGTGTGTCGTATTTATGTTCACGAGAAGGCCTGGCCGGTTCTTGACATTAATTGTTACAGAGTTGTCTTCTGCAATTCAGTTCAGAAATACGAGAATAAGATTGCCATTTTAACCCCTGAAACAGAATAACATTATGTATTTTAGACTGGTATCCGCCAAATCCGCATCCTAGTTCTCATCCGAAGACGACGTGACTTCACAGCATTCATTCTGTTCCACCGGCGGTTCATACCTTGTATTATGTCACAATCTGTCTTAGCAACACGCAACCTGCTAATCATAGTCTCGTCGCCAACAATAAACTCCTAACAGACAAATATTGCTAATTCCCTGTGAACAGTAATAAGGCCGGGCTGATGCTTAACATAATACGATAATATGTAACGAAATGCGACGGTGATAGAAGATCCAGGCGGATGCGTTCAGGAAAGTAACGGAAGTCACCCCAGTTCAGAAAGAAAAGGTCCAGCGCCGTCATTTACTGCAAATAACTTTATTTTACCACATTACATTGGCTTTTCTGTTACAGAAGGTCACAAACAAAACTACTGTAATGTTACTGTTTTAGCCATAGTACATGTTTTACCTCCTTCTTAGATTCTGTACGACAAGCACGAACACCTAAATGCAGTTGTATTCAGTCTCTATATAGCGAGTGTTGCAACATTTCCACTTTACGAACGGCTACCGGGCTGTGTCGTTCCCAGAAGTAACTGCGATTCGGATGTTTCCAGTGCAGGAGAAGAGTGCAGCTAGTGTAGTCAAGCTGTTGGCGAAGCGAGCGACGGTTATCAGACCAATGTTGCATATTCCCCAGAAGATGAAGCGTATGACACTCTTGGAAACTTCGTGGTATTTTAATATTGCCACTCGAGACCTTTTCATCAGTAGTAGACGCTGGGAAAGTCCACTTTGACACACATTATTATTATTATTATTATTGTTGAATTTCTTATCATGCACCAGTCCATTGTTAACAGAGAAATTCTATATTTGTACTGTATTCATCCTGAAAGTTTGTCATTGTCAAAGTGAAAACTGGTATAGCAGACTAATTGTAAACTTTCGTTTTCAGACACGTGGGAACATATTTTTAATTTTGAAAACTCTGTTTAGTATACTAAAAGCACTTTATTCTTTTCCGTCTGCTTCTGTTCCTGTCCATATGGGGATTGTCTTCATTTCTCCAGAATAAAAAAAAGAAAAAAAGGAAAAATCTAGTTCTGTCACGTCATTATTATTTCTTTTTGATATGTTGGTTGTATGTTATCTTACTCTTATTGTAATTGATTTTCAAGACTTTCAGACTTACCGTATGAAGTTCTTCCGTTCGTTTTTCAAGTTTATTTGCAGTAGACGCAGACAGTAAAGCGTCCCAACAAAACTTAGCTGCATCAGATGTGTTCTATTATCAGATATTTCTCCTTAGTTTTAAAAGTTTCTCGAGGGCTGTTAGTGCAGATTTTGTTGAAACTGTGGCACAAGCTTTCTCAGTGTCCGTGATCCTCTAACAAGTGATAATTCATACTTGTGGCTTCGTTCCAAAATTTTGCTCTTGAAATGCAAATGGTCCTCGGTGCTATATCTACTTATAGAACAAATTCGTTTCTTTTCCTGGTTAAAATCAAATGGTTGTTCTACGCGATTGGCTATAAAAACAATTTTCTGATTATTACGGACTTCTAGATACATTGCATGCATCAGGCGGAGAAATGCCGAATGACTACGTAAAAGGCTGTTTGAGTGGGACTGGTGTTTAACTTCCTGCCAACGCAGACGACGTCATTGTCTGGCCACAGGCTCATTATCACAAGGATAGGGAAGAACTCACCTGCACGACTTACGGTATGGACTAGCCCAGCATTCGTCTGGAGCGATGCAAGTAAATCATCGAAACCATACGTCATGTAATGGGTTTGAACTTCCACATTCCTAGATACGAAGCCAGTGTCTTTCAACACTGCGCCATCCAACTCAGAAAATCTGCTAGATGTTGGAAGGTATACAGGGTATTAAAAAAACAGCGTCCAATATTTTGAGAGGTGGTAGTACTCATCAAAACAGGAAAGAAAGTCCAGGACACATGGGCTCTAATGCGCATACCTTAACAGCTATGAACACTTGTTCAATAGAATAGATGTATTTCACGGTATCTAAAAGTAACAAGTGTTCATATCTCTTAAGGTATGTATTTTAGATCCACGTTTTCTAGGCTTTCTTTCTTGTTTTGGTGAGTACTACCGCCTCTCAAAATATTGGACACTTTTTTTTTAACACTCTGTATTTACTGAGACACATACGAAATATCTTAGTTTCTTACAGCCGAAGAAAACTTAAAATTTCTGCGTTAGCTCATGAAGGTATGAGTAACGGAAAACTGGCAGAGGCAAGAGCAGACAACTTGCCAAGAGAAATTTGGTTTCACGGATGAGATAGCATAAGCACATACCGTACTGATCTTACGGTCAGAAATGGAAAAACGCGTGGAAGAAAATAGAAAAAATTAAGTGCCATGAAATGTCACAAGACAGAAAAAACCATAGTCGCGAGGGAAGATGGGACACCAAGCCTTCCTCCGTGTGTAGCAGTGATTACGAACCGAGCGAGGTGGCGCAGTGACTAAGGCACTGGACTCGGTCATTTTGGACGGGGGGGGGGGGGGGGGGTTACGGGGCTGTTCAGATCCCTGGCGAGCCATCCAGTTAGGTTTTCTGTAGCTCCCCAAATCACTTAAGGTGCATATCGAGATGCCTTTATAAATGGTTGGTTGGTTGATTTGGCTGAGGACACCAAACAGCGAGGTTATCGGTCCCATACCTTTATACAAGGTACAATTATTGAACTATATGAAATAAAATCGTCACAACTTCTCAACGGTTTGCGTTAGTACGTTCAAACAGCACAGTTGGCCGCGGGACGTGATGGGTATCAGTATGCGCTGACGCGCCTTGTTGTTGTCGGCCATTTGCGCGTGAATATGTCTGAGCGTATAGCGCTTGTGAAAGCTTGCTATGAGAGCAACGACAGCACAACTGCGCCTCAAAGGAAGTTTGCGACCGAGTTCAAGCTGAAGACAATCAGCCCAATTGTGCTCACAATCAAGAATTTGATTCGCAGGTTTGAGAGAACCGGCAGCGTTCGTGATGACAGTGTTGGCAATGTCGGTTGCACTAAAAGGGTGAAAACGCCTGAAAATACCGAGAAGACACGCGCTGTGTTTCAAACCACGCCCACTAAATCGATAGAAGGGCAGCACAACAGGTGGGAATCAACCGGGTGACACTACGATAAATTATTGTTGAAGACCTGCATCTATTCCATACAAAATTCAAACCTATCAGCCATTAAGCCCCAGGGCCATGGAACAGAGGTTGTTTTTCTCCAACGCTAATTTCCACAGAATTGACGAACAGGACTTTGATGTGAATATGGTTTGGTTTAGCAACGAAGCCCACCTTCATTTGGATGAGTTCGTCAATAAGCAAAACTGGCACATCTGAGGGACGGAGAATCCGCATTTCGTGATCAAGAAGTCTTTTCGCCCTCAACGGGTAACTGTGAGGTACGCGATCTCGAGTCACGGAGCAATCAGTGCGATATTCCTTCATGGCACGGTGACTACCGAACAATAAGTGAAGGTTTTAGATAATGACTTCATCCCCATTATCCAAAGTGACCCTGATTTCGACAAGATGTGGTTCATGCAAGACGGAGCTCGACCCCATCGAAGCAGGAGAGTGTTTGGTGTTCTGGAGGAGCACTTTGGGAATCGCATTCTGGCTCTGGGTTACACAGAGGACACTGGCATGGGTCTAAATTGGCCGCCATATTCTCCGGATCTCAACACATGCGACTCCTCTTTGTGGGGCTATAATAAAGACAAGGTGTACAGCAATAATCCCAAAGTTATTGCTTAGCTGAAAACAGCCATTCAGGAGGTCATCGACAGCCGACACTTCAGCGAGTCATGCAGAATTCCGCTATTCGTCTGCGCCACAACATCGCGAAGAGTGACAGGTATATCGAACATGTCATAACCTAAATCCGAATATCTGTAGTGACGTTTACATGTTGAATAAAATGTGTGCACGCCGTAGTTTGTAACTAATTTACGTTTTTTCATATAGGTCAATAATTGTCACCCTGTAAAAAAGAGCAGCCAGTTTCCCACACCATCCTTGTCGAGTACGAGTTTGTGCTAAATTTCTAAAAATATTTTTATCGACGGTACGTTAAACCATAATGTTCTTTCCGTATGCCATTCCTGCTACTATATCCACTGAAGCATATCTGAATTGCGTACCACATTCTGACGTTGATACCTACTACACTATTGGGAAGTTAAATGTGAAGAATAAGACATTAAAGAGAGAGACTGCGTGTCTTCGTAGGCTTTCCCGGCACAATAATTCTTGATTTTAGGATCCGGAAGCAAACCCGAGGAGACTATCAAGAGTCAGTAGATTCTGTTCGCGCACTCGTATAGAACAGTGGAAGTGATTATTTACAGCGGCACGTTACTGACTGAGTAGAATCGCGTAGTGACCATGGAAACAACGAGTACTTATTCGTAACGACTGTGTTTCGCCTGCGGAAACAGTGACCTGTACTTTTCCACACATTACATTCTTACTAAACGTTGTAGCGACGTAGAAGACAATCTGTTTACATTCAGTTTGTTCTTTAGAAAAACGTATACCTCTGGAAGAATCGAAATGAGTCTTTTGAGAATAGAAACAAAGTTGGGATACAGAACTACGCACCACCCTGAAACTCCTAGCGGATTGCTTATGACGTTGACTACCTGCATCATTTTTCTCTACTTCTTCACAGTTTCTTTATATTTCGATCTCCTTTACTTCTTTTTTCTCCTTGTTATTCTTTCTCTCGTTTTCTCATCTTACCTCCGCCAAAGTTGTGGAAAATTGATTGAATTACCCTAATGAACAGTTGCCAAAGGAAGTAACCGTTTTTTTCCGTGTGTGAAACCTGTAATTTAAACTTGAGCGCCCAACAAACATGACTAGTGATTGAGTGAGGACAACGAATTAAAAAAGTCACGGCATTATCACACCTACGCGTCTGTCTTACATGCTCCGTGTATTAATCGAGACAGTGCCCTCTTTCCGAGTACAGTCATATTAGAAGACTGTTTCTTGGCATCGAAGTCAAGAAATGATGAGACCAAACTATCCGCATAGAAAGAAATGGAAAAATCATCTATCATTAATTAATTTTTTTCCACTTCGTGAGGTCTGCGACCGATTAAATAATGCACAAATCTCTCAGGCACATTTTTATTCGTGTCACTAAAATTGGAATGCTCAAACTTTCTTTTTTATATCTTAAGTTTTGTTATTGGCTTGTATGTTCGATGCTTTTGGATAGCCTGTGACGTTACGAAAATGTTGTCCGGGACTTCTGGAGATGGTGACAAGGATATAGCGTTAAATCTATTTCTAATCACATGCCGAGCAGCACTCGCTGTGTGTTGTCATACATAGTGCGCCACCTGTCACGCTGCAGACTCATCATTGCTGTGCCCTTCAGTCCGCACACTCAAATCAGTAGTTCTTTCAGTTTATCCAGGTCTGATTACCTTAATTTCCTACTTTTCTGCAGCTTCTTTAGTTTTAATTTGCAGTTCACAACCAATAAATTGTGGTCAGAGCCTACATTTACTCTAAAAGACGTTTTGCAGCTCAAAATCTGGTTTCGAAATTTGTTTCTTTCCAGTATACAGTATTTCTGTACGATAACTGCAAGACCTACAGAAAAATTGGGCGTATTAGTGGACAGAGCAGATTCACAAGTTTCGATTCGTAATACGCGCCGAGCATGAGTCCAAAAGGGGAAGGGCGTGTCAGAACATGTAGACAAACCGTCCTCTACGTACTGTAGCATCGAATTAGTTCACGCTTCCAGACAGACAATCTAATCAACAGATTTGAAAAGCGGGCCGCCGTCACTGCTCCCGGCCAGTTCGTGTCACTGACTTCATTGAACTACACACGCGTATCGACATGTGCAGTGTCATAAACGATGCCCATATTGAGCATCTGTAACTAGAGTTAAGCCTAGGAGAGATGCCCTATTCACTTAGATGAGTCTATTTTCTGTATATCTTATAGGTTTCAGGCACTCGTCTTCTGAAACCATGTATAATAAGTCTCAAATTTTCCAGTGTGTCCATGTCTGTTCCACGTACACAAGCTTTTTATATGATTTTTCAACCTAGTTTCTGCAATTATTAAATTGTGCTCTTTGTAAAATTCTACCAGTCAACTCCTTCCTCCGTCCCCCAAATCCTTACCTTTTCACAATCCAGGTTTTCCTGTTATTTTTCCTTCTCTTCCCTTCCCTAAACTGGAATTTCGGTCCCTTGCCACAAATTAAATTTTTGTTCCCTTAGCTACCCGAATAATTCCTTTCATCTGATCATATATTCTTTCAATACCTTCCTCATCTGCGGAGCGTCTTAGCATATAAACTTGTACTATTGTAGATGATGTTGGCTTCATGTGTGTCTTGGCAACTACCGGGTGGTGATAATTAAACTTTCCCTATTTAACACGTTATAACACGTAAACTAACTCCCGTACGAGTACCAAACTTGGTAGCATTAATGTCCAGAGTTTGGGGTGCATGATTTCCATGCGTCATAGCGCCACCGTCCAATTCCAACTATGGCCACCAGGTGCCGTGATCAGTCATCGTGATTCATAGTATCAAACACCTCACCAGCCGCAATGCACTTGTTGTCGTGTCAACATGAGTTCGGATAAAACGAGCAGGGTATTATTGGTGAAGCACTATTATCAAAACAGCTGTAATGCTGCAGCTGCATTCCGAGAATATAGCTCGCTGAAAGAATTACGGAAGGGTCCTCTTTCTCCACCTGCTGGGCGGAGCATGATGAAGTTCGAATCAACTTGAGAACTGGGGAAGAGGCCGATGACCGGTTGCACAGAGGTGGTTGATGAAATCGCTGTTGCTATGTCAGACAACGCTGCGCGCAGTTCCCGATAGTCAGACAGTACGCACGTAATGTCACGACGGTTGAACATCCCGTGGTCCACTGTACGGAAGGTGCTTCGAACCACTCTCAAATGGTATCCATACAAGATCCATATCGTACAGCGGCTTGCACCACAGGACGCACATCGACGTTTTGACTTCGTTCTCCGCTTTCTCGCAAGGATTGAAGTTGACGAGGGCTGGCCCTGGACCATCCAATGGACAGACGAAGCACATTTTTCTCTGATGGGTGAGGTGAATATACAGAACTGCCGAGTATGGCGATCCTCACCTCCAGTCACTGTGCATGGATTTCCTCTGTATGGTGAACGTGTCACCGTGTGGTGTGGCTTCACGGCTACGTTCATCATTGGCCCATTCTTTTTTGAACATGCTGGCGCTCGAGGACCAAAGACGTGCAGTGTGACTGGCCAGCGTTACTGCTATATGTTTCGCCAGCATGTCGTACCCGCCCTAAGGGAGAGAGACGCATTGAACTCAACAAGTTTCAATCTAGATGGGGCTCCACCGCACATCGCTCGTGAAGTTCACCTGCTTCTCCGAAGTACATTTGAAAACGGTCGAATTATCAAGCGATCGTTTCCAAATGCTTGGTCGGCACGATCACCTGATCTCACTCCCTGTGATTTCTGGTTGTGCGGCTACCTTAAGGACAGGTTTTACCAGGGGAACACTCACACATGTGCTGATCTGAAGCGCAACATATCAAGAGAGGTAGCCAGCATACCTACGGACATGCTTCGTTCTGATGGGCACCATATTGAGCCCCTGTTGTAGTATAATGTACCGTAGCAGTACATTAAAAGTGTTTCAATCGAAATGATTCTGCATTATATCATTTCCCCATGTCCTTGACATTAATGCTACCAAGTTTTTTACTCGTACGGTAATTACTTTCCGTGTTACAACGTGTTAAATAGGGAAAATTTAATTATAACGGCCCGGTATAATGCATTCACAATACTTATAGTAGCTATCCCGCATTTCTGTTTTGCCATTCATCATTGGACCTACGCCTGCATTACTTGTATTTCTTATTCAAAGCCCCGTGCTCACCTGATCAGAAGTCCTGTTCTCCCTGCCATCACACTTTACTAGTTCCAACTATATCTACCTTTAACCTATCCATATCTCTTTTTAAATTCTCTAGCCGCCCTACCCGGTTAAGGGATCCAACGTCCCACGCTCCAACCAATAGAATGACAGTCTTGTTTCTCCTGACGACAAAATCCTTCTACCAGATCCCCGCACGGAGATCCGAATGGGGGACTATTTTATCTCCGGAATATGTTGCCCAAGAGAACGGCATCGTCATTAACCGTACCAGAAGAATTGCAAGTCCTCGCGAAAAGTATCGGCTGTAGTTTGCCCTTGTTTTCAGCCGATCGCAGTACCAACATAGCCAGGGCACTTTTAGTTAGTATTACAGGGCGAAATCAGACAGTCATTTAGACTCTTGCCCCTACAGCTACTGAAAAGGCTGTTACCCCTCTTCAGAAACCACTAGTTTTCCTTTCCTCTCCGCAGATACCCCTCCAATGCGGTTGAACCTATGGTACGGGCAGCTGTATCGTAAAGGAAGGCAGCCTACCCCTTCTCGGCGAGATACATGGTTCGCTGGGGTGTGGGGAGAGGGGGGCGGGAGGGTCCACTCTCGATAGAGTAATATTGTGAATTTCTCAAGAAACGGGTTAGCTGTGTCGGGTCGAAGGCCTAAAAGTCGCCATAGGCTTCTGTTTTACGGCATTAAATCGCTACAAACTTCCTACTTTCATCATTTTATTACAATTTGTAGCGTTAAAGAAACCTACCATTTCTGAAATAATGAAATGTGATAGTAAGATGTACTAAGAATCAATAGATCGTGTATGTACATCATTATTTTAATTACAAACATTATTTTATTCGAAATTAAAAGAGATGGCCGCATTATTTATTGTCACTGTTTACTCCATCCGTCAAATGCACTTTAAAATTTTTTGAAGCATGCGACGAGCCTTGTTCCAAATTCCTATTTAGTAAATTGTATGTAGTCTCGTTGTTCGGGATCTAAATTTCAAGCTGGAGATGTGTATTCAACTGAAGTTTCATAACTTAACACAGATACCGCTATACGCCGTGGCCGAGTGAGGTGACGTAGTTACGGAACAACGAGATTCCAATCCCCGTCCACCAATTCAGATTAAGGTTTTCCGTAACCTGAATCACGTGAGGCGAATTCTGAGATGGTTCCTCCAATTAGGTCACCACTGCGTTCCTCCTCAGGTCTTGCCCATTTCGAGCTTGCTCTCTTCTCAGAGACTGGCCGGACATTAAAATAAAAATCTCGTTTCTTCTCTCTCGTTAGTCCTTTATTGTATGATTATATGATAGCGGAACAAACACTGGTAGCAGTTACTTCTGTAAAATATCTGGGAGTATGCGTACGGAACGATTTGAAGTGGAATGATCATATAAAATTAATTGTTGGTAAGGCGGGTACCAGGTTGAGATTCATTGGGAGAGTGCTTAGAAAATGTAGTCCATCAACAAAGGAGGTGGCTTACAAAACACTCGTTCGACCTATACTTGAGTATTGCTCATCAGTGTGGGATCCGTACCAGGTCGGGTTGACGGAGGAGATAGAGAAGATCCAAAGAAGAGCGGCGCGTTTCGTCACCGGGTTATTTGGTAACCGTGATAGCGTTACGGAGATGTTTAATAAACTCAAGTGGCAGACTCTGCAAGAGAGGCGCTCTGCATCGCGGTGCAGCTTGCTCGCAGGGTTCCAGAGGGTGCGTTTCTGGATGAGGTATCGAATATATTGCTTCCCCCTACTTATACTTCCCGAGGAGATCACGAATGTAAAATTAGAGAGATTAGAGCGCGCACGGAGGCTTTCAGACAGTCGTTCTTCCCGCGAACCATACGCGACTGGGACAGGAAAGGGAGGTAATGACAGTGGCACGTAAAGTGCCCTCCGCCACACACCGTTGGGTGGCTTGCGGAGTATCAATGTAGATGTAGATGTAGATGTAGTCCTGTTGCTGGATATCTTACTAGTTCCTCCTTAATAGTAGGAATACAGTATTGACATCTACGGTGATAATTTTTCATATTTATTTTTCAGGTGAAACTCGTCAATATTAGCAACAATGACATTGTGGATGGCAACCCGAAGTTGACCCTCGGCCTAGTATGGAGCATAATTCTTCATTGGCAGGTAAATAAGTGTAGAACTTTAAGATTGTGTGTGTGTGTGTGTGTGTGTGTGTGTGTTTGTGTGTGTGTGTGTGTGTGTGTGTGTGTGTGTGTGTGTTTTCTACAACTACTGAAGAACACAATGGGAACATTTTCGAAGTGTTTTGTATTAGCTTTTCGACAGATTTTTTACGTGTTATTGACGCTGAGGGTATATCAGAGGTAAAATATCGATAGTTTCGAAATACCAAAACAGTGATTCTCACTTGAAAAGTTTATTAGCTTTGGAAAAAGAAGCTCTTTTTGTTTAAATTTGTTGTTTGAGAAGTCTGACTGACTTATGTACGAGATTTTATCAAGAAATTGTAAGTTTCGTGGCAACAGTTTTAACATTTTTATTTTCTTAGCCATAGAACATTTGTAGAGCTGGTTAATTACATTAAACATATATTAATATAGATATCGGAGACAGAATAGTTCTTTAATTTGCAAATTAACTTTTTACAGTTGTTTTTAGCACCTTAGTTTCATGTTGGCTTAATGGAATGTTAATAATTAGTAGTCTCAATTTAGTTGCTTACAAGAAATTATAAATTCAGATATAAGATCACTCCTTAAGAAAACTAAATTGTCCGAAAAATCACGGAAGCTTTTCTAAAACTGAGAATTTTTTGTTTTCCTCGGAAGGCCTTTTTTCTCTATTTAAACGTGACAGTAACACCATTTGTTAAGCATGTATAGTGACTTACACTAACATATGGCATCGCACACCTCCAATTTTTTGAGACAGTCCAAAAATTAAAAAGAAAAGTGTGCTTGCCACATATCTGTTTGAGAACCTTGTAAATTAGCCTCTCAGGTGCAACAGGAATCACAAAGACATCAAATACTGTCATAAGACAGAGAGGAATTACAGACATTGGCTGTGGGTGAGCACTGATCTAAATCAGTGGGGAAAGTTGAAAATTTACCCGGACCGGGATTCGAACCAAGATCTCCTGCTTACTTGGCAGATGCGCTGACCACTGTGCCACCCGCACAGCTACACGGACTATCCTAACACGTCTCCCTTCAGAACTAAATTCTTAACGTATCCGCACACTATTAGTGTAATGCGCCTTACCCATTATCCTATTTACTCGCGGCATTTCACCGAGCCTGGTGTGCATCTCCACTGGCCATCCTCGCCTTAATTTATATGTCTATGGTGTCTGTTCCTTCTGTCATCGTGCGCATTTTTTAGATTATTTCATATTTGTTAAGTATTAGCTATGTAACTGACAACTACAGGTGTTGACAGTTAGATACGTTTCCGCTGACTCAAGGTCCACAGTTCCAGACTACCTAAGCTGCTCTCATTATACAGGCTGTTACAAAAAGGTACGGCCAAACTTTCAGGAAACATTCATCACACACAAAGAAAGAAAATATGTTATGTGGACATGCGTCCTGAAACGCTTAATTTCCATGTTAGAGCTCATTTTAGTTTCGTCAGTATGTTCTTCCACCTACGCTCAATGGAGCACGTTATTATGATTTCATACGGGATACTCTACCTGTGCTGCTAGAACATGTGCCTTTACAAGTACGACACAACATGTGGTTCATGCACGATGGAGCTCCTGCACATTTCAGTCGAAGTGTTCGTACGCTTCTCAACAACAGATTCGGTGACCGATGGATTGGTAGAGGCGGACCAATTCCATGGCCTCCACGCTCTCCTGACCTCAACCCTCTTGACTTTCATTTATGGGGGCATTTGAAAGCTCTTGTCTACGCAACCCCGGTACCAAATGTAGAGACTCTTCGTTCTCGTATTGTGGACGGCTGTGATACAATACGCCATTCTCCAGGACTGCATCAGCGCATCAGGGATTCCATGCGACGGAGGGTGGATGCATGTATCCTCGCTAACGAAGGACATTTTGAAAACTTTCTGTAACAAAGTGTTTGAAGTCACGCTGGTACGTTCTGTTGCTGTGTGTTTCCATTCGATGATTAATGTGATTTGAAGAGGCGTAATAAAATGAGCTCTAACATGGAAAGTAAGCGTTTCCGGACACATGTCCACATAACATCTTTTCTTTCTTTGTATGTGAGGAATGTTTCCTGAAAGTTTGGCCGTACCTTTTTGTAACACCCTGTATTTGTTTTGCTTATTCTTCTATGACGTAGAATGTTAAGCTGCAACGGGAACTCAGGTATGGGAACATTTGGAGCATTTCCTCTTAGAGAATTCTTCTTATCTTTTGCCCTGCTAGTATTTATTCAGTGATTTATGAGTTTAACAACGCCTCCAACCTTCTTTATAACGTGTCATATATCCCTGTGTTAATAGGAAAATGACTCTTCTTTTAGTTACGTTTGTTTCGTAGGATGTGTGATTTTAACTTCAGTGCTCACAGAAAAGTTATTGTGTCCTTGAGGTATGTTACGTGAACACGTGCTAATTATATACAGTACAAACAATGGCGTGAACCATACGGGCAGGAACCAACGAAATAAAAGTTATTCCAATAAGAACAGAAGCAGTTTGGCATGTCTAACTACTTTTTTTCAATTCAAGGGTGTCTATGTGTAGTGAAACAAGTCAGTTTTGTGGTTCTGTTACAGGTCCACTACCATCTGAAGGATCTCATGTCCGATCTGCAGCAGACTAACCTGGAGAAGACGCTACTCGCCTGGTGCCGACAAAACACGAAAGTAAGCTTCGCATTACTTAACCCTCATTTTCACAGTTACTTCCACTGTAACAGTTTTCTTAATCTCAGGTGACAGGCTATGAATTTTTATTAATAAATTCATCACTTGCCACACCGAAGTTTTAAGTTCCGAGTTTTAAATCCCAGAGAACGGACACAGTGCTTTCACATTGATACGAATAGAGCACGTGAACCTCCAATTCATATTAACAAGAATCATTGAGCTGAAGTTCAACTTTGAGTAACGAGAGAGGCTATATTCGTCCACTACATTGCTAAAATTTCAATCACTTTTTTTAAACAAAAAAACTGTCATCTCAGTGGCCAGCTATGATGATTTATTCACACAAGTGGTTTCGTCTCAATTACGAGTCATTTTCAAGTGTGCCAAGTGTTCATGTCGTGGATAGCACGGTCACGTAATGAAAGGTATACATCCAGACGTCTTTGTCAGCTCCACCTCTGTTACTTTTACTTCCTTCGATGGTTCTTTTCGGTAGCTATGTCATCCCTCTTCAAACCTACCACATTAATAGCCTCTCTCTCTCTCTCTCCCACTTTTTTTTATTGCGATCTGAGATGGGGGAAGCAAATCCACAATGTTACAGACCAATATACCTAACACCTGTTTGATGCACAATCCTTGAACATATTCTCAGTTCGGATATAATAAATGTTCTTAAGACTGAGGAACTTACGTCCACGAATCAGCGCGGTTTTAGAAAGTATCGCTCATGCGAAACTCAGCTTGTCCTTTTCTTCCACGATATACTGCGAACTATGGATGATGGACAACGGGCAGATTCCATATCTCCGATTCCATATCTCCAGATTTTCGGAAAACATTTGACGCGGTGCCTCATTGCAGACGTCAACGAAGGTACGAGCACATGGAATAAGTTGACAGATACGTGTGTGATGTCCTTAGGTTAGTTAGGTTTAAGTAGTTCTAAGTTCTAGGGGACTCATGACCTCAGATGTTAAGTCCCATAGTGCTCAGAGCCATTTGAACCATTTTTTGACATACGTGAGTGTCTCGAAGACTTCTGAAATCATAGAAGCCGGTATGTTTTCCTCGACGACGAGTGTTCATCAGAGACAAGGGTATCGTCAGAAGTGCCCCACGGAAGTGCACTAGGATTGCTGTTATTTTCTGTAAAATAAATGATCTGGCGGATAAGGTGGGCAGCAATCTGCGGTTGTTTACTGATGATACTGTAGTGTAGGGATAGGTGTCGAAGTTGAGTGAATGTAGGACGATATGAGTTAGACAAAATTTCTAGTCGGTGTAATGAATGACAGCTAGTCCTAAATCTGGAAAAATGTAAGTTAATGCATATGAATAGGAAAAACAATCCCACGATGTTCGGATAAATAATTAGTAATGTCCTGCTAGACACAGTCACGTTGTTCAAATATCTGGGTACAACGTTGCAAAGCGATATGAAATGGAAGGAGCATGTAAGGACTTTGTTAGGGAAGGCTTCAGTTTATCGGGAGAATTTTGGGAAAGTGTGGGTCATCTGTAAAGGGACAGCATACAGGACGCTAGTGCGTCCTATTCTTGAGTTCTGCTCTAGTGTTTGGGATCTACACCGGGTCAGACTAAAGGAAGCCATCGAAGCAACTGAGAGGCGAGCTTCTAGATTTGTTACCTGTAGGTTCGAACAAAACTAAAGTGTTAAGGAGATGTTCGGGAACTCAAATGGGAATCCCTGGAGGAAAGGCGAGGTTCTTTTCGAGGAATATTGTTGAGAAAATTTAGGCATTTGAAGCTGACTGCAGAACGATCCTACTGCCGTCGACATATATTTACATTTCGCGCTAGGAACACGACGATAAGATAGGAGAAATTAGGGCTCATACGGAGGCATATAGATAGTCATTTTTCCCTCTCTCTATTTGTGAGTGGAATACTGGCAGTGGCACAAGGTGTCCTTCGCCACGTCTTGTACGGCGTCTTGCGGGGTATGTACATGCACTACTGGCCATTAAAATTGCTACACCACGAAGATGTGCTACAGACGCGAAATTTAACCGACAGGAAGAATATGCTGTGATATGCAAATGATTAGCTTTTCAGAGCATTCACGCAAGGTTGGCGCCGGTGGTGACACCTACAACGTGCTGACATGAGGAAGCTTTCCAACCGATTTCTCATACACAAACAGCGGTTGACCGGCGTTGCCTGGTGAAACGTTGTTGTGATGCCTCGCGTAAGGAGGAGAAATGCGTACCATCACGTTTCCGACTTTGATAAAGGTCGGATTGTAGCCTATCGCGATTGCGGTTTATCGTATCGCGACATTACTGCTCGCGTTGGTCGAGATCCAATGACTGGTAGCAGAATATGAAATCAGTGGGTTCCGGAGGATAATGCGTAACGCCGTGCTGCATCCCACCGGTCTCGTATCACTAGCAGTCGAGATGACAGGCATCTGTCCGCATGGCTGTAACGGATCGTGCAGCCACGTCTCGATCCCCGAGTCAGTAGACGAGGACGTTTGTAAGACAACAACCATCAGCACGAAAATTTCGACGACGTTTGCAGCAGCGTGGACTATCAGCTCGGAGACAATGGCTGCGGTTACCCTTGACGCTGCATCACAGACAGGAGCGCCTGCGATGGTGTACTCAACGACGAACCTCGGTGCACGAATGGCAAAACGTCATTTTTTCGGATGAATCCAGGTTCTGTTTACAGCATCATGATGGTCGTGTCCGTGTTTGGCGACATCGCGGTGAACCCACTTTGGAAGCGTGTATTCGTCATCGCCATACTGGCGTATCACCCGGCGTGATGGTATGGGGTGCCATTGGTTACACGTCTCGGTCACCTCTTGTTCGCATTGACGGCACTTTGAACAGAGGACGTTACAGTTCAGATGTGTTACGACCCGTGGCTCTACCCTTCATTCGATCCCTGCGAAATCCTACATTTCAGCAGGATACAGAAAATGTTCGACTGCTGCTCTGGCCAGCACATTCTCCAGATCTCTCATCAATTGAAAACGTCTGCTCAATGGTGGCCGAGCAACTGGCTCGTCACAATACGCCAGTCACTACACTTGATGAACTGTGGTATCGTGTTGAAACTGCATGGGCAGGTGTACCTGTACACGCCATCTAAGTTCTGTTTGAGTCAATGCCCAGGCGTATCAAGGCCGTTAATACGTCCAGAGGTGGTTGTTCTGGGTACTGATTTCTCAGGATCTATGTAGCCAAATTGTGTGAAAATATAATCACATGTCAGTCCTAGTATAATATATTTGTCCAATGAATACCCGTTTATCATCTGCATTTCTTCTTGGTGTAGCAATTTTAATGGCCAGTGGTGTATATGTGGATATGGTGTTAAAATAACCACTCTGGCATTCGCCTAAAGTCATCCAGGGAAAACGCAGAAAATCTAAACCGGAATGGGTGAATGGGGACTTGAACCACAGTCTTACCGAGTGCGCAATTGATGATACCACAGACTTAAAATAGATCGTAAGAGTGCCAGTGCGTGTCGTCTCGTAGGACTGCTTTTGTACATAGAAGTCTGCCATCTTGTGATGTGATGGGGTAAGTTCCTGCGAGTTCGGCTCCCAGGGCGGCTAGCGCCTGCCGACCCGACCTTTCAGGTATTTCCGCTGCCTACGTGCTGCTATTGTCTTGCGAGGAGGGACAGAGTAGGAGATGAATAGAATCGATCACGATAGCCAAGTTTTGCAGAAGCGCAATAAAAGATCTGAGCACTTGGACATCGCCGAAGCTGTTTAACTAGTTTTCTGCACAAGTCTCGTACAGTACCAAGAGGCAGCGGACAAGCGCGTCTCTCTCTTTTTTCTGCCTTAACATGGCGGGGACGGTGCACTCAATCAGACTTGACAGTTGCTGGGGACAGAACCGGTCCCAGTGTTTTATGCTGGGGCGACGCTGCGTCTGCCGTGCAGCACCCTATTCTCACTGCACCAGCTGTTGCGCACGCCAATCTCCTCTTACCGGCACACAGGGATGAATAATTTCGCTTGTATCACTGTCTTGTACCCGTTGTACAGTAAACTCAGTATAGCTTACAGTTTAAGCGAATGTCAAACGAAGCTTTAAGACTAAAGAAGCTAAAACTGTGCCTCGGACTTAAAAGGGAAGCATACACCCAACGAGTCACTAATTTGGTTGATCTTTGGCACAGTTGAAGTAAATATGTAGATTTAACGCATGTTGTTACAGTGCGGTATGAGTTTCAAGCGTTTTCGAGAAATAGAGATTCAATACTTATTGGATACAATACGAGAACGCCAGTCGCTTAGCGGCGGCCTAAGCACAAATGGCTAAGGCTGCAGACTGCACGTTAGCTCATACTGCGTAGGAATATTCATTTTCTTTTCTTTTTGTCTTCCTCATCTTTCACCAAACACATATATCCTTACGATGTATCGTATCTATTCGGAAACGAATAGCAGTAGTAGTAGTAGTAGTAGTAGTAGTAGTAGTAATAGTAGTAGTGTATTCGTGGCGAGGTGCAGTCAATATATACGAGGGTAATCCCAAAAGTAAAGTCTCCTTTTTTTTATAAGTACATAGACCTATTTATTTCTACAATGGTTTACATCAGTTTACAGCTTGAACGTTTAGCTATTTTTTGACATAATCACTATTTCTGACGATGCATTTTTGTAGACGCTGTGGCAGCATGGCGGCGAGCTGGTATGACATGGGCATACAAAAACTGCCACTGCGTCTACAAAAATGCATCGACAGAAATGGTGATTATTTCGAAAAATAGCTAAATGTTCAATCTGCAAACTGATGTAAACCGTTGTAGAAATAAACAGGCCTATGTACTTATGAAAAGGGGCATTAAAGGACACCAATTTGACAACACTGAAGAAGTCGAGAAAAAAAACGAAGTAGGAACTGTGAGGCATGTCTGAACATGACTACAGAAAATGGTTCGAGCAGTGGAATCACCGGTGGGACAAATGTATTAGTTGTAATGTAGAGTACTTTGAAGGAGATAAGGTTGTTTTGTAAACAATTAGAAAATTTATAGCTTTTAAAAAATAATTTCGGTTTTTTTGGGTACCTTCTCGCACCCAAGAATGGGTTGAACAACCGCCTTATAAGGCAGTTCCTTCGTAGATGTGTTACATTTCCTTAAGATTCTTCGTATGAATCTGTCTGGCATCTGCTTTTTCCTACTATTTGTTTTGTTTCCACTTGCGATCGTTCCTAGATATTTTACAGACGCTGTCTCCAGCAGTTTGTCATCAATAGTGTTGTTGCACAGTAGTGGATTTCTGTTCCTATTTATGTGCAACATGCTACACTTATTTACTTTCAGGGTGAGCTGCCAGTCGCTGCACCATTCATCAATCCTCTGCAGGTCATTCTGCAAATCGATTCTGTCTTCTAGTGTTGTTACTTTCTTAGAGACAACCGCATCATCTGCGAACAGTCTTACAGATTCCGACACATTCTATTAGATCATTTATACCTTTTCATCTGTCGTTTTTGTTCCACTAAGAGCGACGTATTCTGCAAGCAAGCCTTGAATACTGCCACAAATCTGTTTCGATGCTCAGTAAGCTCGTATTTTTTTGACTAACCGACAGTGCGGGACAGTGCCAAATGCCTTCCTGAAGTCAAGGAATGCGATATTCGAGGGACACGGATCGCCATACCTAAGCTTCACAAAATTTTTGCCTATGTCCACAGGTCAGTAGAGCTACACAAAAACACACTTTGTACTCAAAATCAAATCTTTTACAGCTCAGGACAAGCCAAATACTACAATGCTAAGGCCGGAAACGGGCATATAACACGATTTTTACGTTATAATACATTTTAAAGATTATATTGTAAACAAAAGTGCGACGTAGATGATATCCTAACATCCCTCATATTCGCAGATGACATGGTGTACTAACTTAGACATATGGCTGATTTCGGTTGGCAGCCACAGCACACATACATTGTAAACAGTGACGGTCCTATCACACTTCCTTGGGTAACCCCGAAATTACCTTTTCATCTGTCGTTTTTGTTCCATTAAGAGCGAAGTATTCTGCAAGCAAGCCTTGAATATAGCCACAAATCTGTTTCGATACTCAATAAGCTCGCATTTTTTTGACTAACCGACAGTGCGAGACAGTGTCGAATGCCTTCCTGAAGTCAAGGAATGCGACATTGGAGGACCACGGATTGCCATACCTAAGCTTCAAAAAATTTTTACCTATGTCCACAAGTCAGTAGAGCTACACAAAAACACATTTTGTACACAAAAACAAATCTTTTACAAAAAATCGTTCAAATGGCTCTGAGCACTATGAGACTTAACATCTGAGGTCATCAGTCCCCTAGAACTTAGAACTACTTAAACATAACTAACCTAAGGACATCACACACATCGATGCCCGAGGCAGGATTCGAACCTGCGACCGTAGCAGTCGCGCGGTTCCGGACTGAAGCGCCTAGAACTGCTCGGCCACTGCGGCCGACCAAATCTTTTACAGCTCGGGACAAGCCAAATACTACAATGTTAAGGCCAAAAACGGGCATATAACACGATTTTTATGTTATAATACATTTTAAAGATTATATTGTAAACAAAAGTGCGACGTAGACGATATCCTAACATCCCTCATATTTGCAGATGACATGGTGTACTTAGACACATGGCTGATTTCGGTTGGCAGCCACAGAACGCACACAGTGCAAAATAAATGGAAAACTGCATTTGTAATTTAAATAACAACAAAATCCAATGTAACCATATTTCCTAACTTAAACATAGCAAAATTTTGGAAATGTGTGGTTAAGTTACTATGGGACCAAACTGCTATGGTCATCGGTCGCTGGGCTTACACACTACTTAATCTGACTTACGCTAAGGACAAACACACACACACACACACACACACACACACACACACACACACACACACACACACACACACACACGCCCGAGGGAGGACTCGAACATCCGGCGGGGAGATTCGCGCGAACCGTGGCAAGGCGCCCTAGACCGCGCGGCTTAAACATAGCCTGCAGATATGTATTTCAGAAAAAGAAAAGAAAAAACTCACTGAGGCTGGCACAACTGTGATGAAACATGTGTGGGTGTCGAAGCAAAATAATAATTTGTGTACCTGAATAAGTCGGACCTATCCTTAATTCATTATTAATTAAATAATACTAAAAGTTTGTTTCGTTTTGTGGTCTGAGTTGTTGAGAAATGTGTAAAGTAATATGAAACCGAGTTGTATGCAGTGCGACTGCATTGCCATATAAATACGGTGCGTTCGCAGTTTCTCCCCTCTTGGCCCATCTCCCCCTCCTGCGACTCGGGCAGCGTGGCGTGGCAGTGGCAGTGGGGGAAGTGTGCACCCAGGCCGACTGCTACGGCTCGCGACCGAGGCACGGCCGCGGCTGCCCCACTCCCAGCTAGTCCTCACTCCTGCTTCTTCCGAAGGCCACGTAGCCTATCCTCCGTAGCTTTCTTGTGAAAGAAAAAAGAACATCCTTTCTGCATTGTGGTACAACACATAATTGTAAACCACCACGAAGGTCCGGTTTGACAGAAGTGTGATTTATATTTTTTTCAGTACCAAGTCGGTTCTTTGGCCCTGCTGGAATGCGCATTTCACATAAAAGAGACGTGTAGTGTACATTGCTCTGCTTTTCGAAAATACTGAGGAGTTCACCTGTCATTTGCCGTAAACGTGATGCGAGAACTGACTTCAGATGAGGAAAACCACAAGGCACTTATTAGGTTCAAAAATGGTTCAAATGGCTCTGAGCACTATGGGACTTAACATCCATGGTCATCAGTCCCCTAGAACTTAGAACTACTTAAACCTAACTAACCTAAGGACATCACACAACACCCAGCCATCACGAGGCAGAGAAAATCCCTGACCCCGCCGGGAATCGAACCCGGGAACCCCGGCGTGGGAAGCGAGAACGCTACCGCACGACCACGAGATGCGGGTACACTTATTAGGTACTTGTAGGAAAGGAGAGCTAATATGTGGAAAAATATATTTGTTTATTTATTATTACTAAAACTATTGGTGCTTTCCGCAAAGTAGTTTGCGATAGTGTGGCCGGCCGGAGTGGCCGTGCGGTTCTAGGCGCTACAGTCTGGAACCGAGCGACCGCTACGGTCGCAGGTTCGAATCCTGCCTCGGCCATGGATGTGTGTGATGTCCTTAGGTTAGTTAAGTTTAATTAGTTCTAAGTTCTAGGCGACTGATGACCTCAGAAGTTAAGTCGCATAGTGCTCAGAGCCATTTTGCGATAGTGTAGCTGCGATATCAGAGTGTTGTTACTGTAGTTACTGGCGCAGCAAAGTTTAAGCCCAGGTGTTTACTATTTATGGCCCTTACGTTAATATTGACTCGATGCTAAGAACCTACAGAACACAGGTGGCATAGTGGTTAGCACACTGGACTCTCATTCGGGAGGACGACGGTTCAAACGTGCGCCCGGCCGTCCAGATTCCGTGATTTCCCTAAATCGCTCCAGACAAATGCTGGGATGGTTGCTTTGAAAGGGCACGGCCGATTTCCTTCCTCATCGCTGACACAATCCTAGCTTGTGCTCCGTCTTTAATTACCTCGACGTCGACGGGACGTTAAACCCAATGTTCCTTCCTCCTTCCAACAATATCAGAATAATAAGAGTTTCACAGTTTTGTGAGGTATTTTAGATTGTGTTACTTGTGATATAACGGCAGCTACCGCCATAAGACAACACAGCAACGTCCACGGACGATGTGCACACACACGCTGAAATACACATTTTTGGCAATGGAAGGGCACGATGCTCCGATACGTGGGATGAGAGAAGTCCGGATTAGAAAGCACGACTTATGAGGCCGGCATAGTTATAGTAACAAGTGAAGGGGCTCCGGAACGCCCTATACTTGCAATGTTAAAATAACGCTTATAAATTACATCTTTCCTCACAAAGTATTTGAGGTAGGAAGTTGAACTTTTTACAGATTATTTATTGGAATATGGGCTACAACTTAACACAAGGATTTTACAAAATTTTAGTTCAGTTATTAAAGATGATTTTTTTCAATTGTAATGAAAATTCACAACATTTTTTTGCAACTTTTTATTTATATATTCAAAAATATACAGTTTTTTGGAAAAAGGCTGTGTTAAATTATGCAGAAGATACTGTGTAACATTTACTGAAAGTTTGAAACAAATATGTTTGGAAGATCCTTAGAAAACATGTAATTACTATGAGAAAATAAAAGTTTTGGGAATCGAGCGACAAAGATTGGATTAACTTTTTAGTGCATTCCAGGTCCATAGGATGGATTATCTTCATCCTCTGCAAACTCCTCCTCCAGCTTCCTCTTGTTCCTCCTCCTGTTTACTCTTGCTTGTATTTCTAGACTCTTTACAGCCCTGTCTGCAGCCCGAAGGCGTTCCTTGTCTAAAGCAAGCATCGCTCGTTGTTGTGTTCGTAGATTTTGCTACCATTTTCTTCAGTTGCAGTTACTGCAACTCTGTTCCAAAAGGTGGTCATGTATGAACACTTATCACATTTCAGTTGTATTTCACTAGCAAGTCCTACGTGCTTTATTATGGAGAGTTCCAGACCAACTTCACTACAATGAATACATCTTACACAGTTTGAAAAAATTCCTTTGAGAACCGACATATCAAATATTTCATTCACATCCGATTCGCCCATAAAACATTCATAGTTTTCACTCATTGAACCAAGCTTCTTCTGTGAAGTATTTTCTTTCCCACTTTGACTGCTATGGGCAGGTGTACTTGAGAGGTTAGGTTCACTCACTTGGTTATCGTCTTTATTGTTTACAGTAATAACACATACCTTTGGCTTTCCAACATTTCTCCTTTTCTTAAAAGCCTTCAGAGGATTTCTAATAACTTTACTTTTACTCATTATTATACTTCAACAAAACAGAGACTCAAGAAACAGAATTAATTACGAATATTTTCGAGATAACGACAGAGTAAATAAACATGAAACAATCGACAATCACACCAGCGATATATATTGAACCATCACAGGTTAGCCGCAACACATACTTTATCTCACATCACTAAAATGTACCTGATGAACATGGACGTTAATAATACCATTTGACAGCAGTTTAACAGCGCCACAGTGGGTCACGCCCATGTAGAACACATTTCAAAAAAAATTTAAAAATAGTTGCAGTCTTCGGAATTGAATAAATTATATATCTATTAAAAGGTAATAGTCTGCAGATTCAGAAAACGCAAAAAAGTAAAAATTGAGCTTTTCATGATTTTGAGCCTTTCCGGAGCCCCTTAACAGAAAGCGTGGCTAACAGTTAAGTGCAAAGCCTTAACGAATTATGAGGTTGTACGGTGTGTTCTGAGAGTCTGTCCTCACACACCTCCGGAAGCGCTCCACCGACTGCTAAGTCGTGGCGCCACAGGAGCAATGGCCCAACACTTCCGCAACGCCTCCTTGTCTGTCCGCTTTAAGCTCGTGCCTCTGGCTGCTGTCACTTCGGCAGTTTGCCGCACCTGTCTATATCCATTCAAGAAAGTAACACGGAAGTGTGCCCACGGCAAGCGCCGAAACTGCACTCCAGCCACGTTCTTCAGCTTCCGGTTATTGGAGTCGCTGTTTCGTTGGCACTTGCTCCCTTTTACTGACTGCTGATTCGCTATCCAAGTTGCATGTATTCGTGCCAGAATGAGATCTTTCTGCCTACGTGCATTACTATGCTTGTGTGCGCCTTTCTCACTGTTCTTAACTTGATATCACAATATATGTACTGCTTGTTCACTAAGAGGAGCTAATTCTGAGGGGGGGGGGGGGGGGTGCAGGGTATAGAGGAGGTAAGCTCCGCCCACCGGCACACAGCGTATTGGCGGGGTAATAAGTCGCGCTAACGTTACGCAGTACTGGCAACACTCTGGCGTCCACATAAAAGTTGTGCTCCAAGCGGTATACACAATGCCATCTATTAACCGCTGCAGCAACTGTTAATGTTGCGCATATACTAGCGCAAAAGCGGACAGCGGCATACTAAAAGATTGCAGGATACGTGGAATTATTTATGTGTAAAACCCAATATTGCAATTTCGACGGTTGGCCGTTATGAAGTGAAATCGAAAGTTTCATATTGAATGATACTGCCTATTGCTACTAATTTCGTAACAATTCTCTTCGACAATTTGGAAGTGTACAGAACTAGTAGAAAAACTTACATTGTGGCAATAAAAAGAGAAGGAATAAATTTGGAAAATTTATTGACAATTGTTACGCTGTATTGTACTCTCAAATACATCACTCAGAATCACTTTCATTGTACTCCTCTTCTGTGTGTGCTTGATGTTCGTCGCTACTGTCCGTTTCGGCAGTGTTAATAATTATATCGTCTGTTGCTAGTTCAACTTGATCATCACGCCTCCAATATTCTTCTTCTAGCTGTTGGACCTTCCTGCAGTACCCTTCCCAGTCATCGGCAGTTACAGACAAAAGGGATTCACTTGATGTCGCAAAAAGGTTAACTTTCGAAATGTCCCCTGAAATTTTGCGTTCGCTAAACAACCGTTTTAATTTCGCCCATGCCAGTTCTACTTCACTCAAACCACAATTGTAGGGAGGCAAGCGTACAACCATGTGGCCTTCCTCTTCCGCCATTTCGTCAATAACATACGGTTTTTTACCAGGTCTATGTTCTTGTATTAAAGCGAACAGAACCTGCTTTCTCCTGCTCTCATTACAGGCGACACGCCTATTTTGAAGCCATTCCAACATCATCACTTTGGTGTCATACCGTGTGGGTGTTTTCTCATTCTGTCTGTTATGGTATGGAGCGTTGTCCATGACAATTACCGACTTCGGAGGAAGTTTCGGAAGCACCATGCTTGAAAACCACCTTTCAATCTTTCCTGAATTCATCTGACCATGGTAGTCACCTTTAGTTGATTTAGCCCAAAATTTTAGTTCGGCTTCCCTGACAAATCCCTTCATTGATCCAAGGCTTCCAATAATCAGTCTTTTGGAGGAAGTTCCCCAACCCAGAACGCTGACAATATCACTAACTAACCTAAGGACATCATCACACACATCCATGCCCGAAGCAGGATTCGAACCTGCGACTGTAGCGGTCGCGCGGTTCTGGACTGAAGCACCTCTAACCGCTCGGTCACAGCGGCCGGCTCCGGAAGTCTTAATGAAGTAGTATTTTATATAATAATGAACACAAATATTGCCACAGTAATTGTATCATTCGCTGGCACGGTGAAATATCGGTCCTGACGGTGATAACAGCTGTGACTCAAAATAGTGTTCAGGCTGTGCATGGCTGCGAACACCGATCAGTCGGATTTTGCTGCGAGTGATTTACATGCCTAGTGTAGTGAATGTCCCGCGATTGAATGGGTAAACGTCGACTGCAAATAAAAAAAAATCGAGATTTCGTTCTCCGTTCGGTCTTAAATATTTTTTGTCGCCTATCGATTCTTTCGTCTCTGGCAATCTTATGTATATGTGAGAAATTCCTCATTGCGTTTCAGATTGAACGTTGAACTGGTATCGGCATGCGTATTCAAATACAGAGATACATAATCAGGCAGTATACGGCGCTGTGGCCGGCAACGCCTATATAAGACAACAAGTGTCTGTCGCAGTTAGATCGGTTAATGTTGCTTCAATGGAGGTTATCAAGATTTAAGTGAGTTCGAACGTGGTGTTATTGTTGGCGCACGAGCGATGGGACACAGCATCAAATGGTTCAAATGGCTCTGAGCACTATGGGACTTAACTTCTGTGGTCATCAGTCCCCTAGAACTTAGAACTACTTAAACCTAACTAACCTAAGGACATCACTCACATCCATGCCCAAGGCAGGATTCGAACCTGCGACCGTAGCAGTCGTGCGGTTCCGGACTGAGCGCCTTAACCGCGACACAGCATCTTCGAGGTAGCGATGAAGTGGGGATTTTCCCGTACGACCATTTCACGAGTGTACCATGAATATCAGGAAATCGGTAAAACATCAAATCTCCGACATCACTGCGGCCGGAAAAAGATCATGAAAGAACGGGACTAACGATGACTGAAGAGAATGGATCAACGTGACGGAAGTGCAACACTTCCGCAAATTGCTGCAGATTTCAATGCTGGGCCATCAATAAGTGTTAGCGTGCGAACCATTCAACGAAACATGTCGATATGGCATTTCGGAGCCGAAGGCCCACACGTGTACCCCTGATGACTGCAAGACGCAAAGCTTTACGCCTCGCCTTGGCCTGTCAACACCGACTTTGGACTGTTGATGACTGGAAATATGTTATCTGGTCGGATGGGTCTCGTTTCCAAGTGTATCGAGCGGATGGACGTGTATGGGCATGAATCCATGGACCCTGCAGGTCAGCAGGGAACTGTTCAAGCTGGTGGAGGCTCTGTAATGGTGTGGGACGTGTACAGTTGAAGTGATAGGGGACCCCTGATACGTCTGTATACGACTTGACAGGTGACACGCACGTAAGCATCGTGTCTGATCACCTGCATCCATTCATGTCCATTGTGCATTCCGACGGACTTGGGCAATTCTAGCAGGACAATGTGACACCTCACACGTCCAGAATTGCTACAGAGTTGCTCCAGGAACACTCTTCTGAGTTTAAGCACTTCTGCTGGCCACCAGACTCCCCATACATTAACATTATTGAGCATATTTGGGTTCCCTTGCAACGTGCTGTTCAGAAGAGATCTCCACCCCCTCATAAACTTACGGGTTTATGGACAGCCTTGCAGGATCCATGGTATCAGTTCCCTCCAGCACTACTTCAGACATTAGTCGAGCCCATGCCACGTCGTGTTTCGGCACTTGAGCGTGCTCACGGGGGCCCTACATGACATGAGGCAGGTGTGCCAGTTTCTTTGGCTTTTCAGTGCATAAAGTTCTGTGTGCCCTCTTCAGGGCGCGCTGAAGAGCACAGTTACAAAGACTGTGAAAACGTCGGCCTAACACCCAAAATTATTTTATTCGCATTACATGGTTTTTTTCTTAATCACGGAGCTTTCTGCAAGGCATGGTACCAATCCGATAGCCCATACACACCGTCCGTCCAAAACGTTCCGATGCTAATTTTACTTGTATTCTTGGTGTGTAAGCGACGTTAGCACAGCAACTACGATGGCAACTTGAATGAACAAATGTTAACAGTGATTCGTGACCAGGCAGCTGTGGACATGCGTCTGTAATGGAGAAACATCACTAAATCACGCTTTTATAACAGTCTCCAGAATGTTTAGATAGAGAGAAAAGTCTGTGCAAAGTTTGTCGTGCACACCCTGACGCTCGAACGAAAACGACAACACGTGAACTCATGCCGTGACGACATAATCGTCATTCGAGCCAACATAATGCGCCAGTTGAAGAACATCCCAAAAAAGGACTTTCGTTAAAGTTTCAGATGGTTGTATGCCGTCTCAACTATTCTGTTTTTTAATAATCCAGTATAGAAACTTTTTTGGACTGATGGCATATGTTGTAAACGAAGAGAGGGAGCGAGATTTTGACGCTACCTGGTAGATAATATTAATGGTAACCTCAGACTTATTGCAGCTGATTCAGTTACCTGTAACGACGTACTGTCTGAAAAAAGCTGTACAAACATCTAGTGACATTTATAAATGGTGCAAAGATTGGCATCTTGCTTCAAATGTCCATAAATGTGCAATTGTACACGTCACAACACGGAAAAACATAGTATCCTATGATTACCATATCAGTGAGTCCCTATTGGAAATAGGGTGTAACGACTTGCAGGGATATGAAATAGAACCGTAGGTAAAAAGGTGGCTGACTTCGGTTCAGTGGTAGGTTACTTGGAAAATGTTATGAGTCTGCAAGGGACACTGCTTACAGAACACTCCTGCGACCCATCCTAGAATATTCCTTAAGTGTTTGGGGCTCGTACTAATTCGGACTAACAGGCGGTATTGGACGTATAGAGAGAAGGGTAGCACGGGTGGCCCCATGCTTTTCTCAGTCCATGGGTGAGCGCCACGGAGATGCTGAAAACTTTGAACTGGCAAATGCTTGAGTATAGACGCCAACTACTACGCGAAATGCTGCCGACAAAGTTTAAAAATCCAGTATGAATTGGAAACTCAGGAATATACTACAGCTACTGACGTCTCGCTTCCTTATGGACCGTGAGGACAAGATCAGACTAATTACGGCATTCAGAGAAGCATTTCAGTATTCATTCTTCTCGCATTCCATACACGAATAGAACGGAAATGGTACAGTGGGAAATACCATTTGCTATGCACTTCAGTGATTTGCCGACCGTGGGTGTAGATTCGCCAGTTATTGTTTCATCCTTTGAAGGTAATCAGAAAAAACAATCCCATTCGCATTCCTGGAAACATTGGCCATTTTGCGTTTCCGGCATTTTAAATCGACGTCATCTTTTTTTGATGTGGTGCCACCGCTCTCCACCTACTGTTTGGATTGTTTAGTTTCTGGCATTAACTGAATGGAACCACGTATCATCCACAGCTCCACATTGGCGCACAAAATCGGTTTGGTGCCCTTTTTTTAACAGTCAAAACACTATTTGGTTTCAGTATTCAACAAATGCGGCGTTCATTTACATGCACATACGTACGGCGCTAGCCACCTTCGGTACGTGGCGGAGGGTACTTGGTGTAGCACCATCGCTTGCCCCATTCCTATTCCTGTAACGAACGGTATGCGGAAAGAAAAACCGTTGGTGAGCCTCCTGATAGCCTTTTATCTCGAATCTCTCTATTTTTTCACGGATATTCGCGAGATATAAGTGGGAAGAAGCAATATCGGTTAACTTTTCTAGGAATTTTGAGAATACGTATACTCCTTCGTGGTGCACAATATATCTCTTTCTGGCACTTGAGTTGGATGAACGTATCGAACTCACCCTCCATACAGAATTTTCATAGTTAATTCTTCATGCAAAAAGTAGTGTACTGTTTCTTTTGATATGCCTGTGGTGTCAGTTATCTTACCATGGTGGAATTCACTAGTTCATTTCTTGATCGTTCACAATGAAGCAGAGTCCTTATGAACCTCCACAAACTTTGGTTGGTGCTAAATCATCCAAAACAAAGAACTGTATGGGGACACAATGCTGTATTTCAGGTCATCTGCACACGTATAAACAAGGCTATTCTGAAAGTCGTACAAAGAAAGCAGTTCGGCAGATGAAGATAACCCTTGACTTGCACTTTTATGCTGCGTGTGCCAGACGTGAATCCAGGATTTGGTTTTAGGGAAGGGGTCACAGTTTGTTAGGCCTACTATCCCCCCCACCCCAATTACATATATAAAAATTTAATACAATAGTTTGTTTACATCGGTGTTTACGGGTGTAACTTCCAAGGAAATAAAGTACAGAGAAGCATTTGAAAAGCATATGTTCAAAAAAAAAAAAATTAATTTTTAGCTCTCACAACTTCGACAACCTTGTAATTTACTCAATTTAAAACTGAACTGTACATTCATCATTATCACCACCACCACCATCAGTATTTCGCTTACCACTACAACTGTGAACACGGGTGCACAGACTACGAGTATGCGAGCGTGTAATTGCGGAGAATACTGTTTCTTTCCGCCTACATTCGGGATAGTCTATTTGTTACAGTTTTCTTAGTGGAAGATATTTCTCTTTCTGTCATGCCATGCTCAGCTTCTTGTGGGTTTACGGTTCCCCATATGGTTAACTTGTGAATGGGCACCCATACCTCGTAGGAATGTTTCCTGCTGCCGATCTTGCTGTAAGCCATCCGGGAGGCAGTCCCTCAGGCAAGCAACTGAAAAGTATCCTACGATAAATATAGGTTTTAATTTTCTAGAATTCCTCGCCATTTTGACGATACTTAATTTTTATACTGCTTCATTCTCTGAAAGTTACCGGAGAAATTCGGAAATTGGTATACACTGGTAAGCCAGAACATTACGATCATGTACCGGTACCTAATAGGCGGTATGTTCACCTTTGGCACGGATAACAGTGGCGACACTTTGTGGCATGGAAGCAGTGAGATCTTGGTAGATCGCTAGAGGGAGTTGGCACCACATATGCGCTCACGAGTCACCTAATTCTCATAAATTCAGGGGAGGGGCAATGAGCTCTGACCCCACATTCAATCGCATCCCCGATGTGTTCAATCGGGTTCAGATCTGGCGAGTTGGAGAGGGGGGGGGGGGGGGCTGCACATCAATTGGAACTCGCCATTGTGCTCCTCAAACCACTCCATGACATTCCTGGTGTTGTGACTTGTTGAAAAATGCCACTGCCGTTAGGAAACATGATCATCTTAAAGGGTTGTATATGGTCTGCAACCAGTATAAAATACTCCTTGGCCATCATGGTCCCTTGCATGAGATGCACTGGACCCATAGATGCCCACGTGAATGTTCCCCAGAGCATAATGGAGCCACCGCCAGCTTGTCTGCATCCCACAGTACAGGTGTCAAGGAGCTGTTCGTCTGGAAGAAGATGGATTCATGCCCTCCCATAGGCGTGATGAACAAGGTATCGGGATTCATCAGTTCGTGCACTATTCTGCCACTGTGCCAATGTCCAGTGCCAGTGGTCACATGGCCATTTCAATCATAGTTGATGATGTTGTGGTGTTAACATTGGCACATGCACAGGTCGTCAACTGTGGAGTCCCATTGTTAGACGTCTTTGGTGCACTTTGTGTTGAGACACACTTGTACTGTGCACAGCATTAAAGTCTGATGTTAGTTCCACCACAGTTCACAGCCTGTTCTGTTTTATAAGCCTGTCCAGCCTACGATGTCGGACATCTGTAATGAGGGGTGGTCGTCCAAACCCATGATGTCTGGACGTGGTTTCACCTTGGTTTTGCTACTTGGTGAAGACACTCGGCACAGAACTCCTCGTACACCTGACAAATCGTGCTGTTTCCAAAATGATTGTTCCGAGCCTCCAGGCCGTCACAGTCCACCTTCGGTTAAACTCAGATAGATTGCGTGCCTTCCCCATTCTACACATGGACAGCACACTCACTGATACTACATGTACCATATGTTTGTTAGACAAACAGTCAGTCCCCACCAAATGCCACTGCTATTGCCTGTACGGGTTTATGCTGACACTAGGTTGGTGGTTATAATGTTCAGGCTCATTAGTGTATGTAAAAATATAAAAGAGTTTTGTCCTTTGGAGGCGGTTATGACCTCTCCCTCTCCACATGCCCCCTCTCCCTCCCATCTGTATCCATGTAAGACGTACAGCAATATAATAAAAGCAAAACTCCTGTGATTTTAATCCCATATCTCTGTCAAGTCGAGAACTGTACTCCTTTCCCTCTGGCAATAATATCTGATGTAGTAGCAGCAGCCGTGTTAGCGATATCCTTGGTTTCGCAGGACTACCAGGGAGTGGATGTGAAGAACTTCACGACATCATGGTCAGATGGGCTGGCGTTCAATGCGCTGATCCACCACTGGCGGCCGCAGCTGTTCGACTTCAACAACATTGCACGCAAGCATCCGAATGCACGCCTGGAGCATGCCTTCCGCATTGCGCAGGAGCACCTACACATCGACAGGCTGCTGGACCCCGAGGGTATGTGTCCTTTAGCCTTTGCTCTCTGTGCTCTCACTACCACTTTCTTTCCTTTTTTCCTGAATACACTAACTCAATAACCTGAACGATATATGTTTGAACTCTCAGTCACTGATGGGGCTATGAGGAACACAGTCATATGGTTGGTTACGGGAAATATTGCCTCTGGCTGCAACTAAATGCTCCTCATGTTATTATACCATGATGGGTTTCAAGACTTGTGGCGAAATCATCATATGTACCCATCTGTGACAGACAAATACTATGGATCAGTGCAATGCATAATAAAATTACATTAAATAGATGTGTATTCATGACCTTGATGGAACTGACAGTTGCACATTAATGTCAAGTGAAACAAATAAACATTGCATAGTGTTAAAAAAGGAAATTAATAAATCATTGGTACAGATGTGAGAAGTGGACCAAGGGAAAATGATAGATTTCACTGAAGGCGACTGTGATGAACATGAATGGAATTAAAAAGAAAATGATCAGACAGTGGCGAAACTGCAACACATATACACATGATATTAAGAATAATTCCTCTTACTGTTAGAAAAATCGTTGTTTTATAGATGCACAACCAGTTTCATGGCCTAAAGTCACATCATCAGGTGCAACCTACAGGGTAAAGAGTAATATACAGTGCTTCAACTTTTTGGATATTAAAATTAATAAAAGTAATATCTAAAATATACTCAAAATATTAAAAGGTCATAGGTTTACCCATCACTATTAGTCAAGATGTATTATTCAGTGAATATTGTCTTCATTATGTTGGTGAATGATGGGTGACAAAGATGTGATCTGTTAATTTTATAAAAATTGCTGGTGCATAGATCATGAGTTTAGATATTACCTTCTTTAATTTAAACAGACAAAAACTTGAGATACTGTATATTACTCCTTACCATGAGGGTTGCACCTGGTGATGCGGCTTTAGGCTGCAAAACCAGTTGTTCAAAATAAAAGAACCATTTTTACCAGCGGAATTCTTCTTAATATCATGCCTTCAAACAGCTACGACTACCAAGATTAGAAAATATTTTGTGGCGTCTATAATTCTGTTGTACAAGACATCCAGAGCTGTTGAGATTTACAAAAGAAAGTAAGTTAGCTGATGTTTCCGATGCAATTATGTAGCTGGCATAGTAGTGTGCAGGCAAGTGACTATGATGTTGAAATCTCACTGTGTCAAAGTCCATCGTGTGTCAATTACATCGTACAATGACAAAAAGCTAGACACCCATGTACTAGTTTTTAGATTTTCTTTTGTAACAATGTCTGTTTTGAAACATTTAAATGTCAGCTCTGCATATTTAGCTATTTTTATTGACGTATACACCTAAAGCTGCAATAAAATGTTTTCTTAGCAAAAGAATGTGCATTTAGTTCCATTGTAAATATTTGGGTGCATTTCATTACAGCTGTACTTCTATGACATATGTTATTGGTAGTGTGGTGGCTGTTATCCCTATTTTATTTTTGGATTTTGTTTGCAGATGTTAACACTTCAGTACCTGACAAGAAATCCATCATGATGTATGTAATGTGTTTATTTCAATCACTACCTCATTCAGAAGTGGATGCAACCACTCTTGAATCTTCAATTAATCCAGAAACTGGTTCTCTGATGTCTCCAGCGGCAGAGGTAAATGAAAATAGACATGAAAATTTCATTATTCTTGTCTCTTGGCCTAATAAGAAAAGCAAGTTAGTAGATCAGTCATACACAGTTTTCTGTATGAAATAAATTAAATAATATTGTGTGACAATAGCTTCTCAGTGTAATGTCAGAGCAGTTTACATATAAAACAAGTAAGCATGTTGTGGAAATTGAAAATATAAATATCCATCGGCTAAAGTAATTTTAATTATTAGCAGGAAGTATAGATCCTGAAATGGTCAATGGACACACACTTGTGTAGGTAGTTGTAGCTCCATATTTTGGTCAACATAGGGGGAAAAAAACAAAAACGGAACAAAGACAATGTAGCTAACATGCAGGAAGCGTTTGGAGGTAGGTGATCATGTGCTGAATCGGCTGTCACTGATCCTACAACTTAAAAACATTTGGTTGTTAAGCAAATGACCTTTTCTCCCTTACATAATCTTATGTGTGAACAGGAACTGCAACTGATAATACTGTGATGAGTGTTTTACTCCATTTTGATTATGTAGTATATGGAGAGCATGTGTCACATTCACGGCACTAAAATATGAGGATGTTGAGGAGTCAGTTTCAAATATAAATTTTAAAATTACTTTAAGAACTATTTTTGTTGTCTTTTGAGTATATAGACTCTATGGATTTCATGTGATCAGGTCCACAGGTTTCCTTGATAATGTAATGCGAATAAACATACTTCACATAGAGCTGTACTGTAGTCTGCCTCCATAGCTGAGTGGTAAGTGGGTATGATTGATTGCCATGTGGTGGAACAGTGTTCAATTTCCAATACTACCAGGGATTTTTCCTTTGTGGGAGGACTGGAATGGGGTCCACTCAGCCTTCTGATGCCAACTGAGGAGTCACCTGAAAGAAAAGAAGTGGCACAAAGGTCCACATACTGGTCTGAAGCCAGGGTTTCAATTGTGGGGGGGTTACTGTTTGTTACTATATCCTTCCCCCCCCCCCCCCCCCCCCAGCATCCTCCCCCCCTCATGCACCCCCATCCTCCGCAAATATGTGTGTATAATTTTTAAAATGTATAAAATGTTTTAATGTTATAATAATAATAATAATAATAATAATAATAATAATAATAATAATAATAGGCCTCCGGTATGCTCTGCCAGTCATAAAAGGCTACGAAAAGAACAAACCACTAATAGGGCTAACCCCCTTTTAGTGTGATTTGTTGGTTCAGGACAGAACTAAAGAAGCCTCGGACAAGCGCCGTCATGGTCGGGGACGACGCTTGAACCCTATGCCCGTCCACAATGGTAACAACACTGCTAGCCAACTGGAAAATGATTTAAATCCAAATAGAGGTGTTTTGCAGGATATGCTTCCTGCAACCACCCTAGAAGGAAAACAAAGACAGAGGATGAGATGGTCAGATGAAGTTAATAGACACCTCATGTTCTGTTATTACCAAGCAACAAACCTAGGAACCAACACAACTGGATACAGATCACAAGTATACACAACATTTATTACCAGATACCCAGAATTAAAATTTTTAACAGAACAACGACTAGCTGATCAGATCCGTGTAATAATAAAAAATAACAGGATACCCCGGTCAGAATTAGAAAACATCAAACAACAAGTACAACAAATACTGGAACAAAATAATGTGCAATCAGAAGAAGAAGAAAATACAGTAATGGACTCAAACATCCCAGAGCAAACAAACAAAGAACAACACGCATCAATTAAACAATCGGAGGAAAACGAAATCTTAAGACAGCCACCAGAACAAGCACAAATAGAACACGAAGTGACACACATGTTAGATATAGAAGAAAAATTTCAGCTAACATATATAGAATACAAAGACACAAATACAGGCATTAGACCATTCTTGCATAGACCGCCAAAAAACCCACAAGTCGAAACAACAATAAAAACTATCAACACAATCATACAAAACAAAATAAATGAAAATACAACTATGGAAGAGTTACAACTACTAGTTTATATAGGAGCACTCACTACACTAAATATACACACTAGGCAGAGATCAGAACCAACCAACACACAGAAGAAACCCACAAAACCAGCATGGCAACACAGGCTACAGATCAGAATAGAAAAACTGAGAAAAGACATCGGACAGCTAACACAATTTATAAGAAATGAAATGTCAGAAAAAAAAACACGAAAAAGGTTAGGTAAAACCTCACAACAAGAAGCGATAGAGCAATTAGATGAAAAGAAGCAGAAATTACAAGCATTGGCCAAACGACTTAGAAGATACAAAAAAAGTGAAAATAGAAGGAAACAAAACCAAACATTCAACACAAACCAAAAGAAATTTTACCAGACAATAGGTAACACACACATTAAAATAGACAATACACCAAACATAACAGACATGGAACACTTCTGGAGCAACATATGGTCAAACCCGGTACAACATAACAGGCATGCACGGTGGATGCAAGCAGAAACAGATACATACAAGATGATACCACAAATACCTGAAGTGATGATTTTGCAACATGAAGTCACCCAAGCAATTAATTCTACTCACAATTGGAAAGCCCCTGGAAAAGATAAAATAGCAAATTTCTGGCTAAAGAAGTTCACCTCAACACATTCACATCTAACTAAATTATTTAACAGCTACACTGCAGACCCATACACATTCCCTGATACACTTACACAAGGAATAACTTATCTGAAACCTAAAGATCAAGCAGACACAGCAAACCCAGCTAAATATCGCCCCATAACATGCCTACCAACAATATACAAAATATTAACTTCAGTCATTACACAGAAATTAATGTCACATACAACACAGAAAAAAATATAAATGAAGAACAAAAAGGCTGTTGCAAAGGAGCACGAGGATGTAAAGAGCAACTGATAATAGATGCAGGGGTGACATATCAAGCTAAAACTAAACAAAAGTCGCTACACTACGCATACATTGATTACCAAAAAGCTTTTGATAGTGTACCCCACTCATGGTTACTACAAATATTGGAAATATACAAAGTAGATCCTAAATTGATACAATTCCTAAACATAGTAATGAAAAATTGGAAAACCACACTTAATATCCAAACAAATTCAAATAATATCACATCACAGCCAATACAGATTAAGCGTGGAATATACCAAGGAGACTCATTAAGTCCTTTCTGGTTCTGCCTTGCTCTGAACCCACTATCCAACATGCTAAATAATACAAATTATGGATACAATATTACTAGAACATACCCACACAAAATCACACATTTGCTATACATGGATGATCTAAAACTACTGGCAGCAACAAATCAACAACTCAACCAATTACTAAAGATAACAGAAGTATTCAGCAATGATATAAATATGGCTTTTGGAACAGACAAATGTAAGGAAAATAGCATAGTCAAGGGAAAACACACTAAACAAGAAGATTACATATTGGATAACCACAGCGACTGCATAGAAGCGATGGTAAAAACAGATGCGTATAAATATCTAGGATACAGACAAAAAATAGGAGTAGATAATACAAATATTAAAGAAGAACTAAAAGAAAAATATAGACAAAGACTAACAAAAATACTGAAAACAGAATTGACAGCAAGAAACAAGACAAAAGCTATAAATACTTATGCTACACCAATATTGACCTACTCATTTGGAGTAGTGAAATGGAGTAACACAGACCTAGAAGCACTAAATACACTTACACGTTCACAATGCCACAAATATAGAATACATCACATACATTCAGCAACAGAAAGATTCACATTAAGCAGAAAGGAAGCAGGAAGGGGATTCATCGACATAAAAAACCTACATTATGGACAGGTAGACAATTTAAGAAAATTCTTTCTAGAACGAGCTGAAACTAGCAAAATACACAAAGCAATCACTCATATAAATACATCGGCTACGCCACTGCAATTTCATAACCACTTCTACAACCCTTTAGATCACATAACATCAACAGATACGAAGAAAGTAAATTGGAAAAAGAAAACAGTACATGGCAAGCACCCGTATCATCTAACACAGCCACACATTGATCAAGACGCATCCAACACATGGCTAAGAAAAGGCAATATATACAGTGAGACAGAAGGATTCATGATTGCAATACAGGATCAAACAATAAACACCAGATATTACAGCAAGCATATTATTAAAGATCCCAATACCACAACAGATAAATGCAGACTTTGCAAACAACAAATAGAAACAGTAGATCACATCACAAGCGGATGAACAATACTAGCAAATACAGAATACCCCAGAAGACATGACAATGTAGCAAAAATAATACATCAACAGCTTGCCTTACAACATAAACTTATAAAACAACACGTTCCCACATACAAGCATGCACCACAAAATGTACTCGAGAATGATGAATACAAATTATACTGGAACAGAACCATTATAACAGATAAAACACCACATAACAAACCTGACATCATACTCACCAATAAAAAGAAGAAATTAGCACAACTAATCGAAATATCCATACCCAATACAACAAATATACAAAAGAAAACAGGAGAAAAAATTGAAAAATACATCCAACTGGCTGAGGAAGTCAAGGACATGTGGCATCAGGATAAAGTTGACATTATACCAATCATACTATCAACTACAGGAGTCATACCACACAATCTCCACCAGTACATCAATGCAATACAGCTACATCCAAACTTATATATACAACTACAGAAATCCGTAATTATTGATACATGTTCAATTACCCGAAAGTTCCTAAATGCAATATAACATATACCGTACAGTTGAAAGGAAGTCACGCTTGATCAAGGTCCGCGTCACTTTCCATTTTTGACCAGACATAACGTCTGAGAAAAGAAAGAAATAATATTAATAATAAAGAGTAAAATTATCTTGAAGTGTTTTAATGTAATAATCATGACAGTGATGTGTGTAGATCAGTAAATAGTACACTGCTTATGCATAATAACCAAGAAATTTCAATTCAGAAAAGTATAGCTTATGAATAAGATGCATTTGAAAATTTGTGAAGTAATGTACATGTGTTGCATAATTAATTTAAGAACTGTAATAAGAACAGGCTCAGAAATTTGATTACATCATAATTGACTCAATATAAAATAAAAGAGTGCTTTCACAAGCTTAGTATTTCACTGAGCACAAAGGCTGTGAACAATGGTCTGCAAACTATGACTGTATGAGTGGGTAAATGAGGGGAATGCTATTTCTTCGTTATTTCTCCTACATTCAGGAATTTTGTTTATCTCCCTTCTTTAGTGGAGGGTCTTTTCCTTTCTTCCTTCCCTTACACAGCTTTCTATGGTCTGCTGGCTGTATCTATGGACTCACATAACGTGCCACTTTGTTTTTTACAGCAGGTAGGTCAGCATTTGCTTATGTGACTTCACTGGACTGGAATGTGAGCAGGCTCTCACACGAGCAACTGAAAAATATCCAGTGTTCAGTGTAGCTATACTGAAGTGCCAAAGAAACTGGTAAAGGCATGTGTATTCAAATACAGATATATGTAAGCAGGCATAATATGGCTCTGTGGTCAGCAACGACTTATTAAGACAAGAAGTTCAAAAATGGTTCAAATGGCTCTGAGCACTATGGGACTTAACATCTGTGGTCATCAGTCCCCTAGAACTCAGAACTACTTAAACCTAACTGACCTAAGAATATCACACACATCCATGCCCGAGACAGGATTCGAACCTGCGACCATAGCGGTCTCGCGGTTCCAGACTGAAGCACCTAGAACCGCACGGCCACACCGGCCGGCAAGACAACAAGTGTCCGACACAGTTGTTAGATCGGTTGCTGCTGCTACAGTGGTAGGTTATCAAGATTTAAGTGAGTTTGAATATGGTGTTATAGTTGGTGCACAAGTGGTGGAACGCAGCATCTCCGAGGTAGCGATGAAGTGGGAATTTTCCCGTATGACCATTTCACGGGACCGACGACAACTGAAGAGAATCATTCAATGTGACAGAAGTGCAACCCTTCCACAAATTGCTGCAGATTTCAATGCTGGGCCATCAGCAAGGGTCAGGATGTGAACCAGTCAACGAATCATCATCGATATGGGATTTCGGAGCCGGGGACCTCCTCGTGCATCCTTGATGACTGCACAAGACAAAGCTTTACACCTCGCCTGGGCCTGATAACAATAACATTTGACTGTTAATGACTGGAAACATGTTGCCTCGTCAGATGAGTCTAATTTCATATTGTATCAAGCAAATGGATGTGGATGTGTATGGGTATGGAGACAATCTTATGAATCCATGGACCTTGCATGCCAGCAGAGAACTGTTCAAGCTGGTGGAGACTCTGTAAGGGTGTAGGGCGTGTGCAGTTGGACTGATATGGGACCCTTGACACGTCTAGATACAACTCTAACAGGTGACACATACGTAAGCATCCTGTCTGATTACCTGCATCCACTGTGCATTCCGATGGACTTAGGCGATTCCAGCAGGACAATGTGACACACCACACGTCCAGAATTGCTACAGAGTGCCTCCAGGCACCCTTCTGAGTTTAAACACTTCCGCTGATCACCATACCCCCCAGACATGAAAATTATTGAGCATATATGGGATGCCTTACAACATGCTGTTCAGAAGAGATCTTCACCCGCTCATACTCTAATGCATTTATGGATAGCCCTGCAGGATTCATGGTGTCAATTCCCGCCAGCACTACTTCAGATGTTAGTCGAGTCCATGCCACATCGTGTTGCGGCACTTGTGCATGCTCACGGGGGCCCTACACTATAGGCAGGTGTACCAGTTGCTTTGTCTCTTCGGTGTAGTAAGTTCTAGAATAACTTGCCATTTTTGAGACTCATAGCTTATGTACTATTTTGTTTTCACAAAATTATCTGAGTATTTTGGAAACTGAAATATGTAAAAATATATATCCATCTACTAAAATTTATTTTTAGGGGTTGTGATCCCCTTCTTGAATCCACACCTAATGCCGTGTAGCAGAGAATAATTAAAATTTTTATGTGGCTCAGTGCTCAAATGCAAATCTTTCAATTGGATGCCACATTGATGAATTGTGTGTCCCTAATCTACTCCAGTTATTGAACTGGGTAAAGGGGACCTACTGTTTAACTTGGAGTCTAAACCATGTGTCCTTCCTGGCAAGTTCTCATTGAGAAGTAAAGGTAAATTGATGGTAGACTGAAAATATTTGTGGTCCGACCAGGATTTGATCCCATGACCTCGATGTTTCTAGGCACACACTTCGCCGCTTGACAACACAGCACAAGATGATGTCGTGGCAAGTCGGCAAATGTTGAATTTAGTTTAGTCTTTATAGTTCTTGTGTTGATATGTTTCAGCATTATTTTACACAGACTAATATTTCATTGTCCCTGTTTCTTATTTTTTTATTACTAGGCCCTACCATTTAGTGCTCCACCATCTCGACCTATCAGCCTCGCAACAAATGTGTCTGTTGAATTGGGAGGTTACCAAGTTGCCCTGGAAGAAGTTCTTACATGGCTGCTAGAAGCTGAGGATAAGCTTAGCCAGTCACCTGTGTTGGCTGGTGATTTAGAAACAGTCAAATCCCAGTTTCATGCACATGAGGTGAGTTTATTGACTAGTATACAAGATGAATTTACTCATATTTTTTAATCTTGTTGAGTCAAGTGTAGAATAATATTCCTATTAATTGTACTGTAACATTATCATGTGATATTAACACACATGCCATCACATAATGAGTCAAAGAAGAAAAATAAAATTTGTATTGTCTGGATATTTCACTCAAATATTTTCATCTTCTGTACTCTTCCAACACAATTTTTTTTGTGATCATTTTCTTCCCTTTCATGTATAAAATATCCCATTACTTTCTTTATTACTACTTGGTTATATAATTTTTATAGGACATTCCTTGTAAGTACTTGCCAAGTCAAAACTATTCATTTTCTCTGGTTTTAAGGAGTTACAGCTAAATAAATTGATATGCAGGAATTGGAATGCTGGTCTCTCAGGCTGCTTCAGAAGACATTGCTTACATATTGAGTGACTTGAAAATCTGTTGTAATACAGCATAGATGAATAACAGTGAAAAAGAATCATACATAGCCAACTGTCTGGTTCATTGTCACCAAAGCAGAAATGAGCTAATAATGCTCTGACACTAAAACAAAAGCAGCAAATTCTACATACATGTGACATCAGGGCACCTACCAAACGGAATGGTGTTTACCGGCTAGTCTTACATCCACAATCGCTGTGTACACAGTCACAGACAGTGCAGTATGGCACAGAGAAGATGCTTGCCAGGCTTTCTGTGGTGGAGGTCCATGGGAAGAATGGAAGCAGGACAGTTGCACACTGATGTGGCCTGATGGCTTAATGTGAATTGTTCTGTTGTTTTTTGGATGTGGCAATGGTTTATGGAGAGTGAAACTGTATCCCGAAGACCAAGTTGGGGCTGACCACATGTAACATCAATCTATGAAGCGTCTTCACAGAAGGGAACTTCTAGAGTGCACCCGTCAACATGCCACCTGTTTGGTTGAACAGAGGGTCAGTGTTCTTTTCATAGATGAGTCCTGATTTGGTTTGGATCACATCTGGAGTGAACATGGAACATGATTTCTGGACCCAACCGTTCTGGAAAGAGACCGACATGAGGAAGATTCCTAATGGTGTGGGCAGGGATTATGTTGACCACTCAAGCACCTCTTTCTGAAATTGTATGGTTAAATTGGCAAGGTTTAACTTCTGTCAGATATCACGTTGAGATCTTGGGGCCTAATGTGCAGTTGTTGCGAGTGCTGTGGGTCCAGACTTCGTATTGCTGGACAATAATGCTCGACCTCATAGAGCACGGGTGGTTGATGTTTTCCTGGAAATGGAAGATATTGCACGCATGGCATGGCCTGCTCGCTCTCCTGATTTGAACCTTCTAGAGCATGTTTGGGATGCACTAGGGACCCAGGTTGCATCACGTCAGCTCTCACCAACCACTCTCAAAGACGTACAAGCAGTGCTTCAGTATGAGATTTATGGCATCATTTACAGCATCCCCCATCATTTGTCAGGCCTGTATTGGTGCCAGGGGGTAGTCACACCCCATAGTGAGCACATTAATGAGTTGTCAGAATATGTGTGTAAATCTGTTAAGTTGTAGAAAATGAGGGACATCTTTGTCTACCATTATGCATGTTGCAGTTGTTTATGTTGTGTATTATTTATATTGTTTCTACTATACTATCACCAGATTATACTGTTTTGTGGCAAAATAAATGCAACCTTGCAAAATTTTGGTTTGATGCTTTAATTTTGTACACCAGTGTATATTGAATCACTTGACGATAAGTTTGTAATTAGAGAAAGCTTAATATTACCACTAGAAATTCATTGGAAAGAAAACTTCAATTCACCCCAGTAAAAAAGACTAAAAAGAATTTAATGTATACAGGAATTTCTGCATGAACTGGCTGGCCATCAGGAAGGTGTGCGAGCAGTCCTAGAAGAAGGAGCCCATATGGTTTCTGAAGGTGGTTTGTCTCATGATGAAGAAGATGAAGTGAGGGTACAAATGAGACTACTTAATTCCCGTTGGGAGGATCTAAGGATCAAAGCTATGGAACGTCAAACAAGGTTTGTTTTGTGTTTACTCTTGTTATTATCATCTTCTATTTACCAAAGATGCATTCTTTTATTTTAAGACATTAAATTTAGCTTTTCTGAAAAATAATAATGATACTAAAAAGAAAGTAAGGGAGAATAGGGTCCGACACACCTTTGACAATGGGGTCAGTGCAGGTGGAGCCCAAGTTCAGATTGAGACAACAAGAGGAAAGAGGCTGACCATATTCGATTCAAAAGAACCATCTCAGCATTTGTGTGAAGTGATTTAATGAAACCATGTTAAACCTAAATATGGGTGCCTAAGTAGGAAATTAACCACAGCTCTCCCCTCTCCGTGCGACTCTGGCCTCTTAATTAAAAAACTTTGTCATGTATTCTTAAGGCTTTTCTTTTCATTTAGTTGTTTTGTGCACTAGGACAAAGGAAGGTAAATAATTTTGTCTACACTCTACCAATGTGAAAATATGCTGCCTACAGTCGCATCTTATTTTTACTTAGTATATATGACTCAGTTTATAAAGTACAAGTGATAACACACTAGTTAGGGAGTGACTAATGAGTTTCAAATTGTTTGCTGTATCCTAACAAAGAGGTTTCTGATTTATAGGATCCATGAACTCTTGATGTCACTGCAGCAGCAACAGTTAGATCAACTGAGACAATGGTTGACAGACACAGAAGATCGCATTTCACACATGGCTGAAGTTGCAAATGATCCTGAAACTCTGCAGGAGCAGATAGAACGTCATCGTGAACTGCAGAACGATTTGTGTGCACAGCAGAAGGTGGTTGATGCACTGTCACACATGGTGGTGGTTGTTGATGACAATAGTCCTGAGAGTGGTAAGCTTAGACAGTCAGTAAAGCAGCATATTTCTAAATATAAAATAAAATAAAGTGTACTGACAGTTATTTAGAAAGATGACTTGTATTTTTCTTGTCTCTACATAACTCATTTAGAAATCATATTATTAGCAATATTCAAATTCTTTGATGTGAACTATGTTATTGGCAGAATTCCTTCATAAAAATAACAGGAAATTAAAAGGAATTCAGAGTTTTTATTATAATTTTTTCTTATATTGCATCAGAAACAGTGTTCTGGTTCTCCAGTTGTAGGCTCTAATTAGCACCAGAAGCACTTAAAGTAATTTCAATAATTATTTTGTATATCTTAGTTTAGTTGATTATGTGCTTCTTGGTGGAAGAGACGAGAAGTAGTTCCGTAGTACTTTCTTTATGGAGTAGATGCCTGCTGCCCACAGTCAGCTGCAGGCTATGTTCACAACAGTTGATTGGATTCATATGTATACTGCAACTTGCACTGGTAGACTAATAGCAAGGTGACCTTCTGTTGTCACCAAAGCATAGCAGAGTTTGCCAATTTCTCTTCTTGCCTGCATGGATGGCAGAGAAACCTGATCCAGTATCAAGAAGCCACATGATGGTGGCTGATGGGTTATGCCCCAATCTGGAACTGTTTTATGGGAAAAGATAAATGTGACAGATGGCTTAATGAAGATATTTGAAGCACTGCTCCCTGCTGATGATGATACTGAGAATGGGTTGCAGGCAGCTGCAGACTGTCAACCTATTGTAACCAACAACATCTGTCAACTGGGATCCGGGACCATTAATGATTATTTTCATATATTGTCAGAACTCCTGAAGACAGCTATCCTACTTACAATGTTCCAGCACAGCTTTTGATTTGCAGTATCATTTCAAGGATGGAGGGTGAAGGAGTGTATGAAGCAGAAGCATTATCAGTTTTGTGGTGATCTTATCTTCATCTTCCTCAAATTGTGACGCAGGGTGGAGACTTGTAGAATCAGCCTGGTTAAGTCAGGCATGCACAGTACATCAGAAGCAGTCACCAGCAAAGCAGAATATGTGTGGAATACACTCTTATTATTATTATTATTATTATTATTATTATTATTATTATTATTATTATTATTCTGCAAAACTTTGGGATTGCCAGATGAAAAATGACCATCTAGGAAACAATTTGGATATCAAATTTTGAGATTGAGACTATTAAAATGTTAGTTGTTAATTGCTAAAGCATGTGGAGCAAAGCCCCAAAATTCACCACTCTCCAAGAAAGTGATCACCCTCAAATAATACTAGGAACTGAGAGATCTAGCTGAAATGCAAAGTGGAAAGTAGAAATATTCAGCAACACATGGAATGCATATCACAAAGATAATTAGGCTCCCTGTGAAAAAAAGTTTTGTGATAACAACCAGAGGGGTTAAATCTAGCAAGGTCCAAAATTAACCTGACTGTGAACTTACATGGACAAGTGTGACAAGCAATTATGGACACACATAACTTGTATTAATAATCAAATTTTCCATTGGCCTCCAGATTCAGATATATTGGTCATTGAGTCATTCAAAGATTGCGTAAATTAGATAGTACTGAAATAATCAAACTACTTGGTGACTGTAATCAACGTGAAAAACTATACATTCATTACTTATATATGGAAAACAGTCTTGCGAAGTAATGGTGTTCACCAACTTGTGCATCAGTAAGAAGGGCTGTCTAGCTTACAACTTACCAGTCAGCCCCAGGTAGAATAACTATCAGAAAAATCCCAGAAAAATTTGAACTTCTGAAAGGTCAACAAATTTATCAAAATTCTGAAAGGTCAACTAATTTATCAAAACTATCCATTCAGGCTCTTGTGAACTGGTCTGTATGGAAACTGAAGACAACTGAGAAAAAGCTGAAATATTTAATTCCACATTTAGAAATGTATTCATACAGGGAGGTGCTGCTACTGTACCAATGCTTGACTGTTACGTACACTTACAAATGAGAGGCATTGAAATGATCATTACCTGTATATATGTAAAAAATGTTAAGATACATGAGGCACCAGGTCCTTATGAAATTTGTGTTAGGCTTTACATTGAATAAATCACAAAATTGGCCCCCATCCTTGCCCATATTTAATGAGAATCTCTTGTATAAAAAATAGTCTTGCACAACTGGAAGGAGAAAGAGTCACTCCTGCTTATAAGAAGGGTATGCAAACAGATACAAAGAATTACATACCCCCGTATCTGATGATCTTCCTTGAAGCAAATTATCTTATGTCAAAGAATTAACACATCTATATCCACATAAATACTCTGCAAGCCACCATATGGTGCATGGTGGAGGGTACCCTGTACCATTACTTGTTGTTTCCCTTCCTGTTCCAGTCACAAATAGAGCGAGGGAAAAATGACTGCCCGTATGCCTTCATATGAGCCCTAATTTCTTGTACTTTATCTTCTTGGTCCTTATGCTCAGAGAATGTTGGCAGCAGTAGAATCGTTTAGCAGTCAGCTTCAAATGTCGGTTCTCTAAATTTTCTCAATAGTGTTTCTTGAAAAGAACGTCACCTTCCCTGCATGTATTCCCATTTAAGTTCCAGTAGCATCTTCGTAATACTTGCATTTTGTCCAAACCTATTAATAACAAATCTAGCAGCTTGCCTCTAAATTGCTGTATTGTCTTCCTTTAATCTGACCTGGTACAGATCCCAAACATTCAAGCAATACGCAAGAATAGGTCGCAGCAGCATCCTGTATGCAGTCTCCTTTACAGTTGTACCACTCTTTACTAAAATTCTTCCAGTAAACTGAAGTTGACCATTTGCCTTCCCTACTACAGTTCTCACGTGCTAGTTCCACCTTGTATCACTTTGCAATGTTACATCCAGATATTTTAACAATTTGACTGTGTCGAGCAGGACACTAATATTACTGTACCTGAACATTAAAGGTTTGATCTTCCTACTCATCCACATTAAGTTACAGTTTTCCACATTTGGTGCTCGCTGCCATTCATCACACCAACTGGAAGTTTTGTCCAAATTATCTTGAATCTTCCTACAGTCACTTAACTTCGACAACTTACTGTACACCATGGCATCATCAGCAAACAGCTGCAGATTGCTGCCCGCCTATCCACCAAATCATTTATGTACATAGAGAACAACAGCGGTCCTATCTCTCTTCCCTGAGGCACTCCTGGAGATACCCTCATCTCTGACGAGCACTCGCCTTTGAGGATAACATACTGGGTTCTATTGTTTAAGAAGTCTTCGAGCTATTCACATATCTGTGAACTTATTTCATATGCTCATGCCTCTGTTAACAGCCTTCAATGGGGCACTGTGTCAAATGCTTTCCAGAAATCTAGAAATATGGAATCTACCTGTTGCCCTTTATCTGTAGTTCTCAGTATATCATGTAAGAAAATGGCAAGCGGAGTTTCGCACGACCAATGCTTTCTAAAACCATACTGATTTGTTGACATAAGCTTCTCAGTCCCAAGAAAGTTTATTATACAATTTCAAGAGAAACCACCCAAGTGAAACAAGGCTCACTCTGTATCTGGCAAATAGCAAACGCAAGTGAACAGGTGCGTTCTGTCAAAATGCATCTGGTACCATGCCACATTGTTGAACTACAACCAAAATGTGATTGTACTGCCTATCTTCATAAATATGTGATGGTCTCAAAAGTTTGTTAACTTACAGAACCCAGTGCAGTACAATGAATGGTGTAAGCTCAAAAACCTGCTTATGTTCTCAAGGTAAATACACAATTTTTCAGTCAGTTGCCACTCAAACTCTTTGTTGACAATACTGTTGTCAGAAGGAAAGTATAATTAGTAGATGGCTGTAAGGAAATGTTGAATGAATCCAACAGTATTTCCACTTTGTGTACTGAGTAGCAATTTTCCCTTTGAATGAGAGTAATTGCAAGATAATGCCCATCAACAAACAGAAAGTACCTCAAAGTATCCAACTACAAGTGGTAAATGTCTGGTGCATGTCACATTGTTTAAAACTTTAAGAGTAATACTATAGCTGAATGAGCACATGAGCACTTGAAGGCAAATATAAGACCTGATTGTGGGAAAGTGCAGTCCATCTGTAAAAGAAATTGCCGATAGGATACTGATGTGACACTAACGTGACCTATTCTACAGTACTGCTCTGCAGTTTGGAGTCCTTTCAAATAGGCACGAAAACAGACATCAAAAAATTCAGAGGCATTCTGCAAAGTTTAAAAACGTCAGTACTGCCTGCATGAAAGTGTAATGGAAATAATCGTGGAACTGAAATGAGTGTCTCTGGAAGAATGCCAACATCAGTCTCATGAAACACAAATGGATGAATTCGTAGAACTGGTATTTAAGAAAGACTGAGCAACAATTGTGATGCCTCATATTGGGGGGGGGGGGGGGGAGTCGTAACACAAAGAACTGTTGTGTAACATAAGCGTAAGGTGGTAGGCATTGGTAGGCATGTTCCTACATCTAAAAGGTGATGTTTTTTCAAGTTTCACACCAGTTACTTAAGAGTGTTATTAATAGTGCCACTGTGAGGATGCAAATCTGGTTCACTTTAAATAAGTGCTGTAATGGTTGTGAGTCTTAGTTACCTTTGAGATTGGAATTGGTGAGTTGGTGTTAGTCAAGGATGCCTTTACAGTGACTAAGACGCCATTATCAGCTCTTCACTGGGCTTGAATAAGGCCAGTTAATAGGGCTATGAGAAACCGGATGTTTCTTTGGAGATACTGCAGAAAGATTTGGCAGGAATGTAGCCACTGTACATGATTTCTGGCAGCAGTGGTTACAAGAATATACAGTCTCAAGAAGACTAGGCTCCAGAAATCCGTGTGGCACTGTCGAGAAAAAAGACCATTGTATTCGGCATATGGCTCTGGTGCATCATATTGCACCAGAAGCAGCAATCTGAGCAGCAGTTGGCACTGTAGTCACACAATGAACTGTTAAAAATTAGTTGCTTCAGGGACAGATCTGGGCCAGATGCCCTGTAGCATGCATTCCATTGACCCCAAACTACCATCATTTGTGACTTCAATGGTGTCAAGCGAGAGCTCATTGGAGGGCAGGTTGGAGGTCTGTTGTGTGTTCTGATGAAAGCTGATTTTGCCTTGGTGCCAATGGTGGCTATGTGTTGATTAGGAGGGGGCCAGTTGAGGACCTGCAACCAACCTGTCTGTGTGCTAGACACGGGGACCAACACGTACAGTTATGGGCTGGGGTGTGATTTCTTATGACAGCAGGAACAATCTCGTGATTATCCCATGCATTCTGACTGCAGATTTCTACGTCAATCTCGTGATTCTGCCTGTTGTGATGCCATTTGTGAGCAGCATTCAAAGGGGTGTTTCCCAACAGGATAACACTCAGTCACATACTGATGTTGTAACCCAACATGCTGTACAGTGTATTGACATGTGGTCTTGACCTGCTTAATGAGCAAATTCAGGACATCAGATGGCAACTACAGCATCATCCACAACCAGCACTCGCTGTCCATATATTAACCAAGCAAGTTCATCAGCATGGAAATCCAGCCCATGAACCGATAATGATTACCTGTACAACACAATGCATGCATGTTTGCATGCTTGCATTGAACTTTCTGGTTACACCAGTTATGAAGGTACCAGCATTTCAAATTTGCAATGGCTTATCTCATGCTCACTTGAACCTGTGACCTTGCAATGTTAATCACTTACATATGTTACCTAGACAAATGTATTCTGAAATTTCATTGCTCTAAATTAATTATTTTTTGGCAGTGCAAGTTTTTTTGCATCAGTCTATGTATAATGAGAAAAACATAAGAGAGAGTAAGGTGCATCCTGAGGCATGTAAACAGTAATTTTCCCCTCACTCCATGCATAAATTCCAATAAGACAGAAGATTGCTGATATTGGTATGAAGTACCATCCACTGTTTGTACAGTTTGTTGTGAAACATGTACGTAGATTTAGAAATACCTAACTCCCCTCTTGATGACTATTATACAGTGATAAACACTTGCATGATAATATTGTTTGCTGCCACCAGAAATATTTAAGTAAAAAAATTGGGATGTTGGTCTGAGCTCCTCTTTGCTTTATTAGGCTTTTTGAGGAGATATATCCTTGCTTTTCTTTGTCCAATTGCTGCTAGACATGCTGTTTATGATGGGCTTAGAACTAATGTTCAGCTTTGTTGTTTTCACACATAAAATACAAATCATTATCAGAGGTGAATGATGTGCTAAATGATAGGAGAAAGGTCTTATAACCATGTGAGGATCAAACTATGAACCTTTGAATTTGTACTCTGATGCTTACCTACACAGCCATCAAGCTAATTCAGTAATACATATACTATTCAGTTGTTTCCATTCTATTATCCATAAACATTAAACTTCCAATTTTCCTGGCCATCTTAACCTATTGCATATTCTTAAATGAAGCATTGCAATATCTATATCTGTCACAAAGTGTTTGTTTTTGTGTTATTTTACTCACTATGTGTTTAGGTGGTCTCACTGTCATCATTAAGTGTATGACCTGTTTTTACACAACAGTTTCTAGAGAAAATCACTGGTAGATTTTTAAATTATTGTGCGAGGTGGCCAATAATCTATTTTTCATCTTGCAATGATAGTAACAGGTTAAGCTGGACATAGTATTTGTAGATGTGATACAATGAATAACTGTTCCAATATGAAAAGTGATATACAACTATTTTTCTTTTAATGGTAAAATTTATAGATTGAATAGTTGAATTTCAATGACTGCAAGTACATCAGGGACCATGTTGGTGGATATTTCTCAAACAGCTTGACAACAAATTATTAGAGAAAAATCCCCCATTCTTAGAATGTGTTAATATTTCTGTGGGGGATGCATGGATGACACATTCCTCATCAGTGAAATGGTCGATGAAGATATACACTGCATTCTTCAGTAGTATATGCGGCTACTATTTACAGAATTAAACTGTTACCTTGATACACAAAACATTTTTTAAGAGATAATACCTTTTCTGGTTCTCAGTTCCTAAATGGAAAGACAAAGAAAGAAATAAAAATTCCACCCACAGACAAATTCAATGGCACTTTGGGACATGCAGTATGTCGAAAACTGACCCATATGGATTTATATTTATGTGCAAATAGCTGCCACCATCCCATGCAATCTATGAGTGTACTCAGAACCCTGGCACACACAGCACACATCATTGCCAATGAGGGAAGTCTGGAGGATGAGCTTCTACACCTGAGAAGAGTTTTTGAAGCCAATGGGTACACTCCACAGCAGATACGTAAGGCACTATAAATGAAACCAACAATGGGCATAAGAAATGCAGAAGAAGACACGGAAAGTTTTAAATCCATGGCTTTTCTGTCATATGTGGGAAGCCTATCACTAAAATGGGAAGGATCCTCAGTAAATACAAAGTGAAAGTGATTTTTTGCCCTCCACCAAACACAGCAGCACTCCTGGGTTCTGTTAAAGATGATTTGGTGCTTCAGAAACCTGGGGTCTACAAGATCCCCTGTGAATGTGTCCGTTCATACACTGGAAAGATGACACATATAGTCAGGAGAGATGCACAGAGCACCACAGGTACAGCCGGCTCTTACAATCTGTGGTGGCAGAGCATTGTAGTGACACTGGCACTCTATGACGTATGATAGCATCAAAATTTTGGCCTCAACTTCATCTTTCTGAGACTCAGTAGTGAAATGAGCAATTGAAATTTGGTTGGTGCTGAATTTAATTAAGAGACATAGCAGCTTCAGCGTGAACAAATCATGGAATTTGGCAATTTCTGTAGTAAACTCACAAAGATGCCGCAACGGTGCAGCTCACAGTGATACATCTATATCACCGTGTGGATGACAGTGCAGTCATAGATCTAATTCCATGCATATGTCATACCTCTTCGCCACTGATCAACCTCTCTGGCACCTTGTTTATCTGTGGCACACGCACAGTGGTGCAGTCCATGCGTTTAAAAGGATGAAGCTAGTACTGGAGCATCAGTCACCTCAGCTCACTCTGATGATGGCTGGACAGTATTCAGCCAAAATATTAGAAGAAGAAATCAAATTTATGTGGCTGCATACTTGATATTTTATGGCAGAAAAGGAGAATATCGACACTAGCAACAGGTTCTACATATCCATTATTTTTCAGTTTTTTGCTTTAGAGATAGTTTTATTTTTGTCTTTGTTCATAATTTTATTTTACTGATATTGGTATTCTTTCCCTGGGTGGTTGCCCATGATGCAACCAACAATATAAGTGTATACTGTGGGATGCCACAGCTGCAGTCTGCAGGCAACACTACTGCAGGAGATTCTATATAACATGGCAATAACATAACTAGACTACTTCATTTTCAACCAATTTTCCAGCCGCCATCACAGCAAGAGATGGCACCAGCCTCGCAGCTGGCGGCATGCCTGTAACAGTACACAGAGCTGCAATCATGGGCACCTGTTACCTTCTGCAAGATCATGCGCCTGCTGTATGCACACCTATATCCTTTTGCCAGACGAGTATTAAGGCACCATTTGGCCAATTCATGGCAGTGTGCTTGGTGTGCATTCACCGTGTACATCTCCAAGCTGGTCGAGGATCAGTTACCACGTCATCCAAGTCGTCAAGCCATCACTGGGTGCCTCCTCTGTGCCATCTTGCTGGACTTCACCTTCAGCCCATCCTCCAGCTCACCACTGACCATCCAGGGCTGTCGCATCATTGGACATCACTTCCGAGCATCCATGGCCTGCCTCACTGGATGTCATCTCTGACCTTATAGGGCTCTCGCTTCACTGGATGTCATTGCCAACTGTCCAAGCCTCCTACTGCTCTGGATTTCAACCCTGATCATCCAGGGCTCCCATCTTGCTCGATGCCATCTCTGGCCATTCAGGACTGCCATCTCACTGAACGCCATCTCTGAATATCCAGGGCTACCACCTCACTGGAAGCCATCTCAGACCATTCAGGGCTACTAAATCACAGAACTTTGATTGCTACTTGTCATTGAGTGTGCTGCCACTTTCAGCTGACCACAGCCTTATCAGATTGTACCTGTGCCATTGTGATTCAGTTCATTATTGTCAATAAAAGTATAGTTTTTCTCTGCCAGCTTTGCACCTCATTTGCAGTGCACCACTCCCTTTGATCATGAACACAAAACTTGGCTTTGTGGTTAAGGATAAAAGTAAAAATATAAATGATGACAGAAGAAAACTTCAGAAACCAAGATCACCAAAAAACCATTTTATTGGATGACAGGTTTAGACAGAGATATGCTGTCATTATCGGATCTGCAAGACGATGAACAGTAGTTGATAGGAAATGGAATTATAATATAGCTCTACTTTAAAATTTCTACCATTTACTGTCCATTGTTGTTGCAAGTCATTTCACACTGCACATGCACTTTTAACTACCATGAAGATCACTAAACATCAGCACATCAAAAACTTACCTAAAAGCCTAATTATATTGTGCTGACTGCAAGTGTTAATGTTCGGTACCAGCTGGCAACTGACACAACCGTCACAATGTATGTCCACTGGCACTGTGGCAGCTGACCAGATTATCATCTTGTGAATAACATAAAACAGATACATAATATGATTTTTACCCCCTGGGCAGAGCTTTGCACATATTAAGCATGTACAGTTGGACCATGGTTCAGGTCCCCTAGTACTAGCTGGATGAGACAGTTATCATGTTGGAGGAAAGAAAATGCATACCATCTTCAATAGGAGGGTAATTAGTTAAGTTCTATGATGGTCCAATCAACCTCCAGGTTGATAACTTTTATTTTGACAGTAATAGATGACTTCATTTTATGAGGGCTATCCAGAAAGCAAGAGATGTTTTGAAGTAAAAAAATTAACATTGTGGAAAAATTTTATCACATACATTTTATAGATACTCTGAAGCTATTGTTCCACATAATCGCCATTCAAATTGAGGCACTTATCATACCGTGGAACAAGTTTTTTAGTACCCTCTCTGTAGAAATCTGCCACCTGTGATTGCAACAACTGGTTTGTACTGGCATGCAGTTTAGTGTCAGTATCAGGGCCTTGTGTAGTGATTCATATCTTCATTGCTGGCACGATGTGGTAGTTACTCAGTGCCAAATCCGAGCTGTCTGGTGGATGATCAAACACTTTCCATCCAAAACCCCATAGGAGCTCTTAGGTATTACTGGTCATTTGTTGATGTGCATTGTTTTGAGAAAACAAAACTTTAATGCTAAGTTTTCCTCGATACTTGTTTAGTATCACCTGCCATAATTTTGTCAGTATTTAACAATACCTCTCTGAGTTAACTGTTGTGCCATGTTCAAGGAAATCAATGAGAATCACTCTATTGGAGTTCCAAAATGCAGTATCCATAATCTTCCTTCTGAACAGTGTTTGCAAACACTTCAGTGGTTTCTTAGGAATATTTGTGTCTCACCATTCCATTGACTGCCTTTTTGTTTCGCGATCAACATGCTTCACACAAGTCTCTTTTCCAGTTGTGATACAGTCAGTAACTTTGTTACCATTTTTCTCATAATCATCTAGGAAGGTCAGTGCTGCAGTCTGTCTCTATTTTTGTGGTCTTCCATTAGAATTTTGGGAACCAACCTAGCACAAAATTTGTGGTAATCTCACTTCTCTGCCACAGTTTCATGCACCAACCGCCGTTAAATTTGGGGAAAGTGTTGAAAAAATTTCATAATTGTGAAATAAGTTTTCATGAATTTTTTTCATTGATTTTCATAACCAGTTCATCAGTCTCTAGGCTACGCCTACCACTGCAGTCCTCATCGTGACCATTGGTATGGCCATTTTTAAAATCACTCAGCTTTTGTTCATTATTCCTTTTCCATACACATCACAGTTGCAATAAATTTCAGTTGGTTGGCAGCTTCCTCCCCCCCCCCCCCCCTCCCCCAAAAAAAACCCTGATCACAGAATAGAATGCATCTCCTAAGTGGCAGGATTTTCTATTAACACATCACAGAAAACAAAGTAGCAGAGAGACAAAACACACACTACCACTGCTGGATGTGTACAGAGTGTAGGAACGTTACGGTCCCAAGATGGCAGCTGTAGCTCACCCACCACCGCGATAGAACAAAATGTCTGTTACTTTCAGGATAGCCCTCGCAGTTTTAATCACTATAATAGTTGTTTCTTCCACATATCCATATTTCCCATGTGCCTTTGAGTTCCCATTTTAAGTTTGAGATTATCTGTTTCAGCATATGCTCAGATGGAGGACCAGCTGACAGCTTTGGGAGAGCGCTGGGCGCATATATGCCAATGGACAGAAGATCGATGGGCGCAGCTGCAACATCAAGCAACAGTATGGGGTCCAGTTACAAAGAAGCTACAGTTTGTGCAGTCAGCACTTGATACCTGTGAAACACAGCTTAAAACAATGGAGGCTACACCATTAGAGGAGATGGGCCAGGTTATGGAAAGAGTTCGCACACTGCAGGTACATGCTATTTTTGGAACATTGTTGGAATGCATTAATTTATTGGACTATAGGTTGACCATAATTGTAAGAAACTGAACTGTTATACGTGTTTTCATAATAAAAACATTTGAGAAAATTTGGAGTTGATTTTGGCCTGTCTGAAATTACGTTGTTTTGTGTGCATACACACTTTTGTGTGTGTATGAAGTACCTAAATTGTAGCATAAAATAGAATTGGCCTTAAATTAACAAGTTTAGATCACTTTTTCTGTTTATATTCACAGTTACATGTTTTCCTTTGTAGACAATCCGAGTTGAAATGGATGATCACCAGAAAAAAATCATTGCCCTTCAGGATTTAGCTCAAAAGCTACAGGCCGGTTCTGCTACTGACAAAATTCTTGAAAAGATAGAAATGCTGCAGGACCGATGGGATGCTCTGATACAAATAATGGAAGTTCAAGGTCAACGTGTAAGTCTAATTCTGTGTACAAACTTGTTCAGTGTATGTATAGAAACGTCAGTGTTAAATGATTTCCTTAAGAATATAGCAGTTGACTAACATATGGCTGTTAGTTGCAGAAATATTTATTACCCTACAGTAATTGCAAATCCTGTTCAATGTGGAAAATTGTTGTCTTGACACAGTTACGTTGCAGTGTTGGAACAGTGTGTGTCATGAGTATACCATGTTAAATGATTCTTCTATTGCTGCTTAGTAAAACAACTTCATGTTTATAAATGAAAACCACAAAAATTTGGATGTTCCATAGTATTAACTTATACAGTTAACTGGTTTTCGTTGTGCAAACTCTTCGAACCACGATGTCACATTTGACCATGCAATTACACAAGATGTCTACAGTAGGGTACATGGATTCCTGTGGGGAGGGGGGGAGAGGGGTGCTGTTAGTGCGGTAACCCCCTTGTAATAATAGTCTATGTACAGGTGTGGTTGGTTCTCCTAGAAATTGGATAAGTACTACACCAGTCATGACCTTACTCTGGCTGAATAAAGGGCACCAGAAGGAAGGACAGGTGTTTACATGATGGTAGCATTGTAAGCCAAAAACCAGTAAACTAAATAAATTAATATTGTAAAACATCCACTTTTGGTGCTTTTCTTTTGTAATTTGTAGGTGTATGTGGTCCTCTAAGCTCTGAAGAAACAAATTTGTAAATTGATATATGTTATGTTTCTTCTTTGTGTGTCTGTCCACTACACAAAACCACCACATTATGGTGAATGATTAGCTTTACCCATTCCATTCATTTAAAAATATTTATAGAACACTCTGAATTCTTCGCTGCAGAAAGTGCCAAAATATTTACCATGAATATTGTATCCCACTACACCAATATCGGGGACGTGCCTACATTCTTTGTATTTCAGTGTCTTGTAGAAGATTTTCGCAGTTATTTATATTTTTTGTTTAAATGAATTTTGTTTAAATGAATTTCTCGTGAAACAAACTACAGCATCAGCCTAACAGCTACATAATTATCATACAAGCTACACTGATATTTTAAAAAGATATAACTTCCTCAGAAAAATAAAATGGAAACAAGGCTAGCCTTGACAAAACGAGCAATTAGAAGATGTCATTTAGGAAAACTACATTTTATTTGTCTGTGTGAATGAATGAAACTTGAGAGAAAATAACAAGTGGCTACATATTGTTAAATAAGAGAACTTCTGCTTATTTCTCTGATTTTCTTCATTCAGTTTTATTTTCTTCAGAAGAAAAATTATTGAGATATTTGCATTGTTTTCTGCAATCTCTTGACCCTTTTCCCAGCCCATGCACGCTAATGCATTACATTTTTATTCATTATTTCTCCCCCATCTGCTCCAACTACTCCCTTTTTGTGTAGTTTGGCTAGAAACTGTTACCATTATTCTGCTGCTTACTCAAAAAATGTATCAGTAAGGTTGATACATGTGTTCCTTATAAATTGATATTTGATTAGTAAGGTATAATAATAATAATCAATCAAGTGGATTCACTTTGTAGTATAATAATCCCTTGGTACTGATAAAACCTTAAATGTTAGGGTGTACCTTATTCATGCAGTTTTGTTTCCTTTCAAACAGATAAATAGCTCCGGATTTGAATTTAGCATAAAACCAATTGCTACTGAAAGCAGGTCTGAAGTATCCTCTCAAGATGATGAATGGAGCAGGAGTTCTAATTTTACTTTGCAGTCTAGTCAAGAGGTAATGGTTTTACACAATTAAAATTTATATAAATTTTGATTGATGCTGTCATTTTCAATAAATGCATATTGTTTGTTGGTGAATTTGTTGCTGGTTTCGTCATTCACCAACTAACATTAATGTCTGCAGAGTTCAGAAGATCCAACATGAATAAAAAAAAAAATATGTTATGTGTTTCCAGATTCTACAACACGCAAGTCCAAAGAAACGTCGTCTCGCAACTGTTAATCGGCTTGAGTTTGATACAAAACTTGCACTTTTTCAAAAATGGTTGGACCATATTGAATCAAGGTTAGATACCTGTAAAGAAGGAAGTAGTTCTGAAGGCAGCACATTTAACAACTACAGTTTGGAAGAACAAATAGCAATTTATGAAGAAAGTCAGTCAGATATAGAGATTCATGAGGAGGATTATAAGCAGCTTGTAAGCCTTGCCAAAGTGATGATAAGGGAGCTGCAGATCCGTAAGTTACAAACTTTGCATGAGGTTTCTCTCTTCTACAGTTTGATACCTTAAGAGTTAAAACCTTATTCATTCATTTGCATTTTTGACTGCTTGTCACCTCAATATCAACACATTTATAATAATATGAAAACCTACTTAACAATCGTCATCTTAAACTTGTGCAATGATATGAACATGATGATTATTGATATTTCCAAAGTTGTCTTTTCTATACTGTAATATCAGTTAAGTGATAACTGTGCAAACATTAAAATATCTTAAGGATCATCAGCTGGTTGGCCAGAAACAATCATAGAACTTACACAATAATTAGGCATAATACAGTATTGCCACCATCTGGTGTAAATGATACATTGACCCCTGGATTGGTAATGTTTGTGTTTCCAGCATAAAGTAAACTTGGTACAGAGAAGAACCAACATAGTTAGCTGCTTCTTGTTTAACAACAACAGAGTGCATTTGTTATGTCTGATTCTGGTAGTGCCATAAGCTTCCAAAACATCATGTTGTGAGGTCTATTAAGGTCTCTGACCAAGCAACCTGCAACTTTCCAGGCATTCATTACTTAAGAAAAAATAAATAATTCAATGCAATTTCAGTTTACTTACATTCCAGTAATCATTGTTTCAATCATTAGCTTTTTCATGTGTTGGTGAAAATTATGTTTTTTATATTTTTAATTATACTGATTATTTCTCACAGAATTTAATGGAACAATTATCACCTTTTCATTGTAAGAATTTAGTTCAGCTGATATTTGTATGTAGATGCAAATATTTACATGTTCTCACTATGCATCTGAAGCCTCTGCAGGCACTGACATGGGACCAGTTTATTTATGTTTCTGTCTCCTCCTCAGTTCTAGCATCTTGAAGGCAACACAATCATGATGTATACATTATCCTGTTGTACAGAATAAAGAATCTGTGGGACATGAGAACATGTTCTAAGGCCATATGAAACATCAGATTTATACACAGTCATGTCTCGTGAGCAAATTCCGGTGCGTCCTCCATGTACCCATTCCACTCCCTTCTAATAACTAATTTCCATTTAGTGTAGGGAGGGCACTAGGAAAGTCCAGAAAGGCATTGAAATTGGTCTCATAACCAGCATAATAGGCCAGGAAGCTATAGGATTCCAGTCGACCACTTACATGTAATACATCAGAGGCAGTCATATGGTCAGTTGTGTGTATGAGAAAGGCTCATAATTAATTTTCTCCTTGAACTATTCTACATCCAGATCAAGTATTCTTTTGCATGTTCAGTGCAGAGCCACAGGATGTTTGTTGTCAATTATCGTAAAAGTGGCAATTCAGTGGAATCTGCGTGGGTGTTTTAACCAGGATCATAAGATTCTGCCAGAATCATTTGGGGGAGTTTACATTGCCTAATTCAGAACAGTGGCCCTACTTTTTGCCTTGGTTTTGAGTTCATAATTTATATTATTATTATTATTATTATTATTATATTGTTGTTGTTGTTGTTGTTGTTGTTGTTCTTGTTGTTGTATTTTGTAGATGTAATCTTTTTATTATTATTATTATTGTAGAAAATGAACAAACTGATGCAGAAGAAAAAATTGTAAATGACTTGGAAACAAGATGGCATGGTGTACAACAGTTACTACAACACCGCAGGCAAACTATAGATTTTATGAATGATAGAAAACTCTTTTATAATGAAGTTCTTAGTTTAGAATTGCTGTTGGAAGGTTATGAGAAATGGCTCGAATCTCCAAAAATGTCAGTGAGTCTTGCGCATCAGCTTGAACAATGCCGGGTGAGTAACAGCTACAGAAACACAAATACTTGTGTTATATTGTATTACTATTTTTCCCAGTTGCATATAATTTAAAATTGTACTTACATCTTATCACTTTTAAAAGTCAAAAGTTTGACTAACTAAAACTTTTCAATCGAGGATGATATTATTATATTTTCAAGTATTATCACTCAAATAGTCCTTGGTGTATTTTCCTGCAGTCTCAAAATTCTTTCATTGATTCTGTGTGTTATTTGATTCTCTCCAACTTGTAGCAAAATAATTTATCTCAGTGGTAGACAGTTGCTTGCTAACATCATTGTGAGCTCTCAGTTTATGGCACTAAAATCAGAATGTGAAACAACCACAGTCCAAATTAATGGCAACAGTAGTCATTATTATAGAGCATGCAGGTGTTAAGAGAAAGAAATCATGTAGTCTTATGTCGTTATCTTGATTTGGATTTCTCTGTGTTCTCTGGGGTAGCCGATGGCTTGCAGTGAAGCAGCAAGTCTATGGGGAGAGGAATGTGGGATGGAGAAACAGCTGGCATATGGGATAGAAATGTGACACACAGGCACCAGAGCGGATGATTTATTTAATTTATAGGTTCTTCCATTATGTCTTGGCTGAAAAATTCCATATTTAAATTTGAGTAACAAGTACACATTTCTTTCCTATTAACTTTTGTCTATTTCAAACTAGTTTTCAGCTTATTAGGCCAACTTCAGGAAACAACTGACTAGCGTCTGAAAGGGACACAAGTTCTTAAGTAATCGAACATTGTATGCAAAGATATAATCACTTGCATAGAGTGTTGTGCATCAAACTTGTTTTTTAATGTTGAAATACACTTTACATGATGGAAAATGTTAAGCATAACATTGTATTACAGGTTAAATGGTTATAATGTTAAATTTTGTGAGGTCTTGACATTGGCTGATTAACTGTTAAACTGAGCCTTTAGGCAATGGACACTGCCTAAAGTTTAGTTTACAATGTAAGAAAAACATGTTTGTTGCACATTAATGAGGAGTGCTCAGTTTAAGAGTTAATCAGCCAATGTCAAGACATCCCAAAATTAAACATTGTAACCATTTAACCTATAATATTGTGTTGTTTAATTATTTATTGTGTTTAACAGTGTCCATTGTGTAAAGTGTAATTTCAATGTTAAGAAACAAGTTTGATGCACAACACTCTATGCAAGTGATTGTTTCTTTGTCTATAATCTTTGATTACCTAAAAACTTGTGCTCTGTCAGATGCTAGTGACTTGTTTCTTGAAAAGGGCCTAATAAGCCAAAAACTAGTTTCAAAAAACAAAAATCAGTAGAACAAAAACAGTGTACATGTTATTCAACCTTAAATAGAGCTGATGAATTTGTGGAGAGTATGATGACGATCACATGGAGTGGGTTGAGAGGGAGTGGCAGGACACAGGAAGAGGGGCTGCAGGGTAGAGGGTGTTACTGTGATGGATTTTTGGAGATTGAGATAGGAGGATTACAGGGGCATTGTATATGTTGCAAGGATGACTCTGATTTGCATAGTTCAGAGAAGCTGGTGCTGGGGTGATGGCACGGATTTCGATGCAGCCATTGAATTTGAGCATGTTGTGCTCATAGCATGTTCTGCCAATGGGTGGTCAACTCTGCTCTCAGCCACAGTTTGGTGGTGGCTATTCATTCTGATGGATAGCTAGTTGGTGGTCATGCTCACATAAAATGCTGTGCGGAAATTGCAATAGAGCTGTTATATGACATGGCTGCTTTCACATGTGACACAACCTGTTATATGTGGCATAAGCTTGTGATGGAAGTACAATAGGATGTGATGGGTGGGTGAATTGGGCAGGTATTGTACCTAGATCTTGTACAGAAATATGATCCCTGAGGCAAGGGATTGGGGTAGGTTCGGTGCAGAGATGGTCCAAGATGGTGTGTAGGTTGGGTGGATGGTGGAATACTGCTTTAGGAGGGATGGGAAGGATTGTGAGTAGGATGGCCCTCATTACGTTGACTATCTATTATTGTGCACAGAAGAGAGTAGCAACCTACTCATGAGGCTTTACATCTTGTCAAAAATGGTATTTTGCCACCTACCCATCCTACACAATGTCCTGGTCCATCCCTATGCCACTCCCACATCCAGCCCTTGCCACAGGCAGACCCTTCTGCAAGACCTGCCCAATTTTCCCATCCAGCATGTCCTACTCTAGTCCTGTCACAGGCTTATCCTATCCTATCAGAGGCAATGCCTCATGTGAAAGCAGCCTTGTCATACACCACCTCTACTGTCATTTCTGCACAGCATTTTGTGTGTGCATTACCATTAACCAGCTGTCCACCAGACTGAATGGCCACCACCAAATTGTGGCCAAGAGCACAAACAAACTCCCTCACTCTGGTGGTTGTCTGTCTTATTCCTATCTTGTGTGTCTGCTGTCTCCCTCAAAGCCATCAGTTACTCTTCCCCAAACACTCCCCTCACTTCATGTCACTTTCTCCATCTATTTACCCCATCATACACAACCTCTCACCTCAATCTACTTGCTGAAGTCTCAAATACAGTCAGTGGGATGTGCAGTGACTAGTACAAAGTGTTGTATATGACTGAGACTGGCACACATCTTGGAGCAACATGCAAACCCTGAATACTCGACATCTCCAGCCTTCTTAATAATTAACACAAAGTGAAAAGTCTATGACAGTCCTCCATATTTTTTGATGTGTTTGATCAACACAGTTTTTTTGTAATTTATAATTATTAAAATTTGCTCCAGGCTAAACTCAAAACTCTTAAGTCCAATGAAGAGCGCTTCACAAAGTTGAAAAAGAGATCAGCTGAGCTCTCTGCAAATGAAACTGCAGGACCTTATGCTGAAGATATTGATGCTGATGCAGACAAAGTTCTTCAGAGATGGAACAGTTTATTGTTGAGGTAATGGAAGAGAGCTGTTAATTCTATAAAAAGAAAAAGTGTGCACATTTCAGTATTTTGAATTGTGTTGCTGATTTCCAACATGCATTATTATTTAGGCTGACTGAAAAACAGACTGAACTAACCAGCGCCATTGATAGAACACCACCCAAGAAGTATCTTGAAGCAAAAGAAGCACTGATGAAATGGGTGCACAATGTTGAAGGTGTGCTGCTTTCAGAACATGCTGTTGTGTCTGATATTACCACAATGGAAGACCAGCTTCAGAAGTTCAGGGTAACATATTTCTACATTCTATTTTTATTAATGTAATTTTCATCCAAACAGTATTGCTTGGAACAGTCTTACACCTTCTTTTAAATTTGTACTACTACACACCTCTATTATAACACACACTCGTAGCAAAAGGCAATTGAGGGACATGGTCCGCATGAAGGTTTTGTGTCTGTTTCTAATATTATCTTCAAAATTTAGTCCAGAAACAAACAATAGTGACTGTTTTGTTTATATAACAGCAGCTGAGTTGTAACTAACCTGACCTGGAACTGCATTTTGGAAGTCTTGTAACCTTTCTTCTTTGATCATCCTCTTGCTACTGGTGGATTTGATGAACATTTTTAAAGTAAAGTACACAGCTTTGCAACTATTGATTATTGATCTCTGCATGTTTATTGACTCACAGTGTTCACCTGTTCTCTGATTATCTTTGTAACATGTGAGAATTCAATGTTGGACACAGATCAGTAAGTAACACTAATTAACAAACATTTTCAATGTTCACTAGTGGCGGTCTAACATATTACTTTACCCAGCTCTGGCATAATATCTTTACTGTCTGAATGTTGAAACATTGGTTATGCAAAAGTTCACAGCTAGGTCCTTACTGACACACACAAAGGAACTGTACATTTTGTACTTCATGGTGGTTAAACACAAACTGACTGAAATTTGCATGATAAAGCATAAACCAAAAACTACATGATGTTTGCAATGTCACTAGCAGACCAACATAGTACAAACTAAACAGAAAACTACATAATGGGATGTAGACTGTTCGCATAATAACTGTTAGATTCCGACAGACTTGATAACATATTGTCAAATAGATAGTTAGTTACATTTTGATTCTTAAACACAGAGTGACACAGGCTTTGTGTACTGCACCTACTTACAGGTCTGCATGATATGGAAAAATACAATTGTTTGAATTATATATTTACTACATTGTAAGTATTTACATACAGATCTAAAAATTTAAAAGGAACGAAGACACAATAGACAGTGATGTAAGTTTGTTCAACGAACAGCAGTACATTTAGAAAATGACAAAATAGTGCAGTTCATTGTTAAAGGAGATTCCCAGAATTTGCTAGAAATTTTTGAGAAAGTGAAATTTTCTAATTGGAATAATGAACAAATTAACAAACCAATTTAATGAAAACTGGTAACTTTTGGAAACAAAAAAGTTGGGGGTATAAAACTATGCTACTAAATTTTGAATAAATTACATTTTAAGATGTGACCATTCTAGAACATGAAAATTATGAGTATGCATAACTGTTAAAATTCATAGTTTTTGGAAAAAATGAAATGTTTTTGAAAAAAGGATAATCAGGGCTTCAAATGAGCTATACCATTACCAAAACAAATAACATTTTGCTTATAAAAAATTTCACCATCCCTTGGTTTGCATGTATAGCAAATCACAAATATTTCTCTGAATAAAATATTTGCAGGTGAACTAACTATAGTACAGTCATCAGTAATTTGAAAATTACACAGTGAATAATAAAGTTTTACACATCACTGCTTGAATAAGAAATTCTATACTGTTGTATACGTATTATTAATAAAATGAGATCAGAAGAGGAAAAAATGTTAACATTAGGAGTGGTATATGAATAAGTAAGATATTCCAACATTGCTCTGTAACACAATTCCATTATTGTTACCTATAATGAACACTATGAGAAGGGGAGAGCAGTCACCAAATGTACAATATCTCAAAAATTGTAGCTAAATGTTCAATGCATGCTCAGAAAAAGTATGACTGATTAGCAGTCATGTCAAGTGGTACACTTCTGTTTCTCATGTGAATCCCACACTGTTTGCCTTCATATGTGTAAATTACTAGAACAACTGTTGCTGGATTGTCATTACTTGCTTGTTTCTTTTCCCACCATAATTGGGGCACTTTACCTATCAGACCACCAGTATTGGCTGAAAAAATGGATTTCTTGGAAAAATTTGCTTTTTTTGGTTAGCAGTAGTCAAATTTTGAACATTATTTCTCATTATGCACCATGAGAATATATATTCTACACATAAGTTTAGCATAATCTGCAAAGAATTTATGTTGTACTCTTCTATTTGAAGTAATCTCCTGTGGGGCACACTAGAAAAATAAGAAAGTGTAACAGAGTTTCTAGGAAATTTGTAAAGACGTCAGTTTGAGAATAGTTTCATACATATAGATATGTCATGCAGTTACAGTTAAAGTGAAATGACAGAATTTGTGTGTAGTGAATATGCTACACTCTCTCAGGACTCTACCTTTTTATTATCTTATTGGACAAATTATTTGTTTCACGTGGGTTTGAACGTTTAAGTCAGAATACAAGACTGACTGTGGAGAGCAAAGTGAGAGGCTCTGAAATGTGACTGCATATTTGGTGTAAAGCAATATTGCAGCAACTAATAAATGTATAATGATGGTGATAATATTTGATAATGATGATGAAATGAAAAAGAACTGTTATTAGCTGGGTACAATATGTAGCAAATTTCATGATGAGAACATTCAAAAATTGATTTAATGTTATAAGGTGTTGTACTGAAAAGAAGTAGTAGATACATACTTGCATGTACATTAAGAAACATCGTGTTAAAAAAAGCATAACTTGCTTATGGAATGACCTTCATAATTGTACCGAAATTAAGTCCTGTGTGGAACCTTAGGTAATATAATATGGAATGCTAAATGGAACTCATTATTAGCAAAAAAATATTTATCATACAGGAACTACAAAACACCATTGATGAACAGCAAGACAGTTTCGAGTACGTGAACAAAACTGGGCAAGAGCTGATACAGTATGCTGGTTCAGAAGCACAGAGTCAAAGATTAAGGGAAGAGCTCCAAGACCTAAATACACGGTGGAGTGATATCCCAGCCATCTTAGAGGAAAGGCAGTGCAGACTTACGAAAGGTAAGTAATTCGTTATTATTATTAATATTATCATCTGAGACACTCACAAAATATGACCCATGCAAACCACACTTAGGTTGACAAAAAAACTTAGTTCTCCATTACTTTTACAGTGAAAATAGGCTGAGGAAAAATCAAAAGTTTGAAAGCAATATACTAAAAAAAATTACAACTATGCCAAAAATGAAAAAAAAACTAACACTGATAATGATACAGACAAACCAGGTGCCACATTATAAGTAAAATAGGAAGAAAGGGAAGAAATTATTTCTCCAAAATAAAACCGTTAATTTGTTGGAAGATTTGTCAACATACATTGCGGGGGGGGGGGGGGGGGGGAGGGATTTGGTACACCTGGAAAGATGACATCAGATTTTCATCTGATGATGGCACATGCCACCTGGAGGATAGTAGATGTACTGATAACGGTTTCAATGTCACCTGCCAACAGATAGCATAGCTACCATAGCATCATCTGTGTCAATCCTTTAATAGGGAATGCTCACAGCCAGAAGGCAGAAGGCTCAGTATGGTGTAAACTTGTGAAGCAAGTGGGCAACCATGCCACGGAGAAACACTTGTGCTCCTTATAGCCAACTGAGCGAGTTTGAAAGGGGTGAAATTGTGGCCTTCCAAGTGGCAGAGTGGTCCTTTTGGAGAATTAATACCAAAGTTGGATGTGCTCTGTGAGTTGTTCAAAGATACTGGTATCAGTGGTTATGTGAACATTCTCATACCCTCAGATGATGTTCTGAACATCCACACAGCACAGATGCCCACCAGGATGACCCCAGGCAGCAGTGGCATATCATACAGCTACCACAGCACAGGTGAGAGGGCTTGTGAGCCTAGGCATGTCTACACAAACTATTGTGAAGTGGTTATTAGTAGTGGGACTACAGACACACACAACTCTAGCTCATCTTCCACTCACGCCATGGCATTGACATTGCATGGCTCGACTGGTGCCATCAGAGGATCACTTGGAAGATGGAATGATGTGCCACAGTTTTCAGCAATGAAGGTAGATTCTGCCTGCATGCAAGTGACAGTCATTTGCTCATACAATGTAGACTTGGTGAGTGCTGTATTGTAAAGTGCATTTTTCCAAGGCATACTGGTCACACCCAGGTCATCTGGTCTGGGGAGCACTAAGCTACAACTCTTGTTCACCTTTGGTGTTTCTGGTGGGGACAGTAACCAGCACTAGTTACATGTAGAATGTTTTTAGACCCATTATTTTGTTGTTCTTGCAACAGGAGGGTGGTGTGTTGTTCCAACAGGATAATACTTGCCCACACACTACCTGTGAAACTCAATGTGATCTTCAAGATGTGCAGCAACTTTCCTGGCCATAAAAATATCCAGACTTGTCACCAATTGAGCATGTGTGAGATATGATGGGATGAGAAGTGACTTGTGCTACTGGTCAACAAACAACTCTTACAGATTTACGTGAATAGGTCAAGCAGCCACGATATAACGTATCCCAGGACAGTATTCACCATCTGTATGATTAACTGGATGCCAGAGTCAGCACCTACACTGTGTACTAATTTGGGTGTTTCAACTGTGTTCTTGATCTGTAAATGTAATCATTTCACGTACCCCATATGCACTGTTGCAACAATAAATCTTGAGTGACTTGAAAACCTTGAAAAGGGTGTCTTCATTTTTATTCCAGCAATGTTTATTACAAGAGACAAAATCAATAAGAATAGTTGAAGTTTGTATAATTTTAGATTAACAGAATTTATATAGGTAAAACACACAGAATATTAATTGGTCACTATTTATCTAGAAGATAAGTACATAATTCAGTCTGTCACAGCACTAAAGAACATCACTGCACATGCTGTTTGTGCACTCATATCTGCTTTGCCCTTTAGTCTACAATTTCCCACTACTGTTTCCATGCAGATGAGACTTGAAGCATTTTGTTAATGAGAAAGATACAAGAGGATGCATATGAAAAAATGAAAAGTAGGTCTGTTGAGATAATATGTCGTCGTATTTTATTACACAAAAATTTTGTGTAAAGAAAAAGCTTGACGGAGAAACATTCTTTTAGGATTCATACATTTTTGTATTAGGAACTTATGACGGAATATAGAGACATAGAATATGTAGCAATGTGGGAGAGCAGTCACAAATTTGAGCCAAGAGAATGAGTAAGTGAGTGAGTGAGTGAGGTTATGTAATAGGAATGTACCAAGCAGTATGTTGAATGATTCAGAAACTAAACTCTCATTAAAGAGAAGTTAAGTTCATATTCTACACAAGCCATTTTGACTCACGTTATCAATGGCTTCTTTAAATTATTTGAGGGAATATCACAATTACTTTTTCAATGTCTCATGGCTAATTTTTCTCTAGGTCCTTCAATATTTAGCTAACATTGCCTCTCAGTTGGTGTGCTGTTGACTCATCATTGAATGATAAAGAAAAGTTATGGGACCAGAAGGCAGAAATGTACAGATACAGCATTAAAGAATTGGAGACAATGGTAAAGGTGTAGTGGCTTTTAGCCACAAAAAGCTCATTCTAATATAGTGTGAAATCAGTTACAGTGTTAGTGCATATGAATGAAGACATAACTGTACTTGAAAGAACAGTGGCAAATAAATAGATGAAAACTACTGAAAGTTCGTAAATGGAAAATCAAGGAAAGTTCGAAGTAAGTATAATAAATAAATAGAGAGGAAAGCGCCAGGCAGACAAAAACAACGAGAAAAGCAGTGCCCAAATAGATGGTTAGTTACATTTTCCAAAGTAATTTCTGTGATGTACCATAGTGACCCAGAATGATTCAGTTTACTCATCTTTCTTGTGTGAGACATCAGCATGGAAAACACAGGACTGGACGGAAAATATAAAGGAAAAGATGGAAAGAAGACATTGAATGAAATAAAATTTTTATCACTTACTAATTTCACTTCTGCTAAAACTTTGTGTGTGGCATGTAAAAATAGTGTATCACAAAGTGATTCAGAGTACGTGATGAACTGCAAGTATCCCCATAACTAAATACATATCACGGTACTCAAATGAAATGAGTTTATGCAGTCCCCCTCCCCAATTAGGTCCCTACTTAATGAAGTCCTCTGGTGCTCAGATCAGCCTCATTATTACCTTGTTATCAGTAAATTTGTTACTGACTGGTAACACATAATTGAAGGAGTAAGTATAATCTCTCATTGTTGAATGGGTGAGGCATTGGGATGTCAAAAGACACATACAAGACTGAAATAGTCCCATTGTTTTTGGCAATGATTTTTCTCAAAGTTAATAGACAACAAAAAGAACATGCATATGGTGACATTTTCCTGGCTGGATACATTAGATACACACCCGGATGTTAATTACCTGAACTGGCCATTTCAGTTATAAAATTCACTTTGTATTAACTTAATATTCTAAATGTTATGTAACTTGTTTCTCATTTGTTTAAGATGTTGAAACATTGCGCCAGTTTAATGATGAGATGGATGGTCTCAATTCATGGCTGCAAGAAGTTGAAACTTTTCTGCAAGCAGATGATGCCATACCAATTGGTGAATTAGAGACATTAGAAGCCCAACTGGAACAGTCCAATGTGAGTTAATATACTGTGATATCCCTATGAAAATTCCAGTATACTTCTGAGTGAAAGATTGTAACTAGTTTAATGAATCTCTTGTAACAGGCTCTTCAGGATGATGTGGAAACACTTCAGCCAAATTTCAACAAAATAAAAACCACAGCAGAGAAGCTTTTGGACAATGCAGAACCTGCCTTTGCAGAACAACTGAAATCACAATTAGAAGCCTTAAGTAAGAAATGGGAGAAAGTAACCGGAGACTCAAAACAACAAAATACTGCACTGAAAGAGGCATTAGAAAAGAGCAGAAAGGTATATGCTTTTAACATTTTCATGCTTCATATGCATTTAATCTCTCAACACATTCATAAGCTTGAAGATATGTATGTATATTTTTTCTACTAGGTGATCAGTGGTGTTGAAGATTTCAAGGCTTGGCTTTGCAAACTTGAGACTGAAATACCACCATCACCTTTAGTCAACTCCTCAACAGAACTTTACCAGATGAAAGGAAGATATCAACTTCTTAAAGATAAGGTTGATAGCAGGACAGAAGATTTTCGCAACCTGAATGAAATGGGTATGTGATTATAAATCATTTCTTTATCTCTTGCAGTCTTGAAATGTATGTGTTAGTGTCAGATTGTGCTCATGTGATTCAAAGGAGATCGCGTAAATTTGTTTTAACATCACATCCAGAATGTCTTATAATGCAGTAACTTACCTTCTCAGTGCATAACATTACAATAGCTACAAGATATGCAAGTCCGCCTTCATAGCTGAGTGGTGAGTGAAGATGGCTGCTGTGAGGAGGACCTGGGTTCAGTTGCGGGTACTACCAAGAATTTTTTGTCAGTGGGAGGACTGGTATGGGATGCACTCAGCCTCGTGATACCAATTGAGAAGCTGCTTGACATAGAGGTAGTGGCTCAACGGCCTGGAAAGTTTTTAAAGGGACTGGGAGAGCAGTATGCTGACCACTAGCCACCCATACCACATCCACATGACACCACAAGGAAGAGGAAGGCACAGCCTTCACAGCCAGAACTCATATGTATACGTACTAGATGTGCAACACCTGCATCTATCCATTGTTATAATTAATCACTCTTTAGCAGTTCAGCTTTCATATACAGCAATACATAAAATAAATCACCTGAAGATGAAACCACAACATTTTATGTGCAGTGCAAAATTCAAAAGTGTGACAACATACTGCAAAGATAGTTACATGTGGTTAATAAAAAAACTGAAATATAATTTGTTCATAACAGTGTCATCCCAAAAATGAACCAGTATGTGTAAATTGTTATTTATGCATTTTTTATCTCTGAACTTGCAGTAAAATGTGACAATCATCCACTTATTTAACAGTTGTGTGTGTAATACTCTAACCCTCCAATTCCATTCTTGATAGCAGAGATTTAGCCACTACTGGCTTGCTGGGCCTGTCGTAGTTTCATCAGAGCCCCATTCGCCATCACTTTTCATGGTTCCTGTAGGACCTCCACAGCTAATTCAGGGCATATACAGTCCCCACTGTACTTTGCCCCAACAGGTAATCCTCTAATTCATGCCACTGTCAATCATCCATGATGTGGACAAGGGGTTGGACTGATATATGTCTCAGAGACCTGAGTAATGAAAGGAAGAGAGAAGCAAAATACAAGCTACTGAGATGAAATTCTAGAGAAACTTTTGGAGTGACAAAGATGGACAGGTTAAGAAATGAAAGGGTCAGAGACTTGCTGAAAGAAGAACCATTACAGGATAGGATAGCGGAATCCAGGCTTAGATGATATGGATATGTTAACTAAATGGAGGGGAAGATGACACCCAGGAGGATACACAAGATGAAAGGAAAGGGGAAAAGACCAAGAGACAGTTGGCTGGAAGGAGTCAAGGACAGTGTGTAAAAGAAAGGACAAGACTGGATCAGGGTAGAGACAGAAAGATGGTGGGAAGACAGAAAATCATGAAGAGGCTGAGGTTCCAAACGGACCAATTCAGCAGCTGAAAACTGTACATAATTACGATGTGCAATAATAGATTCATATAACAAAAAAAACTTGAAACTGGTAACACAGACTAATACAAAGTGTGTATGGAGAGAAGTACAATAATTATTTTTGGACTCCTATTGGTTCCAACCTGTTAGGACCAGTTGGTTTTTTGTGTGGGTGGGAGAGGATGATGCTCTTAGCTTTCTTGTGCTGTCTGGCTCAGTCTTCTTCAGTCTCTTGGGAGCATAAATATCACTACTCCTTCAAATATTTTGATAGTACAGTCTCTGTCTCACAATTTGCAACGAGTGCTAACACTCAAAACAATGGTGTACAATCAAGTTCTCTAATAAATGCAACAAAAGTCTTGTCAACAACAAGCTGGCAGTTAATTAGTAGACATCTCTGGGGTTTGACCCATGGCCATTCCTAAAATTTTTATTGTCAGTTACCATTTCCTTCGCCTATGGCAGTCTTTGTTTAGTGAAAAGTGGGGGTTTTGATTTTGGTTCAGAGACAACTATAACTGATTGGGTAAGTCAGTTCGGAGGCTGGATGAAAACAAGAGCATACCACCAGCAACAGGAATGTGCCTGGTAAAAAAAGAAACCTTTAGGTTCATGTCAAAATTATTACACTATGTGATCAAATGTATCCGGACACCTGGCTGAAAATGACATACAAGTTTGTGGCACCCACCATCGATAATGCTGGAATTCAGTATGCTGTTGGCCGACCATTAGCCTTAATGACAGCTTCCACTCTCGCAGGCATACATTCAGTCAGGTGCTGGAAGGTTTCTTGGGGAATGCATTCTTCACGGAGTGCTGCAATGAGGAGAGGTGTTGCCTAGCATGAAGTCAGCATTCCAAAACATCCCAAAGGTGTTCTATAGGATTCAGGTCAGGACTCTTTGCCGGCCGGTCCATTACAGGGATGTTATTTTCGTGTAACCACTCCATCACAGGCCGTGCATTATGAACAGGTGTTCAGTTGTGTTGAAAGATGCAATCGCCATCCCAGAATTTCTCTTCAATAGTGGGAAGCAAGAAGGTTCTTAAAAACATCAATGTGGGCTTGTGCTGTGATAGTGCCATGCAAAACAACCAGGGGTGCAAACCTCCTCCATGAGAAACACAGTCACACCATAACACCACCACTTCCGAATTTTACTGTTGGCACTACACATGCTGGCAGATGACGTTCATCGGGTATATGTCATACCCACACCCTGCCATCAGATCACCACATTGTGTACTGTGATTCATCATTCCACACAGTGTTTTTCCACTGTTCAGTTGTCTGATTTTTATGCCCCTTACACCACGTGAGGCATGATGTGTGGCATACGAGCAGCTGCTTGACCATGAAATCTAAGTTTTCTCACCTCCCGCCTAACTATCATAGTAATTGCAGTGGATCCTGATGCAATTTGAAATTTCTGTGTGATACTCTGGATAGATGTCTGCCTATTACACATTACGACCCTCTTCAAGTGTTGGCAGTCTCTCAGTTATCAGATGATGTCGGCATGTACGCTTTTGTGCTGTACGTATCCCTTCACATTTCCACTTCACTATCACATTGGAAACAGTGGACCTACGGATGTTTAGGAGTGTGGAAATATCATGACAGACATATGACACAAGTGACACCCAATCACCTGACTATGTTAGAAGTCCCTGAGTTCCATGGAGTGCCCCATTCTGCTATCTCACAATGTCTAATGACTACTGAAGTTTCTGATATGGAGTAACCTAGCAATAGGTGGCAGCACAATACACCTAATATGAAAAGCATATGTTTTTGGGGGTGTCTGGATACTTTTGATCATATATTGTATTTGTTTATTTACTTATTACAAATTCCATGAATTCACATTGTGATGAGGCCCAAAGGTGTGGAACAAGTCAGGTTTACATGATTAAAGAGACACAGTAAACAACTGTACAATACTGGAAATGTAGTAAATACATACATAAACTTAACAGTTGAAGTAAAATTAATAATGTACGGTTCAACTGAACATGACATAAATTACTCAGAATGACGTAAGGATCATAAAAAGGAGTATTTATATATTGATCATCTTAAACAAGGAAGACAGATTATGGCTAACACATTATAACTACAAAGTCTCAAAACATAAATACAAATGACAATACAAATTTACAAAAACTATCATTGATTAATTTGCATGTTCTCATCAAGAGAGCAGAACAAGTTATCCAGAAGATAGTTTCTTCATTTAGTTTTAAATGTAGGTAGGACATTAAGGTGGACTTTAATTTCTGATGGAAGTGAATTGAAAATTTCATGGCAGGATAGTGAACGCCATTTGTTACAAGGCTTAGATGTTTTGGATGTGTATGTAAATCATTGTTAGACTTTGAATTGTGATCACGGTATGCACTATTAGATGTAAAATGAGAATGGTTATTAGATATGAAAAATCATCAAAGAAAATAGTTTTGAGACATGGAGGTTAATATTTGCAGCTTGTGGAATAGGCTTGTGCAAGAATAACTTGGATGAATGCCACCTATGACTGTAACTGCTCTCTTATGTGTAATAAAGATTTGTGTGGCTGAAGGCTGATTACTCCAAACAATTATACCATATGACACAATAGAGTGAAAATAGCCAAAATAAACAACCTTGATATCATGGATATACCCAAGAGGAGTAATTACTCACCATACTGAGTCTTTTCGAAAGTCTAGAATATGCTCATACCAGTTTAACTTGGCATCCATTACAATTCCTGGTAATTTGGAGGACTGACAATGTAAAGTATTTTCATTGTAACAGTTCAAGTGGATTACATCATTTACTTGTTGAGTTGCATGAAACTACATGTATTGCATTTCTTCAATTAATTTATTAACATTAATTTATTAACATTAATCCGTTAGCTGTAAACCAGCATAGGATGTCTACTGGTACAGAATTATGTTTATTTTGTAGTTCACTAACTGTTTGGCTTTCAGGCAGAATAGTAGTGTCATAAGCAAGAAGAGTAAATTTGCTCTCAGTGTTTGTAGAAAGTGGGAGATCATTGGCAAAGATAAGGAACGGTAATGGCCCCAGATTTGATCCTTGTGGCACTACACACTTCAGTGTGCTCCAGTCATATGAAGCAGGACAGCCATCAGTACCATTACCTTCTACTTTCTGTTGTGTAGATATGAGTCAATCCACTTACTGGTGCTAACATTCAAACCTTAAAAACTGGCATTAAGAGAATGTTGTGTTTGACACAGTGAAAGGCCTTTGACAAGTCCCAGAAAATTCTGATAGGTGGCCCATTGTTATTTATTGACATAAGAATTTCTTTTGTGAGAGAGGAAATAGCTAGCTCTGTTAATCTGTTTTTAATGACATTGGTTTCTACTGAAACTGTTTTCTCTTCTTTTTCTAATGAAATTGGTTTCTATTGAGGATGTTGTGAATATTGAGGTGTTCTAGAGTTCTTTTATACATTAGGTTCTCTGATATTTTTCAGAAGCAACTTAGCAGGCATGCTAGACAGTAGTTGGATAAATTAGTTTTCTCACCCTTCTTGAAAATTTGTCTGACAGTAACAAACTTTAAGCTCTCTGGGGCAACACATTGTTGCAAAGGTTCATTGAAAATGTGGCAGAGAACTTGATATATACCATAACTTTAGATGAAATGTTGTCAATACCTGTGGTATTTTTCTTCTTTAAGGCCTTGATTTTTATTTTTAAGTGCATTAATAGTGACTGGAGCTATACAAATTGGATCATATATTTTGTAGTCAGGTCATTGTAATAAAATTGTGGCTGTATTTAGGGAGCCCTTACAACCTACGCGTCCTGCTGCAATTAAGAAGTGATTGTCAAATATGTTAGAAATTGTTACAGGCTTATGTACCAAATTATCATTATACCTTATCTACACCCCTGGAAACTGAAATAAGAACAGCGTGAATTCATTGTCCCAGGAAGGGGAGACTTTATTGACACATTCCTGGGGTCAGATACATCACATGATCACACTGACAGAACCACAGGCACATAGACACAGGCAACAGAGCATGCACAATGTCGGCACTAGTACAGTGTATATCCACCTTTCGCAGCAATGCAGGCTGCTATTCTCCCATGGAGACGATCGTAGAGATGCTGGACGTAGTCCTGTGGAACGGCTTGCCATGCCATTTCCACCTGGCGCCTCAGTTGGACCAGCGTTCGTGCTGGACGTGCAGACCGCGTGAGACGACGCTTCATCCAGTCCCAAACATGCTCAATAGGGGACAGATCCGGAGATCTTGCTGGCCAGGGTAGTTGACTTACACCTTCTAGAGCATGTTGGGTGGCACGGGATACATGCGGACGTGCATTGTCCTGTTGGAACAGCAAGTTCCCTTGCCGGTCTAGGAATGGTAGAACGATGGGTTCGATGACGGTTTGGATGTACCGTGCACTATTCAGTGTCCCCTCGACGATCACCAGTGGTGTACGGCCAGTGTAGGAGATCGCTCCCCACACCATGATGCCGGGTGTTGGCCCTGTGTGCCTCGGTCGTATGCAGTCCTGATTGTGGCGCTCACCTGCACGGCACCAAACACGCATACGACCATCATTGGCACCAAGGCAGAAGCGACTCTCATCGCTGAAGACGACACGTCTCCATTCGTCCCTCCATTCACGCCTGTCGCGACACCACTGGAGGCGGGCTGCACGATGTTGGGGCGTGAGCGGAAGATGGCCTAACGGTGTGCGGGACCGTAGCCCAGCTTCATGGAGACGGTTGCGAATGGTCCTCGCCGATACCCCAGGAGCAACAGTGTCCCTAATTTGCTGGGAAGTGGCGGTGCGGTCCCCTACGGCACTGCATAGGATCCTACGGTCTTGGCGTGCATCCGTGCGTCGCTGCGGTCCGGTCCCAGGTCGATGGGCACGTGCACCTTCCGCCGACCACTGGCGACAACATCGATGTACTGTGGAGACCTCACGCCCCACGTGTTGAGCAATTCGGCGGTACGCCCACCCGGTCTCCCGCATGCCCACTATACGCCCTTGCTCAAAGTCCGTCAACTGCACATACAGTTCACGTCCACGCTGTCGCGGCATGCTACCAGTGTCAAAGACTGCGATGGAGCTCCGTATGCCACGGCAAACTGGCTGACACTGACGGCGGCGGTGCACAAATGCTGCGCAGCTAGCGCCATTTGACGGCCAACACCGCGGTTCCTGGTGTGTCCGCTGTGCTGTGCGTGTGATCATTGCTTGTACAGCCCTCTCGCAGTGTCCGGAGCAAGTATGGTGGGTCTGACACACCGGTGTCAATGTGTTCTTTCTTCCATTTCCAGGAGTGTATATAGACTTATAATTCTTGCTGCTCTGGCCACACCCTGTCTTTATGATATTCAAACTGATTTTATTTTGTTATTGGAGTTATACATTTCAGATTGAATAGATAAGGTTCTGGATTTGTTTATCATTGATTTTAAAACTTTGTGGTACAATTAATAATAAGATCTTTCAAGAGGATGATTTGATACTCTTAATGAGGCATATAATTCCCTCTTAGTCCTGCAAGAAATTTTAATTCCCTACATAATCCATGGATTGCTGGATGAAATGTCAATGCTCTTCCTGGGTAGATGAATTCATTTAAGAACATATTACATTTGTCATTTACATTAGTTATTTTGTACACTGGATCCCAATCAGTTTGTAAGCAATGGTAATTAAAAGCAGAAAGAGGTTCAGCATTTACACATATAAAGGTAGGATAAGTGTGGGAAATTTTCCTATACAAATTTAGTTATCTGATTATGTAAATGATGTATCACTGCTAAACACCAAGACATTTCATGTAGAAATTATTTTGAAATGTGTTCCTTTTCATTTGTAGTAGTAGTAAACAGTATTTAAGTCAGATGTGCAGTTTAAATGAATTCTAGTACATTAAACTAGTACTAGAAGTTGTGGAGCTATGAAAATTGGAGTTTCAATCTTATCATTCAAGACCATGTTTTGGTTTTGACAGGTGTCTATTTATTTGTAGTGTGTCTTCTGGCATATCTAACATGTTACTGCTACTGGACATAGTGGGATAAGTACAGATGAGGCATACAGACCTAAGTAAGGGATGCAAAAGTTTATCACAATTTTTCCCTTGAAAAACAGTGTATTCCCAACCCATTTTTTAAGTTTTGGTCTCTGGTTTTGGTAGTTCAAGGTTAGCTGTGGAGACAGGTACTGCAGAGATTATTGTTGCATTTACTTATAAGAACTAGCTGTTTCCAGAAGCCATGTTTAACTGAGTACAGTTCAGATTTTCATCTTTATTACCAATTAAGTTTTTTTCCCTAGGTAATGACATGATGCTGAGCAGTGAAGGGAGTTCTGTTCAGGAACTGGCAAGAAGGTTCACCCAGCTGAATGCCAAGTGGAGTGAAGTTACTGACCACATTTATGACAGACATAGAATACTGAAGGATGCCTCACATGAATATGGAGAGTTCAGAGGTACCAAATAACTTTCTTGAAGTATTTGAAATACATTACTATTATGGAAGCAGTATCATTGCATGTAGAAAGTTGTGATTGATTATAGTTGGTAATTAAGTTGTTTTGATAAATGAGGGAGGTTGGTGCCAGTTGATAACATTATAACATATATTCAACAGGAAGAATTATGAGGCTCTGGAAGACTTGGTGCACAGGATAAGTAATTTATTTGCTGGCTGCATTTTTTATCATGCAGAAAAATGTAGCGTTCACAAATGGCTCAAAGTTATGTACTGGATTAACCTATAATATTAAAAATATCTTGTGATTTTCAGCTCTTGTTGCACAAGAAATGGACTGGCTGGATAAACTGGAGAAACGACTTCGAAAGTCTCCCAAGTCAGCTGCAGATGCTGAGGAGATATCAGAGGAGCTTGATGTAAGAAATGAAATTATTTCCTCATTTATTAATGAGAAAATAACCCTCAGTTTTAGTTTTAATCTGATTTTGTGTGTGTGTGTGTGTGTGTGTGGGGGGGGGTCATTTGCATATGTGCATGGGCACGCGCGCCCTAATAATTTCTTGTAAATCAGTTATAGTGATATTTAGAATCCCTGTTTCACATTGCATATTTAGCAGAATATGCAGTTGTTGTTGTTGTGGTCTTCAGTCCGGAGACTGATTTGATGCAGCTCTCCATGCTACTCTATCCTGTGCAGGCTTCTTCACCTCCCAGTACCTACTGCAACCTACATCCTTCTGAATCTGCTTAGTGTATTCATCTCTTGGTCTCCCTCTGCAATTTTTACCCTCCACACTGCCCTCAAATACTAAAGTGGTGATCCCTTGATGCCTCAGAACATGTCCTACCACCCGATCCCTACTTCTAGTCAAGTTGTGCCACAAACTCCTCTTCTCCCAATTCTATTCAATAAGCAGTAAATCTAAAAATATGGAGTAAAAGATTAAAACGTGATGAAACAGCACGTATATTTCAGTTCAGTCCTCATTTATTAATAATGTTTCCAGTTGCATATGCCTATCATAAGATTAGGTTATAATAACATGCAAATGTGATATATTTTATTCATCCATTATCAGGCATACAGAATGGGGAATGAAAACATTTGCTCTAATGCACTGATATTGTTTGGGGGAAAAGTGAGGTTTAACTGTTTCATTCTTACTGATGTTAGTATTATGCCTGTGCTTCCTGTTTCAGTAGTGTGATCCTGTAGTCCTAAATAACAGTGGTGGTGAAGTATTAGCATAGAAATGTTAATAGTCAGTGAAGTCCCTAAACTAGTGAGACAAACAATCAAGTATGTCTCAGGTACAATATTAAATGATTTTTAACATAATCCAGCATGAAGTTTGTTACATATTTCCTTACTACTAGAGACCTGCTGCAACTTGTATAGGTTGATAGAATTGCATTATAGAAACCAGGAAGCAGACCTGCTAGTAAACACCAGGAAATGTTAATCCCTAAATCCCCCTTCCTCAACAAATTTGCAGTTGTTTAGGGCACATATGTAAACTAAGCTATAGGCTGGGTTAAGGGGAGCTGTACTAATTGTGTATGCTATAGAGTGATGATGAATAGAGAACAATCAATGTTAACAACAATGTTGGAACCAACATGATATTATAAAAAAAAAAAAAAAAAAAAAAAAAAAAAACCAGTAGAAAAGTGAATGGTAGATAAGTGAATAACACTAAGCACAGAGCAATTACATGTAATTTTCCTCAATTCATATGTCTCCAACAGTAGCATATTCATTGGATCAATGTAGGAAATACATCATTGTAAGTTATGCTCTGTAAAGTTATGAGTCTGATCGGTTTTTCACACTCCATATTCCAGCAAACACTTCAAGAATGGATATTCTAATGCAATTATTTTTTCACCTGTACATTAATTGGTGTAAATGGGTTTCTAATTTACAGGATCTAGAAAATTACATTCGAAACCATCCAGAAGCAAGGCTTGCCAAATTGCAAAATATTGGCCGAAAACTAGTTGAAGCCCTTGTTATGCCACAGTCAGTTCAAGGTGATGTGGAAAAAATTACAGAGAGGTGGAGTTTGCTTAGTCAAAAGGTTAGTCCTATTACCCTTCCTATTGCAGAAAATGCCTATGATTGTTTTTCAGGTTGTATTTACAATACAAGGTCATTTGTTAATCATTTATAGAACATTAATAGGAATAATATGAATGCACTGTGTCTGTTCTTTCAGACAGGTCCAAAAGGACAGACACCATGCGGAATCTGCAACTGTTTTAGGAACTGTAACTTTTTGCATTGTTTTGCATATTTAATTATGTGTATGAATACCTTATTGAGGTGAAAGCAAATACAGTGCAAAATTTGAGGTATTAATTAATGCATACTCTTTTGCAGAAGAAGCTTTTGCAGAATTCATTAAGTTTATAAGAAAGGGCTAACATGTTATAGAACAAAAAAGTAAATTTTAACTTTTCTCCCTTGCACTTGTTTCCCATGATCTCAGATATTTACTCACGTATCACTGCAGCACAGCTATGAACTCACCATAGTGTGTCACACTGCTACTCTTTGATTTGCAATTCATGTGTCTAACTGTGGTGTATGTCATCACACCATTACCCCCTTGGAACACTTTTCATATACCATTTCATTTACAATCAACAACGACCACTTTTCAGAACTTACATTTCCTTGAATATTATCTCTGGTCATAATTGGGTTTATTTTTGATAGAATGAGGGGGACTTTATAAATGAGCATGAATGAAAGTGGGTTGGATAGCATTACAGTGAAACATTTGGGATTAAGTTTTTGTGATACTTTAGTCTTATTTGATGGATGAGTTCAATGTTGAATATACTTCACTGTGTTTGGCAACCACAACATAAGGTCATCCTTCAGGTGAGTAATGATCCACCAACCTTTCCCAGAAACTAAGCTTTAGACATTGATTTGACCCAACAGCTTTGTGGTTTACAGCCCTTAAAAGGAAAGTAAATTCGGTGAAATTTTTGGGACAGCGGTTATAAAAGATTGAAAGTAATTTCTGTTGTGGGCTTCTGTAGCACAGCGAAAAGGATAAATTTTCGATTAATGCCATAGTCCCTGGGTGCATATTTGTTCCAATAAAAATGTCTAAGGTGGAACTCAAGTTAATCAATTTAAGGGAATTATGGCTGGGTCACAGACTTCTCGTGTCATGACTTTTAAAATCATTCAGTTTTAGCATTTTGAACATTCTTGTTTAGGGACATTCAACTGAAGATTATTTTCTGCACATATTGTGTGACCATATTCAGTTAATACCAGTTCTCTACCATTGTTCTTTTTGAGTGTATAAAAAAGTCCATTCAATTCTTCAGACACGTTTAAATGCTCAGTTGTGATGCCCATGCTAGACAATAGTTGTAATTAAACAAACATACACCTTTGGACATTTTTATAACATGAAAGTACTGTAGTTCTTTCACACAGCTACACGCACCAGAAACAGGAAACATACCTACACACACAAGTAGCAAGAAACGGAATAATCTTCAACCTTGGTTTTCATGTTCCTCTCTATTAAATGTAAATGTATGGTTGTTGTAAGTGGCTCAATTTACATGTTTTAAATGAATGGTGTGTGGAAAATTGTGTAAGTTCAGGTTTTGGCTTGAGCATAAAAGAAATTTCAAGCTTCTGTCACAAATATAATTTACTAAATCAACTGTTAGAACATCACCATCCTTCAGTTTTTTAATGCATTATATCTAACACATTATGAAACTAATTTGTCCAGTTGTAACAATGGTGTCTGTGTCTGTGGTTCATGTAATGCATGATATTTAATTGTCCTCTAGTAACAGTAATAGTAAGCATATGAACCTAAGCTGTGAGTTTGTGAACTAAAACACATAACTTTATTAAAAATTTTGTTGCATGTATCATAACAGACAGACATATGTCAAGGAGCCATGATGGTCTTTTCTGTTGCTATAATAATCTCCTTGTAAAACAGTACACAGAAAACACACAGTGATGCTATAAAGACAGAGCAAACATCCTAATAGTGATGCGTGCCCCCCCCCCCCCCTCTCTCTCTCTCTCTCTCTCTCTCTCTCTCTCTCTCTCTCTCTCTCTCTCTCTCTCCCCCCCCCCTCTCCCCCCTCCCTCCCTTCCCTACACCCCCTCCCCCCTGCCCCACAACAGCAACAGTAACAACAACAATAACAACCACCAACACCACTACCCCCTTCCTTTCTCAAGTATCTTCATTAAAAACAATTTATCCATTGGAAATAAGTGTATGTATCCTAATCTACTTCATGGTTTTCTGTTCATGGAGTGTGAAGAATGAAATCAGTATACTTGTTTTCTGTGCTGTATACAAAAAACATTTTTGGACAATGTTCGCACTTTTCTAGAGTGCATGATTTCTTAAAAAAAAAAAAAAAAAGGTTCTGGTGCTTTGACCTTCTGGAAGGGGGCAGGGGGTAGGAGGGTGGGGGGTTCTTTAAAGTTATTTAAATGCTTTCCTGAACATTTTAAAAATGCAGATACAAAATTTGTGCTGGTAAAAAAATAAAGTTCAATCATATCACACCACAAAATCTGCAGTTTCTTTCCACAGAGGTAAGAGTACTGGTGCATACTGTCACGAATCAAGCACTGCTTTTCTTTGTCACTATGTTACATCATATCATTCCTTTTGTATTTGGAATGCAATGAACAATAAACACAATGTCATAGTGAAATATATAACTAAGTTACAACATAAACCAAGGTACTTATACCTGCAAATGGACTTAATATATATATATTTTTTTTTACTCTTCAACAAAGTTCAGTGCTGCAGTGTTGCAGCTCTGTTTTTTTGTGGTCTTCCATTAGAATTTTGGGAACTGACCTTGCTCAAAATTGGTGGTAACCAAGCCTCTCCACAAAAAATTTGTGCACCAAACCCCATGAAATTTGGAAAAAATGTTGCAAAAATTCCATAATTGTGAAATGATTTTCATAAATTTTGTCATTGATTTTCATCACTGGTTCATCAGTCACAAGGTTAGGCCTACCACTGCAGTCCTCATCATCAACATTGCTATGGCCATTTTTAAACTCAGTGCTCCATTGCCTCATAGTCTTCCACTCATTCTTCTTTTTCTGTACACATCACAGAGGTCATGATAAATTTCAATTGATTTACAGTTTTTCGCCAACAAAAACCTAATCACAGAACACACCTCACAAGTGGTGGGATTTTCTATTGCAGCACACATTTTAAAATGTCACAGAAAGCAAAGTAGCTGAGACACGGACCACATGCTACCACCACCAGATGCAGACTGAGTTCAGGAACATTACGGAACCATGATGGCAGCTGTAGGCCCGCCCAATGCTGTGACAGACCGAAATGTCTGTTATTATCAAGATAGCCCTTGTACATTAGCAATATTGCAAGCAAATAAAATGTGCCAGATTCCATTACATGGTGGCACATCAGCTATTAGTGACAACAGAAAATTGTGGTATTTGAAATCTGTCACTTGTATTGGGAGATTTCCGTTAGCATATTCTTTTCTTTCATCAGTTATAGTTGTTTCTGCCATTATGAAATTGGATATGGCCATTGTTGTTTGCTTGTAATATTGCTAATGTATGTCAGAACATTTTATATGGATGCAACAAAACTGGAATCACAACAAATATATAAACTAACAGCCATAAACAGTATTTATTGTGTTCTGAAATTTTAAACATGTCATGGACCTTTGCTTCTAAAAGTATTAATAATAATCCTACTGAGTAGATGACCTATAATTTTGTATCAGGGAGACTGTAACAAAACTAAACAGTAGCCATACTAAACTGGAAATGAGATGAATGCAAATAGAAAAGGTTTTGCATTATTCCATGTACAGAATAAAAGTTAATATTAGATTTATTAAAGTGCGCAGTATAATTGTTAGTACAAAATGGTTGAAATGTTGCTCCTTTTTCTGGGGAAATTATTACCTTAAATGTGAAATGGGTTGAAGAGACATTTTTGCCCTATACACAGTCGGTTCCAGTCCTTCTGCAGACAGGAATTTAGTTTTTTATGCCAATCTTATGAAATGAAATGATCGTATGGCATTGTCGGCCGGGAGGCCCCATGCGGGGAAGTTCGGCCGCCGTATTGCAAGTCCTCTTTAGTTGACGCCGCTTCGGCAACTTGCGAGTCAATGATGATGAAATGATGATGAAAGACACACAACACCCAGTCATCATGAGGCAGAGAAAATCCCTGACCCCACCAGGAATCGAACCCGGGACCCCGTGCGCAGGAAGCGAGAATGCTACCGCAAGACCATGAGCTGCGGACTGCCAATCTTGAATAATACATAATAAACAATCTTGAAAAAAATGCTCATGTTCTATTATTTATATTTTTTTTTATAATTGATCTTACTTTTCTAAAACACTGCTGTCACATCAGTCAGAGCTCTGTAGATCAGTTTGTAATTAATAGACTTAGTAGTTTGAAATGAAATGTCCATTTGACATTCATGTACCCCACTGAAACACAAATATCCCTTGTGCAATTCATTTCTTGTTCAATTTATAGAATTCCTTATACAGTTTTGTTTAAATCAAAATACCTGTCAGTTTGTCTTGGATAACAGTAATAAGATACTGTTTCTGAGTTATCACCTTAGATGACAAGCAACTCTGTGAATGAAGCAACATAATATATTGCATTATGTATGCTAGAGGGATCTATGGATTGAATAATTAATCTAATCTAATCTAATTCTTTTTGCTACCTATTTCACTTTTCTTTTCATCAGTACATATGTTCCCTTTAACACAGTAAATCACAAATGGATCAAACAATTTAACCAAATTAAAAGACCTCAGTTGTATGTTTTAGTATCATACATAATTTGCAGATTAACTGAGAAGTTAAATAACATTATCTTTCTTTTTTTGTGAGAATGAAGCTATATGTGGTTGTAAAATACATTACATAAAATTGCACTCTCAAATTTTCTGACAACTGTTTTGAAGGAAATAGAAGTTGATTGGTAGTTTAATAGAGAAAATTAGACTGTCAATTTTGACAGTGATAGTTTAAGTAGGGCACCATCTTTTTCACTTCTGTAAAAATAAATGAATGTGTAAATAGAGTGTATACTCTTACATGATAAAAAATTTAAATAAGAATTTTGCACTACTTTAGCATAAATAATGCACATCATAGATAAATGAATCATTTATGGTTAAATGAGAGAGAGGCTCTGAAATGGGCAGCTTACTTTCATGTATCATCAGTGTTTTTTATTATTATTACTTTCTTTTATTCATCTAGATATTTCGGTACAGTCAATAAATTCACAGCTAAAAATTACAGAAAGTACTATGTATAAAGGAGGACACATCAGTGACACTCATATTTAGAATTCTGAGTGTACAGAATGGTGTATTTTCTACTGCTCACACTTATCAAAGTATTTTGGGCTATTACACTGAGGTGACAAAAGCCATGGGATACCTCATAATATTGTGTCAGGCCTCCTTTCACCTGGCATAGTGCAGAAACTTCATGAGGCATGGACTCGACAACTTGCTGGAAGTTCTCTGCAGAAATACTGAGCTGTGCTGCCTCTATAGCCATCCAAAAATGTGAAAATGTGGCCGATGCTGGATTTTGTGCACGAACTGACCACTCAGTTTTGTCCCATAACTGTTTGATGGGATTCGTGTTGGGTGATCTGGGTGGCTAAATCATTTGCTTGATCTGTCCCAAAATGTTCTTCAAACCAGTTGCAAACAATTGTCGCCTTGTGACAGAGTAAACTTGTCATCCGTAAACATTCCTTCATTGTGTGGGGACATGAAGTCCATGAATGGTTGCAAATGGTCTCCAAGTAGTCAAACATAACCATTTCCAGTAAATGATTGGTTCATTTAGACCAGAGGATCCAGAACATTCTATGTAAAGACAGCCCACATCATGATGGAGTCACCACCAGCTTACACAGTATCTTGTTGACAATGTGAGTCTACAGCTTTGTGGGACTTGCACCACACTCAAACCGTACTGTCAGCTCTTACCAACTTAACTCGGGACTTATGTGACCGTGACACAGTTTTCGAGTCATTTAGGGTCCAGCCGATACGGTCACAAGCCTAAGCAGGCAATGTCGTGCTGTTAGCAAAGGCACTTGTCCTAACAAATATCTTCATTGCCTGTCACACATTGATTTCTGTGGTTATTTCATGTGGTGTTGCTCATCCATTAAAATACACACCTCTATGCAAACACCACCGCTCTCAATCATGGGTCTCAGAATATTGAATTCCCTAATGATTTCCAAAATGAAATGTCCTATACATCTAGCTCCAACTACCATTTCACATTCAAAGTCTGTTAATTCCCATCATGCAGCCATAATCACATCAGACACCTCTTCATATGAAACACCTGAGTACAAATGACAGTTCTGCCAAAGCACTGCCCTTTCATACCTTGTGTATGCGATACTACCACCATCTGCATATGTTGCATATCTCAATCCCATTACTTCTGTCACCTCATTGTACATAAGCTGTGGTCAAATGAATTCCTTGCTGAAAGCTAACATTTTGTCCTTACCCATAGAGGACATTTTCAAGGGGGCTTGTAGTTTTTTCGGAGCTCTGACGCATAACCTGGCTTCCTTACTGATTTGAAGATGTCCTGTGCAGGTGGGGACGAAACACTGGGTTTCAACAAGAAATTCATCCGACCACAGCATAATAATCCAGAATATTTTAATAAATGTGATATTTTTGGCCATGAAAGTTCACAACATTTTACAATTTTCTACTGCTGCAAACTTATTAAAACCACCAGTCACTCAAAAACCCATGACTGCAGATGAATTTAATTGCATGTTACATATTTATACCCAGAGACTTCACATTCTTCCTCAAAAGCTTTCATGTGTTGAATTATTTTAATTAGCCATCAATAACAATACCTGTTTAAGAAGTTCCTGTGTTCTTTATTTGTAATTTTCCTTATCTCAGAAACTAATGCATTTTTATTAAAGTATTTGAAAAATTATGATTACTTGCTTACTGTCTTTGTTCTCTTTATTAGAAAGCTTCTGCCTCTTTCGCACTGAAACTTCTATGCTTTTATCAGTCACAAAGTGAGACATTTGAATGTGTTAAATTCAGCTTAATGTTTCATGAGTTTAGTTTCTTGACTCAATTTGATAACAACATGTGGGTTAAAGTTCTTCCACTGGATCATTTGAACAAATAGGAACCAATTACAGCCTCAGTATATGAATAATGTTCTTGACCTGTGTTCAAGTTATGTCCACTTGAACACAGGTCAAGATCATTATTCATATACTGAGGCTTAGAATAACTGCACTTGAACTTGATCCACGATCAAATAACATTTGTATCGCATTAGATTTTATGCAGTATAGCTGATATGATGGAAGAATAATATTATAACTTAACTCATGAACATAAGGTTGAGTTAATATTAATTAATACTACTGTGCACTACTCTATGCAACGGCATCTGAGCCAAGTCAGGGCTTATTGCATCTTGCTTTGTAGGCTAGGGATCGAACCATATTGCTTGAAGGCTCTGTCCAAGAAGCTCAGGAGTCAGAAAGCCATATCCTAGAGTTTCAAGAATGGGTAACTCAAGTAGACAGACTACTAACTGCACGTGTTGAAAACGACGTCACCGCAGATGATTTGCCGGACGATGACCAGGTGTGTGTTGTAGCTTGGTGGTTTATGGCTCTCGTAATTCTATTTTTATCAAATAAGTTGTCCTGGGAAACATTACCTTCATCAACTATTTGTGTGAAATTACATAAGTGATGTTTAAAGTTGTGTTTTTACTCATACTCTTTTATTTTATTGGTGGCATCAAAAAGTTTTGTTAGAATTTCATAAGCATGTAATCATAAAACTGTGTCTGTAATATAAGACATAAGTTAATCAGACTATGCATGTGCTTTATTGAAAAAATATGAATGTTGTAAAAACACACACACACACACACACACACACACACACACACACTTTTTTCATGTTAGTAATGCAGTGATCCAACAGCATCTTTTATTTATGAGGAAAGGTGGTTTATTTAAACAATGAACTTTTATTCCTTTCATATTATTGAAAAGAAAGTAAATGGTCTGCTTGATCCTCTTTTTAAGCCATTCTGTGCTGTCAATATTTTTTGCTACATTCAGAAATATTCATCATTTTCTTGATATTTCATTTTTCTTGTAGTCTGTCCTAGGTAAGCAATGAGTGTTCATATTCATAAGTAACACAAAATACATTTCTTTCATTTGATACAGCGTCTAGTTGAAGAATTTGAGACACAGGAAAGTACACTGAAAGAAATGGAAGAGCAAGTGAGAACTTACCATGAAGCTGGAAAACATGAAGCTGCTGCCAGGTTGCAGGAACAGATGCTCCTTCTACAGGTAGTGGAACATGTTACTTAAGAGTTTGGTTTACTTGAAAGGTGACTGTTATACACTGAAGAGCCAAAGAAACTGGTACACCTGCCTAATATTGTGTAGGGTTCCCATGAACATGCAGAATTGTCACAACACAATGTAGCATGGACTTCACTAATGTCTGAAGTAGTGCTCGAGAGAATTGACACCGTGAATCCCACAGGGCTGTCCATAAATCTGTAAGAGTACGAGGGGGTGGAAATCTCTTCTGAACAGCACGTTGCTACGCATCCCATATGTGCTCAATAATGTTCATGGTTGGGGAGTTTGGTGGCCAGTGTAAGTGTTTAAACTCAGAAGAGTGTTCCTGGAGACACTCTGTAGCAATTCTGGATGTGTGAGATATCACATTGTCCTGCTGGAATTCCCCAAGTCTGTTGGAATGCACAATGGACATGAAAGGATGCAGGTGATCAAACAGAGTGCTTACATATGTGTCACCTGTCAGTCATATCTAGACATATCAGCTGTCTCACATCACTCCAACTGCACATGCCCCACACCATTACAGACCCTCCCCTGCTGACCTGCAGGGTCCGTGGATTCATGAGATTGTCTAGATACCCGTACACATCCATTCAATACAATTTTAAATGAGTCTTGTCTGACCAGGCAACATGTTTCCAGTCATCAACAGTCCAATGTTGGTGTTGAGGAACCCAGGTGAGGTGTAACGCTTTGTGTCATGTAGTCATCAAGGGTACACGAGTGGACTGCTCCAAAAGCCCATATCACTGATGTTTCTTTGGATGGTTTGCGTGCTGACACTTACTAATGGCCCAGCATTGAAATCTGCAGCAATTTGCAGAAGGGTTGCACTTCTGTCACATTGAATGATTCTCTTCAGTCGTCATTGGGCCCGTTCTAGCAGGGTCTTTTTCCGGTCACAGCGATGTCAGAGATTTTTATGTTTTACTGGATTCCTGATATTCACAGTACACTAGTGAAATGGCCGTATGGAAAAATCCTCACTTCATTGTTACCTCGGAGATGCTGCACCCCATCGCTCATGTGCTGACTGTAACTCCGTGTTCAAACCCTCTTAAATATTGATAACCTGCTATTGTAGCAGCAGTAACCAATCTAACAAATGCACCAGACACTTGTCATCTCATGTAAGTGTTGCCGAATGCAGTGCCATATACTGTATGTTTACATTTCCCTGTATTTGAACATGCATGCCTATACCAGCTTCTCTGGTGCTTCAGTGTGTAAACTATAACACAGACTTACTTGGTTCTTTATATGCCTATGTCACAGAAATGGTAGCACAGAGAGACACAATTTAATTGCAGATGAATGGTATATCCTTTGGCAGACACTCGTGTATTTAAAATAATTTGTTACAGCAACGATTTGCTGAAGTCCAGAAGAAATTTCAACGATTTCGGTCACCCCCTCATTCACATTTGGAACCACGTTTATCAAGAGCACTTCGAGAACTGCGCGGTGTTGAAGAAGCCACTTGTTTACTTGAACTTGCCTCTGATGATCCTGAGGGTATTGAGGGACAACTAAAACACTGCATGGTTAGTTACACATACATACTGATAGTAATTGTCAGAAACACACTGCTGAAATGGAATTGATAATAGTGATGATGATGATGATGATAATAATAACAATAAACTGTCAAATCCAGCAACAAGTTACATTATTTGGAAAATTTTGTGAGCATACCATAGAAAAGTAAATAGTCTTATTAGAACTGTGACATGTAAGGTATGTTAAATTTACCTTAAGTTTAATAACAAAATGTTTATTAGCTATTCTTGTACTACACAACTCATATTAATGTTGCTTTTTATTAATTGCTCTTTCTCATAAATTAGTCCACCATACAGTTTCAGAGATATTAAAAACTGTACCATTTGCTCCATAATATGCAATAGTTGTTGTACAATTGATGTACCCTTCTTTCTTTTGTTTTGGCTGGTAGGGTGATGTATACTGTGGGTAAATTTTCAGACTTACTTGTTTCTTTAGTGGGGCTGACAGTGCTGGTGATTGGAAGGGGCTGGGAGGGAGGGAAGCAACAAATATGCTATCTGCCAATGTGCCATTTTATCCATATTTATGTATGTTTGTTCAATTTTGTAACAGAGGTTTTATCACAAACTGAGTGAAATCAAAGCTGAAGTGGAAAGCATCATAAAAGCTGGTCGTAAGCTGGTTGAGGAGAAAGCTGTTTCTGAACCTCAGAAATTTTCTGTGCGATTAGACACCCTTAAGGAGTTATATAATAAGGTAGGTATCTAGTCATTGCCTGTCACTTCCTTCTGTACCAGAAACTTGCAGTACAAATATGAGTAACTGCCTACTGTTCGCCTCGCAGTAATGGCAATGTAAACTATTTAAGTAATCATTGCTTGCTTAGAAGTATTGTTTGGACAGCAAAAATATTTAAAGCTTTTTTGCAATCCATTTTCCAGCTTGGACTGCAAATAACAGAGGCCAAAACAGCTTTAGACTCAGCCCTGGAACTGTCAAAAAGTTTACATTCAAATATTCCACTTTTAAATGAATATATAGATAATTTAGAAAGGAAGTTGGCTGATAATGAGAAACATGGAAATTTTAATAACAAAACTTACATGCAGCTTATAAAGGTATGTTGTCTCTAATAAATAGCTCAATATGTTTCAAAAACATTATGTTTTCCATTAATGTTTTTGTCTAACATTACAGAGAGCAGTGAATGACGACTTCCCAGTATATACTAAAGTTAAAGACAACATAAAAACCAACTTTAAGGCATTTTCAGCACTGTGTGATCCTGTTTATTTAGAAGTATTGAAAGATCGAATCAATGACACTTTAAGCAAGTGGGATAAACTATATGACCGTGTTACAAATATTGATAAACGTCACCAGGTAAAGGGATATCCAAAGATTTCTGGGGATTTGCAACTATACGGATTGTATTCCAAATTTAATTTTTCTAATTGATTTGATTTCAGGAAATTTCCATAAAGGAATGTGAAACAAAACTTACTGATATCAGTAAGACAGCAGATGAAATCAATAGGTGGTTTTTGGAAACTGAAGAGAAACTGAACCTTCATTCCAGTCTACCAGGAGATAAAATGTCAGAGAAGCACGTTTTAGATTACAAAGTAAGTAATTATTATGATTATGATATTATCTGTTATTCATGTTCTCTACTCTGTTGTAACTTCTGTATATTAATGTATAATTTTTCTTAGTTGACCTTCTTACTTCTGTGAGCATTTATAGGGGAAGTCTTTAAACTGTACAATATTTTCATTGGTTGTGTTCTACAGTTTTACACATTGTAAAAATGACATCGTATAACACTGTAAGCCACAGTTTAATTTATTCTGTATTGTGAGACCTATCTTCATCAAAGACCATTATCCACGCATCCACTTCTGCATGAATAAACATTATTTAAAATATTGTGTTTCTGATATTGTTTTTATGTATATATGCAGCTGTTTCTGTTAACAAAAATGTATCCTAGATAATGATCTTTGACCAGAACCAAGTGCACAATAAAGAATAAATTAAGCAGCAGCTTAAGGTGCTACTTGATGTCATTTCTACAATATCATCAAATTGTAGTTTCACCATATGATTTGCCTGGATTGAAATAATTTCATGTTTTCTAATTGAAAGCATTTTCACCATACATATTTGCCTAACAGAGTAGGACAGATGATGTAGTTCCTTTTGCTAATCACTACTGGGTGTACATTTCCCATTGATTAAAACTGAAATCTCTGCACATTATTTGGTAGTATTAGTAAATAATACATTCATAACTGAATGTCATCCACCAACTGGGGATGTGAAGCCAACAGCCTATGTGTTTCTTCAGTACTTCTTTAAACTCAAAAAGCAGTGTAATTCACCTCATGCATTAATCTTTAGGTCATTTCATAACTGTCCAGGCGAAGTAATTATCTTGCAAGAAGAAGACACGTGCATACACCATCCAGTAGGATCATTCTTGGCAACACACTGTGTTGTGAAAAATTAAGCTTATGGTTGATGAAGCATTTACTTTTTTATGACTTTTTATATATTGAGATCTTGTATCACTGGTCCCTTTCTGGAGTTTAGATAATTAGCCGTCAAAGCAACAGGCATAACACTAGGTTTGAAGCATCCTTCCCATAGTCAACAGCTTTGCTCAACTTCACTTGAAGCAAGGGGTATAAATGCTTGTGCAAGGGTTTCATTAATTTCTCAACATGTGGGGCTTTATCTCCAGTGGCATAATAAACAGGAATCACAATTTATAAAGTTCTTCACAGTCCAGAATGAGACGAGTCCCATGTTGCTGTTGTTAACTGAGAATGAATTGTGCTATGGCACTTTGGCAGTTTGTAACATCTGTTTATTTCATCCATTGTCTTGTGCAGCTATTTATTTCCACTTCTGGTCCAGGTCTACGAGTTACCAAACTTGTCTGGAATTCCTAACGTAACTCATAGAGCTTCTTCATGTGATTCTCATAACATCCATATGTCTTCTAAAAAGGAATTCTGGAGAAGTATGGTAAACCTTCATCTGACCATCTAGAACTGGGTTCTCAAATGATTTCCCAAAATTGTTTGAGCATCTGCTGGACTAGTTCCTTCAGTAACCCCACAACCATTATTGGTGGTGTTCCGGTAAGACACTGCACTCACGTTTGGGAGGATGGTATTTCAAATCCCTGACCAGTCAGTCAGATTCAGGTTTTCTATGGTTCCCCTAAATTGTTTAGGAAAAATGTTGGGAGTGTTTCTTTGGGCTCCTGCTATTCTTCCTTGACTATTAGTACATTCACATTACCTTTCACAAACTTAATGTGTTTTCTTTCACCATGCAGTTTCTCAACTGTTCCGTGTAACACCATTTTTGCAATAGTGTAAAAAAATGTCTAAATGAGTTCGGGATTTCAGTATAAAATTCCTTACAAATTAAAACTGTTAGTCAGACAGAGAGTTGTCTATGCAACCCCGTCTTTTATGGGTAATGGAGATTTGGATAGCAGGAAAGGGGTAGGCAGAACAGAATTGAAGCTGTATGGGCGAGTCATAAATCGTGCTTGGATAACTTAGCAGATATCATCATTGCCCATGAAAGGCAAAATTCCAAGTTTGAGCTCTGGTCAGGTACACCGTTTTAATCTTTCAGGAGGTTTCAACACAACAGATACCACTGCAAAATGAAATATATGTTTCAGATTTTAATGTATTTTAATAAACTGTTTCCATTTTAATAGGAACTGCAAAAACTTTTGACTGTGAAGAAGACGAAGATTAATGACCTGCATGAACTTGCAGATAGCTTGGGTACTTTTCCAGGAACTGTAATTGTAAATCTGAAACTTGATCAGCTGGATTCAATGTGGTCAAGAATAATGAGTAAACTTGATGTGAGTAGTATGCATTGTTTGAAATATATTTTTGTTTACAGTATAAACTGCAACTGCACTTTATTTATGCTACTATATTATTTTCACTTCAATTTGTTTCCATTTTCTCTAAGAACTGAGCTGCTTAAACTGTAAAGTCTCAATTCAGCTGCAACCATTTTTATTTACCTCTTCTGGTCTGTTCACACCACTGCGCATCAAATTTTATTACAGGCCATCTAATTTATTTCTATTTTTACTTGGTCATATTTGTTCTTAAATTATTTGGTAGAAATATAGGAAGTTCAGTATGTTCTTAGCATGCCTGAAAATTGAGACTGATATGTCAGACAAAGTGATTTTCATTACACACAACACAAGTCGTTTTCATTCAGTCTCTCTTACTGTTTCTTTTCTTCTTTACAGTATTTTCCCACAGGTGATGAACATTCACTTTATATATTATTCTGCATTTATGTACATTATTTTTGTATCATCTTCCATTATACATACATAAATTCTACATACATAAACAGTGAAACTTCAATGGTGAAACTTCTTAAAGAACAACTTGGTTCAAGGATATACATGAAGGATATTCTGAAGCCACAAAATTATTTTTTATGATTATTATACATAAACTGGTTATGAAGTCTATTCTTATGTGAGTTTTCATGCACATTATTGTGCAGGTAAATATAATTTTTCTGTGGGGTTTACTCTGTTGTTTTCATTGACCATTGTAGTGTCTCTCATATTTGTTTTCCAGTTTATAAATCTGACGGAAAAAATCTGTGCTGTCAGTGTCATAGTTTGTGTGTCCAGATCCAATGCTGTCATTTTTGTGTATACTGGGAGAAATTTTTCAGATTTTTTAAAAATTTAAATGGGTCGTCCTTGTGACTCAGAGAATCTCTAACTTGAAAATCACTTGAGTTGCCCCAATAGTGTTCAAGCTAGATGTGAATTGTGATTTTGTTTCCATTCAATTTAATTTTAATAGCCATTTAAGTTTATTGGTTCCAAATTGTTCCCACAAGACACACACAAATTGTTATAATAGCATGTCTTTGACATTTGGGCAACATGCTGCCACACTTTTCCTGCTGTGTGTATATGACACATTATGTAAATTAATTAGTGGCTATTATGCAGAATAATAATTTTCCTTCTGTCAGATCTGCTACCTGAAAAATTTTTCCATTTTATTTGTAGCATCAGGAAAATAAAAGTTAGGTCCTTGCATTTAATAAAAGATACTTTCATGAATGCTGATGTTCTCAGCTATGTCAGCTACTTAACTACTAATAGCAATAATTGCTTCTAGTACAGATGATGTTTCATATGGGACAATGTCATGAAATCAAGCTTCTTCTGGCATATAGACAGTCTGAATAGCTCATGGGATTGTGGCATGGTAAAATTTTTGTCATTATTACCAGTGACATGTTGGTGGTAGATATCTCTAGTTTGTACATGAAACAAGTGTTTACTGTGTGTGTAATTTTACCATTTTTCACAGTCATATATTACCATGCTGCCACAGTTCCAAGCACTGTGAATTTAAATTTCAGAACACAAGAAGGTTGTGCTGTGCTTCATGCTTTGTGAATGATAGAAGTTACTTGTCGAAATATCAGCAATGTTTGACTGTACCTGCACCATTCTCAATAGCTATTCAAACTGGGACCATTTAATTAACATATGAAGACTACATTTTCCATACATGGGAACTGTATCTTGCTTATTGCACTTGTTTTGTTGTGTTTCGCCATATGCATTGGTGGAGGTGGATGTTGTGCTTTCTTTTTAAATGTGGTATTAATGGTAGCTGGTAATACTTGGTACTTGTAAAATGCAAACTGTCATGGTTAAACAGTTTTAATAAGTTCAATAAATAGCTTTTGTAAGTTGGAAAATAGGTCTTCTTTTCACTTTAGAAAGGAGAAGATAAAGTACTTTATATGGGACAAATGTAACAGTCATTTATTTTGTTTTGTGTTTTCATTATATCATATAAGGAAAGTAAAAGATGGTTCAAAACAAAAGCTCAAATAAATTTGAAATGGGTGAAATGCATTCATTTACTAAAACAGCTTTGGTGATAAAGCTGACAGTATCTGTTTTTGCTGTTGGCTTTATTGTTGCATTTTTTAATGGGTTCAGCCTCCTCCTTGTTTTAGGGAGGGTTAATCACTATACATTGTAATATGGCTGTGTCAATATAAAGTAAAGAACCACAGGGTAAAGGTTATGATGATTAAATATTGCTACCATATTAGCTATCATAAATTTTAATCATACACACTTTCACTGTTTTTGGAAAAGTTCACCTCTTTTATTCTGTTGTGTTTAATTCATCTTGGGATTCGTTATCTGAAATGACAGTAACTTACTCAATTTTTACATCTAATTTGAGTCTTTAGAAAAAAGTAAAATAACTTATGTACATGATAAACAGAGGTTTTCTACATGTAATATTATTAGCCTTTGATATGCTTTACTGCTTGATGTATGTTTTTGTTGTATGATATTTTGACTGTTAATTAGAAATTGTATTCTGTAAATATATCTGTAATACATTAACAAAAATAGCTATTCACTAATCGGATACTAATTTATGTTCTGCAAAAATAATTCTCCTCCTTAGTGCACATAATAACCTGATATTACTATACAAGTTTCTGTCACATACTGATTTATGGCTGTAAAAACTTAACAAGCTCTCAGTCAGTAGGCAACCCAAATTATTCATATAACTTGTCTGTTGTAGAAGAAAATTAGCTGGAGCTGCTGATATTATGAACTGTAACAAACTATCATTAAGTGTCAAAGAAAATTAATTGAAGATAATTGTTCCTATTTGTGATCGATGCTTGCTGTTTGTGCAGTGTTTGTATTAATATGTCAATGTTCATGGAATGAGTGCATTTATGTTCTTTATTTTGTGATGCAAAAGGATTCATGTGAAACTTTTAAATAAAAAAAAAGAAGTTTGCTTAATGTTGGTGAAGTGGTTGCTTGTGGTTTTATTTGCAATATAGATTTGAATATGTAGAAGTGCTGTAAATCTGTGTTACATTTTATGGGAACTGGTGATTCAGTGGTGCAGGTGTTCTGTTAAATGAACTGTAAAAATGTGAAAACCGTTTATTGTCATCAGTTAGCAGTTCATTAAAGTGAATAATATGCCTGGATTTGGTCTCTCTCCCCCTGTCTCCAAAGCTGCTGTAATCTTCATTGCTTGGTTTCTTAACTAGCTGCACGTATAGAAAAAAAATAACACATAGTTTTCCTACTGACCGTGTAAAAATTGAAGAAGAATGTGACTTTTAATGTTGTCTGTTGGCTTCACTTACATGTAAAATGTTCTCATTGCTCCCACGAAGAGCATTGCTGCATTACATGGTAGTTGATGTAATGAATATTTTATGCACTTTCTGCTGTGCTATGCATCACGTTGCACGAACGGTGATGGTTTCTTTTAGAAACTCGGAGCAGAACTTTCAAACTGCATGACATCTGTCATATTTAAACTGCACTACTATTATTAACAGGCAAATAATATTTCATAATAAAACTAATATCAGATATTTTTAAGGCTCAGTTATTGCGTTACATCATCAGACACCAGATTCAAATATTTTACACTTAACACTTCCTTTCAAAACTTTTTTTTTTTCACAAAGAAAGTGCGCATATGTTAATGAGTTACTCCAAAAATCTTAAAAGCCCTTGTTTTTCCAGGGCTGGACACAAAAAGTCAATAATTCAAACAAGAACGAAACAGCCAATCCTGGTGATAATTCGCTAGCTGCAGAACCAACAAGTGGAGACTCTAGGGGGAGAGAGCCACAAGAAATGTATCATAAAATTCATGAGGCTTCTCCTTTGGTTTCTGTAAAGGGAACTGAAGGGCAAGTAGTAGCAGATGAACCTGCAGCATTCCAGGAATTGCTTGTTGAACCTCCCACAACTAATTCAGATGCATCATCATCACCAGTTGTCAATGACTTTTCTAACAAATTTGAAGGAACACAATTTGATGTGGGCGTTGGTTACCTGAACCCAGCATTTGAAGACACAGCAACATTAGAAGAGTCAGTGAAGGTTAATAATCATCATTATAATGCAGTTCCAACAAATAACAAAGAGACAGTGTCTGCAGTGGATACTGGGGGCCCTGTTATGGAAGAAGATGTGGTAAATGAAACAGCAGTAAAGGGCCTGGTTGTGAATAAAATGGTTATTCCAGATGTTATACAAATGACAGAGCCAAAAATTGCCAGTGGTAGCACCAAAATGTCTACTAGTGAATTAGAGGATAGTGTCAGAGACGGTTCGTCAAATGACGACAGTGACACGTTCCGTTTAGCAAAAGACAGTGTTCTATTCTCACAGGTGTCAAACAATACTCTGATTAGTTCCTCTCCAGACACTAATTTCAGTGATATCTCCCAGCATCAGGCAGCAGATCCATGTCAAATGGTTGAAGTAAAAGCAATTGAAATAGTGAAACACGTCATGTATCCAAGTAGGAATGTGGAAACATCAATGCATTATGGGCCCCAGGCTGTTGAAATGGTTGAAATTGTTGAAGACACTGAAGAAGAACCAGAAGAATCTGCTGCAGAAACAGATAATGAAGACAAAGGTCAAACTGAAGATACAACAGTTACTGATACTGGAGTGCAAGAAAATGACAAAGATGGATTATTTGACACTGTGATATCGAATAAAAAACTTACCAAGCAAGAGACTGTACAGGGCTCACCCAAAGTGCAGAGGAAAGAGACTGATGAAGAAATCATCAGGGTGAGTCCCAAGAACAGCATGAACAGTGTGTCAAATGCATGTACTCAACCCGTTGATCAACTTTTAACCGAAACTGCACATTCCCTGAATATATCACCAACTCCTAAACTTTCTATCCCAGGTTATGAAGTAGAAGTGCATGTGACACCCACCCCACCTCCTACACCATTAGCAGTACCCACTGAAACTCCACCTGAACTTTGCCTCCAAATAACCGATAGAGTTAATAAAACTGAGCGGACGACAGTGACTGCATGGCGTGAACCAGAGTGTGCCGAGTACTTAATAATAGACACTGACAATGAACAGTTTGTGCCTGAACTTACTAACAATAAGGCTCTACCTGCATCACAAAAAGATGGAAAAATATTTGAGAAGAATACATCATCAGCTCTCAAAGAAGTAATACTGAAGAAGGAAATAGAAGTTTCAAAAACTTATAAAATTACTGGGAGCTTCTGTAACCCTGAAATATCATCAGCCATAGATGACATTCCTAAAGAAAATGTAACTTTGCCATTGACCACTTTAGAGGCTGAAGAGTATGACAGTTTTTATGGAAGTGACAAAGAAACTGATGATGTTGTGGAGTTTTCAGATGATGGCGTATCTCCTCTTGAGCTGAATAACAGCTCAAGTTCAGATGATGATGAAAATGCATCGTTTGGTCACCTTATTTCTCAGCATCTGGACAAGGTGGGTTAAGCATCTCTCTAAAAATAAGGTAAATAATGGGTCTCTGAGTGATAAAATTGATACCAATCTATTTTTGTTTTGATTGTATAAGTAAACTGTTGTATTGTTTTACATGTACATACATACTTAATAAAATTATTTATTATTGTCTGTAAAATACTTTTTAAAGTTTACAGCTGCATAAACTCATGTGTTGTTTAGTTACATATTATCATTTCAAATGTTAATGTTTGCTACTCAGTTTCATAAGACTGTTACTGAAGTGTGTGAGCCAAATATCTAGGATGATATAATATTTTAGCTGTATATTTATAAGTATGCTTGGCTACTAGAATACTAACATTTTGTTCCACATCTTTTGCCACCTCATAGAAGGATGCCTTACTACTTGTGGGATAAAAAATCTAAAGATGATGATGATCTTTTTATTGTCACCAGAGATGATGTCTCTTGTTTTTGAACTTCTTTCATCCGGAGACCAGAAACAAAAGTGGCTAAACATTTTCATCACCAACATAAAAATACAAACCACAAGTGTAACAGTATGTTCTACCGACATCAAATCTCACTAACAAGATAAATGCACTAACTCTGGGATTTTGTCTCCTGACCTAAAGTATCTGCACGCACCAAATCTACCATTAAGAATTTTTTATACTAAACATATGTCTTTTTGCATTGTATCACATCAATGTGTTCCCTATTGATAAGTGTAACTTTCTATTCCATACTGCAAACTTTCTTAACTGACATATACCTTCTTTGCTACCTTGAACTGCCTGTGCTGTGTTTTAGGCTCACTGTCACTCCCTTGGCTTCACTGACAACAAATTCTTGTACTTCTGTCTAACACACTGAAAACTTGGTTCTTCAATTGTGCTGCAGTCAGAAAATGGATTAGTTCAAAAGCATGGGATGTCAACTTTGTTATAAAATTACTACTGTTGACATTATTATCTTTTGTAAAGTCTTGCTGATACAGCAATATAACTGCACTGAAAATAACATTGTAATGATCAAGGTAGACTTTAACTCAGGTGTTAAAAATTTAAGTGGACAGTGAGTGGATTCCAAGAAAAGCCTTTATGTTTCATTACATGTTACTATCTAGATAAAGGGACAGGACACAAGCTGCTTGTTGTGTGGTGAGCAGCAATGAAATGCCATGTGAAGCAAAGTAACTTCAGCATTTTTTTAAAGTAATAATTGTTATCCCTTTATATCATCTAGATTAATTATATAATTAAAGTCATGTTTCTAAAGTGTACAAGTAAGGCTTTAACTATAGTTATTAATTTGGTAACAACTATTTTCTGCTGTGTAAACTAATTTGTTTAGCTATGTCTATTCTGAAATGCAAGACTTTATTAACTTGGGATTTATAAGGGCCATTTACACGTATAATTGGATTTCAAGATGTGTTGATGGAGTTGTATATGAAATAATGTATTTATATGGTCTTTTTTGTTGCTGTTCATATTTATCATGATTGAGATATTACAAAGTATGTGTTACCAAGAGAGATAACAATATCCATGTGCTATAGGGTCAGATGGAGAAAAACTGTTGCAGATTAATGGAAGTTAATGCAAGTGATAGCACCTGGCAAAGTGTTATTAACTGAGAATGTAGGGGAAGGAAAATAAATGGAATCAGTTCATTTAAGAGCTATGAGAAGTTGAGTGGTGATCATAATTGTGAAAATAAAAAGAGAAGACCTAATATTTTCAAAACATGAATTAAATTCTCTCTTTATTTGAGTCATAAGTTTATACAGATCAAACCAAATTATCTGTATAAATTGCTTAAAGATAAAAGAATTGTTCAAACTAAGTTTAAGATAAAGCAACCTATATTATTTAAAACTAATTAATGGGCAGTCACACAACAAATTTGGGTTTTGCTTAACTATCGAATTTACCTTGTCCACCATTTTCCCTTTGCATTTTCATTCCTGTGTGCTTAATTTTCTAGTTGACTTGTAATTACACCTAATAATAATTGTTAAGTATGTAGAATGAGGTTTCCTATGTCCTTTCTGTTATTGGAAAGATGAAATAATCTCAAACTGTTAAGACTAGGGGTTTTTCCGTGCAGGGAAAAACAGGTGAGAGTGTTAAAGAATAGGGATTTTATTTCTCGAGAATTGATCAGACATTAACCCAGGATTGTGGGCAAAAAAGTGATAGAACAGGACAAGATATAAATGAACAGTAGACAACTACCACCATGGATTTTTTATTGAAATTCTGGCTGACAGAAAAAGTGAAGCACCCAGAAGACATGGTCAGATGTCAATGTAACATATTACATGTACACACCATTGGTGGTGGTGGTGGTGGTGGTGGGGGGGGAGTTGTATGTAAATATGATAAGAATTAGAACTATCTGTGACAGGTAGAATGGTCAACAGAGTGCATTAATGTTGTTTTGTTTAGTGTTATTATAGTGCCTGGTAGGATATAAAAGGGGCCTGAACAGTGATGGATGTTGAGTGATCACTGCAAAGGACACTGGGTAGCTGTCTACTTGCGTGAGACAGCGTTTTCAGTAACTGACGAAGTTTGAACTTAACCTCATTCTGCGCCTCCATTTGGTTGGCTGACCAAATTGTCCAGTATCCAAATTTTTGGGGCATTCAAATATGGCAGTGGCCTGATATTGGACTGCATGGGGATATGAGAACAGGTGTACTTATTGTCTAGGTTCCAGTCAACCACGCAACAGTGTGTCATCCCACACCATTTGTCATCAGACACCTGCAGCAGCCAGACTAGGCAATTTCCGTCACATGAATAAGCTGCTGTCAACACAACAACACAAAAAGCTGCATTTGTATTGTGCTGTGACCAGGAAGCATGGACTGCTGATGAACGGCATTGCATTTTGTTCAGCAATGAATCACAGTTTTGCATTACCCTGGATGACCGTCATCAGTGAGTATGGCAGCAACCTGGAGAGAGGTTCCATTCTTCCAATGTTTTGGAAAGCCACAGCAATGCTACTTTTGGTTTTGTGGTGTGGGCAGCCATTGGGTATGATTTCTGGTCATGACTGGTAGTGATTGAGGGAATTTGACAGCACAGTGGTATGTCATGATTTTCCTCTGTGCTCATGTGTCACCTCTCGTGTGACAGTATTGTGGTGTCAGAGTTCAACAAAACAATGATTGTCCATACCTGTCTTCATGAATTGTCTGCATGATCCTGATGTACTCCTGTGGCCAGCCATATCCCCAGATCTGTCCCTAGTAGAAAATATGGGACCAGCTCAGATGTTACTTCTGTCCAGTTACTAGTATACAAGATATCAGGAACTAGTTACAACAGTTGTGAGCCACCTTGCCTCTGGAGAGGACACAATGCCTTTATAACCTTCTCAAACAAATTAATGCATACATCCAGGCCAGACAGGGTGCACCATCATACTGGTAAGTGTGCCCATACTGCCAAGTCCTTTGTAAATTTGACTTGATGTTGTAACAACTGAAATAACATACCATTACATAACCTCTCAACCCTTGAAATCTCATTTTGTTTCTTCTTCTCATTTGGGTGGTTAACTTTTTATATCAGCTAGTGTACATTGTCATTGATCCAATTAACAGAAGTGAATACAGTAACTGAAAATCGTAGGTGAAATTGCATGAAAAGACAACTAACCACATCATAAAACATATATCTCCCCCAGTACTTAAATGTGTCTCTGATGTTCTGTTCTCTATTACTTCTATCTTATATTCTCCCCATCATTTTATTGTGTACCTAGTTTACCTCATCTACTCATCAAAGTTCTTTGTAACCTACATGGAGTTAATTATAACATACATGTGCTGTTAATTACGTGAGTGCACATACACATTTTTGTGCTGATGCCTTTTCATGTGAGCTAGGTGATGCATTTTTATCACAGATTTACCTGTCTCAATAATTCACAAAATTTTTATCATGTCTGGGGAAAATGTAAAATATCTTGATGGAACATGCAAATACTTTTGGATTAAAGGAGGCTGTCCACCAAAAAGCAGAAGTGTCGAGATTTCCGCAGCCGGTTTGCCGACTAGGATTGCAGGAGGGTGGGGCGGCAGGTATGTGGGCCGAGTATGTAATGCACAATTGTGGAGGCCAATAGGAAACGGTGCACATAGAAAGTGATGTGAGGACATTGTTTGGAAGGGGTAACAGGAGGAATGGGAAATATTGGGTGGAGGTCGCAGGTCAGCAGGGTATCTGAGATTTAGGTCTGGACAATCATGGGAGCAGATGATGTGCTGTTGGTAGTCATACTGACATAAAAAGCTGTGTTCTGTTTGTAGCAGAGTTAGTACATGATATGGCTACTTTCACAGGTGGCCTGGCATCTCATGAAGTGACAGGACTGGAGTAGGAAGTGCTGGGTCGACGGGTTGGGCAAATATTGCTCCTTGGTCTGCCTTGGGGGGGGGGGGGGGGGGCATTGGAGTGGCATAGGAATGGACTAGTATGTTGTGTAGGTCGGGTGGGTGACAGATCACTGCTTTAGGAGGGGTAGGAAGGATGTCCCTGATTTCAGAGCAGGATGAGAGATAATCAAAGCCCTGTTGAAGAATATAGTTCAGTTGTTTCCATCTGTGGTGATTCTGGGAGATGAGGGGGGAGGGGGAGGGGACTTCTTTGTAGCTGATTCTTGGGAATGTGGGGAGGACTGGAAGTGTATGAGGATATGGCATGGGAAATCTGTTTGTGGACTAGGACTCAGAGCTGCTAGCCACACAACCCCAGTCCACCTCCTTGCCCCCTTCCTGCCTCTCCCTCTACGCACTGTACCTGACACTACCTCCATCACAACCAGTCCACCTGCTTGAATACAGCGTTGGTACTGTTAGTGCAGCCAGCCCCATGTTGAGGCATTTTTGAAGGATAACTCTGTAAGCTAGCAAGTTTTCTGTCTTTTGTGTGTGTCTAACATCAACTCAGTGCCTCTGCTTTTCAGTGATTGGTCTCCTTTAATCCGAAAGTATTTATATTCTGCGAGAAATTTCCTACAACATTTAATGGAATATGTGTCAGATGTTAGATTCATTTAATCATTCCACAGACCTTGTAGTATTTATAGTGTATTCTAATAGCACTTACATTGGTGGCCTTTAATGTACTTTTGTGTGTCCATCACAGATTTTAAAACTCTGTTCATGGCAGTATTGTGTTGCACAAAATGCACTATTCAATATATTTGGGGCAATAACTGTAACTGCATCCCAAATATGACTTATCAGACCCTGTAGATTATTCACTTCACCTACACAAAACTTTAATTTCATGGAGCCATGTGATAAAAATGAGCCTTCTGATGTCTATGATAAGGCCATTAGAAATGAAGCTCAAGCACAGAGTGGACAAGGCCGGGAAAGGAAATTGGCCGGGGGAACTTTCCCATCTTTTATGTTGAGCAATTTAGAGAAACATTGGAAAATGTAAATCTGGATGGGTGGGTGCATGAATAAAACCTGCTTAGGGGGATGTTGTATCCAGAAAGATGTGGAAATTGTAACAATCCACTCACATGTTGGGGAAAATGGTATTTCTGTAGTACTCCATGACAGTAGCAAGAGGGAGAGGTTCTATGCATTATTGTAATATTGTGATGACTGCAATGCCATCCTTCACATTTGAAAATGTAATGAGTGCAATTACGTGTAACAGTAATTTGTGCTGGAGAATGTCGTTTCTTTAAAACAGAGGGCTGATTGCTGTTGTATCTAATCTGTCATTTACTTTTGAGGTTCCCACTCCTCAACCACATGTTGCTGTTCACCTGCATGTTTGTGATAATTATGTTCGCTGACAAGGCCACACGTGTGGAGTGTTACTTTGTTGTTGGACATGATGTGTTGCATCAACTGGTCATCACTGGCACCTTTCAGGAGATGTAGATACAGTGACTTGTGAACAGCATTGTGTTTATGTTCTTACTTAAATAGGATTTATAGATGTCAGTCTATTAATGTTAAAAACATACTGGTATGGATTATGTTGTACTTAAATATGATGCGATTGTTCAACACTTGTAATGTAATTCGGTCAACTCTCAGTTTGGAACTGTTAGGCACCAAAGACTTGTTCCTAGGTCAGCTCACATGAGCATAAACTCTCAGTGGTTATTGTTTTCTTTGTCATCAATATAGGGACTCATATCTCCTGCAACAAGGGAACAAAGTATTAACTATTTTCAATAATATAGACATATTACAAGCACAGCGTATACCATCATTTTATAAAAAATCCTGTATTACTGGCAGTGAAAGTATAGTATGTGTAAATATAATGGTTACTATTTATCTCTGTATCTGTGTTTAGTAATTCACTGCTAATATTTTTAACTAAGATTGTTTTCTGTAACTAAATAGTGTAAATTACTGTAAAGAAGTGAGATTTTTATATAATTTTCATTTTTAGAAACTGGTTTTCTTGTAGTGTTTTGATTCTGTCATTTCAGAGACTGAGAATGTTTGAACTCCAATCTGGGCTGTAGTTATTTCTCTTACATACTTCAAAGAAATGTATTTTCTCAGGGAAGTATGATTGTCAGTTCATCTGAAATCTGTTGTGGTTCTAATTATGTCTCTTTTATATAAATGAACATTGCACTTGTAAGAACTATCTTTAACACTATATCTACAATACTTTCAGGCCATTCTTTCTTCGAGAAAGGAAGCCAGTGTCCGAAAGGCTGAGAAGCTTCCTCCCAGCTCCACAACTGCAGTTACAGTGAAATCTGAACGTAGCTTTCCATCACAGCTGAAACACTCAGGAACACCAACAGTTGCACAAGCATTACTCAGCCAATCACTTGTTACTGAGATTGCTGAATTTGAGGATGAAGCACAGCATATGCTCTGCAGAATGGATGCTATGCTGGAAACTGTGCGAGCTGTTACAAATGAAAAAGATCCCATAAAAAGGCTCGAGGTGAGATAATATGTCTGCCTCTCAAGTCCATAGTATTACTTCTTTCATTTGTAAGATGTTAAACTGTTTGAAATTGATCTTCAGTGGGATATTAGTGAAACATTATTGTGTGCTGTCATAGCATCAACTATGAACCAAAATTTTATTTCGCAGTGAAAACGAATAAGAAACAGATTTTTTTCAAAATGCTCGTTTATAACACTGTGTGTGTGTGTGTGTGTGTGTGTGTGTGTGTGTGTGTGTGTGTGTGTCTGTAACTGGTTGAATGTGTTGTTGCATCAGCAATATTTTTTTCTTATCTCTTGATTACCTGATGTAGATGTATTATAGCATCAACTTAGTAGTCACTGCTATTATGACATCAGAAGGAAATTTCAGGTACTTGAGCGAGAATTCAGTTTGCTTGCTCCTGATGCTGCTACATTGATAAGCAGAGGAGATGGACTTGTACTTACAGTCCACTCCAGTGATCCTTCAAGAGCTGAACAGCTTAAAGAATCTTCCCAAGACAAACTTCGTGACAAGTGGCATCAAGTGAAGTCAGAAACTGAGGTACATAGTTTCTTTTGAAATTATTTTATTCATCATAACCTGTACATAATACTTTAATTTAGGAGATTACCTTAAATGCCTCTTACTTTACAGTTCTCTAGATGGGAAACTGTTAAAAATATAGGCATCCACAATTTTTCATCTCGCAGATTACCTATAAGAATTAAATGTAGTGTATAAAGTTATCTGAAAGTTATTTACAAGTTACTAGAAACACTAACAATGCATAAAAATTATATGTTTGTAATTATAATCTCACCAGTCATTTAGAAATAAAAATAAAGTTTTGCTCACTTTTAAGATGTTTTCATTGTCATATCAATACACATTCAAGAGTTAAAGTTTACAACAAATCTCAAAATTGAAAACAGTCTTCACCCAAATACTAATGTTGGTGTAACCTAGAAGTGTTGTCTGGTTTACTACCTACTATGTTGCACTTTCAACATAGGCATGATTTCTGAATTAATCTCTTGACTCATTAATTATTTATTTCATCAAACACTGTCATTTCTTTATTTGTAAAGGTTCATTTTGAACACACAGTTCGTACCAAACAAAAAAAATTCTTAAGAAAGGAGGTTAAAGGTAGCACCACTACAACTTCACACCACATGTGTCATTGTCTATCAAGATTTTAGTTAATAATCCCATCTTGTAAATTATCTTACTCTTACATTTATGTTTAATAGTTTTGTCAAGCAGAAAGGTTTTGATTCATAAGTGTGAAGTAAGTTTTAAACTTTTTATTGTGACTCTTACGTGATTATGTGTTGTATACTTTGACAGGTTAAGAGCTTACAAATTATTATACTTTACACATTTTATGTTGATTTTAAGTATGGATTTTATTTCCACATATTTATGTCAGTTCATGTTTTATTAGCAGATGCTTATTTATGACACTAATTACTCATGTACCCTAGCATTAATACCCTTTACAGGCCATAGTTATGTATATAAAAACATACCTAGGACCTTAGTAGCACTTAGTATGTACCTAGATATACCGAATGATCAGAAGCAGTATGAAGAGCTTGTGAGGGTGTTGTGGCATAAGTTTTGCTGAGAAATAATTGTTAAGAAAAAAATTCAGTACATTGCGCCATTTTTGAGTTAATAAACTTTGAAGTTAGCCAATCAGGCCATAGTGCATGCAAATTCCAGTGGCCTGCCAGATGTGGTTAGTGTCAGTTGTTCTTATAGTGTGGATGATAGCACATGAGGCTGCTCAGCCTTCAGCTCAAGTTCAAACCTTACTACCATCTCATGTCCAATTTTTGTATCACTCTCTTGCTTAGTTTTGGGAAACCAAAACAACACATTTGGAGGCACTGTCTCTGGTGGACCACTTGAATCTGATGATGCAATGTATCGAATTTTTTTCTTAACAATTATTTCTCAGCACAACCTCCACTACAACAGCCTTACAAATTTTACAGACTGTTTCTGACCACCCAGTATAGATATTGATGGTGATAATTACATCAGAATACGTTTATGGTGCATATGGCTGTTATGCATGGCTGTTAACCATATTAATATTTCTTATATTCTTATGTATCACTAGGCCTGTTACAGATTTTACTTCAGCTAATTGAACTTAGGTTGCTACACCACTCTTTGTAACAGATCCAAAGATGGCAATGGCCAAAAGTGGTAATTGTGAATTATACAATTTATGTGATTAAGGTGGACCTAATAAAATGCTATAACACAATCATGAACTTATTTACAGACATTGCTCTCAATTGATAAAATTGTCATTTCTTGATGTAATACCCTATAACTGAAAGAGCTCTTCACCATACATGAATCAAAATTTTTGTTGTACAAAATTTTACAGTTCCAGAAATCTCAAGCCCAACAAGCGGAACAGAAATTTAAAGCCTTTAGCAAATTAGTAGATGAGCTGGAGGTTTGGTTAAGAGATGCCAGACGAAAAATTGACCTGGCAAATAATGATGAAGGACAGTTGCAGGTAGGTGGATCTATATTTTAAATTGGGTTGTACTAATTGTATATTTTGTGTAATAATGGAACAATAGGTAATGTTAAAAATATTTGTTTTAGTTATATCCTCAATATTCTTTTGATATAACTGTAGAGGTTTGTGACTCAAAAGTGTGTTTCTAGGGTGTAAAAGCTGCATTTGATAAGAAGCATCTGGAGTTCTCAAGACTGAATGACATGTCCAATGAATTAACTAAATTAAATGTTGGTCATGGTGAAGGTACAGTGGCAAATATAAATGATACATGGACTGACATACAGGAAAAATTCCGTCAGCTACATAAGGGGTCCAAGGAGAAGGAAAAAGTGCTTCCAGAGAGCAAGGTAGTATTTGTAATTAGTTAATGTATTAAATGTGTAAGATGCAAAATTTTCATAGTTAAATTAATAATTTTTTTGCACAGCATGGAATGTAAGGGTTTACAAATGTCACCAAGCCAACTGGTGTTTTATGCACAAATCGTCTGCTATTTAAGCTTGTAATTTCAGACATAATTTGGAAAAAGATGCTTAAAAAATGAAAAAATTTTCAGAATGCTTTGTATGAATTCACCAACAAAAACAAAAAAAAAAACATTTGTTTGTAGTTCTGAACTAATATTGCCTTTACATTGATCAAAATTACGTGATGATACAGATTGTGTGTTAAATGAGACTCTTGAACCATTTTCCTACTGCATTGTTCACCTGTCTGACTATCCCATCTCAAAAAAAAAAAAAAAATATATATATATATATATATATATATATATATATATATATATATATATATATATATCAGTACAAACACTTACCACTACCTACCTAAAAGTGGCAAGATGTGTTTCATCGAGATAGAAATATTTTACACCAGTACATTTTACTTAAATACAAGCACTCTGCATATTCTAAACTGGCCTGATTATTGTAAAGCTTCTGATACAAATAAATGCTCATGAATTAGGGCTCTGTGCTACCAAAGAACAAAGTATTATTAGAAAATGTGCTCCATGATGCAGTTGCATGGACATGGTGGGTTATTTCCATGCCTTGCTTCTTTAGATATCTCTTATTAACATTCTTCTTTCCTTTGCGTGCCAGCCCATATTTATCTTGTTTCCCCTTGCTTCTCTCATTCCCTCAATTAAGTCTATCTGAAAAAAGACTTTTGGGCTTTAATTGTATATTGCACTACAATACATATTATTTATTAATTTTGTACTTTGACCACTTAATTTTGTTTCTTTCCCTTGACATATTTTTAGCCTTCTCTTGATATTCCAACAGTTATTTTAAATTTACATATATTTTTTAGACCAAGCTTTCTTTTTACTCAACAAATCTGTAATTTTAACATTATTTCTGTGTTCATTTACTTTCTCCTTAATGTTATTTATTTATTTGCATTGTCTCATTCTGGGTATGACATTCAGTGTAAATGGACCTTCACTTTTGCATCAATTCACTTATTTGTATTTTCTTTTTCTATCCTTTTTCTCTTCATTCTCGGAAACAAAATATTTTGTTCCTGAAACATCATATTTTTTTCAGTTCTTATCATTATTCCTCTAAATTTGTAATTGCAATATTGAAGAAAGATTGGAGTAGTGAGTTTGAGATCATCAGTGCATGATTGGTTCTGATGTAGTTTAGCTCAAAATGTCCATATTGAAGCAAAAGGAATGGTGTAACGTGGGCTGTAAGAAACTTCCTGTCAGATTAAAACTGTGTGCTGGGCCGAGACTCAAACTTGGGACCTTTGCCCATGAAAGGCAAAGGTCCTGAGTTCAAAATCTCAGTCTGGCACACAGTTTTAATGATGTTTCATATCAGTGCACACTCTGCTTGTGAGTGAAAATTTTATTATGGGGTGTAAGCTGTTTTTGAATTGGTATTTCATGTGGAAAACACGTTCAGTTGTCAATGTTGAACTCATGATGAAAAATTTGTATACTACTTAGCATATTTTTTCAGATTTGAAAAGATGGATTATACTACCTCCAGCTTGCTATGTGTGTATGATTAACTCACCACACAGCAATGTGTGCAGGATAAACTGTTTTGCAACATGGCAACAATTTTTACTTTTGTCATGTAAACCCCATCAAGACAGTCACATAATTTGGTTACTGCTACAGAGAATATTCACAATAAGTGTTAGTGATGTTCTTCTGTTATTGCTCCAATTATTTTTGATGTCCCTGTCCTCTATTAGAAGCTCTCCACAGGCATATTAATATTCAGACTGGGAACAAGCTTATTCGTATAGAAATATTATTTCATATTATTCTGTTGCGCCATTGTGTGTGTTCAACCATTTGTATACCAGCCTAGAACCTGGCATAACAAACTAAGAAAGTAAAGACCTGATTGTGTTTTAATGGATCATCATCAAATGATTTTCAGAAGGAAATGTGATGTGTTGATGTGTTGGGAAGTCCTTGCATAACACAGCTAAGATTTGAGATAGGTAAATAGTGTACAGTTCATGGAGTATAGTACAGGTTGTTAATGTTACTAATGAATTCATTTGAAACTGCATTTGACAAATGGGTAAAGGCTATAAGTATGATTTTTGAAGTTGTGGAGAAATAGTCAATCTAGATCTTAATGAAAATATGTTATAATTTTTCTTCTGGTGTCAGTGTGACCCATAACACAGTTCTGTCATATTTCACAACCACAATTTTATACATGACTTCTGTGAACTCCATGATGGATACATAAGAAAAAGATTTCTGACCAGAAAGAACAACATTGGGTTCTTCCTCTGTTCTTGCAATGTTTCACATCAGTCATATATTCACAAGCTATAACATGCTCATAGATTAAAACAGTGATCAAGGAAGTGTAGAACAAATTTATTTTATTCCTGTCAATAAGATAAAACATTTTGATCATTAGGTTACTGGTTTTAGTCAGCACTGACCATCTTACAATCTGTTTTACAACATGTCTTATTATAATGAAGCCACAGTGGCATCGTTAAGAAATCCACACAAAATCAGCTTAACTTCATCACACATAATTAAAATAATGGTGTACACTAGGCCACAGTGGCAGCAGAGTCATCCTGTTAACAGTGCTACCGTTCAAAATAAAGTTAATGTTGAAGAGTAGCACGGCTAACAGAATGACTCTGCTGCCACTGTGGCTTAGTTTACACCATATTTTCAAAATAAAGTTTATTTAGATGAGCAGTGCTGTTAACAGGATGACTCTGCTGGCAATGTGGCCTAGTTTACACCATACTTTAAGTATGTATGACGAAGCTGAGCTGATTTTGTGTTTATTTCTTGATGGTGCCACTACGGCTTCATTATATTAGGATGTGTTGCAAAATAGATCTGTAGATGTTCAGCACTGACTTAAACTGGTAGTCTTAAGGACCAAAAGATTTTGTGATCATTGACAGAAATAAAAGAAATTTATTCAGTTATATATGTTTCCAAGAAGTCTTTGGCAAGGCATACATTTCATTCCTACTTTCATTGATACATTTTTCTGTAACCTCAAATTACAAATGCATAGAAAATCCTTGTCCTCCAACTACACCACATACCACCTGTGTTAGTTGCTGACAATGAAACAGTGGCTCACAAGGAAAAAAATTGGTAAATTAATTCATTTTCAAGGACTGACCCAGAACGTGTTTCATAGAAGTTCCTTCTTTGCAACAGAGTTTAATCATCATTCCTTTTTTTGTCATGACTGCTAGTTCCATAGATATATAATTAAATCGGTTTCATGCTGCTTATATCATTCTCATAATTTATGGTGTTAATTGCAAAAAGAAAAAAGAAAAATAAAATAGAAAGAAATAGAAAACAGCTGCACATATGTCCTAAAGAAGTAGGGTCATGTGGCTACACTTTTGAGTATAGTTCCAAATAATTGAATTTTTATATGATTCAAGAATGTTGAAAAAAACTCTTCTTCAATTTTTTCAGAGCAGTGCAGCAGTTCAGGCTGCAGATTTTGTTACTCATGTAAACAAAGTAAGGGAAGTTGTCTCTTCTGTATCCAGACAACTCAATTCATATCCTCTCAATGGTAAAGATTATGATACATTCCCAGCACAAGAAGAATCTTTAAAGGTTCGTGAATTGCAGTAATGATGGTGTAAACACAGTAATCATTTTCCCTTGAATTGTGTGATTAATATATAATTCACTGTTGCAGATAGTCAAAGAAGGGCTGCTTTCATTAAAGCCTAGGATTGATGAAATTGAACAGCAGAGAGATGCTGTGATGAGACACATTAGGCGAGACCATTCTGAGCAAGTGAGACGGGTTGTCGATAAACTCAGAGAAGAATGGTCCCTTGTCAATCGTGGCTATACAGAAAGACATAGGTAAGAGGAAAATATTCTTGCACTGTATTTTCTTTCTCTGCCTTTTATATTAGTTTGAACAATTATTTTTAATATGTAATATGATGCATAGCTATGCAGAATCTTTGTGTGTAAACTTCTTTTTATGAAGCTTCCATAACAGTAGAAATAGTTATAAGCCTTTTATACTATAAGTAAGTGTGTGGACATGCATAAGAACATTTTTTATCAGTCCTATGTTTCCTTTTTTCCAGTCGTTGGTTGAAATGTACAGAAATTTGGAGAGGAATGCATAATAATTGTGACACGTTCTCAGAATGGCTTTGCTCTGCAGAGGCAATGATTAGTGAGTGGAATACCAAAAATTTAACTCTGCAAGAGGCAAAGTCAAAGTTAAAAGAACTAGAAAAACAAATCACTATGAAACACAGGTACCAATTCCATTATTAAATAAAGTGTTTAAAAATAACTGAATTTTCCATCGGTGCTTAGCAGAATATGATACCAGTATTAAATAGAAAACACTTCCTAATGTTCTGCAAAATTATAATTGTTTGATCATGAACCAGTGTTCAGCTTCTTAGGCCATTGTCAGATGATAACTTGTCTCCTGATGATGACCTAAGAAGTTGAAAGGTGTGTTGTGACCAAATGAATATAATTTTGTAGAATATTAAGAGGTGCTTCCCATTTCATATTAATAAAGTGTTAAATAGTTTAATTTTATGGACTGTCATTTTTAATTAGACCCTCTCTATGCCAAAGTGATACTGATGCTGACTACCATGCAGCAGGAATTCTGTTCCGGTTCTGCCACTAATTTGTTTTCTTTGGTTTAAAGACTTGAATGGGGTGGGGGTGCACTTGGCCTTGCAAGGAAAAGTGGGTAGCTATTCTAAGAAGAAGCATCAGCTTTGAATTGAAAGTTGGCACTAACTGTCATGAGATAGATGTGCTAAAATGTGCCCCTCTGGGTTGGCATTAAATTATGCCATTGACAATGAATGGTCCAGTAGCTGGTAGAAAAAGGTGATCTTCTGGAACTGATCATGAATTTATATCCATAGGGACTTCAGAAAGTAAGATACACATATTGTCCCATGCTAAGACCATTACACAGCAATAGTGGCACATTTTCAGATTACAGTACGTGTTCAGGATTTCACGCAGACAGTTCTGCTGTGGCAGGGATAACAGGTGCAATGTAAGTTGTGAGTGAAATGGCGAGGCAACTGCAAATGTACTCAAAAGTTGAAGTATATGGGACAACATGATTTTTGTGGGCAAAATCTCTAAATTGATACAGATTCACAATGAAATTCTGGCAGTATATGAACATGCTGCAATTTTGCATCAAGCCATAGTGAAATGGTGACAACAGTTTGAGAAAAGCTGTACAGACATTGGTGATGTTGATCTGGAAGGAAGGCCACCGCAGAGGGCAATGTCTAGGCAATTGAGAAAAGACATATAGGGGAAAGAAATGTTCCAATAATTAGGACATTCATACAGCAGTTCTTGAATTTGTTTGCGGAGACTTAGTGGCTATGTTGGAAAATAGTTTCATGTATCTGTGTCACTACGAAGTATAGTGCAGCACTGAATAGAAGTTATTCTGCCTGCCATAATAATGCATAATTTGCTTTTCAAACTCCCCACATATGTCATTTTGTGAATAATCAAGACTGTAGTAAATCCAAAGAATGCAAAAATATCTTTGTTTCATATCATTTCAAATTATCTGAATTCATCCTCAAGTGTTGCAATATCACAGCAACTTCTGTCGGCATGCATAATGATGTGTACATATTTATTAGCCTTTCAGACAACCCATCACCTTACGATAAAGTTAAAAGTTAAGATTATCAATGTGCAAAATTTAAATTAGATACACTTGTGAATGAAATGGTATTTTTGTGCCTCTTGCAATATATATTTCATAATTTAATGTTTAAATCAGCAGCTGAAGGCTGTAACATTTAGAGCTAGATATTCAGTGTGTAATGCATGTCAGTGATAAACTGCCTCCCTATTGTGAGCTATTAGCATAGTTGCTCCTGTCATGTAGAATGTTACTTCTGTTGCAGATGATTAAGTTGCACCTATTTTTACTGTCTGAAATATACCTGTTGTTTTGTTTTCAGGATGATGAATAATATTAGCTCATCATGCCGTATCATACTGAGCCAGTCCCAGCCACCAGAGAGCACTATAATACAGGAGAAGGTTGAAAGGCTTCGGAAACGGTGGCAGTTTGTGCTTTCTGAACTTACAGCACGGAGAGACAAGTAAGCCATATATGTCGTGCCTATTTATTTATTCACTTATGGTGGACTCACTTTTTGTATTGTGATATGTGCAAAACTTTTGTGATATCATTCAACTTTGGATATACAGGGTGGTCAGAAACAGTCTGAGAAGCTTGTAAGGGTGTTGCAGAGAAAGTTATGCTGGGAAATAATTGTTGAGGAAAAAACTCAATACATTGCACTGTTTGTGTGTTACTTAGCTTTGAAGTTAGTCAACCAGCTCATTGTGTGTGCAAATTCAAGCAAATGCACTCACTAAAATGCAGTAATGCACAGATATCAGTGGATCTGTGAGTTACTACTTATTCAGACGCTCATTACCAGTTAAAATGTACCTTTTTATGAATTGATAAATTTAAGTTAGGTGAGCAACATGTTTGTTTGGTTTGCATTTGGTGACACTCACTCTCATGGGCTGCACAGATATGCATGCACAGTAGCCTGACTAGCTGACTTTGATGCTAAATAACTCAGAAATGGTACCACATATCAAATTTTTGTCTTAACAGCTATTTCTCGGCTCACCATTATCTACGATGCCCTTACAGGCTTTTCAGACAGTCTCTGACCACTTTGTATATACTGAAAACCTTGTTCTGAGACAGTTTACAATCTGGTAAAGTTGTGTGACCAAATATGGCCATTTCACATTTTCAGGATGATTTCTAGAAAATATTCCAGAATAAATTCCAGAATAAGAACTCATTACCAGTAGTGGCCTTAGAACTGTAATAAAATTACTGAGAGGCAGTTTGAAATTGTCCATTTGCTTGTATTCAATGTACAACTTTTATCTAGTGATCTAGTTGTAAAACTAATGTATATAAGTAGAATATAATTCATTACCAGAAAATTTAGTTCCTGTTTTATCTTTTTAATATAACAACATGAAAACTGTTGATGTGGAAAGATATGGAGTGTTACTTCATGCATGATATTTGAGTTGGCAGTTTTCCTGACTTCACAAGACAATTGGTAATAAGCTGCATCCAGCCAAACAAATGCACTATACTCTGTGACTTGAGTTATGAAATAACCTTTACTTACATGAGTGGTTCCATGTTATGGATTTACAAATCTCATACTGGTATCTGAATCTCTTCTTTAGTGATTATCTCTACTGTGTTTGCATTTTTTCTTTTGTATCCTTTCTGCTACATACCATAGTTGTACCTGTGGCAGCAGCAGAAGCTATGCTTCAGCTTGTAAGCGTCATAGTTGTATTCGTCACCATTTCTCAGTGCACCAAAGCAAACAACATTCAAAAGTGTAGAACTGTGTTTTGCCTTTCACTCCACTAAATAAATAGGTTTGTATATCAACAACCATAATAACCTATTACAGCACTTTCATACTTCCAATGTTCACAGGGCTATTAAATCATACTTTAACATATGTAATGCATTTACAACATACTACATACTTTGCTCTGTAACATAAATACTATTACTACAAGCTGTGTGTGCTTCTCAGTACTTCAGATCTACATCTGTAACACACAGCTAAACTTTCAGATAAGAAATTTCAATTCAATTTTATTGCTTTATTCAATGTGTTCTATGGCATCCAGATGAAAGGAAAATGATGCAATGAAGTCCTCTTTGTGATTTTTTTTTAATTTTTTTTTTAAAGAATTGCTGCAATGGAAGTGAGTAATTTACCGAAGAGTGATCCATCATCCTTTATAACTGCTGCATCAGCTACTTTGGATCAAGTAAGAATTCTCCTTGCTTCAAGTGCAAACCCATCAGATGACACTTCACTGGCTGTGAGGCTTAGCATGGTTAAGGTAAGGGCAATTAGTGGAATAATCACATCTGAAGATGGCAATCTGTTGTTGAAACTAGTAATGTGAACATAGTAAATTATTATTTAATAACATTTATAAAGTCCCATTCTTGCATATGGCAACATGGCAATTCCGGATAAATTATAATGATAAAGAAGAAAGTATTAAGCTGTGTTGCAAATGATTCTTATTATTTTGGAGTGTTAAAAATGGTGGCTGATTTAAGAAAATACATTTTATTATATTGTTTAAGTTAGTGTGTGTGAGATGGAAAATAACACTTGTAGGCAACATTCCGTGTTTCATAAAAGAGCAATTGTATGTTTGATCCTGCTGCTTAATGTAGTAACAACTGAGTGTGTGTTACTATAGTGAAGACTA